>NC_139346.1:110960476-111560476 GCF_055883805.1 Amblyomma maculatum
CGCTTCGATCCGACCGCGAGCTGCTGGTACCGTCACCTAGGGAAGCAAAAAGCGTTTCTCTGGACATTCTGGTTATTTTAGACGGTCGCACTACGGTCAATGCATTAGTGGACACCGGTGCCGATTATTCAATTTTGAGTGGTCGCATGGCGACTGTTTTGAGGAAGGTGCTCACTGCTTGGCCAGGCGTGTACCTTCGAACCACCGGCGGTCATATAGTTACTCCAAAGGGGATGTGCACGGCTCGCATTCAGATTAACGGACGTACGTTTGTCGTTAGTTGCGTTGTTTTAAGTGACTGCTCCCGTGACCTTATCCTCGGCATTGACTTTCTGCGGGAGTACGGAGCAGTTATCGACCTGCGAAATAGACTCGTCACGTTTTCGATGGGACAATCTACCGAACAAGATAGTAGCAGTCCTTGCAATACCGCACTTCGTGTTTGCGCTGAGAGCGTCTCGCTGCCGCCGCGAAGCAGTGCTCTTGTGGAAGTTACCTGTGATGATTTCCGTACCGGTGATGCTGTAGCGGAGGCGAACCATACACTCCTGCTTGCTCATGGCATTTGCGCTCCCCGAAGTTTATTGTCGTTTCACAATGGCCGGGCTGCACTCCTTGTCACAAATTTTTCTAATGAGTACCGACACTTGTTCCCGGGGACTGCTATCGCTTTTGCTGACCATGTTGCGCACGATCCGGTCTGTTTTGCATCCACGGCAGTAGAAACTAACGAGCCATCTCTTGACAACATCGACATTAACTGTCACTTATCAAAGGAGAAACGGCGGGCTTTAGAGCAACTGCTGCTAGACTTCAAGCACTGGTTTGCTTCTTCCTCGAAGGTTCGTCAAACGCCCATCACACAACATCGCATCATTACTTATGACGACGCTCGCCCAATACGACAGCAGCCGTATCGTGTGTCTGCCAAAGAACGAGAAGTGATCCAGACGCAAGTTCAGGAGATGCTGGATGATGGTGTTGTGCAGCCTTCACAAAGTCCGTGGTCTTCACCAGTAGTCCTTGTCAAAAAGAAAGACGGCACTCTTCGATTTTGCGTCGTTGACCCCCCCCCACCCCCCCCCCCCCGTTGACACTGGCGATACTACAGCCGATGACGATAGCGGTTTTCTAGGAGCCCTCAGCGCATCTGAGCTCAGGGATCGACAAAGAGCTGATCCAGACATCATTCCACTCATCGATTATCTGGAAGGGCGTGATACGATTCTGCCTCGACACCTGTCTCGGCACCTTGGTTCCTTCTGCATACGGCAAGGCGTCTTGTATAAAAGAAACTCCCAGAGCCAAGACAGAACTTACCTTCTGGTAGTGCCATGCGAGCTCCGTGAGGATATTCTCCTTGCTTGCCATGATGAACCAACGTCTGGTCATTTGGGTTGCTCACGGACTCTTGCTCGAGTGCGCAACATGTATTACTGGCCAGGACTTTCCGCAGCAGTGAAACGCTATGTACGAAGCTGTCGCGAATGCCAGTGCCGTAAAACACCGCCCCAGAAGCCTGCCGGATTTCTCAAGCCCGTTAAAGTACCCCGCATTCCGTTCGAACAAATTGGAATAGATCTCCTTGGCCCTTTCCCTTTGTCGCAGGCCGGAAACAAATGGATAGCAGTCGCTACTGACTACCTGACTCGATACGCTGAGACAAAGGCAATCCCTCATGCCACAGCTTCCGAAGTAGCAGAGTTTTTCATGCACAACATAGTCTTGCGGCATGGCGCCCCTTCCTACGTCATTACCGACAGAGGGACAGCTTTCACTTCACAGCTGATCGACCGCATATTTGAGCTGAGTTGCACGACCCATCGCAAAACCACAGCGTACCATCCACAAAGCAATGGTCTTATAGAAAGATTGAATAAGACGATTGCGGACATGTTGGCAATGTACGTCGATGTGCAGCACAAGACCTGGGACGAGGTGCTGCCGTACATTACATTTGCGTATAATACAGCCTTACAAGAGACAACGCGCTTCACACCATTTCGACTTGTTTACGGACGCGAAGTTCAGAGCATGCTCGATTCCATGCTCCCGTGCCCAGATGATGACCAGCTATCCTCAGATGCCCAGCAATATGCCATCCGCGCTGAGGAAGCCCGCCAGCTCGCCCGTGTGCACATTGGGCAGCAGCAGACCACTGACGCGCACCGTTACAACCTCCGGCACCGCCAGGTTGACTACAAGCCTGGAGACCAAGTCTGGGTATGGACACCAGTTCGCCGTCCAGGCTTGTCAGAGAAACTCCTTTCCCGCTACTTCGGGCCGTACAAAGTGTTGCGCCGTGTGAGTGACCTCAGTTATGAAGTTATCCCAGACGGTGCCACACAACCAAAACGTCGAAAGCACAGCTCGGACATTGTGCACATTGTGCGACTGAAGCCGTACTACCACCGATAGCGTATGGCCACCCGCTGTGACCACTCTCTTGCTTTTCACACCATTTTTACCGGCCCTTCTCATTTTTTTTTCAGAGGGAGGGGGCAATGCCACCTAGCGTTGCCAGGTGGCGCATGACTGAGGTGTGAAAGGAGGACGAAGTTGAAGAGGACGACAAAGTGTCGCTTGCACGTTTGCATCTGTGCTGCTGTGTTCTTGTGTCTGGGCTACCCCCTGCTATCATTGGTAACCTTAGTCACCGTGTACGTGACAATATTATCGAAGAGGCTGGTCTTGAACTGAAATTAACTCTTTATTAGGCTGACTTGCGCTCGCAAAAGAACAAAGCAATTCGACGGCATTAAAAGTCCTCGAAGAAACATCTAGATAAAGACTCAAAATGTAACTTGCTTAATTGAGAACATTGTTCAAAGAGACGCTCATTGCTGGCGCATTGTTTGATATATATCGGCACCACTTGCGCAAAGAAAAATGATAACACCCCGTCTCGCGACAACGAGCATTAATAAAGAAAGTGTGCAAAATAGGTTCGTAGGCTAAGTCATAAGGCCGCTTGCTAGCGGTTGTTGAAAGGCAAGCAATAAAGTTGTTAAATGGTTCGCGGCAATATATTTGGGTACTTGACGAATACATTTAAGTTACGCCATTCCTTATTCAGTGCCAAAACACCTGCCTCTTGGGGTGACATCGGGCTCCCTGGACGCCTGCGAGCGGTGCCGGAGCTCCGGTGTCGCCTCCTCCGGACAATAAAAGTTTACCACCACACTCGAGAAACTAGTTTTCAGCGTGTTAAACGTCACCATGTTTTTTTTTTTACTTGCAGGGATATCGCAAGGCACCCTTGTAATCGCCACATCTGTTTACAACGTGTCCTACTTCAGGAAGTACAGGAGTGCTGCCATGGGTCTGAAATATGTGGGAGTCTCTATTTCTGGGATCGTTGGCCCTTTCTTGCTGTCCCCTTTAAAGACAAAATATGGATTCGAGGGGCTATTCATTGTTCTCGGCGCACTGAATCTGAACCTAATACCCTTGTGTCTTCTTCTGAAAAGACCAAGACCCACCAAACTGCGGCCTCGCTGTTTAAGGCAAAACGCACCAAATGAAGAAAAGTCAACAAAACCTTCTTTGAGACTCGAACTGCGTGAGCCTAATCATCGCCCAGATGAAGAGGAAAAAGAGGAAAGACTGCCCACAGATCATCGAGCTTGCTCACAGCAAAGCACAGTGCTGTCAACAAGGGCAAACGACAGTTTACGTAGCCACCACCTCGCTTCACAATCACCAGGACCTGATCCGCCGGCCCTAAATGCTCCGGATGACAATGAGAATGCCGATAGTGTCTTTCTGAGGGCTTCAAGCATTTTGAAGGCACCGGTATTCTACGCTTTACTGGTGCCCTTTGTTGCCGCTGACTTCACTTTTCCCTTGTTCGCGTCAACCATAGTGGACTACGCAAAGGACAAAAAAGTGACCATGGACGCTGCTACAATTCTCGTCACGTGTCTCTCCACAGGTGGGCTATGCGGCCGACTCGTGATTCCCGTTTTATCGGATAAGATTCCCCACGGCCGATGTGGCGTTGCGTCCGTCAGTTTTGCGCTGGTGTCGCTGTGCTTCCTGATGATGCCGCACCTGCGAACTTATCCAGCTATCGCTGTAGTGACTGTGATCACCGGTCTCCAGCAAGGCTACTTGTCGACAATTAAGGCCGTCTTCACCGCTGACTACTTGGGAGTGCACAGCGTACCGGTCTCCTGGGGTCTCGTGGCATTGGTGTCACTGCCTCTCACCTTCTGTGAGCCTTCTATTGTGGGTAAGACTCAAATTAACCGCGCAAACATCGCTATGTTGTCGTGTCACGCTCTATTTAACATATCGGATGAATCAAGTGTACATGCCTAGGCATACAGTACGCAATTAGTTATTAAGGCAAGCACGTACAGAGAACGTACTTGGTAGTGGATATAAAAGATCGTACTGAAGTTATGTGCGAATGAAAAGACGTAAATTAATGGTTCTCACAATGCAACCTGTCGGAGATCGCTGGAGCCCCAGTAATCTTGTCGAAACTTGTAAATACTGCTGGAATATGTTCAAGTACAATGTCATTTCGATAAGTGTTTCGCCCACTACATTCTTTGGTCGTAAGTGGCAGGGACTGAGCATGCCGTTTTTTGGTTACAGGCAGCTGAAATGCAACTCGGGGCAGCGCCGACTTCTTGCGTTGTTATAAATAGGGCAGGCGCGAAAAGTGGCGTGAAAAGTATATTATATTCTGAGAAGTATCTTCGAAATTGTTGTCCTATTGTACAACTCGCTGGATGCAGTGTGTCATGGGTTGCGCTGCTAAAATGTGAAACGGGGCAGCATAGCTACGATCAGTACTGTTCAAGTCGCTTTATTCAAAGTAGTATGAATGGGGGCCTATGGGGCTGAAACTTGGAGGCTAACAAAAAGTGTTCCATTTAAGTTGTAGGCAACGCCTAGAGCTATGGAACAAAACAGGTTGGTATAACGTTAACAAATAGGAAGCGTGCAGATTGGGTCAGAGAAATAACGCGAGTTAATGACATTCTAGTGGATGGAAATCGAGGAGAAGAAGTGGGAATGAGCAGGACATGTAGTGCGTAGTGAGGACAACCGATGGTCGCTTAGGGTAATAAATTTGATTCCAAGTTAAGGAAAGCGTAGCAGGGGCGGAAAATGGTAAGGTGGGCGGATGAGATTAAGAAGTTAGAAGGGCCAACGGATGCAGCTACACACGACCAGGTTAATTGGAGGAGTATGTTAGAGGCCGTCGCTCCACAGTGGGTATAGTCCAGCTGATGATGATGATGATCACAAATGAAGGTGGCGAAGTTAATCGAACTATGGTAGATTAACGCGGAAGCCCTAAACGAAATATGTGCGTTCAATGCGATGGCTAAAATCTAGATCGGCCTGAGCATGCTCCCCGTTCTGCGAGTGCGGAAGGTCAGCAAGGCCACATGACATAGTTTATGGCACCAATCCACTAGCTGTGTCTCCTAGATGTCTCCGCAGGTGCTCTGAAGCTCTAAAACGAGCTCGTGTGACTAAAAAGTGTTCAAATTTGTGCGTAGAGTGAATATATAATTTTTTTCTTTTCAGTCATTATGAATGAAACACCTTGACCACAGATTTAGCACAGTGTACTATTCGGCTGAAGATACAATTTTCCCGAGGATGGCCGGACATACTGTTTTAAGTAAGGTGCACATTCTTTGAGGGGCTCCGCTATTGCCTTTTAAGCCTTCGCGCATCACGTCAAGTGCGTGCTACTGCTGGATCGAGACATCGTTGCTTTCCTTCTTCAGGCTGACCCAGTTGGTACAGCCATTTGTTTCGTTTACTGGTTCTGTTTTGAGCCACGAGAGAAAGGCTGTATAACTCAAGGGAAAAAACTGCTCCCAGATTATTACATGTCCATTGAAATGATTTTTACTCGCAGTTTTAGGATACCGCCTGCAGGCTTTAATCTTGCGAATGACTGTTTCGACTGTTAATCCTTTCTGCGCAGGCCAGTTCCGTGACGCCGGAGGATCGTATGACAACCTGTACCGTCTGTGCAGTGCTGTAAACGTTATGGCGGCAATCCCGCTTTCGGTGATGGCTTGCGTCGAAGCTAGCCGAAGTAGAAAGAAACGCATAAACTTACACGGAGCTCTATAGCAACGCACCTAACACTAAATTCCCGCGCCCATACTTCATATTGCTTTAATGTATCTTTCTTTTTATGTTCGCTGTGTAATATGAGTGTTCTTGTTAGCTCGCGAAATGCATGGCAGAGGGTGGAGTTTATCTGATCGGATATCATTTTTATAGTGAGGCCATTGTGATTTAAGTCTTATTATTTCAAGAAAAAGTCTCTGCTTGCGCCACATATTTATAAAAGGCAAATAGTAAATTCAAAATAAAAAATGAGGCTGTGTGCTAAATATTATTTTTGAAAATAAAGAAACTAGATTAGCTACCCTGGGCTATTATCTGGTGTTTAGTTTTTGTTGTTTTAATGTTTATTGGGATGCTTGCTTGCTAGCAAGATATATTAATCTTCAGTTGATGTCTTTCTGTCTTCTTGATGTTTTTCCCCTTCTTTCTTATTTAACATGATGCTTGATGACTAACAATATAATATTAACTTTGACTTGCCACTTGCAGACATTGCTCGAAATGTTGGCCAGTGCTGGAGGTTTGTATTTCCTGTTACTGTTGGGAGGGCTTGAGGCTTTAAGGTCATGATGCTTTATGGCTTTAAGGTTGAATCTTTAATAAGATAAATAAAATTGCTTACCCCTCCCCCAAACAATAATAGTACTGTTTTCTCTTTTCCCCGTTTTATAGTTTTCCTACTTTTTAAGACGAGAGCCTTTCTAGGCTCATGAACGGTATCCCGTGCGCAAAAGTTGTGCGCTTGAGTCATGCACGGGATCTGGGCGTCGGATTTTATCATGGTATCTGTGCATCACATCTGTGCAATGACGTGTCACGTGCTACAGACGGATCTATGAGGAGGGAAATTAGGAATTAAAACGATTAATAGTGAATGGTAATGAATAACATTTATACGATAGGTGTCGGTATAGTTAATGAGTAATGATTATGACTAATAAAATTATCATAAAATGACTGAAAATGACTACGGAATGACCAACATTGCACGTGACGACTTGTAATGATCGCAATAGGCCGGAAATTTATGAACATGCTTACGTATAAGTGATAATGACTACAATGACAAGGCTTGACTCAGCATGGCTAGAGAAGCACCAGTGTGTTAAACGCCGACTTGTAATAGCCGAAAATTACTGCAAATGATTAGGCATGCTTAGGTATGAGTGGCAATGACTATGCATTACTCAGCATGACTCAGTATAACTACGGAACGACCAATATGCCAAGCGACGACTTGTAATGGCAAACGATGTGAGGCAAATCAGAGGAGAATAAGGACAGGCTTTCTTCATTCTCCTCTTAAGAGATAATCAAGAGACCGCTTTAGAATCTTTTCTTCCCTGTTATATGCTGAAGGCTAGCGGTTCACGCCAGTCAGATCACGCCAGCCACTGCGTCTAAGAGAATTGACTGTAGAACTACAGTCAGATGACGGTTTACGACTTTTTTAGTTTGCAATATCTGTGCAAGATACGAAAGTACAAATTGTCTTGTTTAGAGTGAGGAAAATTGACATTAGACTATAAAGACCTCATTACCAGCACCCAACCTTACAGCATCTTAATGAACCTATCCTTTCAGGGTCTTGAACTGTAACGACTGCTTCGGCTTCATCTGTACCCCTCACAAAAGTTCCCTCTGAGCAATCTTACAGATATACAGTGTAGCAGTATGTAGGTCAATATACCGGGTGTCTCAGCTAACTTTAGCAATGGCTAAAAAAAATCAAATATTCGTGGTAGGCGGAGGAAACTGATTGTATACAGCTACCAGATATCTTGCGCGCTGAAAGAATTTTTTTCTTGTAAAATACTAGCAATTACGAATATTCCTTAAATTACTAAATATTGGGTTTAGACAATAATTGAGATAAACGAAATTGGAGAGCACCTTCAAAGGGCGATTCCATTATTCGTGCCAAGATAAATTTCAGGTGTATTTCTGTAGCGTCAGCTACACTGGCCGCACTCTCGCTGGCTTCACGTGGTTTTCCGGCGACCGTACTGCGCATGAATGAGGAGCAAGTGACGTCACTGCACACAGCTCGCGAGCCTCGCCGCCGCCATTGGTAACTGGAAAAGAAAGGCGCAATATCTGTCACACTTGCTCTGTGGACACCTGTACCATGATACAATGGAAGAGAGAAAAATAGGAGAAAAAGTGGAAAGATGAAGGAGCTGCAGTGGAGGTCCGCGGAGTAATGTCGACTACTAGTCGATCTTTAACGTGCACTGATATCGTGGAGATGGAGGAGGGTGACTGCTCCTGGACCTACAGGACTAGGACTGGTGGTGGTGGTGAACTCTTTTATTGCGCCCAAAAACAGGGGACCAGTCAAAGGACCGGCTGCGCTGGCTTATAGGAGGTCGGCGGGGATCCCTTGAGATGCCCCGGCCGCATATTTGGGTTTGCTCGGTACGGTGGCTCCGCAAGGGAGAAAACGACAGAAGAGACGAAGAAAGCGGGCTGTTCCGACTAGCATCTACAGCCCCCAGGAGCCGAGCAGCCTAGCGATTAGCGGCGCATGCTTTTTCAAAGGGCGTCATGCTGGACGCGGCACTAGCTTGAGACAGCCTATATTACTACTACTACTACTACTACTACTACTACTACTACTACTACTACTACTACTACTACTACTACTAAATATTAATAATAATATTTCTCTGTTAATGATGATGATGATTATTATTATTATTATTTGTAGTAGTAGTAGTAGTAGTAGGAGACGGCCGAATTAACTGGCTAAATATTATCTTCACAGTTTTAATTAATAGTAATAATAATAATTGGTTCACAGGAAGGGAAAGGCGCAGTATCTGTCACACTTGTGTCTGTGGACACCTGAACTACTCCGAAGCCCTCCACTACGGCTCCTCTTTCTCTCTTTCCACGTTAACTCCCACCTTCATCCCTTCTCTTACGGCGCGGTTCAGGTGTCCACAGACACAAGTGTGACAGATACTGCGCCTTTCCTTTCCTGTGAATAAATTACTATTATTATTATTAATTAAAACTGTGAAGATAATATTTAGCCAGTTAATTCGCCCGTTCCATACAGACAATTCAGTGCCAACTTCGTGAAACGAGTCTTCCTCTATACTACTACTATTACTACTACTACTACTACTACTACTCCTACTACTACTACTACTACTAATAATAATAATACTAATAATAATAATAGCAATAGTAGTAGTAGTAGTATAGGCTTTCTCAAGCTAGTGCCGCGTCCAGCATGACGCCCATTGAAAAAGCATGCGCCGCTAATCGTTAGGCTGCTCGGCTCCTGGGGGCGGTAGATGCTAGTCGGAACAGCACGCTTTCTTCGGCTCTTCTGTCGTTTTGTCCCTTGCGGAGCCACCGAACCGAGCAAACCCAAATACGCGCCCCGGCCTCCACTGCGCGCTGGATAAGCCAGCGTTGGTCTGCTGGCTCGGAATTACGCAGGAGAGACTCCCACGTCTCTGGGGTGTTTGCGTTGTCTGTGTTGTAGTGTGTACAAGTCCATGTCATGTGTATGAGAGTGGCCGGAGTTTAGCAGTGTTTACACATGGGGGCTTTCTCTTCCGGAAAGATCCTGCTGTGTAAGAGGGGGTGTGGGAAGATGCCAGTTTGTAGTTTGCGCCATTGGACGGCGTCGCGTCTTGTTAGATCGCGGTGTACAGGAGGATATGTGCATCTTTGGAGTCGGTAGTGCTGGAGTATGTCCGTCTAAGTGGGGAGTAGAGAAGCGCGTGAGATATTAATGTCAGCTGAAGCAGGGTGGCTGATCATACTCTCGGCTCGGCAGCTGAGATTTTGAGCGAGAGTGTGCGCCTGGGCGTGCCCTCTGAGCGATTCGTGGGCTGGAGCCCAAAGAAGTAAGCGAGATGTGGAAGAGGGTGCTGTAGAACATAGAATGTGTAACGCCAGGCAAGGGATACGGCCAGCATCGTAGTTGCGGGTAGCCTGTTGAGAATCACTTATGGCGTCTTTCGTATTAGGGTCGGCTAGTGCTAGCGAAATGGCAAACTCCTCAGCTGCGGTGACTGTTTCGGCATTGCGAATGCTGCAGATTGTGTACCAGCTGCGGTGAGGGGCGAGAGCTACCGCCACCATCATTGGCCTCGATGTCCGGACGTCCGCTGAAACGTTTCTCGAATTGACGAGCCCGATCGACCCGTCTCTCGGTGTAGTGTTCCGGGTGCATCCGTTTGTGAATGGGATGAATGCGGAGAGTTAGGCGATATTCCGGTCAAAGCCGGCACGGGAGATCCTTCCATCATCTCTCCGGAAAACTTTGGCATGCCGCAAGGCGCCGTACTTTCGCTGATGGTTTTTAACGTCGCACTGATAGGCCTACCGAAGCTACTGGCCGACATGCCCCCCTGCATCACAGCAATTATGCTGGTGACCTCAAATTTTAGATCACGCGCGGGAGTGACGGCCAGATTGAAGAGACTTTACAGACCGCCATCAAACGAATTTGAGATTATTTAAGCGCAGTTGGCCTCACTTGCTTGTCGATAAAGTCAGGGTATATCATCATCCCTTCCCAGGGACGACGCCCTCCAAAGAAACTTCCTGACATCAACCTCCAGGTGCAAGGAAACCAGATTCCTCGAACAGAAAACATCAGTATCTTGAGCTTGCATCTGCAGGCCAACGGCAGCAACAATATCACGCTCCAACGCATCTACCAGTCGGTGCTACATATTGGACGTCACCTTAAGCGAATCTCCAACAAGCATCATGGTATACGAGAGTCCAACCTCCTGCGCCTCATTCAAGCTTTCATCTGCTCAAGCATCACCTACTCTGGACCCTACTTACGTCTCACTCGTGCCGAAAACAAACGGCTAGAGGCATCACTTCGAAAAGCATACAAGACGGCCCTAGGTCTTCCCATGTCCACAGCTACCTATAAGCGCATGGCTCTCGGAATCTCCAATACCGTGAGCGAACTGATCTAAGCAACCCTCACCGCCCAGTATGAGCGGCTCTCACTCACATATGCTGGCCGAGCAGTACTGCAGCAAGTTGGGATCTCCCCGCCCAGATCGGCCACCAAGCTACGCTAGGACCGGTAGCCCAGCACCGCTTGCGTCAGGGGCTAGCCTGCTACCGCTGGTTGTACATGTTTTAGGGTAAATTTTATTAATAAATAGGCAAACCCTCCGATCAAAGTACTGTGTTGGAGCCATAGAGACGGCTGCTTGCCACTTTACCGACCATCGGGCCGTCTTTGCGGCAACTGAGAAGCAGCAACGAGGAGAATAAGGAGAAGAAAGAATTAACATTTATTCGGCCCTAAATAACTAGGTGGTGCATACAGGCACCATACGGGGTGATTCCCTAGTTGCGGGACCCATATGTGCACAGCAGCGCCTGGCGCCTGTCCGTCAGTGCGAGCTTAATTGATAGGGGGCTGGATAACAAGGTATCCCATCGCTCAAGAGGTTGGGGATTGGGGGTATTGGCGGGAAGGGGAGGAGGGGGGGTCTTGAGTTTTATGCATTCTGCCAGAGCATGCGGCAGAGTGCCCTTTTCTTTTTTTGCAAAAAGGACAAAGGATATCGTGTTCCGCAGGGTATATGCCGTTCATCAGTAAGGGATGCGCAAGCGACCCGGCCTGCGCTCGACGCAGGGTCGTCTGTTGTTTCCTGGTGAGTTTGGGGTGCGGTTCTGGCAGTGTGCACCTTTCCTCTCATTACATCCGGAAAATCTCCCGAAAGCTGGTAACTGGATGCGGTAGCTCTTCCGGCTCGTGCTCGGCCCGGATTGACATTTCTGGGGCATGGTAGTCTGCGATGGTGTTGCCTGTTACCTGCGAGTGAGCCGGAACCCACACGACCTCTATGGCACTTCCTCAAGGCTTGTACTTGGATAGAATGACTCGGGCCGCGGAGGAGATTACTCGTCTGCGGTAGCTTCTGTAGGCTGTCTTTGAGTCGGTGACCACGGTGTCCACGCTCGGCTGTGTGAGTGCGAGTGCCAGGGCCGCTTCTTGGGCAACTGCGGGGCCTGTTGTCTTTATAAACGCGCTGACAATCAGCCTGGCTTTTGACGTAACGACCATCGCTGCACGGTCATGTGTTTTTGGAGCGAAGCGTCCGCGTAGAGGACCCTGGGGTTCTCTTCCAGCTTCCGGACTATGGCTTTGGCACGCGCGGTGCGCCTCTTGTCGTCCTTGCCCGGCGTCATGTTCCGGGGAAAAGGTTTGGTCTGAATAGTCGTCTTCCAGTAATACAGAAGGACTTCTTTGAGGGGTACTGGCTCAATATGCCATCCTATCTTGCGTAGGACGGCTCGTCCGTGTTTCGTGTGACTGAGCCGGATTCTCGGATTAGAGAGGTGGACTTCAATCAGCTCCTCTACCGTGTTTTTGGCGCCCATGTCTAGCAGTCTTTGCGTGAACGAGTACATGGGCATGCCCAATGCTTGCTTCGTTGCCTTAAGAAGCATCGTGTTTAGGGTGTCCCTATTCCACTTCGTCAGCTGGAGATAGGGGCGGAGTAGGTAACCGGCGACATGACGAAGGCGCGTATGAGGCGCATGACATCGTCCTCATTGAGTCTTCGGTTTCTGTTAGATACCCTTCTAATCATACCGAGTATCTGTTTGGTTGCAGTCTGAATCTTTGTGACGGCGGCGTGTGCCTTCCCGTCGGTCTGAAGTAGTAGGCCGAGGATCCTAATCTGTTGTGTTGACTTGATGGCTATTCCATCGATGGTGACGATGACGTTCGGCGACAGCTCTTTTGTGGATTTTCCCGGCTGGATCATAAGCAGCTCTGATTTCTGCGGAGCGCAGCTCAGTCCGCACAAATTTGCGTACTCGTGTATAGTCATTGCCGCCTTCTACAAGGCTTCCTCTATCCAGGCATCAAATCCGGCTCGAGCCGTCCACATCGTAATATCATCGGCGTGGAAAGCGTGGTCCACGCCTTCAGTTGTCTTGAGTAGATCGGGTGGGTGCAGGAGGGCCAGATTGAAGAGCAGAGGCGACAAGCCCGATCCCTGTGGGGTGCCCCTATCACCGAGCTCGACAGGGTCCGACTTCTCCTCCAATATCCTGATGGTCGCTGTTCGGTTGGACAGAAAATCTTTGATGTAGCCGAATGTCTTCCGCCACACCTGGTCATATTCAGATTCAACACACTCTCGCGTGGGACACGTTATCAAACGCTCCCATCAGGTCGTGGGCGAATATCTCGCGCGGCGTGTGCCTTGTGGCAGGCTTGACGACCAGTTTATGAAGTTCTATCATCACGTCTTGGGAGCTAACAGGTTGTCTGAAGCCATACATCGTCTCCGGTATCTGATCCGTTTCTTCGAAGTGCTTCTGCAGTCGGCGAAGGACCATGCGTTCCATCACCTTTTCCGCGCAGGACGTGAGGAAGATGGGCCGCATGTTGTCTACTGTGAGGGCCTTGCCGGGCTTTAGAATGAAGCAGACCTGGCGTCCTTCCATTCTTTCGGCAACCGCGAGCTTACCCAGACTCTGTTGATGGGCCCTAGGAGGGCGCGGGCCACTTTACCGCTCGTGTTAGCGAGTAGTTTGTGTGTTATAGCATCCCTGTCGGGTGCACGTCTCTTGTTAATTTTATCTACCGTTGCCCACACTTCCGTCATGGAAAAGGGCCGGTCCAACTCTTCGCTGTCGGATCCTTCGTACCTCTCGGGCGCCGAGTACTGCCCCTTATCTGTCTTTAGGTACTTCGTCCTCAGGTCTTCCAGGAGCCTGCTTGCGTCTCCCTTGTACAGGGTGATCCACTACTAGCTATAACACTTCCACTGCTTTCGAAGCATCATTTCGTCCAACCCGGCCATTCCATAAAGCTAGGCGGCAGGCCATGCGAAGCACCACTTCCGCATCCCACAGTGCATATATCGCTTCGCTTCGATAGCGCCTGCTTCCGACGCAATGCTGCTTTGAAAGCAGTGAACATGTTATACCTAGAAGTGGATCACCCTGTACATGTTCAATACTTTGGTAAGGTTACGATTGGTCGCAGGTTTGCTACTAAGCGGGTCGATCAGATGCCTCAAGGATCACCACGTCTTCCATGTCGAGAGCTTGCCCTGCACGCCGTCGCAGGTCTTCAGCCAATTCTTCCTGTATAGTTTGGTCGCGTGCTCGACGATCTGTTTGTTTAAGGATGCTAAGCGCTTGGCCAGCTTTCTGTTGTGCCTCTGACGTTTCCATCGCCGCGTGAACGAGTGCCAGGCCGCCCACACGTGGGTCAGTCTGGCGTCCACGTACGGTGTCTGCAACGTCCTTGCGATTTCTTGGGTCGTCGGCGGCGCTGCTAACGGCACCGAGCAGAGGAAGAAGACGCCGGGAGAAGGAACCGAGACAAGAGAGGTCCAGCCGGCGGATCCCGCCGCAGCGCCTACCAAACAACGGGGCCGGTCACACACGCCGGGCCGCAACAGCAGCAACAGAGGCTGTCAACAACAACAGTCGCCAGAGGGGGATCGCCGAGAAAAAGGTGGGCCGGACCAACAGGTCTCCCGTCGCCCGAACCAGCGACACCGATATCCCATCCCTCACCTCCTCCCAACCCCTTAACTCAAAAGCGAATCCGCAAAAGGACAGTAGCGAAATGACAGAGCTTAAGAAGATCATAGAGCGCCAAAATGTTCAGATCCAGGAGCAGAACGCCCAAATACAGGCGCTTATGAATAAGATTAAAATGCTAGCGAGTAATGACAGCTTGGCAAATTCAGGACCCCCAGACAACAACAAGGCGGCGAACAACCCCGCAGGCTTGCGCAGGGTGCCGCGGTGGGACTCCCCCTTGTCCCGTCAAGGGCGGACGGCGGGAGAGGCGAGGAGAGGCAACGTACAGCAAATAATCTAGAAGTGATGGACACCGAAGAGAGCCCCGCGAGCGGAGAAGAAGCTGCAAACGCAAAGATCGTGACCACAAGAACGACACAGATCCCGCGAGAAGGAGAGCTGATGGCATTTTGGCCACAATTTCCCAAATTACCGGATGGGTAAGCAAAATAGACGACCGATTCAAAGCAGTCAAAGCCTTACACGCCATCGGTGAAGCACGAACGCCAAGCGCTAAAAGGAGCCTAAAAAAACGCGATCATGAAAAAGCGCAATCGCCTCGAGATGCCCGGAAAGGATGATGCAGAAGCCAAGTAAGAACAAGAAGAAGACCCGGTGGGGAGGGCACCACCGTAAATTACCAATTAAACTTCCGTAGGATTCGCAACAAGGAAGCGGAACTAATGTTACACATTGACGGGCAAGACAAGCCCGATTTAATTGCTCTACAGGAGACAAACGGAAAACCAAGACTTCCGGGGCACGTCATTTACACGGACCCCACGGAGAACGGAACGGCAGTGCTCGTCCACAGCAACGTGGCGGCAACTCGACATCTTAAGGCGCAGGGCGGGTGCGACCACACGCTGGTCGAAATTCGTGCAAGAGAACTTGGCAGTGCGGGCAATTTATTTGTAATGACCGCGTACTGTCGGCTTTCACAACGGCAGTTCAAATTTGATTGCTTCGTGAGCCAGGCGAAAGGGTTGGCGGGGACCAGGCTGCTCCTGATCCTGGGCGACTTTAACGCCTTTCCCACAACGTGGGGCTATACCAATGGCATAGCCCCACGTTGTCCAGCATTGGCCAAAGCAATGGAGGATCACGAGCAGGCACTCCTGAACGAGCCGGACGTAAATAAAGAGGCAACAGTGCCGTGAGGGACACCATGCCATACCTTTCGTGGTTATCGGGCACGCTAGACGTCTCCTGGACAAGCGAAGAAGGGGACGGGTCTGACCACAGCTTGATCGGCATCACGAGCCGAGGTTCCCAATATCGGGCTGTGTTGGGGACAGCGCGGATCACGGAATGGGACAAGATGAGAAAGTTCACCCAAGAACCTGAGGAAGAATCGGGACAAGCTGAAACACAACATACCTACACCGAATGGGCGAGGGACCTGAAGAAGACCTTCTAAAAAGTTACCCAAGAACAAGAACAAGCATAGAAATGCAATAATAAATAAACGCTTTACCATTTACTAGTTTCGCTTACAAATGCTAGTTTCGCTTAGCGAGAATGCCCGCTCTGTCTGCGTGAAACCATGGGGCGTGATGAAGCCACCCTCTTAAAGTACAAGCTGCCTCGCAATTGCACCGTCTTAGATAGTGGGCGCTGCCCATCACATCTGAGTAGAGTCATTGAAAAATTTCTAGTGATTATATCTGCGCTATCCTTGCTCATCTTGGCATTAAATAAACTTTAACCACCAACGACCTACCCAATTCTACCCTCCAGAAGAGCCCCCTCCCCAACGCCACCTTAGTTTGGGGCTATTCTTCTCCGTCCTGCCCCACTTTTCCACTCCACATAGAATATGCACATTGCGTCGATGGGACATTCCCGTAGGGTGTTGGTATCAAAGGGGTATTGTGTGCTGCGTCTGTAGTGTAAATGTTAAGTTAGGCCGATGGGTAGATGTGATGGCTTTCTGGAGTGTGGTATTGGATTGGTGGGCCGTAAGGTGCGGAATGTCATAGGCGTGAGGTGGTCTTTGATGTTCCCAGATGCTCATCCGCCGTTTTCCGGTGGTAGTTTTTGCCGACAGATGTTTGGCTTGTTTGTAGCGAAAGTATACATACTAAGTTAGCGAGAAGTCGTCACATGGCGTGAGGCCATCCGACAACATGCCAACGAAGCAAAAGAGACTAAGCGTGCATCGGAGACGCCGGAAGAACAGGAAATACGTCTAGCTAAGCGACGGAGCCAGGTCCCTGAGTGGTAAAGACGCCGATTCGTTGCCGAACTACGAACATTCAAATGCAGCGGGCGGCGAATATGCAATCACTCCACTTTAGCTACGTACTACATCCTGGCCTAAAGCCACGCCACTGCTGATTTTTTGTTCGTAGAAGGTGATACCGGGAAAGAATTACAACAGAAAACTACATGAATAAGCAACTTTCGGTGACTCAGCTTCACTGAGGTAACAAGGCGGCAGGAGACGGCTGCGCTGTGCGTCATATCTTGGACCGGGGTGTGAAAAAGGAAAGCACATGACTACCCATTTCAGTGACGCGCACTTGTCGGTGCGGCTGCATTATACTGTACTAGAATATTGGGTAGTGAGCTTTCTGCCCTGTGCGGCGAACGCTTCCGACTGAAGCGCCGCTCATGTCGCCGGAGCTACTTCCACCTGAAGATCCGTGAGAGTCCGCGCGTTCCTTTACCGCCGCTCGCTTGCTACAGCCTGCACATGAGGACGAGAATCGACTAGGTTTTGGTAATTTTTGTCAAGCGCAACGTTCGTTTTCTTGTATTGCACTGTCGTCGGGCTTCCTTTGTGCTGATGCTATGGCATGCTAAGCAACTATATATGCTTAGTCGCCGCAGCTTTTATTGGGCAAAGAATTTGCAATTGGAACAATGGGAAAGGAATTTGTGCCGTGCTGACAAGAGGAGGAAGAGGAAAAACTTTATATAAATAATGCGTAAACACTCCCAGGAGGGCCTCTTAGTCCTGGAGCCATCTGGCTGTTCCTTCTAGCTTAGCCCGCTTGACCAGCTGCAACTGATCTGCAGGTTACGTGCCTAGAAGGGCAGCCTCCCAGGAACAGGGGGTGGGGTATTTGACGGGAGGTACACGGATGGGATGTGGGCATTACCATAAGTAATGGTAGAGGGTGGTTGGGGTGGCTTTGCATGGGGTGCAGTATGGTGGGAAGTCTGTGGGGTGAAAAATGTTGACAAATTGAGGAGATGGGAAAGAATGTGCCTGGAGTTGTCGCCAGTACGTGCTGTCGATGTGAGAAAACGTGTGGTGTGGTGGCGGGTACGTGGCACGGCAACGACGATAGTAGTGAACAATTGTAGTGTAGTCAAGAGGTTCGATGGGGGTGTATAATGAAGGTTTGGGGAGGCCATCCAGCGGCACCTGACAGGTGCTGACAAAAAACTGGACAAAACATGTGCAGTGCGCGAACTGCATTTTGAGCCGCAGTACGTAATCAAGGACTACGTTCACACCGTCAATAGGCAAGAGGTACGAATTCCACGCGGAACGCCCACTTTGACGCAAGACACTGTGCCTACGATACTTCCGAATCTCCCCGCCTATCTAACGAAGAAAATGCCGAAAGCAAGGAACAAGCGAAAGCGACCTGAAAACGAAGGAACGAGGTGCAGCAAAAGAATGCGGAACACGCCCGACGAATCATCGTAAGAAAATTTCAGCACGCTCGATCAGTCACCGCCCCAGAATGTTAACGCTTTTTTCGCTGATCGAACGACGCAGGCTGGAGCCGGCCAAGCTAAGGCGCAAATGAGTTTGCACTTTTTGTTCAATCTCCAAACCCCTTATATGTATATTCATGCCCGCTGGAAAGAACTCTATTTGCGACAACAGTGGGATATAATTTTCATAGTTATAAAGCGAATGACATCGTTCCAAAGATCAAACGGATTCCCGACAAATTAAGGTGACGTTTCGCATAACTTATTTTACCTTTTGCTGTAGCTTTCGTGCTGTAGCTGCACGTGGTGTTAATTCGTCTACTGACGAAAAGAAAATTCGAGGATGAGCCGCGAATGTTACAAGATCCGCAGGAAGCGATTCCGATTGGTGATTCGTGCCGAAACGGCTTTGGCACAGTTGTTGTGATATGGTCCGGGGGAACTAATTTATTCTGACCCTTTTTGGGCAAAAAAACTACCTGACTGTGTTTAAAACAGGCGCTTAGCCGCGGAACGCTTCAAGAGCTCGAAGCACTTGTGGCGCCATCTCTTGGCAGCGACATGCCGGGCCTCAGGCAGAGGCATCCGTTACCTGGTCGCGACAAGCAGAACCGCATTTTTCAAATTCTTAAAACTGATAGGTGTATTGCTTAAAGACAACTATAAATACTTAATCGAAATCAGGTGTCTATCAGTAAATATATATCGTCCACCAATACTGGTATTACCATGCCGCACAATGTTACCCACTAACGCTTTTAATAAGTCTTTCTTCCCGACCGCAATTGAAGAATGGAACCTGCTGCCCGAACGAATCACTAATGAGACTGACGCGACTAGGTTTAGAGCAATGTAGTTAAATTACCTTCTGGACGGACATATTGTTTTTGCTTCAATTCATCTTCATTTAATTTTTCTTCTTATACTGACCTTTTCTGTTACTCACTGTGTTCTCACTCTGCTGCCCGGACCTCTCGCCAGCGAATGTGATGCTCTTAGCACTAAGGCGATGTTTATAGCCCTTATTTGCACAGCGCTGCAGAACGGGTTTAGTTGCACTGATTACGCCAGTCAAGCGGGAAAAAATAATGGCTTACGCCAGGAACAGGAACAAAAAGAGCTAGCTGGACTCTGGGAAAGTCTACATAACGCTGACTGCTCCGTACTTGACTATGACCCTTCATCGCAGTGCTATGCTACCACTGTGCTGCTCTGCTGCCTCAGTTTTTGCTGCAGGGTGTTTTACCTTTATGTTTGTTGCTTCCCGGGGGCATCTCTAACGACCAGTATATTTGTAATGTGCTCACATCAATCTTTTTGCCGTCGCGGCTTTTTTGTGTGTACTCTGTATATGGTGCTCTGCAGCGCGTAGTGTTCTGACGGCACGTTATGTACGGTAGGTTCCCCGTTTGTCTAGTCTATAGCAGTACGTGTTAGCGTAATAGAAACCAGTCTCTCCCAGGCCACATGCCACTAACGCTAAAGAAGGGACACGCAACTGTGGTATATGCTTGGTGGGCATGACATTCCGCATGTTTTAATAGAGATTGTTATTCAAAATATTGTGCACGGTTTGTGCTTCAGGCATATACAAGAATGCTGAGCTACATACAGGCCGCATGAGGTAAGCCCTTTGTTTCTAGAATGAAGTACAGGACGCCAAGGCTATCAACAGTCGAGCATGAACTCGCTGAACATTCCGTTTCGTTCCTTATGTTATTTAGTGTTGTCAAAATAAATTGGGAGCCAAAATAGTAGTCGCTAATTCTAATTCGTCCTCGGTGCTCTGATAGAAACCGAAGTATGCACTTGCTGCGTTTTAAAAATCATAAAATAATCGCTATTACATGTATTGCGCGAAATCTATTCAACCCACAGGGAGTTGTCAAATAATGTGTACACAAGAAATAAACACATTCGCCAGTCACTTAAATTTGAAGGCATTCTAGATCGAGTCAAAATATAAGGAATAGGGAAATTGAACCCGCAGCAGGCCCAGGACAGAGAGAGTAGACAACACGTCCTGTGCCTTCTACGGTTTTTATATGCTTATGTCTCACCAACTGGCCTACACATCTACCCACATAAAATCTGAATTTAGGAAATTCGAAGTAGCAACGAGTGGAATACTCTTTATTCTTTTTCCAGTAAAATCCCGCAGCTCTAATAATGCATAATTGCGGGGGATAAAAGTCTTTATAAATATATCCGCCGTGCTTCATCTCACTACTTCGCTTGGCAGTGCATTCCATTCCTTGAAGATTCGTGGAAAGGAATACTGGAAAATATTTGTGCTTGAGCTGTACGGTCGCACTTTGGGACTATGATCAATTCATGAAGATACATAATGCGGAGGTGCAAATATGACGAGGATGAAACTCCTGCTCGACCATGAAAGATTGTACAGATGAGCTTTAAACGTAGAGCCTTGCCACGCTCCCTGAATGGAACCCAGCACAATTTTTTTTTTCATGTTGCTTGCGATAACGAAGCGCTAGTGGACGCCGAAGACCAATAGCACAACTGCACTGTATACGCTCAAGCATCTGTAAATGAATATTATAAACCTAATCCCACACAAGGCTGACGTACTCTAAGATTGCCGGACGTATGTTAGGTACGTCGCCTGTCTAGCCTCACGCGATGCGCATGCCTTAAATTGCGCTGGATCGAGAAACCTCAGAACCATGCCTGCCTTTCTTGATACACTATTGACATAAGGTGACCTTTATCGTCCCAGAAAAAAATAACACCTAGATATTTAAACGTAGAAGTCCCACCGTCTCCACTGGTGCAGTGACCTTGGCAACTTTACTGGCGCACCAATTGCACTAGTTTATTGCTTAGAAAGAGAACTTGAGATCTGTCAGTATTGCAGGTACAAAATTTAGACGATGAATCTAAATGTTATTTCATAGAAACAGGTCTCATTAGGAATGTAGACAAGAGCACTTGCCAGTGTGATTCTCTTCCTTAATGAGCGAAGCTATTTAATTCACTTGTCGAAATGTTGTTCACTTGGAAGATAGTCACGTCGTAGCAACGGAGCAGCAAGTGATACAGCGATAACATATGAAAGGAGAAGCTCCAAAATTAAGTTCACAATCATCTATTACTAATTTTCAGTGAATAAAGCGCTAAAAACTAACGCTAACAAACCCTCAAACATGTGGTTGACGCCAGTCATAAGTAATTGCCCTCATTACTTCATCTACTGCTATTACCACTGCTGGCACCACACCCAGCTGTAGCCCCTCGGGCTTGTTGTTTGTTGTCTGAGACATGCGGCTGAAGGTTTGGTCTCCAGTCCTCACGGCAGCGGTTAGCGTAGTCAAATTTTGTGGCGGTTTGTGTGAATGTCACCTTATACTCACTTTATCGGTAAAAAGAATGTATGTAGTCCCGTTAACTGGTCACGAGTTTGTTGAGGAAACAGAAGGGGAATACAGCTTATAGCGAACTTTCGCAGGTTTTCAGCTCCGATAGTCACATCGCATCTTCTGACAAGATGTCTCAAAGTTTAACAGTAATTAAGTTTTGTAGTTGGTATTCAGTAACTGAGCGCATCTCGCAGCAGCATAGAGGCGCGGCTGGTAAAGGCAAAACACAAATAAGTTGGACAATGAGAAATAAGTCCGAATGTTTTTTTTTCAGTTGGCGCATGGAAACAAAATTTATTCCCATGTGTCACGTGTAGTTATGTATTGATTTTTTAATAGCACTGCGTCCCCGATGCAGAAAACAGGTGGAAGCCCGCTGTTAATGTTTTCTAACCCATTACTAGAGAAGCCTTTTCTTGCCAGGCATTTGTTATTTATGATCTTCGAATGTCTAGCTCGGACACTGACTGACCACATGAAATGCTAATCACTCAAACACACCAAAGCTCTACCTGTTGGAATCAGCGAGGCCATGCTAAAGGTAGCTTGATGAAGATAGTGCCGATGACAATGACGATGCAGGTAATGCTAATTATGATAGTGTATGTGTCGTCTTGTTGTGCTCCTGTGCGTTCTCTAAATATTACAAAAGAGAGATGTGCCAAGGTCTCGACGTATTGTGGAAGAAGGCCCGGTCGAGACGGCAAGGCAAGGGATGCCGTGTCTGGCGTTTATTCCGATGAACAAAACCCAAGCGCGCGCCGGCGTCGGCACCGCGGGACGATGATGATGGTATGTACAAGAGGAAGAAGAAGATCATGGTATGTAAAAATGAAAGAAGATCCGTGGAGGGTTCACACAATCTGCCCGGGGGGTTGGAAGCGGCCAGCCTGGCCGCTCCTAACCAACCGACGTACCGCGGCGCAATAACGGCTGCAAGCGAGTTACGTGAACAATTTCAGTTCCACGGTGGAGTCGGTCGGCTGGGGGATCAACAGGTGTGACTTGGTAGTGTACTGCGGACGTTCTGTTGATGACTTTGCAGGGACCAATATAGTGGCGTTGAAATTTATCACTAAGGCCAGGGGTGCGCAGTTGTGCATAAATCAGGACTTCGTCACCAGGACGAAAATAGACCATACGATGCGTAGAATCGTAACGACGCTTGCGGTCTTGCTGGCACGCTTCTGTGTTTAGGCGGGCAAGATGACGGCATCTGGCCACACGGTATAAGAACTGGGCTGGTAATGATGAGGAGTAATCGGGCGTAGAGAAGAAGGAAGTGTCGAGGATTGTAGTGAAAGGACGGCCGAAAACGAGGGAAAATTGGGAGTAACCGGTAGTTCGCTGTACCGCAGTATTATAGGCGAATGTGACGAATGGTAGAACAGTATCCCAATTTCGATGATCCGGTGTTATGCACATGGATATCATATCCGATAGGGTGCACGATGAAATCGCTTAGTCAGACCGTTAGTCTGGAGATGGTAGCTTGAGGTTGTCTTATGGAGGGTGGATGACGCACGAAGAACTTCGGATACGACTGTCGATAAGAAGGCCGTCCCGCGGTCACTTAGAAGCACCCGACGAGCGCCATGACGCAATACAATTGACCGCAAAAAGAAATTAGCTACTTCTTCAGCGGAACCAGTCGGTACAGAGGCCGTCTAAGCATAGCGTGTAAGGTGGTCGACAGCTGTTATAATCCAATAGTTACCCCCATCGGAGAGAGGTAGGGGACCATATAAATCGATGCCGACTACATCGAATGGCGTGGCGGGACATGGAAGAGGCTGTAGGATGCCAGCGGGCGAAGAAGTCGGCCGCTTGCGACGTTGGCACAGATGGCAGGAAGCGACGTATTTAGCTACGGTAGAAGATAGGCCAGGCCAAAGGAATCGTCTTTTCACGCGGTCATATGTTTTGTCAAATCCAATGTGACCTGCAGTAGCGTCATCGTGGAAAGCCGCCAGCATACGTGGGCGAAGCGCACGCGGCAAGACTGGGAGCCATCGAGTTCCATCAGGGCAATACACGTAGCGGCGTAGTATGCCATCTTCGAGCTTGAAATTGCGAAGCTGTCGGCGAAGCCTAGCATTGGGCGGGTTCGAAGCGCCGATAAGGCGGTCGATGATGGACCGGCAGTAGGCATCAGCTAATTGCTGCGAGCGGAGTGCGTGTTTGTGCTCAGAATCGTCAAAAGGAACTGTTGTGATATGCGTCGGGGAAAGAGATGGTCGGCTGTGGTTAGAGGTGGAAATGCGTTGCGAAGAAAAACAGCAGGCTGATTCCGTAAGTGGGCAGCGAGAAAGAGCGTCGGCGTCTTGGTGTTGGCGACCCCATTTATAAACTACGTCGAAATTGTATTCTTGCAGGCGTAGAATCCAGCGGCCAAGTCGGCCTGTCAAATTTTTCAGTGAAGACAACCAGCAAAGGGCATGGTGATCGGTCACAACTGTGAAGTGCCGACCATAGAGGTAGGGGCGAAACTTTTGAACAGCCCAGACGACGGCAAGACATTCCTGCTCGGTAATGGTGTAGTTTTTCTCAGCTGGAGTCAATGTCAGACTGGTGAAGGCAATGACTTTCTCACGCGAAGTTGCATCGCGCTGCAGAAGGACAGCGCCAAGACCGTGACCACTGGCATCAGTGTGCAGGATGGTAGGAGAGCTGTCGCTGAAGTGGCTAAGAACGGGATCTGATGTGAGGGCGTGCTTTAGATCGCTAAAAGCAGTGTTGCACTGTTCAGTCCACACGAAAGAGCTGCGCGCTTTAAGTAGTTCATGAAGTGGCGCCGCAATAGTTGCAAAATGCCTTATGAAACGCCGGAAATATGACGCCAGGCCGAGGAAACTGCGCAACTCTGCAGTCCGTTGCGGACGAGGAAAGTTCAAGACCGCGCTGATTTTATCAGGGTCAGGGCGAATGCCGTCATGGCTAGCCAGATGTCCCAATATTTTAATTTCCTTCTGTGCAAAGTGGCAATATTTTAATTTCCTTCTGTGCAAAGTGGCTCTTCTCGGTGTTGAGCTGAAGGCCCGCTGAAGAAAGACACGTCAGGACTTCATTCAGGCTCGTGAGATGGTCGTTAAAAGTTGCCGAAAAGATAACAATGTCGTCCAAGTAACATAAACAGGTTCTTCACTTTAGGCCACGAAGTACCGTATCAATCATTCTTTCAAATGTCGCTGGTGCGTTACACAGGCCGAAGGGCATAACATTAAACTCGTAAAGTCCATCGGCAGTTGCGAAAGTGGTTTTTTCTGTGTCGCCCTCATGCATTGGTATTTGCCGATAACCTGAGCGGAGATCCAAGGTCGAGAAATATTCGGCGCCTTGGAGAGAGTCAAGGGCGTCATCTATTCGCGGTATGGGGTAGACATCTTTACGAGTAATTTTGTTGAGTGCGCGATAATCAACACAAAATCGTACCGATCCGTCCTTTTTTTAACTAATACTACTGGGGAGGACCATGGGCTTGTTGATGGACGAATGATATCGCGACGAAGCACGTCATTCACATTTTATTCGATTACTTTTCGTTCCGAGAGAGAAACCCGATAAGGTCGTCGGCGTGCGATCGAGTTACCTTCAGTAATGATGCGGTGGTGTGCAACACTAGTTCGTTCCACTGGTGGGGATGTGGCATCAAAAATGGCTTGATGGGCTTGAAGCAATTCCTGCAATTGTTTGCGTTGGTGCGGCACGAGGTCCGGACTGATTGCCTTCGACAGCATGGGAAGAGAGACGTGCGATGAAGTACGTTGCTGAGGTAGCGGGGCGGTGAGCACCATCATGGACATAGGGTGAGCATCCACTGTGCATGGCAGGGAAGTTTGTTTAGGTAGCACGACGGATTCACGGGATGTGTTTGTGGCAGCTACTATCGCTGAGCCGCTGCGGAATCGTACAAGACTTGATGGGAAGGCGATTCCACGTGCAAGATGACCATGAGATGGTACGATGAGTACATCCCCGTCAGTGATGTGTTCCGGAACAACGGTAACAAGTTTTTCGCACTGTGGAGGCAGTACAGTATCAGCTGCGGCAATGAGGGAATGACATCCTTCAGAAATGTTAGATGAAAAATCACTGTCTGTCATATGAATGACACGGTCGCCACAAGAAATTAACGCTGAAGCGGTCGACAAAAAATCTCATCCAAAAATCAACTGATGCGCACACGGTGAAAGCACAGGAAACTCCACATGGTGGCGGACGCCGTCTATAACAATTCGAACTGTACACTTTGCTGAAGGATGTAGAGGGGCATCATTTGCTCCACGAAGTTCAGGTCCATCATATGGCACAAATCAGCGCGAATAACACAAATTGCAGCCGCTGTGTCAATCAAAGCTTTGACCAATAATCCTTCAGCGAAAACAGAAATCATATTGTATGGGCGATCAGGATGACTTTTAGTAAGTTCGCAGAGTGCAGTTTGACCTCCGGCAACTGCATCATTTAGTTTTCCAGATGGCGGACAGGAAGAGTTGTTGCGGGACAGAGCGGAGAAACTGAACGGCGGTATGGGGATGGGGAGCGGCGTCGAGATGCATGGGCTTCACTAGGCTCAGACGAGGACACTGGAGGCGGTGAGAACCGACGAGGCGGGCTGGGAATAGACCGGCGTTGGTAATATGAAGTTGAAGGCAGATCAGTTTCGAAGGCGTCGTAACCACGGCGCTCGTTCTGAAGGCGGCGGCGAGAGAAGCGGGATATGTGTCCTCTAATGCCACAGTAGTAGCAGACTGGTCGGGAGGGGCGCCAAGGTGCGTAATAGGGTGATGCAGGTTGAGCCGTCGCCATTGCATTGATGTGATTGAAGGGCGGTGCCAGTTGGGGCGGCGGAACAAAAAGAGGGGGTGATGCTGCCACGTGCGCGTAAGGCGATGCTGGGCGGGGTGCAGGAGGGTCGGACGCCATAGGTCGAGTGATTGTTGCCAGCTCATCTTGAATGATGTTGCGGAGACCGGCGTCATTAGAAGGTACGGAAGAATGACCGCACCCGTGTCGACAGAGGCTTGAGGGCTTGAAGCTCCTCCCGGATGATGGCTCGAATCAGTGCCCGCAGATCCAGGTAAGCAGAGGTCGGGCCAGTAGCAATGCCGGGCTGCAATCGGGAGGACTGCAGCTGGTCGATGCGTTGGCATGTTGCAATGATGGCGTCAACAGTAGAAGGAGTCTGGGCAATTGGGGTGTTATAAGCCACAGAATTAATTCCTTTCAAGATGTGGTGTACGCGTTCGGGTTCCGGCATGGTGGGACTAATACGCCGGAAAAGTGCAAGTTTGGCCTCTATGTAATACGCGTACGACTCATCGGGACCTTGGAGGTGAGAGGCGAGCTTGTTCTTCGCGACCTCAGTCCGAACTGCTGGGTCCGCGAAATATTGGCGGAACTGCTGCTTGAATGTGGTCCAGTTAGTGGTGTGGGGTTTGCGGTTAATAAACCAGGTTCTGGTGACCTCAATGAGGTAGAAAGAAACATTCAGAAATTTTAGAGCATCGTCCCACCGGTTGTAGTTACTGCAGCGTTCATAGGTGCCCAGCCAGTCATCGACGTCTTCATCGCGACGACCAGCGAACAGCGGCGGGTCGCGTTGTCGTGTGGGCACAGTCGGAGGGGGTGGTGCAGCCGAGGTAGAGGGTCCTGTCGATTCGTTGGTACTCTAGGTAGACATAACGATGGTAGCAGGCGACAAACAGCGACCGGAACGTAGCTCAAGCGAGAGGCAGGGCACAAAACAGCAAGGGTATCAAGTCTCACCTCCACTACTTGTGGAAGAAGGTCCGGTCGAGACGGCAAGTTCGAGACGGCAAGGCAAGGGATGCAGTGTCTAGGCTTTATTCCGATGGACAAAACCCAAACGCGCGCCGGAGCCGGCGCCGCGGGACGATGATGATGGTATGTACAAGAGGAAGAAGAAGATCATGGTATGTACAAATGAAAGAAGATCCGTGGAGGGCTCACAGTATCACCAAATTCCTGTGCCCTATCATTTACGGATTCCTGTAATAGGAAGCTGGTGACGCCCTTATAGTAGCTTTTTGAAAGAACGCTTTGTACTCTTACCGTTTAACTACGAAGATGGCGTCTCGACAACGTAGCCAAGAGTGTAAATTGAATCATAAATAAAACGTCTATAACGAGCTTTATATGTAGACGAGCTCCTTTAGTAGTGCTAGCCAAGTGAACCATTTGCAGGTTCGAGCTCGCTCCGCTGGTTCTCACGGCTCGTGCTGGGGCGTTGGCGCCAGGTCATCTTTGCAATTACCACCCGAGGGAGCCATCCCGGCCACTTTGGAGGATAACGTGTGTGAGTCGCAGTATGGATTAGGTGTGAAACATGGACAATCTCACGCTTACGTCGTCGGAGTTCTTGCGAGGGCTGTACCGGCTGAACGATGTAGTTGACGGGTGAAGTGCGCTCAAAAACGCAGTAGGGTCCATGGTGTTTCTGTAGCAGCTTGGAGGTGAGGCCAGCTCATGCAGAAGGTACACGAAGCAAGACAAGGGCTTGAGTAAGAAAGCTGTTGGTGGAGTGAGCGGCGTAAAAACGAAGTTTATGTCACCCCTGGTGGGCTGACGTGAACGAGTGGGAAAGCTGCCTGCACTGGTCAGGGTGTTTAAAGGCTTCAGATACGATGGTGGATTCAGAATGATCGGGCCCGTAAAGAAGTATTGTGTCGAATAGAGAAGATGGCCCACATCCATTTAATTAGAAAAATCGCGAGAATTCTTCAGTGCTCTGGGCAGCGGTGTTGTATACACACGTGACAAAGAGTAGGAACCTGCCCCATTTGGAATGGTCTGAAACCAAGTACATTGACAACATGTCGCCTAGTGTTCGATTCAATAGTTCGGTCAGACTATTAGTTTACGGGTGGTAGGCCGCAGTTGTGCGATGAGTGATATTACATTGCTGCAAGAGAAATGAAACCACTTCAAATTAAAATACACGCCCATGGTCGCGTAGGAGTACCCGCGGTGTTCCATCACGAATTTTGAAGTGGTGTAGGATGAAGGCGGCAACATCGTGTGCCGTAGCAGCAGGCAGGGCGACGGTTTCCTTGTACCGGGTCATCATCATCAGCCTGATTATACCCATTGCAGGGCGAAGGCCTCTCCCATATTTCTCCGGTTCTGTGCTAGCTGCATCCACTTGACCCCTGCGAACTTCTTAATCTCATCCGAACACCTAACTTTCTGCCGCCCCCTGCTACGCTTTTCTTCCCTTGGAATCAAGTTTGTTACCCTCAGCGACCATCGGTTATCCTCTCTTCGCACTACATGTCCTGCCCATGTCCATTTCTTCTTCTTAATTTTTACTAGAATGTCGGTAACTTGAGTTATTTCTCTGACCCACTCTGCACGCTTTCTATCTCTTAATGTTACCCCTACCATTTTTCGTTCCATAGCCCTCTGGGTTGTCCTCAACTTAAGTAGAACTCTCTTGGTTAGCCTCCACGTTTCAGCCCCATAGGTGAGTACAGGCAAGATGCAACTGTTGTATACTTTCCTCTTGAGCGATACCGGTAAGCTGCTAGTCATAATCTGCGAGTGCTTGCCAAATGCGCTCCATCCCAATCGTATTCTCCTTGTTATTTCCTTTTCGTGGTCCGGATCTGCGGTTACTACCTGTTCTAAGTAGACATATTCGCCTACTACTTCCAGTATTTCGCTACCTAATGTAAACTGCTGTTCCTTCCCGAGGCTGTTGAACATTACCTTAGTCTTCTGCATATTGATTTTGAAGCCTACCTTTTTACTTTTCCTGTCTAGGTCATCAATCATTATTTGCAGTTCATCCCCCGAGTTGCTTAGCAAGGCAATGTCATCAGCAAATCGAAGATTACTGAGGTGTTCTCCATCTACCCTTATCCCTAACTGCTCCCATTCCAAATCTCTGAATACTTCCTCTAAACAAGCTGTGAATAGTACTGGGGAGATTGTGTCTCCTTGCCTAACACCTTTCTTTATGGGAATTTTGTTACTTTCTTTATGCAGAACTATGGTTGCTATGCAGCCACTATATATATCTTCCAGCACTTTCACGTACGGCTGGTCTACCCCCTGATTTCGCAATGCCTGCATGACCGCCGAGGTTTCAACTGAGTCGAATGCTTTTTCGTAATCAATGAATGCTATGTATAAGGACTGGTTATATTCCGAGCATTTTTCTATCACCTGATTGATGGTATGGATATGATCGATAGTAGAGTACCGTTTCCGAAACCCTGCTTGATCCTTTGCTTGATTGCAGTCTAAGGTTGTCCTGATTCTATTAGCGATTACCTTAGTAAATACCTTATACGTAACAGACAGTAAGCTGATTGGTCTGTAATTTTTAAGGTCCTTAGAGTCCCCTTTCTTGTGAATGAGGATAATGTTTGCATTCTTCCATGGTTCCGGTACCGTCGATGACACCAGGCACTGCGTATACAGGGTTGCCAGTTTTTCTAGCACGATGTACCGGGTAATATTATCCAAAGCTATGATGACCCATTTGTTTCCGATTGCAGTTTAGGGAAGCGGGCTGTAGAGGCCAATGCTTGCCCGATCGAAAGACCTGGATGGTCAAGGGAGAGGCTGCATGGCGACAGCCTAATGGCAATGGCAGGGCTTGAGGCGTTGATAACCGGGGCAGGAGTAGACGAACTTAGCAAAAGTAGGTGTACATTTCGCGCCAGTAGTAAAACAATCGAAGCCATGCATAAGTCTTGCATGCTCCATCGAGAGTAGCTTGCGAGTCAGTTTGAAATGAAGTCCAGATTTTCGATCGTATGCGTCGAAGAATGCCAGCAGCGATTTGCGGCTTGAAAGATAGAAGAAAGATAATTTCGGCGGTATAGGAGCCCAACACGAATTGTGAAGTAAGGAGCCTGGTTTTGGATTGCGCGAGGCGAAATGGCCGAAGGGTGCGAACGAAATCCGAGAAGAGACACGATCTAAGTATCTTTGGGCTGCTTGACTGCCATATTGGGAGGACAAGGAACTGCAGTTGGTTGGGGAATCGCAACCACTTTCATGGGGTAGACCGGAGCGAGATAGTACGCCGGCGTCGTTATGCTTTATTTCAGAGCGATACACCGCACAAATATCGTATTATTGAAGCCGTAGGGCCCTGCGGTCGAAGCGGCTAGTGAGATCTTTAAGAGAAGACAGCCAAGAAAGAGAATGGTGGTACGTAACAACTTCGAATATTCAGCCGTAGAAGTAAGGTCGAAATTTCCCTATCTCCCAAACTATGGCTAAGCACTCCTTCTCAGTAAATGATTTGTTCAGCTCCAGTTTCTTGAAGGTGCGGCTCGCGTATGCTGCAACGAAGTCAACACACCTGCGCTTACGTGGCGTTAGAACAGCACCGATACCTGTGCCGCTGGCATCAGTGTGAATCTCAGTGAGAGCATCGGGGTCAAAATGCCGTAATATGGGCGGAAAGTTACGCAGTCAGAGCAGTGCTCTAAATGTTTCGTCTTATGCAGCACACCAATCGGAAAGGTAGTTGTTTCAACGAAGGAGGGTTGTTAAAGGTGAGATGATGGAAGCAAAATTGCGCTTGAAGCGTAGGAAGTAAGAGCAGAGGCCGATGAAACTCCGAAATTGTGTCATTGTGGATGGATTTGGGAATGCAGTGACAGCATGAAGCTTAGCTGTCTCGGAAGGTCCACCGTCCTTAGAGACAAAATGGACTAAAACTGTGAATTGGTGGCAGGCGAAGGGAAATCTCTTTAAGTTCATGGTGACGTGGACAAGGCGGTACAAGCGCCAACTTTCAACACAGCGTTTATTGCTGAACAAGAACGCGCGCACACACACACACACACACACACACACACACACACACACACACACACACACACACACACACACACACACACACACACACACACACACACACACACACACACACACACACACACACACACACACACACACACACACACACACACACACACACACACACACACACACACACACACAATATATATATATATATATATATATATATATATATTGTTACGGTGAAATAAGCAAGGAGTGTCAATTCAGTGTTGACGGAAGCGGGACAAGGTGAGGTCTAATAGCCCCAGCCACCAAAGTCTTTTTCTCCTCTTCTACCACCCAATATGTCGCCGTCGTCGGCCCTACCTTTACATTTCCCCCTAGTCAGCCGAAGCCAAAAGAGTGCGAGGCTGATACTGCTTCAAATTGGCAATGTTTCACAGTTCGGTTTTCGCAGACCGACGTCCCGATGCGGTCAGGCGTGTTATTTGATAAGTTAAATCACTGATTCATTTGGCGCCACATATGAGCCGTCATAGTGGGTCAAGAGTTTTTTATATCAACCGCTGTGCCGAATCAGATGCCACCGTCAGCCTAAGTCACTTGTTAGGCGTCACTTGTCAGAAGACGTGTCACTAAGTGACACCCCGGTGTTTGGCATCATATCGCGCTTTGGAGCGTTTCTGTGAAGCACTAGACCGTAAGTGGGCGATTCTCCGAGATTCTTCGGCGAGGAAGAGCGTCGCGGCTAGGCGGCCACCTTCACAACTTGAGAAGGGCAGGATGGTATCCAGGGAGTAGCTTGGTGGTCTGGCATACAGCAGGAAGAATGGGCTGCACCAAGCCGTCTCGTGCGTGGTGGTATAAATCGTGTATGTAATGAGGGGTATTATGGTGTCCCAGCTCTTATGTGCTGCATCCAGATACATGGCTAGTATGTTGGTTAGCGTCCTGTTAACGCGCTCAGTCAGCCGTTTGTCTGGTGATGATATGGCATCGAGTGTCGGGAAATAAAGCGCACAAACGCGTGAGATCTTCAAAAACATGAGCGGTCAATTGATGGCCTGGATCAGTGATGACAGTTAGTAGCGGCCCGTGTCATAAGTTTACTGAGTTGAGCAGGAAACACGGCACTTTATGCAGATGGAAAAGCGGTTATTTCGCAGTAATGTGTGAGGTCCACAAAGACTACAATCCAGTGATTTCCATCCAAGTGCTTCGGAAATGGTCGTACGAGCTTGCTTGCGTCAATGCTTGCTTGATCGAACGGAGCTGTCGGAGTCCTTTCAAGGTATAGCAAGCCAGGTGGAGCTGCGGTGGGAAGGTTGTGGCATTGACATTGCTTGCAACTGGCAACGTATTGTTGAATCGTCGAGCGCATTCTGAGCTGGTGAAATCTTTCTTGAGCACGGTAGAGTGTTCGAACCGATCCCAGGCCCAGAAGTTGGATTATCGTGCTTGACACGAATAAGTCAGCGCAAATCATCTTGGGAACCAGTGGTAGGTATCGCTCCCCAGCAGGGGAGTAACTCTTTGTCCTTAGGAGGCCATCACCTACACAGAAATGGCTTGTAGCTTCGGTAACTTGGACGGCGGCAAACAGAGGGTCCAGACTCTTGTCCCTTTGCTGTTCCGTTTCGAAAACTTTCAGGTCGGGGAATACTGGGTCAAGGGCCAATATATAATTTTTCAAATCGTCGCTGTCAGATCCGATCGTGGCCACTGCATCCTAGAGTGACTATCTGCGTCTGCTTGACGTCTCCCTCTTTTATAAACCACAACGAAGTCATATTTCTGTAACCAGAAGGCCCAGCGTCACTTTATCTTTCTAGGTCCTGCGTTGGTCCGCTCTCTCCAACTCTAGTCTATGGCATGTTTACCGAGGCTTCCAAGCTAACTTTAGCCAAGGATTAAAAATTAAAACCATTGAGATTGGCACGAGAACCACTTGCATACAACTGCCAGCCATTTGGCCCACCACAGACAATTTTTTACCTTGTAAGTTATTGATTAGTATTTAAGACAATTTTTCTAATTTAGTAAGTATTGCCTTTGACAGTAAATGTGATTTGCAAAGTTGGAGGGCACCTGCTGAACCCCCCTTCCATTCATTTCCGATAAAGAAAGCGTGTATCGCTTTTTCCAAGGTATAAAGAAAGCCGGCGAAATAAAAAAATCACGTGACTGCCACATTTTGAGCAACGATTGTGGGGCTCTCAATCGTGGTTTGAGTGCACGATATTAACTGCGGCCGTGACTCGACAGTCCAGTCCCTGCGGTAGCCTGGTATGTCGGCGATGGTTGCAGTCAGCGCGGTGATTTCGCTGCGACTTGCATCGTTACGGAATTGAACGGCGGTGCAACACGGAAACGGACACAGACAAGTAGGGGACTCCACATGCGCATGTGGTGCGCATTTGGTGTCCCCTTCTTGTCTGTGTCCGTTTCCGTGCTGCGCGCCGTTCAATGCCATCACGCACCGACTCGCCCCCCAGACCGTTATTCTGTTGCATCGTAACATGCGCCGACTGCCTGCCGCTGCAGCGGGGTTGTGGAGCCAAGGCAGCAGCTTATTTCGTTCACTAAAAGCAAGGTTGAGAGCAGCCCAATCATGGCGTACGAATGCTTCAGTCACGTGATATTTTTTGTATTCGCGGGATTTCTTTAGAGCTTGGAAAAACGATACATGTGAGCCTTTCTCAAAAATAAATGAATCGGGGTTTTAGAATGCGCTCTGTAACTCTACAAATATATTTATTGTCTAAAGGCCATAGTTAGTAACTTAGAAAAGTTATCCTATTGCTATTTAGTTAGTTGCAAAAAAAATTTCCTGTGGCGCGCCAAATTGCTGGCAGCTATATACAAGTGGTTTCTGTGGCGTTCCTCAAATATTTCATTTTTTAACTTTTAGCTAAAGTTAGCCTGGACACCCTGTATTTAAATTTATTGTGCATGCGTGTGATTATCTTTTTACTTGCCGATGGTTGAAAAGTGGAACATACGAAACCTGTTTTTTATTTTCTTCCCCATCTATCGCAGATTTTTCTTTTTCTTTTCGCATACTCACTGATACTTGTAGAAAACATAGCAATTTTAGTTTTTATTATCAAGGTATTCAGAACTATTGTATAAATGCTGACAAAAAGGCATATTTTGTGTTTTTTCAGCGCCATACGTTTGTTGAAATATTTCGCAGGAAAAAATGTAACGTTATAATGAGCAAGGCAGGACTAAAATATCGACATATGATTAGTTATTACTTGCCAAAAAAAGTAATAAAGGCAATCTAGTATTCAGTTTTGGAGTTTTATGCGAGTGTTCCATTTTTAGAAACTTCGTGTTTTATGGTGTCAAAAGTAGCGTAGACTGGCGCATGCATTTCTTGCAAGGGTGGAAGAACGGGCTAGTTGGTAAATCATCTTGGAAAGCAAACTAGCGCACTTCAAAACACAGACACAGGAAGGGAACGACAACACAGCGCTGACTTCAACTTGTTTTTTATTAGAGAGTAACACAATATATATGTACGAAAAGTGGGCGTGAAAGAATTGATAACAACTGCTGGGTTTGCACGTGGCGTAAAACACCGAACGCAAAGTTAAAAGGCGCACGATAACAATATAGGTCAAAGCAAGGCAGAACGGCAGGGCTATGAAAAATAAAAAAGCGAAAAAGGGGGAGGCCTATAGGTAAAAACAGTTAAAGATGGCACGATCCGAATATGCATAAACTAAAATCGAAAAAAGGCCAAAAGGGGCATTAAGAGCGATAAAAGCCAAAGGGGGCATAAGAGCGATAAAAAACACAAAAGGGGCATTAAGAGCGATAAAAGAATCAAAAGGACAATTAAGAGCATTACAAGACCAAAAGGGCAATAAAAACAGAGTACCTAAAACAACCAAGGTCAGGCCGCTAGAGGCTGGGGAGTGTACCCGCGGGGAGTGTACCCGCGAGGTATTTTCATAGAGTCCAGGCTATTCTTTGTTACGGCTAGCCCGAGTCTGTGAGAACCGAGGAACAGAGCTAGATCGTTTGAATGCGGCAGCAGTTTTGCCACTGCAAGACCTATATTGGGCTTAACGCTGTAAATGCCAATAAACGAGGGGATGCTATGCGAATTATGCCTTTGGGTGCGAAAGAGGATGTCGCTGTCGTACTATGACTAGTCGGCGCTTGCTTTTCCCGGCTCATTTATGTGTAACGAGGGCATTCAACTATTTCTAGCGCAGAGGGAGCGAAACGTTGGAATAATGGATGGGGCTGAAATGATGGGCTTTTCCCTGTGGTTACCGCCTCGGTTTCCTCGATCAGATTGTTTTGGACGTTTACTCAAGCAAGGAAATCAGCGTGTGCGGGAGGACCGCATGCCTTGACCGCATAAGCAAAGACTGTATAATACCAACCATAGGCATAGCCAGTCAGAATAAGCTTTATAAGATACGCAAGTAAAAATTAAAATTTTGGACGGGTTAGTTTTCCGTGGTTACAAAACAAAGCGAGTCACTATATGCGCAGAGACTGAGCGGACACACAAGGCGCTGACTTCGATCGGTAATTTTTCGCGGGAATGAATACATTAATGTGAAATACCTTAATATTGTCACATTCGCATATAACTATTCGCGCCATGAGACTGCTGGGTACTCTCCATTCTATCTCCTCTTTGGAAGAGACCCCTTACTGCCCTTCGACACTTTGCTTCCCACCGCTGGCCCCGTCACAACTTATGCCCGCGATACCATCGCCCGAGCCGATGCCGCCCGTCAAATTGCTCGTCACAAGCTCTCTGCCTCCCAAGAAGCACGAAAACGTTGCTACAACACTCAACACCGGGATGTTCATTATCCTCCCGGGCCTATAGTATTGCTCTGGCTCCCGTGCCGCCGTGTGAGGTTTGCGAAAAACGTCTGCCCTACGCCGGTCCTTATGTATTATGCCCAATGACTGACGTAACATATGAAATTACGCCACTTTGCACAAAAGTCATCGTCCTCTACACATACTTCCGAAATACTGCATCTGGCCCGCCTCAAGCCATATTATTCCCCCTCTACATCGCGGGCCTATGACGCACCGGGACGTTGCCTTTTGCCGAGGGGGAAAGTGTTACCGGGAAACGCGTTACTGAGAAGTGGTTTGCTCGCAGACGACGACGACGACCGAGGAACGCGTGGACGACGAAGTTTGCTAGAAGACGGCGACGCTGACAGAGTGTATGCTGCACGGCCCCTGAAGACTTTGCGCCGAGTTCCGCCCATTGTAGCGCAAGTTACACTAAATATATCCCCGTAACATTTTGGTTGGAGGTGCAGGTCATCCCCAACCTTGCATTGGAGCATAGATGTTATCTGTAGGCCGGGACCGTCGGCCGAAAACCCGTGGAGATCGCAGCACAGCTCCGCCCCAGGCCTTTCTGCTCAGACCCGACCAGCCGCTCTTCCTAGCCCCGTCCCCAGCCCTGACCACAACACACGATGACACGGAAGAGCCCAAAGCTGACCCGACCGAACCCACAACGAAGCGACTTCATGACCACTCGAGCGAAGATAGCACCCCTGCCCAAGCTGTTCGGCGTGTCCAGGGGCCTTGGCCTTCGGCAAACGGTGAACATTGGACCAGATTTTCCGAGGCAAGCATTCATCCCATCTCGCATTTATTGCGGTGGCAAGCATTTCATCTCCAAGTCCTCCACCTGGGCTAATTTGTCACACCATGCATGCATTGGAGTACAAGTAATCAATCGGGACGATCGATCGGTGGACCCGGGTCATGCTACGAAGGCGACGAAGCAGGCAGTGACGCGGGGTGGAGTGCTCGTGCTAGGCCCGCTGGTCATTGACGCATATTTCATTGCCATGTTATCACGTCATCCTGTTTCTGTTGTGTCGCCATGTTCCATCGCTTGTCATGCCAGCACGTAACAATATTATCCTTATTGATGCTTTCGTAGACCTTGCAGTTTTGTCTTTTGTGTAGGGTTTTTTTTAGCGCCAACAAAGACAAGGACAAGGTGAGACATACACACACAAACGATAACGATCAACTGACTTTATTCGTGGAAGTCCAGCTACCGTGTATACATTGTCTTTCTTTGTCCTCGTCCCTTGGCTGGTTATTATTCTTTAAGACAATGTACCAACTGACCCAGATTTCAACCCTCCTATTTTACGTTCTTATTGTGATCCCTTTTCGAGTGAATGTGACACATTTCCGAATGTCTGCAGGGATTTCAACTTGTCCCAGCTTGTAATGCAGGCAACTCGAATTTCGCTTACTACTTAGTACTCACCACATCTCCTGATCTTTTCCAGCCCATATCATATTTGCCAGGGTTAAGTGATCAACTACTGCTTCATTTTTCTTTGACCAGCACTGTTCAACATCAACGTAACCACAAAAGCAGGTCCGTAATTACAATAAGGTTGACTTTGATGCCATTAACGGTGAACTCTGTTTTTCTAGATGATTACTAACAAAGTTTTTATGATCGCTGCCTGAATACAAACTGGAGCCTGTGTAAAGAACAGGTTGCTGCGTTCACTGACAAATATGTTCCATGAGTCATTACCTCTAATCGACAATCACAATGGTTCACTTAATCGTTAAAACGCCTTAAAAGCTAACCGGTTCCTATGAACGTCGAACTGCTTATCAGGCCGAGGCCCTTGAATATAAAACTGAAAAGAAGTACACCAAAGATGTATTTTTTATTGAAACATTACGTTCCCTCTTAATAAATAACGCTAGACAATTTTGGAGCTTAGTTAACGAAAACGGCACTTCATCCATCACCCTTAAAGACTCTAGTGACGAGCTAATCCAACCAAATGAGTGTGCAAATGTCCTTACCAGTGTATTCGTTTCAACGTTTTCTAAATATGCGTGCTCTGAAACCCCTGCATATACCAGTGCTGGCGTTTTACGATCAATTCTATGGTCTTTGATTTTGCTGGCATGGAAAAAACAATGGAAAAACAAAAGATTTCTTTATCATGTGCTGTTGATAATATTAATTCCAAGTCCTTGATTAAAACCAAAGCGTACAGCACAATAATACTATTTACCTATTTCAGCAATCGCTTAAAACAGCCTGCATACCGAATGAATGGAAGGTCGGTAAGGTGATTCCGTTGAATAAGTCCGGAGATAAACATTCCTTACATAGTTATCGACCAATTTCACTAACAAGAATTCCATGTAAAATCATGGAGCATGTTATTTACTCTCACCTTGCATTATTTCTTGATTCTAATGCTCCTTTTACTGACAGTCAACATGGGTTTCGGAAGTTGTTATCTTGTAAAATGCAGAGTTTAACTTTCTCACATAATCTAAATTCATTCCTTGACAGGGGTTTCGTTGTCGATTGCATACTCCTCGATTTTTCGAAGGCTTTTGAAGAGGTTTCTCATCAACTGCTTTTTCCGAAGCTAAGTAAACTTCACCTTGCCCTAACGTTCTTAGGTGGCTGCATTCTTTTTTTACAGATCATTCACAGTTCGTCACTGCTAATACCACTTCATCCTTCACTTCTCCAGATGGATATGGCGTGCCACAAGGCTCTATGCTAGGGTCACTGCTTTTTCTTATATATTGTTACATATATGCCGTCGCAGAAGGAAGAAGAGAAAGATCACCAACAGAGACAGAAGACGAAGTGATAGCAACGGTTGTTGCTAGGAGAAGTCTGGCGCTGCTATGTTTCTCTGTTGTGTGTTGTGTCATCAGCTGCTGTACGTCTCGGAGAAAACTTGCCACATATCATCTTGGTGGAGGTGACTAAAGATCCCCGTGTGCAGCCAGAAGCTGGATTTGCACAGTGGCCGCCACCTACCTGGGATCACAACATCAACTGCGGCAACTATGACTTCAGAGGCAGCCCCTGCCACCGCAGCAACATCGGTGCAGCCACTTGCCCTGACGCAAACCCGCCACAATCTCATCTTTAATGGCGAAGACAAGACAGATGTTGACGATTGGTTGGATGGATACGAGCGCTGCAGCAAGAACAATAACTGGGACGCGACCATCATAATAGCTAATCCCATTTTCTATTTGGCGGGAACCGCTCGCACATGGTTCTAAAACCACGAACAAGAACTTGTCACCTGGAAAATCTGCAAGAAAAAACTTCAGGACTTGTTCGCCAGGCCCACTGGACGGGCTCTCACAGCCAAACCGAACTTTCGTCTCACGCACGATCCCCCACATTGTCCTACCTATCCTACATTCAAAACGTGCTCGCACTGTGTCGCAAGGCGAACAGCTCCATGCTGGAAAGGGAAAACGTAGGGCCCATCCTCAAGGGCATCGCAGATGACGCGTTCAACATCCTCTTCTGCATGGATGGCGCTACCGTCGACTCGGTGCTACAAGTCTGCCGAAAATTCGAGCAAGCTAAGCAACGACGTCTCGTACATCGCTTTGAGCGCCTTCCAAACACGGCGGCTGCATCATCTTGCGATGACCTAGCATCTTTGCAACAGCCTTCTCATCCGACAAATCTGTCTAGGATCGTCAGGCGAGAACTCGAGGCTTACTCCCGCACCACTCAGGTCTCCACTGCCCGACACCGTGGCCATGATACAGGCTATTGTCCGCCAGGAACTTGCTAACGTTGGCCTCTCCTCCAGCCCCGTGCCGCCCCCGTCGCCATCGCATCCTGTTCCTCTAGTGGCTGCTGCAAATACCCCCCAAGCCCCCGAAGTCGCTATCTTTGTTGCAATCCTGCAGAGTGGCACACCTCAGAAGACAGGCCAATTTGTTTTATTTGCTGTCGAGCCGGCCACACGTCATGTTATTGCCTTAGCCGTACGTTCCCCAACCATCGCACCTATTCAACGCGGACCGTCGATAATACTATGGACATCGATGCTTGCGTGCCCAACCTGAGAGGCTCCGCCCGGCATATGATGGACCTCATCTAGATGAGCCTCATGCCGAAGCCGGACAAATTGTTCGTCGCACCAGCCGATCTCCATCTACACGGCCTAGCCGCTCCAGTTCACCGATACCTCGTCGCAACTCTTCCCTATAATACGCCGGCACCTACTAGGAAAACTAGCGAGTGCAGCGCCCGGGAGTGACGCTGCATTATCGATCCGGACTGCCAACTCAGTACTGACCCACGCACTCAGACGTAATCTAATTGATATGCATTTTGACGGCCTCTCAATTTCTGCACTTATTGACACTGGCGCCCACATTTCTGTTCTCAGTTTCACGCTCCGTCGACGCCTCAAGGAAGTTCTCATAAGAGCTACCTCATTTACCGTTCACGTTGCTGATGGCAACACAGCTGCTGGAATGGTATGTGTACTGCGAGAATCATCGTAGCCGATTACATCCCTGTATTATTTACAGTCCTCACCAGTTGGCCTCAAGACGTTATATTAGGCCTTGACGTTTTAACTTCCCACTTCGCTCTAAATGGCTGTTCTTCTGGACTGCTTCATCTAGATCTGCCGCTTTGTCCCGACGAACAAGCTCCTCCGCTACATTTACTCGCCTCCCGCCAGAAGCCGCTGTGTACATAGCCATGTCGTCTTTTCCCTCCGTTCCTGATAGCGACTACGTTGCTTGCCCCATAACCGAAGTTACTCTGCAGCATAAATTCGCTCTCTCTTACAATATCGTCCACGTAGCGAACAACCACACTTATATTCCTGTCTTGAACTTTAGCTTTTTTCTGCAAGTGCTTCCTGAGGGCATTTTTCTCGCTAAGTGGACCCCATTGTCTAACTTTAATGTATCTGCTCTTTTACGTGACCCTAATGCTGAAGAGCCGCCACGACTTGCACTGTCCTCACCTCTAGAGGCCTGCATATTAGGAATGGTTGCTTCTGACTTGAGTCATGATTGGGCTAAAGCACTTACTAGCCTTCTTACTTCGTACAGTGATATTTTAGATTTTGGTGACCACCCCTTGGGTCAAGCACCCCCTAATTACTCATTGCATTGACACTGGAGACGCCAGCTCAAATCAAAAGAAACTTTACCGAGTCGCCATTTCTAAGCGCCGCGTCATACAAGCTGAAGAACACAGGATGTTGGCAAGAGACATTTAGAGCCTTAGAGAAGCCCCTGGGCTTCCCCTGTCGTGCTTGTTAAAAAGGACAGTACCTGGAGGTTCCGCGTTGATTACCGACACCTTGATAAGGTTACAAAGAAGGACGTTTACCCACTGCGCAGGATAGATGATGCCCTCGACTGCTTGCACGGTGCCAGCTATTTCTCTTCGATTGATCTTCGTTCCGGTTCTTGGCAGATCGCAGTCGATGAACGGGACTGAGAGAAGACCGCCTTCGTAACTCTCGATGGCCTCTACCAATTCAAGGTTATGCCTTTTGGCCTGTGTAATGCGCCCGCAAGATTTGAGCGCATGATGGGCTCTCATTTACGCGGCTTCAAATGAACGACATGCTTATGTGACCTTCATGACGTCATTGTATTTTCTTCGACCTTTGAGAGCCATCTTCATCGCCTTTATGCCATTCTTGGAGTCTTCCGAAAAGCTGGCGTTCAGCTGATTCGAAGAAGTGTAGCTTCGGCCGACGTGAGCTCAAGGTGCTCGGACACTTGGTCAATGCCCGTGGCATTCAACCCGACGCCGACAAAATTCGTGCTGTGAGTGTTTTTCTTACACCCCGTTGTACCAAGGACGTGCGTAGTTTTCTTGGCCTCTGTCCCTATTTTCGGAGGTTTGTCCCCAACTTGGCAGATACGGCTCGTCCACTCACTATTCATCTGAAGAACGACGTTTCATTTTGCCGGGGCCCAGACCAAGCTCAAGCCTTTTCTGCGCTCATTGCAGCCCTCACCAACCCGCCCGTCTTGGCACACTTCAACCCCTCAGCCCCAACGGAGGTACGCACTGATGCCAGTGGTCATGGTATTGGTGCCATTTTCGCCCAACAGCATACGGGTCGCACTCGCGTCATTGCTTATGCCAGTCGCCTCCTTTCTACTGCTGAGCGGAATTATTCTACCACAGAGCGTGAGTGTTTAGCCCTCGTGTGGGCCATTACCAATTTTCTCCCTTATTTGTTCGGCCGCCCGTTCTCTGTCATTACCGACCACCACGCCTTATATTGGCTTTCTACGCTGAAGGACCCTATACTGGTCATCTGGGGCGTTGGGCCTTGCGCCTTCAGGAATACACTTTTTCTGTTGTCCACGAGTCCGGCCGGTTGCACACTGATGCCGATTGCCTGTCCCGCAACCCAGTAGATCCGCCGCCTTAAAGCGAGTGTGACGATAACACCTGTGTGTTGTCCATCTCTGGCCTTTTAAACATTTGACATGAGCAGCGCTTAGATCCTAAGCTTTACACTATGATCAACCGCCTTAGCACTGACCACACTGACGCTTCCCCTGCTTTGTTTGTGCTCCACAACGGCATCTTATATCGGCGCAATATGCGGCCAGATGGCGCCGAGCTTCTGCTCGTAGTCCCTGAACACCTGCGTGCCACCGTTCTTCAGCAGCTGCACGACGCGCCCACTGCGGGCCACCTTAGTGTATCTCGTACTTACGACAGCGTCAGCCGGCGCTTCTTTTGGCCAGGGCTGTACAGCTCTGTTTGTCGTTACGTGGCTTCTTGTGACCGGTGTCAGCGACGGAAGAAACCCTCGGTTGTGCCTGCTGGATCCCTGCAGCCCATCGACATCCCGATATATTCGTTTTCCCAAGTTGGCCTTAATCTCCTCGGGCATTTCCTTATGTCTGGTTCAGGAAATAGATGGATTGCGGTGACCACAGACTATACTACGCGCTACGCTGTCACACACTGCTCCATTAAGTACTATTTCACCACCGTTTACCGTCCACAAACGAACGGCCTCACCGAACGCCTCAAAAGCACGCTCACGGACATGCTGTCAATGTATGTATCGGATGACCACCTTGATTGGTATATTACTTTGCCATTTGTAACGTTCGCGTATAATTCGTCCCGTCACGATACAATGGGCTACTCACTCTTCTATCTTCTATTCGGCCGCGACCCTTCACTTCCGTTTGACAGCGTACTGCCACCCACCGCTAAGGCCGGTTCCTACGTTCGTGACGCCATCTCCCGAGCTGATGCCGCTCATGTTATTGCTCGCCGCCGACTGGATTCCTCTCAAAACGCACACAAACGACGCCGTGATACTCGTCATCGTGATTTCCACTACTCCCCGGGCTCTCTCGTCTTGCTTTTGACCCCCGCTCGTCGCGTTGGGCTGTGTGAGAAGCTCTTGCCGCGCTACACAGGCCCCTACCGTGTTTTACGACCAGTGACTTCCGTGACATACGAGATCGCCCCTGTGCATCCGTCACAACAGTACGCTTTGCCGCGTACCGATATCGTTCATGTCGCCCGCATGAAGCGTTACTACTCCAAGTGCAGTTCTGCGACATAGTGCGCACCGGGACTGTGATTTTCGCGGCGGGGGATGTGTTACTTATATGCCGTAGCAGAAAGAAGAAGAGGAAGATCAGCAAAAGAGACAGAAGACGAAGTGATAGCAACGGTTGGTGCTAGGAGAAGGTTAGCGCTGCTGTGTCTCTGTGCGTTGTGTGTTGTGTCATCCGCTGCTGTACTTCTCGGCCAAAACTTGCCACGTATCGATGTGTCAATTACTTACCTAATAACTTATGTTCAACAATAAATCTTTTCGCAGATGACTGCATCATATACCGTGAAATTAACAGTGATTCTGATGTAGCTCGCCTTCAATCCGATATCAATCATGCCCTTGAAAGGACTAACAAGTGGAACATGGAAATAAACATTAATATATGCAAGTACATGAGTGTTTCTCAGCGTAAGACGGCATTACCCTGATACCTTCTTAATAATAGTAGCCTTGAGTCTGTGCTCTGTTATAAACATTTAGGTGTATTTATTTTCTGTAATTTAATTGGGATGCTTATATAGATCACGTAACCAACGACGGTAATCGCATGCTGGGCTACATACGCCGTAACATTAGTCTTTTCTCCTGCATCGCAAAATTAATCCTTTACAGATTGTTGGTTTGTACTAAACTGCAATATGCTTCATTCATATTGGACCCCTACCAAGAGACACAAGTCTATCACCTGTTAAAATAGTACATTGAATTCTTCCACACTGCCATTTGTTTATTGTTTTCAGTACACCTGCTGTTTTTAATAAACTTTTTTTTCTTCCCTTCCCCTTCCCCCAAATTGTGCTACTGATTAGGTGTAAGATGGTATATTTCAGCAACTGTTTTCTTTTTGCCTGCTCAAAAAATTGTTTTTCTTTTGTTTACATGGTATATTTGTGATTAAATATTTTTATCATTATCTGTGCTAGTAGCTAATAATTTGCATTATTATATTGTCGTAACTTGCTTATTTGTGTCAGCCATACTATTGCTCACATTTGTATTAATACTGACTACTGTTCTTCTTTTTTATTGTACCCCACTCCCCTCTATAATGCCCTCGGGCACTGAGGGTACTGAAATAAATAAATAAATAACAAGGCTGTAGTCAAGTGATTTGTGACCTTCCGAATATCTTTTGGAAAACAACTATAATAATGCTCCTAAATGGCATTGGTTTATACCAGAGTTTTGTAGCCAAATTGCTATGACGGTCAACGTGGTGTTGTTGACACCCTCTTTTGTCGCGAGAATTTCAAGCGTAAGTGCACCGCTCGAGTGGCAACACAATCAACGGGCTCTCTAAGAACGAAAAAGCAAATTTATGAAATGCCTTTTCTGTTCTAGAATGCATCGATGTATCTAGGTGCCTGAAATCGCCGCAGACCAAGGATTTTACTCCAGTGCGCAGTGAGCGCGTCAGGTGAGGATCGTAGGCAATGTTCTTGTAATGCATGCGGTGTAGGTGGCTATGTGGTACTGAGAAATAATTGTAGTGAATTACGCGAAGGCATGTAGAACTCGTTCGGTTGAAAAGCAAGCGTCGGCGAACTCCGATTCGGGCTCGGGTTTTGTCGGAACTTTTCGAAAGTGCTTGGGACGCGGTAGAAAACATGTTGGTAAGGTTCTGTGTCTCCCCTTACTATGTGGGTGGTTCAGGTGTCCTCCGAAAACTGTGAAATAAACTGCATCTTCAGTTTCCTATAAACAATTTACAAATAAATGACATGTCCACCGAAAAGCTGACACAGATAACGCACCAACCCTCTCCTGTAAACCAATGCACAAAGGAAATGTAGGTGTCCACGGAAACGCCAGAAAGATACAACGCCATCCCCTTTGAAAAACCCAATTTAAATGAAGAATACAAAATTTTCGCGGAATGAAATGACGACGGTAAATGTGCTAGCGCGCCTATTCTTGAGGCAAACATTGAGCGTCCGGATGATTTTTAATTGTATTTCAATGACAATATTTAGATATTATGTTTTCTTCGGAATTGCACATTTTAGACAGATGTGAAATTTTAACTAGGGTCAGTTGCTAGTATTGAGTGTAAATTAACAGCCTACGTCATAAAGCGCATGCTCACCACATGCTGTACTGCAGCCTTGATGCTATTTAACTAATTGATGCTGTTATACTAATTAAGATCATAACATACAAGAAATCAACACATTACCTCTAATAAAGTTAGTTACACTGGAGGGCCGCAAATCAATGTTTTTTTTTCTTGCACTGAACCACTGTCGCCCAGCTTGAGATCCGGTTGAGAAGGAAGGAAGTTGACCTAATTACCTGCCACCAATACAAGAGCGCTGCATTTCTGTTGTGAGAAATGCGCCCAATTTAAAGATGTCATATTTAGGAGCACACATGGCAAAGGCTACATTTTAGGCGATATCTCATATAGCTCGTCGCGGCAAAAAGCCGTAGGCGTCGGTGTCTTTGTTGAATAGCAGTAGTTAAAGTCGGCATAGCGTTTTGGAAATAAGGGGGCTCCGTAAAAAGTGATATCATAGTCATTTGTGGTTCTAGCGATTGATGATTGATTGATGTGTGATAAGCGATGGCGAAATAAGAAATCATTTTTATATAATAGAATAATTTATAAAGTAAAGATATAAAGAAAGTGAAAAATGGCTTCCAAGGTGTCAGAATGCGCAGAATGAAAAGCGAATACTTCATGTACGCTAATAAAAATATTTTGCATAAATGATGAGGTATTTTCCATAAAATTATTTTGCAAGATGTCAAACAACTCGGAATAGAACGCCAGCTTTTGATGCTAAGTGTTGGTGTACAAAAAATAAAGAATAAAAAAATAAAATATAAAAACATAAAAAAAAAAAATATAACGTCCGTGTGTGCGACAACACTATAGTGTCATACGCTTAAAGAGGTGATGATATGGTAGTTAGATGTATTACAGCTTTATACTTCTGTGAAAATATACAAGTCTATGATTCTATTCACAAAGTTCGCAATAAAACGCGATATAAATCAGAATCGGAAAGATCCTCCCACCAAGAGCGACCGCCATATTGAAATGCTTGTGTTACGTCACGAGAGCATACGCGGTGGAGTAAAGGACGTGGCTCTTTCTTTCGTGGACGATTGATACAGTGGGCGTTCCTCAGGCAGAAGTGCTTGATGAACATGTTACTACACGGAAACGACATAAAGTAAGCTATGTTTTTTTCGGCGTAGTTAAGGCACTGTCACAATCAGTGGGCTGCTTGATTAGGTTCCTTAGCTTATCGACGCACAGATCGGTCGCATATTACACGGGCGACGACGCCAGCACGAGCAACGGTCGCCTATCATCGTGGTGGGAGGTTTTCGACCCCGCGACGCCGACGGAACTGGGTCCGTATTCTGGGTTTGCGTCACTATCTCACGTGACCTCGAGTCATATGATTGGTGAAAGCGCCGAAACTGGAAGAGGTAGCAATCACACTGACATCCGATTCCGGCGTTTTCACGAATCAGATGACTCAAAGTCGGAGACATAGCGACACTTTCGATAACGACGCAAACTCGGAATACGGGCCCTGATCAGCGGACGGTCGCCCAATCTTTTTTGGTCAAATCGGAGGCCGAGCGAGAACTTGACGCCCGATGATAGCCTAACAACTGCGCTTGTATGTAGCTTAACCCCGTTAGAAAAAGGTTAACAAGCAGCAACACTTTATATGTTCCCGCTTCTTATCAGCAATGACCTTGGGCAGAAATGTCAGCTGGGGCCGAAGTGCCGGCGCGTTCTATGACGAGTAGGCCTAGCGCGAGTACGCGGGTTTCAGGTTTGCCATTTCAGTGATTACGGAGTCCGCATTCACAAGCCTTAGCGGTTGCATGGGCCATCGAGGGAACTTCTGGCAGTAGTGACCCCGCTTTACGATGCAAGCAGGCTTTGACGCCTGCTTGCATCGTAAAGCGCGTGCACTTAGAGCGAGAAGCGTCAATCTGACCCTGTCTGGCTAGCAGTACGGAGCACATCCGGCAGCTGTCGGCGGCGCTTGTGCGTACCGGCGCAGACAGGGGACGTAGCATCCTCGAAGCCTTTTACAGCGCTGTTATAGTTTGCAAACAAATAAAGGTGGAAGTGATGTGAAAAGAGAAAATTTTTGATATTGCTTGCTCAGCTTTCATTTTATGCCGGGCTAACGAACAGTATATACAAAAGCTATGGAAAGAATACGAGGGGGGCGCAGTCGTAATACCCGAACTGGCGCATTCCTACCGGAGTTTAGGGCTCGCCCACTAAATACTAAATGGTGTATGTTTACGTTGAAGCACTTACAATGTTTGCTGCACAAGCACCAGAAATATGCAAGGCTATAGGCTCGGGAACCGATCGCAGTCACGTGGGAGGCTACGGGTAAGGCGAGACCGCAGAGACGGTGGCCGCTGGGAGGCTCTTGTTCGGTGCGGGGAGTGGAAGCGCATTCAGAGCGCATTGGGTTTCGCGATGATTGAACTGAAGCGACGGCGGCGGTGCATGCTTTCGTGGGCTGGCTGTGGCCATACTGAATACTGAACAGAGTTTTGGAAAAATGCTTCACCAGCTGAAATTAACTAACTTTGACTAACACGCTCTATAACAGCATCTCGAGAGGTGCCGCTTCGTTCAAAAGTTTTCTCTGCTCCTAATGTCACAAGATATACGTTCGCTTTAATTTATGCTTATTTGCATTCTCCTTTTAATTTTTGGACTGGAAGAGCAGCAGGAGATAGCTCAGCTATGAGCAACAAAACGATTACCCCTCCCCCCTTTAGCGGTAGACAACGGGGAAGAAAACTTTGGAAGTCTCTGTTTTCATAAGCGGGAGCGCTTGGTTGTTAAGAGAAGGTAACTATTATAACATACGAATAATATGCTTCTGATTGTATACTCAAATAACACCACTTGAAGCCATCGATTTCGGCCTGCTCGACAATCTCTAGACGGAAGCCCGAAATAACTCCAGTTCTCCTAGGATCACTAAGGTCGCGCGTCTCACAGAAAAAAAAAGAGAACACGCCATTAAAATGTTTTCGCGGAAGAAAGAGAAACTCAGAGACACCACAGTCCACGGCGTGCATGCAAACACCTGAACAGAGCAGACACCGTGAACAGCACGTGACATGCGGAGGATATTCCGTTGTGGCATCAGAGAAGAATGGTTGCTAGACTAGTGAACTGCGTTCAAAATAATAACAAAAGTGACTTTAAAAATATTTACTGCATCAAGCGAGCTCAAATTTTGAGGGCTTATAATTTTGCGTGCGTGGAGTGGAATGTGATAACCACTTTATATTGAATTGTTACCATCATCACCCCTTGATCGGCGGGGCTTAAGTGTCCCAGTGTCCCTCTTATTTTTGCTTTCTTGATTCGCGAAAGGTAATAGCGCTTTATAGCATCGGAAACTGCGTAATGAAGCCCCAGAGTTTGGCAGCTAACGCATGCGCCCGAAGGACGAAAAAGATAGTCAATAAATGAAGGGTGTTCTTTCCCTTTATGAATATTAAAGTTTCTATAGAAAACAAAAAACAAAAAACGATTGCGGCACTTTTTACATTCCAAAAGCCTCAGGGCATATGAGGCTATAACCTCTTCCCTCTGTTCCAGTTGGCATTCCCTGAATTGTCCCCACCCAGATGTCCATAAAACCAATCCTTCAAGTCGACCATGTTCACGTTACTAAATGAAGTTTACGGCAGTCGTCCAGGTACTATTTGTTATTCCGTTACTGTAGAGCCCAATCTGTTGATGATCGCATGAAAGCATGCATTTCGCAGCCATGTTGACAGCGGAATTCTAGCGTCATCGCAGAATTATTCCCCAGTCACGTTGTGCGTGTGCTGTGTAACTGCCCGCTAAAACAATGCATACTTCGCACGCAGAATAGCGACAACGCATCATCAAGTTTGAAAGTGAAAACGGCTACATATACGTCCTCATTATGCACGTGGTTTTGGTTGCCCCCCACATCTGTTCGTTCTCTCTAGGTGGCTTTCTTCGTAGCGTAGCAGCAGTGTAAAGAATGAAGAAAGTCTCAAGCAACACGAGTCAAACAGCAACCGAAGTGCAACCAGAGATGGCAGCATTCCTTCCGTCATATACCGATATCAATCAGAGACAACGTGATACATTTTCTACTTTACATAGCCAGAAACAGATTGAAACGCGTTTTCGCGAGAAAAATTGGACGTTTGCGTTGTTGGCATCGGTTTTGTGAGAAATCTTCGACATGCCTTTGGCGAGTGATAGTGGGCAGGTTACAAGGGTGGGCAGTCGTCGGTGTGTGCTGTCACGAGGCATGACCTTGTCAAGTTGTTTGAAGCTGCTAACCTTGGTAGTTCCTTTTAGACAAGAGGTTGAGATTTAAGAACGCTACTCTAGTACCCTTGCATCTCAAATGAGGAATACTGCCCTTAGGCTACTGAGGTATGGCCGTACACTTTGGTTAAATCAGGGATGTATGTCAATGTCACGATTTTTTCACTAATTATTTTACTTAGTATGCATTACATTTCACTGCAGCTTATGAGGTGCTTTCAACCCAAAATGTTTTTTTGAAGTACTTCAAGACGAGCCGAGAGATGCGTCCACATGATGAGGTATTCAGCTGTTCAGAAGAACAAACTAGCTACTGCACTTATTTGCGTCTGGGCAGATAATTCTTAAGAACACGAGGTACAAAAATCTTTCGCTGGATGAAACTGGGATATTTGCAAACTTAATAAATAATATACGAATAATACAAATAATTGGAATGCTGAGGATGCCATCGCAAAGGGGCACCAGTAGGCAACAACGCTCTATCATTTATCTGCCTGTAGACAATAGACACAGTTGAAAGGAAAAACCGGACTTGGCAATCCCACGGGTCATAGAAAATCGTCCTAGTCCTAAAGCTAGCGGCTGCACGCCGGCTGTAGTCGTCGCGTGAAATTCCGCGAGACGCCGGCACGAGGCTTTAAACTCAAGCTTTAAGTCTAACTGCGACATCGCAGCTGTTCGCGTAATGTATTTATCGCGACATACGCAGCGCTAGAAGCCTGGCGCCCAAGCCTCCCTTCTTGATCATCGTCGATCTTCCTCGAATCTATTGCTGTGGACATCTGACCGCCGTCTGCATTCACCAGAGCCGGTGCTCACATCGCGATCATGCGCGACATCATAAGAGGCTTGCCACAGCTATTTTATATCTGCATCAGCAGGCGTTTGAAGGCTTTTTTTAAAGGTAGGCTGCGAAAGGTTTGTGTAGGCTGCTGAGACCCACGCGGTGACCCCACAAGACTGCATCAGGAACGCATTGCTAGAAGTATATCGGACTAGATTGCGGCTGCCTGTGATAACCTTCCAAAGTGCTTGATGACACACTCTATCCGAAATTGTTTCTTTCAAATGCACTTCATGTAACAAAAGACCATGCCTTGTTTGAAAAAAAATAGCGAAAAAGAGACTAGCTACGACGGCGAGTTTGTGGGGGAAATTTATGGCAAAGGTATGCTGAAAAGTTTTGTTGTCGTTCTCAATTTTCCTAATGTAGCGCCGGCTTCCACGAAGGAAATTTTATTTTTATAGAACTTCAACTTTACAATGTTCGTTTAGCATTGAGGCCGGTCTAGATTCGAGTAGACACGGTATTCAATTAACGAAAACCTTCATTTCCGTTATGGTTATATAGAACAGATTCGATGCTTTGGTGGGTTAGACAGAATACTGAGAAAGCAGATCGCAGTTGCACGATCATGGACAAGAGAGACAAGTGCCTCTAGGTGATGAAAAATAAGTGGGCGGAAATTGGAGAGTGTGGCCCAGTACTCTTAGGTACATTGGCACCTTTCTTATTGGCATACGGCGGACTCTTACATCAGTATGTCCTTCACAAAGATATCGCCGCAGTAAACCAGACTGCAGGCACTACTTCTGAATTTAAGGCACTTGCAGGGCGCCAAGCTGAGCTGTACGCCAACAACTTCCTGACACTATGAAGTGGAGCGCACTGTTAGACCGTTGAGCCAGACTGCGAAAGGGGTAGAAAAAGTAATGGCCAGTCGCTGAGTGTGTGGGGGCTGTGAGTTACTAGACCGCTGAGCCTCAGCAGAAAGCGTCAATAAGCTGAGCCTAGTCTTGTCTTTTTTAATGAATAAATGTAATTCAAATGGAAATGGCATGAATATGTAACCTTAAAATCGTCATTGCGCAATATTTCTGAAGCACGTACCTTTTCCAAATTCTAATTCTAAAGTTTTCAGAGAGGCGATTGCAGCGGGGCGTCATTAAACTCTTTGTATACGTCGTATAGACCTTATTTGTTAAGGCTTGTTTCAGTGTTTCATTTTTCTCTACTGAAAAAAAAAACTCGGTTAAATGATCTCTAACATTGAAAGCCAGGACACCTTCTTTAACTTCACGCCAAAGGAAGTATTGTATAAACAATCACATTCGGTGCCCACAGTTTTATTGCACGAGTGTCATTCTGATGTCACACCACATCAGAATTAAACCACCGCGTATTTCTTTATTGAGGTCCTTGCTTGCCTAACTTAGAACAACATGAACCTGAGTAAAAATGGAGCGAAAGGGTCCATCAGAACGGTGATACGCAACGGCTCTTTAATATTTGAAATGAAGGAGTAAATGCTCATTACCATGTCAATGAGTAAGCACTCCTGTATCGGAAATCTGCTTCACCCTGGGGGATTCCACGAAAATATTCGATCTCTAATTTTTCTGGTTTGTCGAATCTGAATATTTTCCACAATTTGTAATATTAGAAAATTAATGATGCAGATCGCAATCTCTATTTTTTGTGAGATGCAACAAGAGGCTAGTCTATATCGGTTTTACGTTCACATTACATATTTTTAACGAATAATTTATAAGGATTTTATCGCTTTAAAGCGAGAATCGGATTTTTACATATGACAGCTAACTGCTGTTATATGGAAAGTGTGCAATTTTGCCACCGAGCGGCACTCTGAAAGCCATCAAGAAGTGGTCGCGTCGGTCTCCGAGCGTACACTTCTCGCTGACTTGACCACCGTGAGCTGCGTCCAAGCTTCGCCAGGTGGCGTTAGTTAAACCGAACGCCGCAGCCAGATGCTTTGTAACGTCGTGGCGAGGTTTTCGAATAGTAGCAGCCGGTGTTTTAAGAGATAGCAAGGCCTAGACGAACTCTGCAAACAGGTGCGGTGCACAGCGTTAAGCGGAGACTATGCCGCAGTAAACGAATTGCTGGAGAGTTTATGTAAAGCATGCCGAGCACTGGATGCAGGGCGTGTAAAGTGCGTGGCTTGGAGTTAGCTGTGGCAAAGGATGCCGGTGCCCATTGGTTCGTCCCCGACTGGCAGCGATTCTCGGCGGCCCGCCATCGCCACGGATCGCTGCTGGACGTTGCCCTTCGTTGCGGCTTGCAGCAACTTCTTGTTCACCATGCCAGAGACAAACAGCGGCCTCTTCTACGTTCTCTTCATGGAAAAGTTCGAAGTCAACTGGGAAGCGGTGTCGTGGCCCAGGACAATAGGCATTGTGATGAGCAACCTCATAGGTGATGTTCCTTGATTTCACTCCATCATATCTTCGTTGTCTCTCTTGTTTTCTGTCATTACACTAGGGCAAAAAGAGATACATTGTTACAGCCAATGAATATCATGTTGCCGTATAGTTTCGTAACGTACAGCACAGAATATACTTTGACGTCGCTATGACAGCGGCAGTATTAGAGTGCAGCAGATCAATTTCTACCACCTGGATTTATTCAATGGGTGCAGTCGCTGCGCTGAACATGGGGACGTTTGAAATGGGCTACCTGAGTATTTGAAAGTGATTAGCAGGAGAAGCTATTTTAATGTGTGCAACGCGGCATTCAGAATGTATGGGGTAAAATCAAATTGCAGCCAATTACTTGAACAAGCAAATATGAGCTCTGCAGCAAAAAAAAAGAAGAAAAGCAAAAACACTAGTGTAGAACTTATTTTGTTAGCGAACAAAACAGGTACTGGAGATAGACGACCACTCGTGCCGCTTTGCTGTCGTCTCTGCTAGCGCCAGCAGTACTGGTAGTGTACAACTTTGAAGGCCTTTGACGCGACAGCGGGAGCGGTAAGGGGCCCTTCAGAAGTCTCACGCTGCCGTTCACTAAACCATTGGAGGAATAATTGCTCCACATGACAGCCGAATAACAATGCAACTGGATCACTCAGATTTCATTTTTTTCTTCTGGGATTACGCATAAGATGCGATTAGATAGGTCGTGCAGATATGGGCTTTCTACTTGCCCTTCTGCTAATCCCGCTCTGGTTTATGGACTGGTTGGGAGAATAAACATTTGGAAACTTTTCCGCGATGTCAACTTTAATTCAGTGTGCCCAGAATATTTTATGCTTGTTAATAATGGCTATTCAACGTCGCCAGTGAGACTGCGAGGCTCATTTCAACTGTCTTATGCAATGTAAACGTGAACAGTAACAATAAGGTACACGAAAGCGCTGCTCAGGGAATATTTCACTGCTCGTTTTATTCAACATTTGTTTTGTCTATTCTGCATATTTTCACAGGGTTCGTAATCGGGGCCTTTCAACACAGGATCTCCATCTACAGTATGATCTTGGCTGGAGCGTTGCTGTTTCCTGCTGCTCTCATAGCGTCCGCGTTTGTTCCGAGCATTCATTGGATGATGTTAACATTTGGAGTTTTCTACGTTTAGTATTTGTGAGCCCCATAAGAACTCACGAATAAGAATTGTTAAGTTTAGGTGATTCAAGGACTTCAGCGACGTACTAACGAAACGTGTAGGCTGAAAGAAAGGTGTAATTTCAGTTTCTGATTTACGGGGTTTAACATCCCAAACCGACTCAGACTCTGACAGGCGCCGTAGTGGAGTGCTCCGGAAATTTTGAGCACCCGGAGCCCCCGGTGCCAGTCGGCGTTAAACCTGTACTGGCATCGCACAGAAGACTGTCGCCTTGCTTTCGCCTCCATCACAAAATTAGCTGACGGTTTAACTTATGTTGACTTCATGTACATGGCTGCTCATTGCCAAGCTTGGATTAAACACATTGTGCGTGCCTCTAAACGTCAAGCCCGTTCTTCATCGCTCTTCGGCACGCCGCCTTTGCAGGGCCTAATTCCGACGTGCATTCTTTGCGTTGCGGCGCGCTTCTGTAGCAAAGTGTTCGCCTTCCTCTTTCTCGCGCAATCTTGTAACCTAGGCAGGAGCTCCTATTTATATACGTATCGCCCCTATAGGCTTCCAAAGCACCGTCGAGTGGCGCTGCTGCTTCTGACAGGGCTCGCAATCTCTGACAGAAAAATAGAAACTGGGGATACACGCGGCGGCACCACCTAGGCTCCCGTGCAAGTTTTCCCCTTTCGCTCTCTCGTTTCCGCGCACGTGTAGACGTCTCGCGCTGCTTTGTCGCGCGCCGCAATGATCCGGCTGCCATCTGTGACAGCGCCGGCTCAGCTGGCTGTCTTTACGGCGTGTACGTGGCGTGCGCTTTTATATCCACTCATCCCCTTCCCCCAGTGCAGGGTAGGAAACCGGTTGCTTTTACTGGTTAACCTCCCTGCCTTTCCTCGTCATCTTCCTCCTCCTCCTCCGTGCGCTTTCTCTCGCACGCGCCCTGACGCGCCCCCGCAGGCGCACCGCGACATGCCATCTGCATTCCGTCTTGATAGTGCAACCTGACGCGTATTTCCATGAAGGATAATTAATTATAGGCGGGAAACTTTTTATTCACGTCTGCACTGTAAAGTAGAGGACAGACGGCGATGAGCAAATATTAATTGCGAATGCGCCCCACGGTAGCGAAAACGTAGGAAGTGCATCTCGAGGTAAGTCCGCTATGTAACTATATTTTCGTGTGTAATATGTTTAAAAACTACTAAAGAATTATCAGTACTGAGAAATAAAGTGGCCCGCTCGTTGACCATCGTTTTGGCCTGTAGCATGCTATCTATATACGATTTTGTTTTTTATTATTACGACGTTACCAAACCAAATCGTGCAGTAGAAGAATAAGTATATAGTCCGAAGGAGGCGTTTCTTCAAAGCAAGAACGCTATAAATTTCATAAGCACATGCGTGCTCCGTGCGCTGCACGCGACATAACCGGCTCGCTGGCTCGGAAGGCAGGTGAAATCCAAGCTTGAACTACATTGTGTTTTATTTCAATTCTTATGAAATGGTTGTGCTTCAATTATGATAATATTTGGTTTGCAATCACGAAACATGTGACGCAAATGGGGTGCTCCGTGCGAGTAGTGTCAGTCCAGCCATAGCTAGGATCGCTTTTGTATTGCACTTCCGACATATCCTTGTTAATAATAATAATAATATTATTATTAAATAATAATAATAATAATAATAATAATAATAATAATAATAATAATTGGTTCACTTAATGGCCAATTTGCAAAAATCTGTAAAATCGTATCTGCAAGGCATGTTTTCCAACGCCACCCCAATCCTCGAAAAAAAAAAGACCTCGTTCCTAGATATTTTCTTAGTCATATTAAAAACGAAAAGTCAGCTGTGGACACTAAGCTCACATTGACACATCAGTGTCGATCACGGACGTCGCATCTGTTGATTTACTCGCTTTCAGAGCCTTCACAAAGCAGGGAGAAAGCACAGAAAATCGGCAAAACAAGACATGCGGGGACCGAAGAGCAGGATAATCTTCCATCCTCTTCACTTCGTATACGTAATGTTAAACCATTGTTCTCTTTTGAAGCCTCTCCAAGACGTTTTTGCCAACTGTCAACATGTCTGTGTTTACGAAGAGAGGCGAAATTGGCTCTTTTCGTTTCCACAAAGAACGCGAGACTTTTCAGGACGCTGTCACGCGGCTGGAAAACATGGCTTGCAGAGACGCTTCTAAAGGAATCTTCAAAGTTTCACACGTGAGCCTAGTCTTTTGGCGCTTCGCCTACTATTAGGGCTGCCCTTGACACAATGCTACTTCATACTTCCGCTTCGCATGAGCGGAAGCGTTTTCGTATTGTCAAATAACCGCCAGGCGCAACTCGATCGCCACCCGTGCAGAGGAAGCTAGCGGAGCGTGTGCTCCGGCGACGCCCCATTGTTTCACATTTCACCACCACGCCAGGAATGCGGCGCTGCCATCACGCGCCGAAACTTGAGCTTGGGTTCCCATAGCGCCCTCTACTTCCACGTCGCACTGACGTTACCTCACGTTGCCTTCACCTTGACCTTGGCAGTGACCATAGGTCACTTAGTGGCCTACGTGACTATGCTCCAGTCACATGGGGACCATGACGTGACCATGATGTCACCTCACACACTCCGTGTGGATCGAAAACAGAACGTTGTGCAAGGAAAGCGATATTGAAATACCAGTAAAACCTTTTGCTGCACTCGGTCGACCTTGTCACAGTTCGATTTGCAAGGGCCATTCCAAGCAACAGACGCGTACTGCAAGAACGGCAATCATATCGACAGGTATAGTTTTAAGTACGGAAGTGAGGCACGGAACTCCCTCGAAAGCGTGCAGGTGGAACCGAGTGTGCGCATAGCCCGCAGAGAAATACATTTTATTGCGAGGAGAAGGTGAGGGAACGGTAAAAACGTTCACCAAAGTAATTTATTTCATTAACCCTGACCAACAGCCAGAATGTACAGAATAAGGGTAGAGAAAGCTACGTGTTTACTGAGTAAATGAGAAAACCCTAGTTTTGGAAGAATTGAGGGAAAGCCCATTCTTCGCTCACCAATTAGACAAACCAGATATGTCCGATTGCAATGACAAGCAATCTTGAATAGATTGTATTACCTTGAATATTTCATGTCATTGTCATAAATGAGAAACGAGGAGTTATTGACTGCGGAGGAAACTGCAATAATAAAAATGGAGATGAAAAGCCCTACAACTCTAGCTGAACTCCACAGGTTGCTGGCTAATAAAACAGGCTGACACTGAAAAAAACAGGAGCGATCAAGGGGATAACTATGTCGGAGGGCTACGATTGAGACTTCGACACCAGAGGGTAGAAGCTTTTTGAGAAGTTATGAATTTGCGACAACATTGAAAGCTTTGCTCATAGCGTCAAGCTGATCTGTCTGAAGGACTGCTGCAGCAACGTGAATAGGTTGGTTGAAGTAGAGTGACACAATATTCAGGGGTTTTTGGGGGTTTTCACTACAAAACCGATTGCAAGATAACAGTAGAAAATTCGGTACACAGGCGACGTCCGGTGATGACGTGCGCAGTGGCTGCGGCGCTCATTTCGACCTCTTATCGTTATAGCACCACACCCAGTTTTTTCTTCTGCCTCGCATCTTTTTGGAAAGGCAATACCAGTCATTGCCACATGAGCGGTTTTATTCTTGACCGCGACGTGGAGAAATCAAGTGAATATCATGTCATATGATATGGTATGACACGTCATATTAGCTCAGGCGTTTCGAATATGGCTTCGTGGTCATTGCACGCCATCACTGGATGTCGCATCGGTTCAGAGCTTCGTTGTCGACCTTCGCGCTTAGTTTTGGTTTCTTGCGGAAAAAAGCGTCGGATTCCTCCCGCTGCAATGCTTTAGAAAATGAGACTTCCTTCGTTTCAAAACCTGACATGGCATCGATTTACTCACTGCTTTTAACTCCCTATTATGGCAGTCTGGAAACCAGAACTAAGCCCGATAGATTTGCGGGAAGTTAGTGTCGCGTAGTAGGGCCCTGTAGAGAGCAAAAAACTCGAACGACTTCATAACTTCATCAAAAATAAACGATGAGAAAGTGTCAAATTTGTTGTATATTTAGAGCATTGATTATTGAGTCGCAACTGTCCAAAGCACAGCGATCTTTGTTTCGTTCAGAGCTCGAGGAGACGTCAACTGTGACACGTATTAGTAATATAGTGTACCTTCTCGAATGCGGCGTGTGCCATGAGCAATATATTGGGCAAATGAACACTCGTTTCCGAATAAGTATAAGTGATCATAGTGCACACATATTGTCACGCAGGGGTGACAAAGCTGTTGACACCAAAAGAAGACACAGGCTCGATGGCACTGAAATGAACTCTTTATTGGGCTGACTTGCGCCCGCAAAAGAACTAAGCAACTCGGCGGCGGCGATAGCAACAAACGTGCTCGTCGATCGTCGAACAAAGAATGCCCGTCGCACTCGTCAACGCTCAATTTAAAGGCTGCTCAGACAATCTAGATAACGTCGCAAACCGCTCGTAGCACAACCTAGAACATTGCAGAAACACACGCGAGTGATCGGAATCTTCGAGACAGATCTCGGGGCATCGTTCGCGACAAAGAAAATGATAACGCGTCGTATCGCTACAACGAGCATGAACAAACACGGGATACAGAATTGATAAGCGCGCCAGAATAACAATGATAAGGCCGCATGCCAGCGGCTGTCGAACAGGAACAAATAAAGATTTAAACAGTTCGCGGCATTACTCACCCCCCTTAAAAAAATATCGCCTCGATGTTTCAAAATAAACAGACATGAATTAACATAGAAATTGCAAAGCAAACATGAATAGCCTTTAGCGCGCATAATACGGATTAAGGCGTACAACATGGACAATTTCTGGATGCACTCGGCGCCGCTGCGATGCGGCCGCGCCGTCGGGAAGGACCTCGTAGTTCAATTGTCCTAGTCGGCGAAGCACGTTGTAGGGGCCGAAGTACCGGCGTAAAAGCTTTTCGCTCAGTCAGCGGCGGTGAATCGGCGTCCAAACCAAGACTTGATCTCCCGGCTTGTACTCAGCATCGCGTCGTCGTAAGTTGTAACGTCGGGCGTCGGTTCATTGCTGATCTTTAATGCGCATTTGGGCGAGTCTTCGTGCTTCCTCTGCACGTTGAAGGTAGGCGGCGACGTCCAGGTTATCCTCATTGGTAACGTGTGGCAGTATTGCGTCAAGCATCGTCGTGGGCTCCCTGCCGTACACAAAGCTGAATGGGGTCGACCTGGTTGTTTCCTGGATGGCGGTATTATAAGCGAAGATGACGTAGGGTAGAATGGCGTCCCATGTTTTGTACTTGGCGTCGACATACATTGCAATCATATCCGCAATAGTTTTATTGAGACGCTCCGTACGGCTTTACCAGAACGCTGCGTTTCTGTCTCCGTTGTTGTTTTTGGAATTTGCAACATAACCGGGAGGTGCCGCTCCCTTTTTCGCACGGCGATGCAAGTGGACCCTCCTGCGCCTCCTGTGGAATCCGGTGCGTCGGCAGTGGTCGCCCAGAGGAAGCGCCTCTACAACTCGAGGGACGCAAGCAGCCAGGCCACCGTGCTGTACTTGCCTGCCAATGATGACTCTTCTGCCGACGACGATTGGTTCGTGCCGGTGCTTAGCAAGAAAACAAAGCGAAGACTACACCATCGACAAGGTTCGTCCTCACCAAGCACGTCCACGGTCATCACTACGCGATGCCCTCCGGCACACACTGTCTTGTTTGTGCCAGAGACGCCAACAGACAATCTGAACCAACTTAACAGGCAAGTCGCGTCCGTGTTCCTTGAAAGCCTTGTCCCTGGAAAGATTAAAGACGTTAGAGTGAATCCTTACAAAAACATAATTGTCATTGATGTCATGGAGCGGAGCGCATTGGAGAGATTGACCGCCATCAACAAACTCGGCGACATCAGTGTGCGCTCCCATATTCTGCAGAACAGTGGCACTATAGCCGGCGTCATCTACAATGTTGACGTGGCCATCGCTGACACCGATCTACCAGTCTTAATCAAACCAGCATCAAATAGCATCTCCATACTGCAAGTGCAGCGCCTCGGGAGATCGAAATGCATCAAGCTCACTTTCAAGGGAGATTGCATACCATCGCATGTGAAGGTTGGACATTTCCGACACCCGGTCCGGCCTTTCGTGCCCAAGCCATTTCAATGCAGAAAGTGTATGAAGATCGGGCCCGTCTGCAAAAATTCCATCGTGTGTCCTAGATGCTTCGAGTCGCATAGCGGCGACATTTGCCGAGCGATTGTTCTGAAGTGCGCCAACTGCCATGGCCCACATGACTCCTCCTCAAAGAACTGCCCCCGCTTAAAGAAAGAACGGGCAGTGCTGAAGCAAATGGTGCGTGATCAATCTACACGCAGAGAGGCCGCTGCTAAGGCGCGACGGCGTCGTTCGCGTCGCCGAAGATCATCTAAGAAAGCAGTTAATTTTGATAGCAAGGCCTCGAGCACTGGCGCCTCTTGTCCGACTCCTCTGCCTGCAGTTTTAAATCAAGGGACCTCGACGGGCGGTGAATCCGGAGGTGGTGCCTCAGACTTTAACTGGCCACCATTACCAAAACCTTCCACGTCCGCTGGGCCAGGAAACTAGCCGCGAACCGAATGTCCTGCACCTATTGCCGAGCTAGATAAAAATCATGATGTGGGACATGGCCATTCTCACGCCCATGATAAATGCAATCCGCGCTGTGCTATCTAGTCTGCACACACCAGCAGCACAGAATGCGCTACAGGTTCTGGACACGCTAACACCAGTTCTAGCGGCTCTACAGTAGCAGACACAATTGCTCCCCCAGCATTAACATTTGGAAAAACACCCAAGGACGCCTCTATTTTTCAATAGAATACCTGTGGGCTTCAGTCCCGAATTGCAGATAATCGACAATATGTTCATGCAAATCGCATCCCCATCCTTGTTATTTGTGAGCCGAATATACCAAAGATCTTATGACTGTCAGGCTACGAGGCATTTGCATCTCCAACACACCAGGAAAACAGCAAGGTCATCATTTATATTCGGCGAGAACTCATATATGTAATCCATCCGGTTACTCCCAGCAACGACAACCAGTTCGTTTGCCTGACAGTGAAGAAGCGCAATCTCACGTTTACATTTGTGGGTGCCTATATGTAGCCATCAAATCGTTTTGACGCCACACGATTGAGCGACTTGATATGCGATTACACCTGGCCCTTGGATCATTATAGGAGACTTTAACGCTCACCACATGATGTGGGGAAGTGTTCGAATACACCTCAAGTTAAGAAAGCTTCTGTCCTTCGCCTCTGATCATGACTTGCATAGTCTTAATGACGGTACACCGACTTTTATTCGAGGGATAACTTACAGCAGCTGTCTTGATTTAACTTTCGTGTCTCGGTGCCTTACCAACAACGTCCAATGGTTTGCAGATATAGAAACACACGGAAGTGACCACATTCCTACATATGTGATCATTATTGGCCTTTCCACATCTATGTCTGTCCCACGAAAATGCCACATCTATTGGTCGGCATTTCAAGCACTTATGAAAGATGCTTGCACAGTGGGTCTCTCTGCAAGTATTGAAGAGAAAATTAAGGAGGCCATGATTAACGCGACGTCTTTCTTCACCCCAGTGCCTACCTACACAGAGTTTGATACGGAAGTACAGCGCCTGCGAGCATTGCGACAGAGGGCAGAGTGTAGATACCGACTCACGAAGTCGTGCCTCGACCTCAGAGATGCGAGGCGTCCGCAAAAGAAAATTCGGCGCCGAATTCAAGACCTCCAGGAAAAACGTTGGCGGTCATTCTGTGAAACGCTTGATCCCCGCAGGCCTTTATCACGCATCTGGAAGGTCGTTCTTGGTCTCCGAACATGCCCTAAACAGCTCTATCCATTCAAATCTCTCGCACTCTATCAAAGACGTAGTGAGGTCGAGGTAGCAGAAGATTTCTGCGCTAGGGTAGCAGACCAATCGACTCCAACGGCAACGCTACATTTCAACGATGTTCCAGCTTCACGGGATTCACGAATGGACCTTCCCTTCTCCGTGGAAGAACTTCACGCTGCGCTGTCTTCTTGCAGACGGTCATCATCGCCGAGTCCCGACGGTGTAACATACACTGCGCGTGGAAATCTTGGACAAGAAACTAGGCACGCTCTTTTGGAATATTACAACAAATCATGGAATGAGGGTACAGTTCCAGACGAGTGGAAGGGCAGTCGTTTAGTTCTGCTCCTGAAACCTGGCAAATCGCTTCTGGACTTGACATCATACCGTCCAATTGCACCAGCTAGTGGCGTTGGTAAAGTACTGGAGAGAATGCTGCTTACACGTATTGAGTGGTACCTTGAGTACTACCGCATATATCCGGATATAATATCAGGGTTTCGACGTGGACGCTCTTCAATTGACAACATGGTGGACCTGGTATCATCTGTACAACGCCAAAAAATTTTAAAGCGCTTACCCGCGGCGTTGTTCTTGGATATAAAGAGCACATATGACGTCACTCACCAGGTCATTTTGGACGCTCTGGAAACTGCCGAGCTCGGCGGTCGAGTGTTTTGCTGGATACGCAGTTATTTATCCAACAGATCTCACTTTATGCAGACTGAGGACGGCCCAACATCTCCTCATTTCTCTTCCCGTGGAGTCCCACAGGGTAGAGTACTTAGCCCAAAACTCTTCAATCTTAATCTTGTCGGGCTTGTTGACTTAATACCACAGTCGGCACAACTTTCAATATATGCGGACGACATCTGTATCTGGGCATCAGGAGTTACGCGCCCACAGGTTAGAGCGAGGCTTCAAAAGGCGGCAAGTATAGTTGCGTCCTACCTCCACCTGCAAGGTCTGCAGATATCAACTGAAAAGTGTTCGCTTATTGCATTTGCACGCAAGAACATGTGACCTTACACAGTACGTATTGATGGTAAAGCAATACCCTACGAAAGCAGCCATCGCTTTCTGGGAGTGATCATCGACAAAAATCTTTCGTGGACTCTCCATATTTTATTCATGAAAAAGAGGCTGACAGCAATTGCTCACATACTTGCCTTTATTGCGGGAAAGTCATTGGGAGTGTCCGTGCGGTCGATGCTTCAGCTGTACTATGCATTATTTCTGGGATTTCTTCGGTATAGCTTAACTGCACTTGGAAATGTCAGGAAAACCCACTTAGGAATTCTACAGAGCGTTCAAGCTCAAGCTGTGCGCGCCGGCCTGGGATTGCCGAATTGTGCCTCTACGGCTGCTACCATTTTGATTGCTCAGGAGCATCCCATATCTACCTACCTAACAGTTGACGCCCTGAGGGCACATTTCCGACACATCACCCGGGTTCCCTGTCCTCATTTGGCCAGTCTTCCTATTACCAGGCCGCGTACATAGTTTACAGAGACCGTTGATGCGCATCGCGCTATTCTGCCGTCCCAATTTATACCCGCATCTAAACCGTCCTCTCCACCATGGAGCCTGCATCAACCACACATGCTTCTTTCTATACCCGGCATCAGGAAAAAGGTCGAGCTATCGCCGACAGAACTAAAACAAATCACTCACTAATACTTCTATGAGTACCATGCAAATCGCATGCACATCTATAAAGACGGTTTAGTGAATGCCGTGAGTTTTTCAGGCTGCATGGTCATATCCGCAATTACTACAGAAATTAAAGTTAGGACAATTCACCGCACTTCTTCAACAGCCGCCGAACTAACCATTCTACGTGTCACTATAGGCATATCAGTCAGTAAAGCCCTCAACGATGGTCTATATTCACAGATTCAAAAGCAGCTCTGCAAGCCTTAAAAGCGGCTCTTCACCGTGGAGCCCATGAGCAACTCGTCGCGGAAATACGAAAACTTCATCCCTATGCCATAAATGCAGGACATGACATCATCTACCAATGGCTTCCAGGACACAGCGGCATAGCGGGCAATCTCCGGGCGGACGAGGTCGCACGAACAGCCCACCAAGACAGCGATTGTGTGTTGATTCCATTTTCCAAGGCAGATGCAGCGGGAAGGCTTCGCGCGCTTGCGCGGGGAACACGCGCTCTCCTTGTGGAATTCTGACCAGTTTGCGAACTGCTGCTTAAAATCCTTGGACCCTGGACCCTGACCTGAAGCTCCGGCTTCCACCTGGCCTACCCCGATGTGAAGAAACTTTGCTGTGCCGCCTGTGGGTTGGTGTAGCATTTACAAACTCTTATTCTTTTGTAATCGGTATGGCAAATAGCCTTGCATGTACAACCTGCGGGCGCGACGAGACTGTAGGGAACCAAAGCTGGAGTTTGCTCCGCGACGCCAGCGCTCGGTTTCCAGCGGAGCGGAGAGGAACTACAAAACCTACGCCATGGCCTCCGAGATCACCCTCGCGCGCATGTTTCTCTCCGGCCGTTCTATAATTCTAGGCACTATAGCCGTTCCAATCGGCGCGCGCCCCAGCCAAATGTTGTTTGTCAGTTCCTCCAGGCGCCACCAGGCGGCAGTGCGCGCCTATGCGTCGATGCATCGTCCAGCCCGCTCGCGGCGTATCTCCGCTGGTGGTTCTCTAGTTTTTTGCGCGTGTACATTGACGAAAAATTTGTTACGAGCGTGTCACGCAGCCTTCCATTTTTAGCTGGCTTTCCAGCAAAGCAAGGTGGGTCCGATATGTTTCACAATTTAAGTGTTGTGTTTACTACCGACGCGGAGTGTTGATGTTCTTGCTGCGTTCACATAATGCGTTCCGTTTTACTTAGGCATTGCGCATTGTGCTCGTGAAGATAGTTTTCTTTGCTTGTGAAACAGTTACTCGTCAAGACTACCTTGTGTAGGTGGTAGTCTTTGAGTGCCTAACGGTCACTCGTGAAGCCGGCAGTCAATCAAGGTTACGAGCGTATGCTCGAGTGGTCGAATGCATGCATGTTTCTCAGCTGCAAGGTCTTGTTGCAGTTTGGCGAACTGATGAGACATTCGTTTTCCTCCCCATTTTTAATCCTAAGGCTTCTGCGCTTGCTTGAAAATATAACAAATTCTAGTGAAGCGTACATCGCTACATTCCATGTGTAGCGTAGATGTCGCTAGCTTATGTTGCTTACTTCGAGAGGTGCTATTTTCTATCTTTGTGCAGCAAGAAAGGACCACGCCACTGAAACGACGAAGATAATCATATAAAAGTTGCTTAGGCCACAGCTTATCAACGCCGGAAAAATAGTAATTGATCAAGCAGCAGCTTACCGGGGAAAAAAAAGAAAACTGCTGAGCAAGATAGGAGCTGCGTGTTTAGTCTGGCGAGTTTTATCTTTGCGAATAGAAAACTACTCAAGTAGTCATCATGTGATGATTGAACTTTGCAAATAACGAAATGTTTGTGTGCACTTCTTGATTGTGCTTGCCCATATTGTTTTTCTCTTTGTCCACATCATGAGGTTTAAAGAAACATGTCTTTTTTTAAATTTCTCACAGTGTTTGCCTCGTAATTTTTTTTCAGAAGGTGGCTAGTATCATTACAACCGGCGGATGTTTAGTGCCAAAAATGTTCTTATAAGTTTCGCATATCATTGAAAGTTAATGAAAAATTGCTAGCTAGTGTGGCAGGCGTGTATAATAGTGCCATTCTATAGTCTAATTATAATTCGTTCGAAATAACCTATTTGCTCGGCTTGACCCTCTGCGTGTATAGGCATAGCAGTAAAATTAAAAATAAAAGCACTGCACCCAGTCTGTAGCATGTGCAGACAAGTGAAAACAAGAAATAAGCTGAAACTTGCGTGATAATAGCGCACATTTATGCTATGGCGGGCCGCGTAGTTTAAAAACGAGGTAATAGCTTCTCCTCACTTCCGATCATATAAGCTGATCCGTTTTTAACGGGATCACTTCCGAAAACCTCGCATATACTCATATCACGGCAGAGGTGCCAGAACGTGCCCCGATTACCCTTCACCTTTATCGAAATCTTTTTTTATTACGCAACCTTGCCATAAGGCATATTATAAAAACCCAAGTAAATTGTTGTCCCTAAGGACTCTATCCGACTTGCGTGCTTACGATCTTCCAAGGCTGCTTTAAAACTGTGCGAGAAAAAAAGTAGCTATCGTGAGATGCATAAGTAAGCAATATTCATGTGGCTGTGGCGGAACCATTTAGAGAATTGCATTCGTGCGATGGATGTTTATGTACGTCGCCGCACTCGTAAATACTGTATTTAGCGAGTTAACTCGCAAATGTACGGCGGCAAAAAAAAAAAAAAAAGCAAGACGCGGAACCGCAGCAGAGAGGTCCTGAGCATGCATCTATGATTCGGGCAGGCATGCAGCTTCGGGTAGTCGCTGCCTAACTTTGCGCATGTGGGCCTTATATTATTAGTACTTTAACAATAGCGAAATTGTTGGCTGCCGTCTTGCCCGTGGCATTTTGAAGCTGGCAGCTCGACTGTGGTACGAGCGCAAGCTGAGGAAACTCGTGTTTTATAGGATAGGATAGGAAATACGTTAATTTCTCTAGGAAGGTCTTGTTTTATAGTTTGCGCCAAGCTGCGGCGGAACACTTGATGCATAGGTGGCGGGCGCCGCGGTGCGGCGAAAGACGCTGCCACGCCCTTTTTCCAACTTACGCTCTCTCCGGTCGTTCCAATCGGCCGGAGAGAAATGTGCGCACGGAGGTGATCTCGGAGGCCATGCCTACGCGCATCCGCGCCCACGCTGCGCGCGGCTGTCTGCGGAGTCTGCGCAGCCCGCTCGCTCGGGAGCGCGTGCTACAGGCGGAGCGGGAAAAGGAGAGTGAGGACGAAGCACGTGCACGCGGAGCGGGAAAAGGAGAGTGAGGACGAGGGGGGATGGACGCGTGTCTGCGCGCGCAAAGCCGGTGCTCTTTGCCAGTGGGGTTTCTTCTTTTTGCTTTCTTCTATGCCCCGGCTGACATAGAGGCTGGCTGGAAGCATGTTTTTATCGGCGCCTTCGAAAGCGAGATATTACGATTATTTGATCGTCGCGGACATTGTTTTCAAAGAGCGCTTGTTGGCAGGATCAGACATTCAAAAAAAAAAAACAAACATGAACGCGAATTCGCTGCTCGAAGGCAGAGGCAAGCGAGAGGTATTTTGAAGGACTGGAGGCGGCACCTCTTGATGTCTCTCTCCATGTTGTTCACAGAATGAAGGGTCCAGCCATCTCATTGAGAATTGATACGCGTGTACACAGTGACGAGTGCTCCGGGCGCTGGTTGCTGAGCTTCCTTTCCATTTGTGACTGCTCATTTGAAAGGGGCCTATTCAACTCTTTGGGGACACGTTTTAGGCGATGCTACTGGCGCCGTGGTGCCTGCTTTCGGCGCGTTTAGGACACATTTCCTACAAAAACACGAAGCATGCCGCCTTACCCTTTGGTTCCTGCTGACAGCGGTCAGGGGGAGTTCGCTGCTGCGGCACTGAAATCCGAAATCAATGACCTATCTACCTTTAACGATGGGGAGTTTCTTAACGACCTAGGTCACTGACGAGAAGCCGAGGCTTTCCATATTTGCAGCAGTTTCCTCTCTCCACGAGACGAAGAGCGAGGAAATGCCTGACGACTTTCCATGCAGGCCGCGTTGCGCGGAGGTTTTGACGGGGTCTGCATGGAGGGCGCTGACGCACAGAGCGGCGCAGCGCCCCCTGGCCCAGGTTTTCTCCCCTATAGGCCACATTGTTAGTGAGTACCCCAAATACAGCGAGGAAAGACAGTGTCTATGCCGTGCGCTGGATCGTCTAGATGGACGCCCACTGAGTGAAATTAAGATCCTAGGTCCCTGGTTACGGCGATCGTCTGCGGTGAAGGCCTCCAGGCACTGCTCCGCTTTATGAAAAGCACAGGACTGATCGAAAGGCTATGATATTTTATGTTGCGGAATATGACTGTGACGTGATGTGATGTGACATGTCTGTGATGTGACGTACTGCCTTCACCCATCCCTCTCTCACCTACAACTTTTATACCCACCTAACCCTCTAACCCAGTGCAGGGCAGCAAACCAGTTCCTTTACCGGTTAACCTTCCTGCCTTTCTTCCTCATCTTCCTCCTCCTCCCTCCGTAAGTCCATTTATCTGGGGATGGTACGCAGTAGTTCGTCGATGACTTGTTTGACTGTATTCTAGGACGGCTTGCGTCAGCTCTGACGTAAATGCCATTCCCCTATCAGTGATGAGGACTTCTGGGGCGCCGTGTCGCAAGAGAATTTGTTCGACAAAAAACTTTGCGACTTCTGGCGCAGTACCATTGGGCAGTGCTTTTGCTTCGGTGTATCGGGTAAGGTAGTCAGTGGCCACGATGATCCACTTGTTACCCGCTGATGAAGATGGAAAGGGGCCGAGAAGATCCATCTCAATTTGTTGAAAGGGCAGGGTTGGAGGCGGTATCGGGTTCAGTAGCCCAGCTGGCCTGATCGGCGGCGTCTTGCGTCGCTGGCACTCACGGCACGTTTTTACGTAAAGGGCAACATCGGCAGGTAGTCGCGGCCAGTAGTACATCTCCTGGATTCGATGCAACTTGCGCGCAACACCGAGGTGCCCTGCTGTGGCTCGTCGTGCAACGCATGAAGAATTTCCTGTCTGAGGTTTTGAGGCACGACAAGAAGCTGCACTGTCTTGTTGGGAATGAAGTTCTTTACGATGACGTCATTGCTCAAGGCGAACGACGATAACTGACGCCTAAACACAGCAGGAGGAGAAGCGCACTTGCCTTCCAAGTAATCTGCTAGGTCTTTCAGTTGAGAATCTGATCGCTGTTGTTGTGCAAAGCTGCTGGCACTTACTGGTCCCAGAAAAGCATCGTCGTCATCGTCCTTCGGAAGAAAGTCGACGGGAACGCGGGATAAACAGCCTGCGTCTAAATGTTTGCGGCCCGACTTATAGACTACTGTAACGTCAAATTCTTGATGTCTTAGGCTCCATCGGGCAAGGCGGCCGAAGGGGTCTTTCAAATTAGCCGGTCAGCAGAGCGCGTGGTGGTCGCTTACCACCTTGAATGGGCGACCGTATAGGTATGGACGGAACTTAGAAATGGCCCAGATGATCGTGAGGCACTCCTTCTCGGTCGTCGAGTAATTGGCTTCGGCTTTAGTGAGGGACCTGTTAGTGTAGGCGATTACCTTCTTCAGTCCGGCAATCTTCTGGACGACAACAGCTCCTAGGCGCACACTGCTTGCGTCGGTGTGAATTTCGGTCTCGACGTTTTCGTGGCGATACACGGTAGGGGCATTGACGTAGCGGTCTAGTGTTTTCGTCCGTGATGATGCGATGCTTTGCCAACGGTGTTTGCCGCACCTTCAACGCTGAAGAAAAGCACTCGCTGTAGTTTTCAAGAAGAGTACGAATCTGTTCTTGTCTGTTTCGGGGGAGCGCTGGGTTAATGTCGAAATTGGGCTGCTTGACTCAGTTGGGTGCACCGTCTTCAAGTTGACTGGAGAGGGCGAAGACTTCTCGGATTTCCGCTAGCTCGTCAAAGAAAGCAATCGTCATGCCCTTGTTCAGGTGCCGGTATTCGTCGGTGAAGTTCGTGACGAGCACGTCAGCTTGTACATGACGAAAACGGAGGATGCCTCTAGCGATGCCTAGTCCTCTATCCAGTAACAACTTAGTGTTTCCTTCGACAACCCCTTCCGTGATTTCGACTTCTGTTGTAACCACAGGGACGATGATGCTTGATCGGGACGGTACGGTCCATTCTCCGTCAAGGACGTTGAGAGCGACGTGATGCGCCGAAGTTCTCGTAGCAGGTATGGCTTTGTTGGTCGAGAGCTTGATTTGTTTGGATCGGAGGTCGATGATCGCTCAATGTTCGTTCAGAAAATCTATGCCCAGAATCACATCGCGGGAACAGTGCTGTAGGACGACGAAGCTGGTAGGGTAGGTACGTCCATTTACTGTAACTCTTGCGGTGCATCGCCCCGACGGCATAATAAGGTTTCCACCAGCGGTGCAAATTCGCGGGCCATCCAAAGTGGTCATCCTTTTCTTGAGCCGGGTGGCGAAAGCTCCACTGATGACAGAGTAGTCGGCACCGGTGTCCACTAGGGCGGTAACCGTGCGTCTGTCGACAGCAATCTCAAGGTCGCTTGTTCGCGTCCTAGTATTGCACGTTGGCTTCAGTGTTCGATCTCTGCTTCGTCTTGTGCTGAGGTCGCGGACTGGGCACACCGTCGTAGCGTCGCTGGGCGGCGATGTCAACTTGAGGTCTGGTCGTGATCTTGTCGACATTGTCGTCTTGTGGATCGGCGATTTAATGGCTGCGTCGTCGTCACTCATCGTCGGCGATGGAGGATCTTCGTGTTTTCGCCGTGAAGCAACCTCACCTCCAAAGGTTGCTCTATTTAGTTTCCCCTGCGCGGGCTTGGTGACCTTCCGCGTACACTCTCATCGTAGTTACGGCCTGGCGACGCAAAGCGGTCCCTGTACGGCGATGGGGACCTGAACCGAGGGCTTGGTGGCGCAATCTCACCGCTACGCAGATAGTTGTCGATTTCTTGCGTTCGTTCACCTGGGCGTGGTCGGGGAGCGTCGACTGCATATTCACGGAGACCGATTCGTCGGTACGGGCAGTGGCGCAGAATATGGCTGGCCTCACCACAGTGGAAGCATAATGGCCGGTTGTTTGCTGTCGTCCATGCGTCGCACTTCCTGGGCTTGGGGATCGTTGGAAGGCTTGACGGGCGGGGGCCAAGGGGCGGCTTTCAGGAACAGGACGGTAGGGGCCAGGGCATGGAAAGTCCGCAATGCAGCAGCGTAGTTCATCGCTGTTGCCTCTTGTGCTGGAACAGTCGCAGCCGTCACTTGAGGAACGCACAGCGCCTGCTGGACTTCGTCGCGGACGACGTCCGCGAGCGTCGCCACCTGGCGTTGCGAAGATCGCAGCAATGGGCGGAGCTCCTCTCGCATGATCTCCCGGATGAGGTCCCGAAGATTCTTTCCGCTTGCAGATGCGCTGGGGTAGTGGCTTGAGTAGTCCAGTTGAAGTGGTCGCTTGTAATGGCGCATCCGGTTGTCCAACGTCTTCTCGATGGTAGACGCTTCCGTTTCCAACTCCGCCACAGTTCTTGGCGTATTTCGCACAAGACCCGCAAAAAGCGACTCTTTAACGCCTCGCATTAAGAACTTTACTCTCTCACCTTCGTTCATGTTAGAGTCGGCGCGGCGAAAGAGGCGCTTCATCTCCTCAACGTACGCCAGGACCGGCTCGTAAGGTATAGTTGGAGTCTTGATTGGAGGAGGGCCTGAGCTCTTTCTTTTCGGACAGAACTTGCAAAAGCCATCAAAATCTCTGCTTTGAATGTCTCCCAATCCTTTAAAGAAGTCTCGGGTTTTTAGAACCAAACTCGGGCATGTCATTGAAGAAGAAAATAGACTTGCTGAGTTTTGCAGCGTCGTTCCAGCCGTTGAATTCTGCCACACAGTCGAAAAGGTCCATGCAGTCTTCCGCATCTTCAGTGGGCAGTCCTTGGAAGATGGGGGGCTCCCGGGGCTGCACGACGACGACTGGTGCTGTTGGCTGGGTCATTTTCAAAGTTGATGCCTTCCTGAGTCGAACGGGCTCAGGCAGCAGCCCGTGTTCCGGTTGTAGGCATCGGAGTCGGCGGCTGGCTCGGTGACCCGTAGGCTGGTCCCCAGGATGACAGGAACGAGGCTGAGGTCTTCGCTTGAAGGATCAAGGGCAGCTTCTCCACCAGATGTCACGTAGTGGTGACAAGGCCGTTGACACCAAAAGAAGACACAAGCTTGATGGTACTGAAATTAAGTCTTTATTGGGCTTACTTGCGCCTGCAAAAGAACTAAGCAACTCGGTGGCGGCGATAGCAACAAACGTTCTCGTCGTTCGTCGAACAAAGAATGCCCGTCGTACTCGTCAACGCTCAATTTAAAGGCTGCTCAGAACAATCTAGATAACGTCGCAAACCGCTAGTAGTACAACCTGGAAGACTGCAGAAACACACGCGAGTGCTCGGAACCTTCGAGATAGATCTCGGCGCATCGTTCGCGACAAATAAAATGATAATGCGTTGTATCGCGACAAAGAGCATGAACAAACACGGGATACATAATTCATAAGCGCGCCAGAATAACAATGATAAGACCGCATGCCAGCGGCTGTCGAACAGGAAAAAATAAAGATTTAAACAGTTCGCGGTATTATGATTACGGCCATGTCTGTCACTCTCAAGGCAAGTAAACCAAAATACTATTCGTTCGAGGTCTTCAGGGTTAGGATACTGGATCCAACCTTCCAAACACATTGCGACAGCGAAGCTTGAGAGTCATACCTAGTATACAAATTCACGTTTCATTGCGGTACTAATCAGAGCGTTGTATCATTATGATTAAATTTCACTGGATATAATGAGGTGTGATGATTCCTGCATGAAACTATTTTCTGTGCTTACCGCTTTCACTTTTACTGCACATATTTGTCTTTTATTGCACACATTGTCGTTAAGCAGCGTCTCATTCTGTCATTTCGTTGTGATCTGACGCTGCCCTATCATGCAGCGATACATTTTATGTTGTGAAAACTTGTGTTGCTTTTGAACATGCGCCTGTCATGTTGCTGCACGTCTTGTTTCATGCACATCATGCTACTTTTTACATGGCGTGCATGCCCGAACTTGGCATGCAAAATCACGTAGGACCTCAGACGATACAGTCTGTTCTGCTTTGTGCGTTAGAGTTGGAATTTTCGTAGGTGTCCGGTCTGGAAATAGAAGATGGAATGTTTTTCACGAAGCCTATAGAAAGGCTTTCGCCTTAATAATTGGTTCCTGGAACAGAAAGGCGCAGTATCTGTCACCTTAAGTTCATGCTTTTTTTGCACGGTCTTAAATTTGCATATAAATTATGATTCTTGTTGCTCGCCCTCACGAGTGTTTGTCAAGTCATTATGTAATATGTTACAACATGTTAATTAAACTCATGGCCCTTCTCGCGTAGGTGTTTTGAAAGAGGTACCTTGTAGAGGGGATTGAGCATATAAGCGGTGGTTAATAAATCTCAGTCAATTAAGTTGTCTGTTTGTTCTATGTATAGCATTAGACAGACCACACACGAGCATGTAAACAACGGGGTTGAAATTTCAATTTGAATATTCACGGATAAGACTATTAGAAATTTGAATGTTCGCTTTTGGCAAGTGATGTGGTTTGCATGTGTTTGCTACGAATAGTTTTCACCGTGCTGAACACCACAACGTTTGTTTTTTCTTACAGGGATATCTCAAGGCACTCTTATGATCGCTACATCTGTTTACACGGTGTCCTATTTCCACCAGTACAGGAGTGCTGCCATCGGCCTCAAATATACAGGAGTCTATTTCTGGGATTGTTGGCCCTTCGTTGCTTTCCGCTTTACAGAAGAAATATGGATTTGCGGGAACATTCATTGTTCTCGGTGCGCTCAATCTGAATTTAATACCGTTGACTCTCATTATGAAAAGCCGAAGACCCATCAAACTGCCGCTTCCTTGTTTCCAGAAACGTGCACCAAGTGATGCAGGATCAATAAAACCTTGTTTGAAACTCGCAAAGAGCGAAAATAACCATCGGCCAGATGAAACTGGAACAGAGCAAAGGCTACCCACACATCATCAAACTGGCTCACAGCAGAGGACAGCGCCATTAAGCGATGGTTCACGCAGCCACCATCCCGCTTCCCGATCACCAGGACCTGCTCCACGGGCATTAAATGCTCCAGATGACAATGAGAATGCCGATAGTGTCTTTCTGCAAGCTGCAAGCATTTTGAGGGCTCCGGTATTCTACGCTTTCCTGGTGCCTATTGTTGCCGCCGATTTCACGCTTCCGTTGTTTGCGGCAACAATAGTGGACTACGCAAGGGACAAAAAGTAGATACGGACGCTGCTGCAATGCTTGCCACGTGCCTCTCCACAGGTGGACTACTTGGCCGACTAGTGCTTCCCGTCTTATCGGACAAGGTGCCGCACGGTCGATGCGGCGTCGCGTCCGTCAGTTTTGTGCTGGTGTCGCTATGCTTCCTCATGATGCCACACCTGCGAACTTATCCGGCTATCGCTGTAGTGACTGTGATCACCGGTCTCCAGCAAGGCTACTTGTCGACAATCAAGGCCGGCCTCAGTGCCGACTACTTGGGAGCGCACAGCATACCGGTGTTCTGGGGTCTCGTGGCTTTGGTGTCTCTGCCTCTCACCTTCTGTGAGCCTTTTATTGTGGGTAAGGCCCAAATTAATTACGCAAACATTGCTGTGTCGTGGCGTTCCGCTAAATAACTTTCAAGTTGGATGTATATTCGTGAACATGCGGTACGCAATTGATTCTTATTGCAAGCACGTATAGAAAACATGCGTGATAGCGGTTATAGAAGATTGCATTGCAGTAAAGTGCGAATCAAAAAACCTCATTTGTCTGATAAAGCAGCCTATTGGAGATTGCTAGAGCGTTTCTAATCTTGTCGGAACTTGTAAAAACTGCTGGAATATTTCCAATTTCAAAGTCATTTAGACACATGTTTTAACCACTACATAGTTATCTCCTTGTAAACTGCAGGCACCAAGTATGTTATTTAAAGGTTTCACGTAGCTAAAATGCAAGTCAGGGTTTCTGCCCATCTCTTGCGTTGTTATCGATAAGAGCAGGCGCGGAAAGTGGCGACAAAAGAGTGTTATAATCTAAAAAGTATCTTTCAAATTGTTGTTGCCCTAGTGTACAACTCGCTGAATGTTGTGTGTCATGGGAAAACGAAACAACTCTGCGGGAACACGGGGAGCATAGCTTAGTGCAGTACTATTCATGTCGTTTTAGTCAAAATAGTATGAATGGGGGCCTATGGGACTGAAACGTGGAGGTTAATAAAAAGCTGAGGACAACGCAGAGAGCAAAGGAACGGTAATAGTAGGCGTAACGTTAAGAGATAGGAAATGTGCGGAGTGGGTCGGAGAAGTAACGCGAGGTACTGAAACTTTAGTAGAAATCAAGAGAAAGAAATGGGCATGGGCAGCACATGCAGTGCGAAGAGAGCATAACCGATAGTTTCTAAGGGCAAGCTGTATTCCAAGGAAAGGAAAACGTAGCTGGTGACGGCAGACAGAAAGAGAGCGAGAGAAAGAAAGAGAAAATAGAACATAAAGTCAGGGAGGTGAACCAGGCGATGTCCAAGGGGATAGCAGAAAGCTGAGAGGGCGGATGAGGTTGTTGGCAGGGTCAAGAGGATGCAATTAGCATAGGCCTGGGTTAAATGGAGTAATATGGAAAGGCCTTCGTCCTGCAATGGGTATAATCCGGCGGAGGATTTCGAATGAGGGTGGCGAACTTAGTCGAACTATAGCGGATTAAAACGGAAGCCCTGAATGAAATATGTGCGTTCGATGCGTTCGTTAACTCCTTTTTAAAGATCGGTCTGTGTATGCTCCCCATTCTGTGAGTGCGGTAGGATGTCAGCAAGGTCACATAAATTGGTTTCATATATATCAATCCAAAAAATGTTCGACGTATATGCAGATGACATCCGTACGTGCTCTAAAGCGCGCGCATGTACCTAGACTAAAAGGTGTCCAGATTCGTGTGTCAAGTAGGTACCCAAGTTTGTTCTATTCAGTCGTTATGAATAAGATAGCATCGACCTGAAATTTAGCGCAGTGTTCTACGGCTAAGGCTACGAATGGGCATATTGTTTTAAGTGAGCTGCACATTCTTTGAGGATCGCCGCGATTGCCTTTAAAACCTTTGCGCATCACGTCAAATGCGTATTACTGCTGGGCCGAGACATCGTTGCTTGCCTGCTCCAGGCTAATCGATCCAGTGTGTACTACTATTTGCTTCGCTTTACTAGTTCTGTTTTGAGCGACGAGAGAAAGAGTATTCTGGCTCAATATCAAAACTGCTCCTATATTATGCCATGTGTATTGAAATGATCTGAGCTCACAGTTGCACAGAATCATAGCTTCAGTAAGTGTGCGAGAGTCCAAGCGGCGGAGTGTAGCTGATAGGAAGGCATGCTTACGCTCTGAGGGCAGTTACAAAGATGTGTGCAATATTTTCAACACACCCGCACTGCTCCCACGTTGAAGAGTCTGCCATGCCGAGGAGGTGGTAATAGGCATTTCTAAACGCCACTCCTAGCCACAGGCAGGCGACACAACATTGTAGCATCACAGTGGAGAAGGCCTAATGGTACCTGCAGTGGAAGTAACTGGTCAAAGTGGAGTGAGCGGGACGTCCACCCTCCAGGCATAGACTGTGATTATCTAGTCACGTTTCGGGCGATCAGTTGAAGGAGCTTTGCTGCGTCGACTTTTGTCAATGGTATCTCGACGATGTTGGTTGTATCATGAGCCGATTGAGTAGCATCTTTAGCCACGTTGTTTCCAGCAATTCCACTATGGCCTGGTATTCACTGGTAGATTATTTAATGACCCTCCTGGTAGTGCAGATATTGAACCTTCGCTACGTGTTGCTCTTGGTCGCCGTGGCTCAAGACCGATTCAAGACGTTGATAACTCCCTCATCACAAAGGAAATCAGTGAAAGAGCTCCTTCAGTTCTTGAAGGACTTGGGGCTGAGTTTAGGACTTCAACTCTATGCTCTTTACCCCCTTTCACTATAGATCTCTGGACATGTTATAGACTTCCTTGGCGCTCTGTATTTACTTTTTCTCTCTTTGTTTGCCTCCCCAAGTGTAGGGCAGCCTACTAGGCATCGATGGTTAACCTCCCTGCCTTTCCATTCCATTCTCTCTCTCTCTCTATCTCTCTCTCCAAGTTGCCCCGCCGGGGTGGCGCATTGGTTACGGCGCTCGACTACTGTTCCCAAGGATGCCGGATCGAATCCTGGCCTCGGCGGCCGCTTTTAAATGGAGGCGAAAAGCAAGGCGCCTGTGTGGTGTACGATGTCAGTGCATGTTAAAGAACTCCAGGTGGTCGAAATTTCTAGAGTCTTCTACTGCGGCGTATTTCACAGCCTGAGTTGCTTTGGGACGTAAAACCCACAAACCAAAACTAAACTCACTGTTTTCGGATGTCATATCCAGGCTCTAATCTTGCGAATAACTGATTTTACTGTCGATCCTTTCTGCGCAGGCCTGTTCCGTGACGCTGGAGGATCGTATGACAACCTGTACCGTCTGTGCGGTACTGTAAACATCGTGGCGGCAATCGTGCTGTTGGGGACGGCTTGCGTCGAAGCTAGTCGGAGCAAGAAGGAACGCATAAACTGACACAACTCTATCGTACTTCATATTGTTTTACTGTATTTTGTTATTCCTCTGTACGATATTAAAGCTATCGGTAGCTCGCAAAATGCATGATATACAATGGAGGCTATCTGATCTGATCTACTTTTTATGGTGACGCCCTTGTAAATTAAAAAGAAAGAGCCTCTGATTGCACCACGTATGTATAGCAGGAGGATAGTCAACTGAAAAAAAAAAGGCATAAATATAAGCCAAATATTAAATTAAATAAAAAAAGCCAGATTAGCTATCCAATGCGAATATTTGTTGTTTATTTTTGTTGTTTCAATTTTTAATGGGATGCTTGCTTGCTAGGAATATAAATTATTGTTCAGTTGATGCCTATCTAGTCTTTTTGAGGTTCTTCCCTCTTGTTGTTTAACGTGATTCTTGATGACTAAAATAACATATTAACTTGGACTGGTTGCTTGCAGACTCTGCTCGAAACGTTGGCTAGTGCTGAAAGATTGTATTTCTTTTTGCTATTGGGAGGGCTGGGGGCTTCAAGGTCCTGATGCTCTATTGATATCAGATGGATGGAGGTAGAGTCTTACGTAACTTAAAATAAAATACTTAGCCCCTCTCTCACAAAAATTATTGTTATTGTTTACCCCTTTTCCCATTCCTTTGTTTTCCTCCTTTTTCTTCCCTCTTACAAGATGGATGCTAGCTATTTTTTGCTGGTATAAGAAAAGATTGCATATTCGTAGAGATGGCCTCTAAAATATCTAACAATTCGTTGTATATTGAGGCAGCCACTAATACAAGAGAATTGACAGCATAACCTCAGTAAGACGATGGTTTACGACACTTGGAGTACAGTGACATATCTGCACAAGATAAATATTGACATCAGATTGTAAAGACCTCATTACAAGCAACAAAGCTTACAACATCTCAATGAACATATCCTTTCAGGGTCTTGAATTGTAACAAATACTGCGGCATCTACTGTCCCTTCCCCAATGTGCCCTCTGAATTATCTTATAAATATACAGGGTAGCAGAATGTAGGTCAATATAAAGAGTGTCACAGCTAACTTTATCCAATGGCTACAAAATTCAAATATTCAAGGTAGACGAGGGAAACAGATTGTATACAGCCACCAGCCATCTTGGGCACTGCATGTAGTTTTGCTTTGAAATAACTAGCAATTGTATTTTTCTAAATAACAACATTTTGGCTTTAACCTATAAGTGAGCTATGCAAAGCTGGAGAGCACTTTCAACGACCGATTCTATTGTACGTAATGAGGAAAACCTCATATGTATCTTTGTTTCTGAGCTCGAAAGAAAGCTACCGGAATAGAAAAAAAATCAATCGAGTGACCAGCTCATTCTCGCGCTATGGCTGTGCAATCGCCTTAGAAAAAGAATACTTGATCGCTGGAACTAACGTCATCGAAGGAAGGAAGGTGCATTTAGTGCATGTTTTTCAAACAACACTTAATACACTGCAAACAAATTACACTAAGAATGAGTAATACAATAAAAGTCATATAGCAGAACACCAGGAGCATAAATAATTTATGTGCAGTCTGTTAGTAATTAGTACAAGAAAGAAAGAAAGAAAGCTTTAGCGCCCCTCTTGAAAAGAATTAAGGGACACATATTTCTGAATAACGTTTGTTGCCTGTGTATGTTTGTTGAGAGGACTGGGAATACGTGTGAAAGAATTTTGGGATCCTATAGCGAGTCCGCACAAGCAGAATTCTGTAATCAGTGTGCCTAAAGCTGTTAGAAGCATCACTGGTAAAGTGGAACTGCAGATGCCCAAAAGGATTAAATTTAAAATCATCAAAGACAGAACAAGGGAGTTCGAACTATTTTAACTAAAAAAAATTTGCGAACGGAGTGCCTTACCCTTGCGTTACCCATGACTCTCTAGATATTTCGTGGGTTTTTTCTACTACAAATAAATGCTCTATACACTATTTCACTTTCACTATCTCAAGAAAGATAACATATGCTAGCAACATTGAGATTTAACTCACTGTAAACACTGCTATGAACATGTCGCAGAGATAAGGCCATGCATGCATGGTCACTACACGGAGAGGAACAAATGCAACTACCTGCGCAAATCGAACTTGATTTCAGCTTTCAGAAAGCAAGATATGTGTAGTGAGCTTTTCAAATGAATCAAATACTTGTAGCTAATTTCAACAATGAAAGCAATCAAGAAGTAAAAATACAAAAAAGATAAATGCATCAATGAGAACATGACATCTGCAGTAAATCATGGGTGTATGTTATTGCCATTATGATAAGCACTTTGTTTGCTGTTCATAAGGCAAAGAGGGAAATTTATGTCACACGACAATATTTGCAGCCAAATGTTTTGCTGCTGGTCGGCTGCTCACAGGATTTTACGCGACGCCTGAATTGCTTACATGTACAAACCGCCAGTCTTCAGAGTCCAAAAGCTACGAGATGCTATTTTCTGCACATACCTTTAGTTTTCATTCTAATTCACTTCAAAGAGCCATGCTGGAATTAGGTGCAAGGATATTGTGGAATTGAGTGAAATGTAGGAGCCCCTTTCTTAGCAAACTGAGGTCACCTGCTCCATCTTATACCTCTGTGTACGCGAACACTTGTGATCCTCATTGAACACTACTTACACTGAGGTTTTCAAGAAGGATAGAAGCACCCGGTACTGATGGCCATTTTGAATGAACAGTGAGAAGTGTCCTTCGTGCGTGTTTGGTGACATCGAGGCTGGCGACGTCCGCTCTCGAATGTGCTTGAAAACTCGACAGCGCTTTAGGGACAGCTTCGATCCAAGCAGGCTCGGGCTCAATTTCACGAGTTGAATGCAGATTGAGTTCAATGAGGATAGAAAGTGTTCGTGTGACAGAAGTATTACATACTTAATAACCTTCAGCTCACGAATTCCTGCTATGAGTATCAGTAAAATCTTTGCTCCTTGAGTTACACTTGAGAGTACCAGCATTCATGTTTCTCATGAAGTTGTAAACGTTTGTCTTGTGCGATGCAATGCACCTCAATGTTTATTTATGGTGTTCAGAGTTCACACTATGCTTTGTGAGCTACATGATAAAGCAGTATCCATGGAGCAATATACAATTTCATGCAGGTTGTTTGCTACTGAGAGAACTTGTCTGCAGATAACCCTTACTCTATTATTACAGCTCACTGTGCATGTTTTGGTTTTGCTCTCCTTTTTAGTGAAAATATCATGAAGAGTGTCCTGCACACAGTGCAGAAAACTTCCACCCTTCTATCCTCGTACAACTTCAATTGGGAAACGTTGTGAATAACGCATAAGATGGCATTTCATTTATCGTGCCAATATATACATTTTTTTTCTGTACCATATAATCTGTTTCACTGGTCCTAAAAATCTTACAGACCTTCCTAGTCATCTCAGTCATTTCTACGGTGATTGGTTTATTTACCGAAGAACGTGAAGTTATTTTTTTCTCCGCACTACATCTCACTGAAGAGCCCGTCGCGGATATGCAACCACAACTCATGGCTATATATAAAGTGGCCAAGAATGCTAACAACAATACCATCGGCGCACGGTTGTAATGAATGCATTTGTAGCACAGCGATTAATCCCAATAAACGTATCGGACAAGACATCAGACGAAGCAGCGATAACAAGCAACCATCACAAAATATACTTCATAAAGCCGCAGATTGATGTCGACGCCTCGACAGCCCGTACAGCCAAAATCGTTTCGTGCAAGCAAAAAAAAACAGTTTTCAGAAATGTCGCGTCACACCCATGGCAGTTCTGAACCACAGCACACACACGAAACACGATTGATATCAGGGATCGCACGTAACACGAACAACATCGTGCGCTCGCGATCGCTGCACGCAAGCGAATGAAAGCGACTAGCACAGCTCAAAATTCATATCAACATTCGGAAGACAAAGTGTGCGCAGTGAAATTTTCACAGTTATATTTGCAGGCGATTACACCCACTTGGCAAACCAGCAGTCATTATGAACCTATCACTTCCTCTACGCTCCCAGTAATTGTAGCTGCTATGAAACTGTCTACGCGCACAGGGTATTCACTGCGGGGAGCTGCTTCTTGATGCTGTCCGTGAAAATCCCGCAGCAATCACAAACAGCTCCAAATAAGCCCGTCGAGGCACCGTAACTGTGTAGCAGTAGAACCTCTTCTGTAGGTTTGAAGGCCACTCGTCAACTCGGTGCAGGTCGACTCAACTGGGGGAACTGTCACTCTTCGCTTGTGCACAGGCCACGGCAAACTTCCAAGTCGCTTTGAATAATCACAATAAAAGAGCAATAGCAACATGAAGCCACTATTGTATCTGTTTTCAGAGAGGTCACATCGGACCCAATGCTGTTTTCAGGCAAAGTACACGAGCCACAATCAATAGTTATGATGGACACGTTGCTGGGACAAGGCCGTGCATGCATGGTCACTACAGGGGGAGGAACAAACGCGACCACCTGCACAGATCGATCATGATTCTAGCATTCAGAAAGCAAGATATGTGTAGTGAGCTTTTCAAACGAATCAAATACTTGTAGGCAATTTTAAACATGAAAACAATTAAGAAGTAAAAGGAAAAAAAATGCATCAATGAAAGCAGGAATTCTGCAGTAAATAATAGGTGCATGTTATTGCCATCATAAAAAGCAATTTTTTTTGCTGTTCATAAGACAAAGAGGGAAATGCATACTGCAAAACAATATTTGTAGCCAGATTTCTTGCCGCTGGTCAGCTGTTCACAGGATTTCACGTGACGTCTGAAGTGCTTACATGCGCAAACTGCCTGTCTTAAGAGTACAAAAGCTTATGAGATGCTATTTTCTGCATATACCCTTGGTTTTTCATTGTAATGCACTTGAAAGAACTGTGGTAGCTGTCCATTTCTTAGCAAACTCAGTCTGAAATTACCTACTCCATCTTATACCTCTGCGATGCAAACACTTGTGATCTTCATTGAGGTTTTCAGGAAGCATGGCATCCGGTGATGCACGGCCGTTTTGAATGACCAATGAGAAGCTTCCTTCGTGTGCGTTAGGTGACATCGCGGGTGACGCCGCCCGTTCTCGGATGTGCTTCAAAACTCAAGAGCGCTCAGAAACAGCCGAGATCCAAGCAGGCTCGGGCGCGATTGCACGAGTTGAATGCAGATCGAGTTCAGTGATCATCGAAAGTGTTCGTTTGACAGAGCTGTTACATACCTTCTACTCATTATTTCTGCTATGAATACCCCTAAAATCGTTGCTCCTTTAGTCATACTTGAGAGTACTAGCATTCATCACTCTCATGAAGTGTTAGTGCATGCAGCGTAAGGCATGCCAGATGCAAACATTTGTCGTGTGCCATGTATTTGCACTCCAAGGTGCACACTATCCTCTGTGAGCCGCATGATAAAGCTGAATCCATGTAGTCACCCGCACTGTCGTGCAGGTGGTTTGCTACTGAGATCTTGCCTGCAGATACTCTTTATTATTATGGCTCACAGTCCGAATTTTTTTTTAAGAATATCATGAGGACTGTTTTGCACAAAGTGCAGAAAACTTCCATCCGTCTACCCTTATACTGCTCCAATGAGGAAACTGAAACGCATAAGAGGGCATTTCATTTCAGATTGCGTCTGTACATTTTTTTGTGTACCATATAACACTGACCAATCTATTAAATTTGTCCTAAAAGATCTTACAGACCTTCTTAGCTTTCTCAGCCAATTCTACGGTATTGGTTTCATTCTTAGAACAAGAATGATTTTTTTTCTCGCCACTAACACGGTTACGAGTCCGCTGTGGTTGTGTGCCCAAAATTCATACCTATATAAAAAGATGGCCAAGAACACTAACAACAGTGCCGTCCGCGTACAGTTGTAATGAGAGCATTCGGAGTACAACGATTAATCCCAATAAATGCATCAGTCAAGACATCACACAAAGCAACGATAACAAGCAACCATCGCAAACATACTTCACGAAGCATCAAGCAGCGGATTGGTGCCGACCTCCCGAAGCTTCTCCGTACAGCCAAAATCGTTTTACGTATGTAAAACACAGTTTTCAGGAAGGTAACTTCACACCCACGGCAGTTCTGAAGCACAGCACCCACACGAAACACGATTGATATCAGTGGTCGGCACGTAACACAAACTCGCGATCGCTGCACGCAGACGAATGAATGCGACTAGCACAGGTCAAAATTCATATCAACCATCGGAAAACAAAGCGTGCGTAATAAGCTTTTCATTCGTAACAAATATACTTGCAGGCGCTTTCACCAACTTGGCAAAACAGCAGTCGTTCCGAACGTATCACTTTCATTACACTCCCACTAATTGTCGCTGCTATGAAACTGTCTACGCGCACAGGGAATTCACTGCGGGGAGCTGCTTCTTGATGCTGTCCGTGAAAATCCTGCAGCAATCACAAACAGCTCCAAATAAACCCGTCGAGGCACCGCAACTGTGTAGCAGTAGTACCTCTTCCGTAGGTTTGCCGGCCACTCGTCAACTCGGTGCAGGTCGACTCAACTGGGGGAACTGTCACTCTTCGCTTGTGCACAGGCCACGGCAAACTTCCAAGTCGGTTTGAATAATCGTAATAAACGAACAATAGCGACATGAAGCCACTATTGTGATTGCGATTCGCCTCCGAGAGCGCATGCGACCGATGCGTCCAAAAGGTGAAGTTGACCATATCTATGCGGCAGCCTGGCGGAGGACGAATTCCTCCGTCCGCCCTGTTAGGACCTGGCGGATGCGCCCTCGAGCGGATGGGCGCAGCGCCCAAATAGTGACTGTACAGCAGCTTTTCGTGGCCTATAGGGGTAACGTGAATTCCAGGGTCCTAGCAGGCTCATTCTGACATAACCGTCCCATGTGAAACGAGAGACCCAAGTTGGCAGCTCCTGCCAGCCCGTGCGTCACGTGGGGTGTGACGTCACAGCGCCACGTGGGTAAGACATGGCTACCGCCGCGCTACGCTGAAGGCTCTAAACATTGAGTAGTATTGCTTTCGGAAAATTTAATAAATAAATAAATAAATAAAAACAGAAAGTTAGGTGGGCGGATGAGGTTAAGAAGTTCGCGGGGGTGAAGTGGATGCAGCCAGCACAGAACCGGGTTAAGTGGAGAAGTATGGGAGAGGCCTTCGCCCTGCAGTGGGTATAGTCAGGCGGATGATGATGATGATGATGAAATACAGGAATGCCGCACTGCCAAACATGTACGAGAATTAAAGCGGTTAATAGACATTTTCGTGAGGTTTTTGTTAGTGTATTGATATAAGATTACTTCATTTTGTAATAATTCCAGATGTAAAGGAGTAATTATGTTCTTAATTCATGCATGTAGTTATTTTACTATAAATTATGCCGTTGTCTTGTGTTATACAAAAATGACAACAATATAATGTTGAATATGCCAGTATTTTTCTCATGTTTATATTATTGAAAATAAAAATTTACATTCCGCATCCTGCGGTTGAGAGACTGAATGAGACCACGTAGATTATGCAGAGCAGTGATAGGTGTGCGTCTATGACTTGTAGATTAGTTTTTTGTTTTATTTATCACATACCGCGGACCAAACATGGTCTAAGCAGGAGAGGCACAGGATAAAACAAAGTACAAAAAACGGACCCTGTAGAGGACTGGTATTGACAAAACACACACCAAGAAAAAATAATAATAAAACGAACAATGAATACTTATACAAAACTAAATGGGGTGAAATCACGCATCAAAAGACTACTCTAGTTGAACGAAACGCTGCACAAAGTCAACAACATACCGCATTACATACAGTGTCAATTAATGATGCAGTCACTCGTCGGAAACAAGCAGTCGGGAATAATGCGGCAGTGCATTCCAATCCGAGATCGTGTGAGAAAAAAAGGAGAATTCATAGACATCTGTGCGAGCAAAAATAGGTTCAATATAGTGATTGTGCTTATGACAAGACTTCCTTGAGGAGTGTTTAGTTATGTTTCTTCTGTATCAATACCTAGTTTTGAAAAGTATAAGCGATTAAGGAATTTAATTCGCAAATTGTTTCTTCGTTCATTCAAGTACTCCAGGTTTGCGTCATTTAACATAGCAGATGGAGAGTCTCGGCGTTTATAGCGGTTACAAATAAAACGAACGGCCAACCTTTGAAGTTTTTCTAATTTTTCTATTTCTACCTTTGTGTGAGGGTCCCACACAATGCTCGCGTACTCCAGAGAGGGTCTCACCATGGCTTTGTACGCCTTGTTTCTCAGTGCAGCTGTTGATCTGCCTAATTTGTGTTTTAATAAACATAGTTTTTTACGAGCTAAAGAGCACACATTATCAATGTGCGCTGTCCATTTAATCCTGGACGTAACTGTAACCCTTAAATAGCAGAGGCGTATCTGATCGCCACATCGCGCACCCCGTGCGTTGCGAAACCTTCGGTGGGGTTACACCAGGTAGAACTGGACTATCTTGACAGTGCTGCTGCAGTGCAATGAGGCTACTGTGCACGTGTCGTTTAGTTTGCTGTTTTGTTGTTTTTGTGTTTTGATGTGTTTCATGCTTTGTGCGCCTGCACGTGCTAGGTTTGAAGCCTTTATAAGCACGCGTATTTCCTAATAAAGTTACAGTTAATATTCAGCACTAGTTTGTTTGTGTTTTTTTCCCCATGTCTTCGTTTTTCGCGCTGTACATAATGTTGAACGTTCACCAACTCGCCCAGCTTTCGGTTCTGCTGAAATAAAGAATCAAAATTGAAATCGACAATGGAAGTTGTGTAACCAATAGTATATATTGAACCACGGCCCGCACCAATGATTGCTAAAATGCTCCGAATGAAAACAACGTGGGGCATACAGAACCTTGGCCACTTATGGGTGAGAAAGAGGGCCGGGTTGGGCGAAAAAATAGGTATAGTCACACCGTGAGTATATACAAGACCGCAAGAATGAGCTAACAGTTACAAGGTGAACATGGAGTTAAGGTCCGAAATATGAGAATCCAAATACAGAATAGCAGTGGAGACTGTCCTAGGGAGGCCAAGGCAGAGGCGTAGCTCACTTCGCTCTAAAAGCAGCAAAAGATACATTTTATACTTCGCTCTAAAAGCAGCAAAATATACACTTTATATTTTGGAGAACAACAAAAAAGAATGGAGCCAAATTCAAGAATCGGTCTCATATAGGCTTTTTACAGAAGCAGAAGAGTGTCTAGGTGCCTACCAAATTTCCTGTTACTGATGCGTATGAGTTTATTAAGTGCGCGTTCACCTTTCTCAAAATTATCTTTGATGTGAGGCCTCCAGTCTATACAAGCATCATACGTAATCCCTAAATAGCGCACAAATTCTACTTGAGGTATGATCTTTGAACGGCGTGAGTTTGTTCAAGGCAGAGCATATGAGCGGACGTTCCCGAGCGTCACTGGGTGGCTCTTCATCGTTTAGGGCCTGGCGTCTAAAGGCCGGCTCACCAGCGCCCGCCGGAATACTCGTTCGGTGTCTGGTGCCACGGAGTGCTTAGCCCCCCCTGGGGACTTCTCCCGAAGTCAGCTCGCCTGATCCTCCACACCTGACCCGCTGCAGTACCTGGCACTAGGACACCTCAGCGTGGCCGGTCGCAGTACCCGACATTGTGTCACCTCGGCCTGACCCGCCGCAGTTTCTTATACTGAGACGCCTGGGTGTGAACCGGACCAGCGTCATACCCTGGCCTCTGGAATCTGGGAACCAGGATCTGGTTCCTGCACAACGCTGCGTAACACTAACTGATGTCGTTGGCTGATCATCGCCTCAACCAGATTGCCGGGCACCGCTTGGCTCGTCTACGCCGGTGTCTATCCAACGACCTGACCAAGCAATTGTAGGAACGTTTGGGCATGCACTACTATACAATAGATGTTTGTCTGTATGCTTGTAGTTGTTATTGTTTCAGCTGTCAAGAAATGAGAAGCATGCATTAAGGCTGACTTGTTACCTGCCCAGAGCTCCTGAACGGATATGGGCCCACTAACATCACTGTTACATCACGTTTTTAGCTTCGTAAAAAGGTATTTAACAGTATTTCATCCTTAATAATAGTAGTTTTATGGAACAAACAATTGTCCACGTACAATCTAGTAGAAATTTAGATGATGACCACAATAGCATCATTGAAATTAAGGAAGAACATGACCTAAGAACAGCCTCTGTAGAGCAGGAATCAACATGAACTGGAGGGGAACAATAATTATTTACTGCTGCAAACTAACGTCGGTTTAAGTCAGCTCTAATCCGCGCAACTAATATGCGATGTTATATTTCATTACTTAGTTTCTCAAGAAGCTTCACATGCAAAAATTTTGCAAATACTTTTTTAAGCCCAGAAATATAGCGTCTGTCACCCGTTAATAATTATGAGTTATTAACGATGCGCCACTAATGGTGCACACACTCCCTAACACCTTTAGAGTGATTGAGGGTAGCTGTCCCGACCTCCAAGGAGATGCCGTCGAATTTCGTGGCAAGCTCAGCCGGAAGTCAACTACCTTGTAGTGACAGAAGGGGGTGGCCGTTTGGTGCCAAGGATTCGCCGGTTCAAGCCAGAGTGTCAGAGTCAGAAGTAACAAACAAAAACAAACTTTATGCACAGTAAGAGACGATACAGAGAAATTTACACGAACTCTTAAAATGCACAGACGAGAGGTTCACAGAAAGCCACGCTAAGCATCCAACTAAAGAGGCCTTCATTACACAGAAGCTTACATAACAGAACAATACACGAGAGAGTCAACATATTGTTCGCCGGGCACTGTTGCAGACCGACGCCTGGAAAGTCACGATGTGGCGGCCATGTTCCCAGGCAGCACACCAACATCGCACCAACCCCGGCCCAACGTCGACAAAAATTGGTACCAACATTGGCATAACACTGGTTTTTTGAGAAATTACTACATTTTTATATATTGGTTGGCCTTATATGCCAACATTGCACCTGTCCAGGCACTGCCAACATAGGCTATCAGCTGGCGGTGCCCCTTCTGTCACATATTGGCATGCCCCTAGAATTCACTGGCACATGTGACGTTGGCAATAAACCGGGCATGCCGCTAGTATCACATATTGGTATTTATTGGCATGCAACAAGTATTCATAGGCACACGTGGCACTGGCACTGCCACTGTTAAGCCACCTGTAGCCATGCAGTTATTTCACCCTTGCCCTTACTGCCGCCATTTGCTTAACTGTCAGTCTGACAATTGTGGTTTTCTTATGCAGTCATTTCCCAATGCCACTTTGCATGCCATGTCCGTAAGAAGCCATAAAAACCATGCAATTAAATGAGGCAAGCAAAATATTTTCCGAAAATATTTATTGAGAGCTCATATACATGTACATGCCACAAGGACATCAGAGGGCCAAAATGCAGTGCAGGAGACATTGGGTACACGGTTAATATGGGAGGGGCTAGTAGGTGTAATTGGAAACAGGGCACTAAGCAGCACATGACCAGGTAGTGCAGGGAGAAGTGATGGGGTGCAGTGTGCATTGGTCATCATGGAAGGGACTGGACATGTTGAGCAGGGTTGATGCACTATACCCTTGTAGTGCGAGAGGTGTTGCAGGAATAGGAGGCTGAGCATTGGTGCATTCCAGGGCAGTGTCCATCATCGAGATTCGAAGTTATTGTGCAAGTTTCTTACTCGTATTAGGTCCCATTACCTTTTGCTATCGAGAGCTTCAATTATTTTTTATCGTTGATTAGCGCTAAAAAGCATTCAATTTGAATGATGCTCGTCGCCGCTCCAGAGGCTTTTTCATATCCCAGAGTTCCCCATAACTAGACTCCCTGACTGAACAGCGTCTACATGCCTTTATATAAGCGGGTCAAACGAATTAACCTACCCCCTGAAAGCTATTTAACGCGACCCGCTCCGCCGCCTATTTTACTCGACCCGACTGTGTATACATGAACCCCACAACTGATTTTTTATTCGATCGACGTACTCGACCCAATTCTGCCGAATTCATGTATACAGGGGTAGAACGCATGTGTAACACGTAACAATGCTGCTAAGAATCCAATCTAATTTCTTCTGGCTCATACAGTTTTCTAAATAAATATCTTGTGTGACAAAGGAGAATATTTGGAGTTACGCAGCTAAGCAACACAAGATCATATGCTTGCTCCAACGCATGACTCCTCAATGCACTTACAGTTGCAATTTGCTTGGTCATGTGGCAGTCCACTAAACCGTCTGACTAGACATGACAATAAAAAAAATCGGGGGATCATTTCTACTTTTATTAAGACATGCAAATGCTTTTTTGTTGTTGGCATAGCTTTCAAAGACTGCGGGAGTTTGGCAGTTGTATACGTCTTATTTCATTTGGCAGTTGCAAGGGGATGTAGAAAAAGAAATACGAGTAGGGAATATAAATGGGGTGGCAACATCCCGAAATGAAACTAATGGACCAGTGATGCACACTGCGTATCTTAAATGGCATCACTGGTAACATCAAACACAAAAAATCGTCCTTGAGTATGACAAATTTGAAGCCCAGGAGGTGAGTTGGTTGTGGGCAGGTAGTTGGAAAAGAGCAGTCCCCCTGAGAGGTAGGCGGCAAGATCACTGCTACCCATTATGGGGAAAGCCCTGGCAAGCATGCAGGCAAAGCTGCACAGATATAAGAGCAATAAAAGCACGAGCAATGCACCCCTGAATGAGCAGCTGCGCTAATAATTTGTTTTTGTCTTGCAGCCCACCCCTCCTGCACTGTAAGCAAGGCTGCTATGTTTTCCGAACTCAGAAGCATATGCAAAAACAAACAGAATGTTTTTTAAAATTTACAAAATTTGAACGAGTACTTTATATTGATCTCCTTTCTGTAAATGTCTTGCTCTAGGGTTACAGAATAAATTCATTGCAGCTTCAAATAAAGCGAGTTGGGAGATAATGGCGAATCTCAATGGCTTGAGGAGAGAATAATTTATAATGGCCACTTTGAGCAAAGTAAATTTCCTGGTTTAGGTCAAAGTAATATTACATCTACATGGCTGAAGCCAGTGTAGGCAACCAGAAATGCACAAGCAGTCAGTAACTGCATATCTGTATGAAAAAATACATACAGTGCAGGCAGCAGTAATAAAGGGAGAATGGAAGGCAAATAACCTGAGCAATACTGAATGGCTTTCTTCTCTGCAACCTCAATACAAGCTTCCTGCGAATTCTTGTAATGCAAACATAACCAAGTATGCTAAATATTCCATCACTTAAAGCAACTGCACTTCCGTGTTAAGCAAATGACAACTACTTCGTCATTTCAACAAGCTATGTCTGTTATTGTGTTATTATACCACAGGTTCACTCAATCATGCCTAAACTTGAAATAGCCACATACTGTTAAAAAAAAGCAGCGAAATATAGCACCAGCTATTAAAGCACTGCCAGGGATATGAAGGATATTATTTTTTGCATACTGTGGGCAAGAGTTCTGAACAAGTAAGTCTTGAGCTAAAAAGCCAAAAAAAGCCATATAGCACGCAATCATATAGTAGAAAGCCAGCAGAGCATTTAAAGCCTTTATAAAATGCAAAACAAAGGCAATGTGTCATACCTACCGAGGCAATGTTTCCTTACACACAGCATGTTTCATGGCAAGCCTCCCACAGTTGTTGACAGGTTATGCAGCACCAAAATGTTGATGATGTTGTCTGCCTCACATTCAAGCAGCACCCCTTTTATGGCAGATGATTGCTTGTGCAAAAGCAGTGCGATGATACAAGTGAAGCAGCTGGACTGGGGCCGTTATAGAGCAAAAAGCCCTAAAAGCAAGGAAAGAAAGTCTCCATTAAATCGATGCCTCTGAAACATGATAACAGCATACCACGGCTCTTCTCTGTTTAGTTAACCTATATTTTACATTGAAAGCTTTCTCAAAAAATGGACTAATTGCAACTCTATCTTGCACATGGTATAACATAGCTGTGCCAGGGCGGTGGGGCGATCCGTTAGCATAACGACCGGAAAATGCATACTGATGTTTCATGAAGTCTTGATGCCGGAGCAACGTGTCACGGTGCGAAGAGCAAAATTAAAAGCAGGCACGGGCGCCAAACGTGCGCCCCACAACCGACGCGACTAGAGGTGTGCACGGGCATAAATTCTGAGCCCGACCAGGGCCTCATTCTACAATCCCGAGCCTGGCCTGGGACTGAAATTACTTGAGCCCACCCAGCGCTCACACTTAAGGCTCCGGCCCTGCTGGACATGCTATAACAGACCAGTTGCAAAACCTACAAATCGGCTTCGCTGTGAGGCAGCAATTTGTGCACAGTGGCAACAGAACCTGATTCAGGGATAACAATTAGGTGCAGTACATGCATCTACTACAGTTCACGCTGTTTCGGATGCAGTTCCCCACGCACAGGCCATTGTCAGAGAAAGGTTTTCGGCCATTCTTAACGCTGGAATAAAGGGAGGAGCACTGTCACCCTAGGGGTGAAGAAAATTTAGAAAAGGGATACTAACCGGAGAGGGTAATAGTGGGGCGACAATGCGCACGCGAAGAATACTGTGACGAATGGGCAAGAGGTGCGGGAATTAACCTATCCGTCAGGCGATGTGCTAGCACTGTACCCAACTATTACCCCAAAGTCTATGCCGCCATTGTGCAGGAATTTCTGCCGCACAAGGAAGCTGACTTGTAGGTTTTGCAACTGATCTATTGCAGCTGAAGCAACGATACAGAAAGAAAAAAATAGGCGGCAATCCCTGGCGATGCATCGCGCGACGACGACGCCAACACCTGTCGCTGCCGCTGGTGCACATCGCACAGAGCGAAGGACCTCAGCGACACAGACGCGTTTTCAGCCTTGCTTTGTTAGCGCCGCCTCTTCGTTTGGTAAGTGAGTACAGTTATGCTATATCCAGCTTCTTGCACTAAACAGCAACACTGATGAAATTTCTTGAAAAAAAGTCACGGACAAAAAAAAAATGGTCCCAGCGCCGCGGAGTGCTACTATACTGCGATGCAGACATGATTGAAAGCAGTGGCGTTTTTCTGCAACTTTCGAAACTTAGCAATGTCTAGCCACACTAGCCTTTTTTTTTGCTTTACTACCCTACCAAGCTTTCACTAAACCGTCTCGATGCGCTCATATATGCCCGGATCAGACGAAATGAGCGTCTGCAGGTTTTTCGCCCATACCGGGCTAGGGAAACAAGCTTTGCATGCAAAAAAACACTAAAAAACAGTGAGGGTGAGTACCCCAAAGCCTTTTGCGATTGGCTGCCTGGCGAGCTGGTTCCGGCCACATGAGCGATTTTCTAAAAGCCCTGAACCTGGGCAACAGCACCGAGGTGCAGTGCTTTGGCGGTCCTCAGCCCACCGCGCATCGTGCTGCCGCGCGACTCATGCGGTTAGCGCTTTATCGCACCAGACATGAGAAAATATTCTTTTGCCCGGACTCCGCCGACTCCACCCGAGGTCACCCGAGGGAACCCGAGCGGCCGATCCACGCGACGGCTCTACTCCGTGAATATCCGAAGTTGGCTTTTAGGGCTACGATGCCACGCAGTTGTTTACTTTAGGAAATTAGTACTCTGCAAAACAGTAACGGTTTAACTTGAAATAAGCTGAAAAATGATCGGGATCAAGTCGCGCACACTTGAGAACCACTTTTGAATAGTTAACAACGCAATAAAGATGCTAAAAGAAGACAAATCTCCCTAGCACATGGCTTACGCAGCCTGCAGCAACAATGAAATGTAAGACAACGCTTGTAATTTAAAAAATGCTCAGTCTAAGAGGCTAATATTTTGCTCCAATATACACAAAGGCTTTATGAAATCGGAATGAAAAAATTTGAAAACTTACATGGAATATTTCTTGAAGAAAGAAGCATTTTCCGTGCGCGGTACCACCGAACGTCGAGCCGAGCGTACGAGTGGCTGTTGGATGGACGAAAGAACGGTGCGCCCTCTTTGAAACAAAATACAACTGTCGCCATTATGCCGGCTAAGCGATTGTCGTGTCATCCGTCGGGCTTTGTAGCAATCGCTTTTTCAGCAGCTCGATGGCCTCGGTTTTGTACCCTCCATTTAGCAAGTGTTTCCTAGATGGCAGGACTTGAAAAAGCCTTGAACGATGCGCTGCTACTGCTGCTCATCTATGTAGGGCTCTGTGCCAGCAGCGAAGCGCATCGTCGCCCTGGAGAGGCGCCTAGCTGTTTTGTTTACAACACCCAAACCTGTTCAAGTTGTATTTTGTGAATGCTGTGTTCTACTACGAATAGTTTGCTCACTTTTAGCATACCAACAAAAATGTTTTTATACAGTAGTGCTCAATCGAGTGGAATGTTTCAATCACCCTGAAATGAGGGTTTGAAGCAAGTTTGTTGAAAATTATTGAGCTAAGCATCTCAGTACTACGACTTGCCACCTCCTTATAAGCTAGTTGCATACGATGCTTACAATTTTTCTCATATAGCCGCACCATCAGCATCATTCTAACTGTTAGATTAGTCGTCTGTTGGCCCGATTCATTAGGTGCTTGTTTCTTTCTCACAGTTTAGTTTATTGAGTATATTTTATTGGCTAAGAAAATGCGGTAAAAGCACATTTCTCTATGCAACCTGTTATGAGAGCCCGCAAACGTTTGAAAGAAGTCTCCAGTCTGTTAGCGTTCGTCTTTTTATTACTGCGTAATTCCTTCCCCTGGGCGGCGGCCGTCCGCCCCTTGGACCTTGAGTGGTGCGTCGACCCGTCCACCGCTTTGGCGCACCTGCGTGGATTTCGACGCGCGCATGCAACCTTGGACCTTGCTCGCACCGCATGCGGTGAGAGAGTGCGATCCGCGGAACGCCAAGAGTGCTAAGTGCGCAAGGACGGGATTTAACGGTGCGTCAGCACGGAGAGCGGGCGCTGGAAAACTGTGCGAACGAGCGCGTGCGAAACAAAGATGTGTCATTGTAATCTAGTTGTTATTTGTTAATATACCCATTGTACTTTTTCGTATTTTATTTCTGTTTCCAGTATTTTCTTTCACATAATTTTTCGTTCTAATGCTAACAAGTCAGTTTACATGTGGGTATCTTCTCTCCATGCATAATATTTGTAAAAAAATAAACGACCTTCCCCGTGCACGCCTGTAACTGTTCCACCACAGAGGTAGTTAGAGAATAAATAAGCTTTGATACCGAATTAAGCTTAATTGTAAAACAACGACTGCTTTATTTAGTTTTTGAGCTCTACAGTTATTCCTTCTTGCCACATGTAGCGCAAGGATTGTATTGCAGTGAACGACGACAGAATCGCGAAATTGGGGGTGTGAATAAAAGCGGTGAAACGTTACAGACTTCTTTTTTCGCAGTTTTGCGAAAAAAGAATAAATAAACCAGAAATTCTAAAATTATGCTATCCATGCACTTGGCATGCCGTCGAATCAAATGTTCTGCTGAGCTGCTTTTCTTGTATACTGGCTGCTACACAAGCTATTTTGTGTTCCTATAAAATTCAGTGTGACAAAACTCCACGCGGATATATTTCGCGTTTCAAGTTCTTGTGAAATGTGGAAGCCGGCCCGCCGCCGTGCCACGGGCGACTCTAGCTGGCTCTGCGATCATTATTGCCACAGCAGTGGTTCGAATATTCGCGGCTTGTTTAGCAAATAGCTGGCGTACCCGTTTGCCGAATGAGTGTTTCAAAATAATCATAGAGCGTTTACCAGTACCGTATGTGTGTGATATTGCATCAGTGAATTATGCGCCATGGTCATTGCAGTCGTACTTTTGATTATACACGTATGGAATGATCTACTCTTGCAAAGCCTAATACGTAAGTTACGCTAGCTCTACGTATGTCAAATAGGTATTTGAAAGAAATAAGAGCCTTAAATTATAGCGGCTGACACATTGCGTCGTAAATTCCCGCCCTGGCAGCGGCCGTGTGCACCTTGAACCACACGTAGAGCGTCAGGGCCTGCGTCTTGTATTGCATCGCACAGCATGTAACCCGACAACCCCACCTGCAGAGCGCATCCACTCGGGCAAGTCGGCGCCGCTGTTGCGGGCGCCGTGCCTCCATGTTTGCCTTCCTTTGTTTGTAATGTTTTCAATGGACCTAGCAAGCAGCGAACAGAGCGTCCATATTTCGGCGCGAGTGACTGCCATCAGTGGACTGGAACAGAAGTACGCGGTGTGTCGTCAACAAGAGTGGATGCTTGAGAAACTACAAATGTGCGAAGGAGTGCGATGAAGAAAAGTGAAACTGTAACCCAGTTAATTTTTTTCAGCATAACCTTATTATTATTCATATTGAGAGTGCACGTGAAGTGTTTTCTCTCCATTTTTTTCTATTACTTTTTAGAGCGACAACGAAGCAGGAAGCGTCGATACGATTTGCCATATGTGGGAACGTCCCTGCATGTGCGGACCGACGTTTAATTTACCGCTTAATATCCCAGCTTTAATTTAAGTCACCAATGTTAAATCGTTTAAGCGAGCGTATTGTGCTGCGGTGCTTTGTATTCGTATAGCTTAAACGGCCTAGTGTATTTTAAAGTGTATTTCGATGGAAGCGCGCTCGCCATAGTCGACCTGAGTCACGTACGAGCATTAATAGGCCGACGCTAATCGCTCATTAATTTCATCGCACTGCATGCGTGTCCTGGGGTAATCGTCTGTTTGAAGCCACTGTTGTTAAAACTAATACACTCGGGGGCAAACAAATTTGCTAAAACTTTTGCAATTCTCTTCACCAGAGCAGCAGAAATCGCCACGGGAGCAGCCATAGGAGAGCCTAGACCTCTGCCGAATAGAATACAAAAAATAGCAACCATTGCCTATGCACGATATATAACATGTCTTGATTATTTCTAATCTCCCGGTCGGCTTTGAGCTATTTATTGCTGCCGCCGCCCTGGCGGACCGGCAAACGGTGGTAAACTTACTGATATTTAACGCCGTCGACCGATCATCGGTCTCATCCAAATTCGTCACAGTATACATGTGGATTGATTACAGTGCCAGCTTAAGTCAATGAAGATCTAGTGTAAAAGAACACGGTATAATCCCAAGCAACATCAACAACAGCTAGGTGGGATTAAAGCAAACACGACGGAAACCAGCACCACGGAACTATAATTATTGAGACACAAGATTTCTGAAACATTTAAAATTGCAAGGGTAACTTGAAAACATCGATTATAACAGCACAGTTAACGAATCCAAATAATAAATGAGCCTGCCAACCGCAAAAGCATGCTAATGCGGTTTCCCACAGAATATTTCCAGCCACATGCTAATTTGTATCTAATAGGGACCAGTAGGCGAAATAGACTAGACAATGTTGACTAAAGTGTATGTCAATGCATCTGGCGGGACAGGGTAACAGAACTGACAGTATTGTCCTGCATATGCCATATATTGGCCAACGTCAGTGGAGTAATGGCTAACGCTGTTCGATATAGCCATCCTTATGAAATGGCAATGCCAATACCGTTGATATGTAAGGTATGCCAGTGTTGTGGAAAACCAGTTTCCTCCCCCTTCGCCGCGACCGACCACCACCACCCCAACGAGCTTCATGGCAGCGCCGGCTGGGAGAGGAGGTAAATACCTCCCCTTGGGGGAAGGAGACCAGCGATGGGGGCGCCACCAAGACGTCTACGCGGGTTCCCGCGAGAAGACGAGAGGGAGCTTCTGGATCCAGCCGGCAAATCGAGCGGTCGTCTCTCGCCGCCTCTTCCGGCAAATGCCGGGGGATAGCGGGCACGGAGTGCGCAGCGCATACGGGAGGACCCGTCGTGCCCGACCGCCCATCTTCTGGTTCCCAACGGCGAAGCGACCGGTAAATACCGCACGCTCTCGCCGCCTCCCGTGGCAAACGCCGTGGTACGGCTTCGTCCGAAGAATGCGGCGCGCACGGGAGATCCTGGCTGCCATATTCACGGCGCGTTCAAATGTCCGCCGCCGAAATCGCACCCCCATTCCCCAGCCGGTGAGTCAAAAGTCCTTCTTACGTAGCCTTGCCCTTCCAAGGAAAACCTTGTTGATGTATAGCTATCCGGCATGCTCTGTATTATTTTCAAGTGCAATAAATAGCATTGGAGTATTAACTATGTGTCGTCCCCGTCCTTTGTCCCTTTTGTTCCCCTCCGCGGGTCGCCAGCGAGGACTCAGCACCAGCGGAGTGTCGACGGGGCGGAAGACCGTCCCCCTCATACCCCCACAATGTATACCTGACATTGGCGGGCCATTGTAACAGAGCTCACTTTATTGTCCAGCATATGTCGAATATTGGCCAACATCAGTGGACTGACGGCTAATGCTGTCCGTTGTAGCCATCCCTATCAAATTGCAACGCCAACACCGGTGATACGCTGAATATCCAGGCCCATCATTGCCATCCTCGTATAATGGCAACACCGATATTGTGAGAGCATCGGATATGACGGGCCAATGTTGTTATCATTATAAATAAGTACGACCAATATTGATTACTAATGGAATCCTCAGGGCCAGTGTTGGACGTGTTATAGAATGGCACAACCGATACCAGCCATAAGATGACAGCGCTGGGCCTACATAGGGCTGATCTCTACCAACTCACTGACAATATAGGCCCGGGCTCTCGTGCTGCCTGGGTTAAGCATGATATAGCGTTTTTCAAGGCGATTCGTCAGCGTCGACGGCAGCGGAGCGCTTTGCCGTCGGAGAGGACAATTTTGCCAAATCGTCGGGATCTGGCGCAACAGAAAAAAAAGCGCCGACGACGCGCCGACGCCGGGAGAGGGCAGCGGCAGAGGGCCAATGAGAGCCGGAGCAGCCTTCATGTGATTCTGGTCGGAGCCACGCCGGTCGAGAGAGACTCGAGCGCATGCGACAGCATCAGTTCAGCAGCTTCAGTTCAGGGATACAAGGGGGGGGAGGGCTTGAGCTTGAGAGGCTCACGAAAAAAAATGCACAAAACGGCGTCGCGCTTCGCAGAAAGATGGGGTTCGGCGCTCCGACTGTGCCCAGGCTTGGGTTTCGGGTTTCTCAGCCGAAACGACCTAGCAGCCTGTTGTTTTTCGGAGTCGCTCAGCGCAAGATGCGACGACTGAAAGCTCCGGGCATCGGACATCATGTATTTCCTTTTTTTCGTTACCAAAGCGGTGCGCCCGGGTGGGGGCGTGTGTATCGCACGACTGGACGGAAAAAAAAAACGCCGCTCGGCCACTCATCATGCGGGAGTGAAATCGTCGACGCCGGCGCGGGCGTCTGGCATTGGACGTGTTTTCGCACGCATTTAGTACAGGCATGTTGGGTCGGTAGTGCTAGCCGACTTCCTGGCCAACATGGCACGCGGCCAACCATGGGCCTCCGAATGGCCGAGCAATCGTTGCCAAACAGGTCGGCATTACGTCGGGGTTACAAGCTCGAGCCATGGATGCTGGCCGACGTCTTCCCAACCTAGTGCGTGGCCGACCATGTGCCGCCCAATGGCCGAGCTACTATGGCCGAATTGGTCGGTGTTCAGTCGGGTGCCCGAGCATGGGTCTTGGTTCATGGCCGACTTCCGCCCAACCTGGTGCATGGCCAACATAGGCCGTCATTCGGCCTAGCACCGAACGCCGGCCAGGTCGGCTTCCGACCAGCTGCCGATGATCGGCTATAGGTCGGCAGTCGGCCAATGCTGTCTTGGTGAGGCCATTGAGGAAGTGTGGTTCCCCCTTGCTCAAACCACTATTAGGAGTCCTAAGGAGGCAAACTAAACAGCGTTGTTTCAGTGGGCACTCCAGTATATCTCTAACAAAAAGTGTTCTTTTTTATGGTATATTTATTGAATATTGGTTACAGTTAAATAGTTGCGTTTTAAGAGTACCTGCTAATTCGGATATAAAATGTTATGTAGTGCTAGGCAGTGCTAAGTGACATTCCTTCTAACGCTTAGCACCAGTATTGTTACAAATGTACTAAGACATGCCAGGAGCTGCACTCATTTGATGCCTTAGGCTATGGTATATGCATTAAAGCGAAATAAACCTAATTGAATAGATGTGATGTGGTGCTGCATTCTTTTTTATCTATCTCCATAATACTTTGACAGCTCTTTCTTCGCTCCATAAAGTACATATGAGTTTGCGATGGGGTACTATAGGCAAAGATGTGGCAAATTGAAATGCATCCACACGCATGCAATAAATATTCCATAATGTTCCTTAAAAATACCTAAAGAAATTAATGAAGTGTTTCTTACCATGTTCATTCTGAAAGGCACCCGGTTGTTCATTGCTTGTATAAATTAGTGTTTATTTATTTACAGGCAATACACGAAACATACGAAGTCAAATACTCAGCCTTACATAAAAATCAGTGCATTCGAATATTTCTAGATCAATGTACTTCTAATGCGCATAAATCAATTCTGGTAAAAAAGCTTCAATTGAAAGTCACTGGTTATTCCTTTTATAGAATAATGCGCTGTCAAAATATTTTGTTGAAACGCTACGCCCACTGTCTACACAGTTAGGAAGGCTGCTCACTGCAACGAAAGAAGTAAATGAAAATTTTTCTGAGCAAATTGTTCAAGCAGTTCCTAAAACAATTTAATACAAATGTTCTGTTGACAGATGTTATCCGTACTCCTATAACAATTTGTTGGCCATATAGTTACCGAAACTCAATAAAGAAATTCTTACCAGGAAAAAGCAGAAAACAACACTATGCAATAAGCAAATTAAAAAAATCCAAAGCCTTTAGAAGCAATCGAAATATAAATATGTTTCAGTCAAAGCTGCCCAAGAAATGTCATTACATCAAAAATAGTTTCGCTTTTTGTTTGAAATTTGGTATTCAATACAGGAAACCAATGCGTGTCATCTATGCTGTCGCTGCTATATTAATGCAGAGCATGGCTCATAAATTTAAACAAATATCATCATACGTTACCTAGACCATACTAGGAAGTGCCCTACGGAAACACACACCGCCGGTACGCTGGCTTAAGGACCAAAGTAACCATGCTATCTTCTCTAGAGAACGCGTGAGGAACTTTTAAAAATAGAACCGCACAGCATAATAATAATATTAATATTAATAATTGATTCACAAGAAAAGGAAGGCGCAGTATCGGTCACACTTGTTTCATGTACACCTGACCCGTGCCGTAAGGGAAGGGAGGAAGGGGAAGTGAAAGTGGAAAAAAAGGAAAGGAATACGGAGTAATTTCGACCACCTGGGGATATTTAACTTGCACTACTTTCAAAAAAACTTGTAAATGGGCTATTTACAAAGCATCCATAAAAGCTGTATTAAATTCATCTCAAATCCGACCACTTGCACACAACAAATCATTACTATACCACCTAGAGAAGGGCCAATCTCGTTCGCAGTCACTCTAATTAAACTGTTCTTAAAGATAAAAACCGTTCGTCGAAAGTGTGATTTCGTAGAAGCAAAGAATTCACAATGCCGGCCATTCAGGCGGAACATTGAAAGACTGTTCAGGCAAGAATATGCCTACAAGTTCTTCGACATATTGAAACGACATCTGCATTGAGCGATGCTGCCTCAACTGATTTTTATATACTGCTACATTTGCAAGATAATCTCATATCGCACGCAGGTATGCAAATCCAATCTTCCCTACTACATACTTATCAGGCTTCGTCCTGCTATATCACCTTTTCTGACTACGACAAGATCTGTTCCTTTAGCTTTATTTTAATAGGCAAAGTACCTATTTGGCCAAGACTCGGTAATTTCTCCTCAAGCAAGATTCATTTTCATTACAAACAGAGTGTTACTGACAGCTTTACTCATTGTACTCGTTGTGCAAGGAAGTATGCAGGTTCAGGGTCATCCGCTTCTAGCTACAACACGGTCACTGCTTTCAAAGCAACATTGCACCCAACAAAGGCGCGTATCGATGAAAAGCGATGCAAGCAAAGAATGAGTTGGGCGTGTTTCTTCTCATGGCCTGCCACTATGCTTTATTAAGTGGCCAGGTCGGACGCAATGGCGCTTTAGCAGTAACCGTGTTATTGTTAGAAGTGGACGACCCTATTCATATGCAATTTATGAAGAGTAGAAATGTGCGATATCAAATACAGCACCCTGCATACTTCGTCCAATAGAATATCACTTTTTAAAGGGTATGTCGTTGCAAACTCATAATTTCTGACAATCGAAGCCCTCACGACTTGTCATAATATAATATTCAACTCGTTTTCATGGTCTCTAATTGCATTCGGTATTGTTGCGTATGGACTAACAAATTAGGTAATCATAATCGTCATATTCACCAGCCCACTACATAAACTGCAGGGCAGCGACTTCCCCCATTATCACATGCGTTAATCCTCCGGTTATGCGCTAGCTGCATCCATTAGATCCACACAAATTTCCTAAACTCATCGGCCCACCCTACATTCCAGCTCTTCCTGCCATATATACGCTGCCTTAAATTAGAATTCTGTCACTATATTAGACGGCCGATTATTTTGCCTTCACACCACATGATTGGTCCATGCCGATGTTTCTCTTTATCAAAATAGCGATCCCTTCTGACTGTTCGCTCGCGCATTCGGTACGCTTGCTTTCTCTTAAAGCTACACCAGTAATTTTTATAGCTCTTTTATTGGTCTGCAAATTAAGTCGAACTCTTTTCGTCAGCCTCCACATTTCTGTCCCGTAAGTGAGTACCTGGTGTTATATTCTTTTCTCCGTAGAGATTTTGGCAATCTGCCATTATTTCTTAACAGTAGATGTCAAATACACTCTAGCCTAATCAGATTATTTTAGTTATTTTGCTTTCGTGATCCCGATCGGCGGCTATAACCTATTATAAGTAAATGTACTCTTTTACCACTTCTAGCACCTCGCTACCTACCCCAAGCTCAAATTTCATTCAAAGGCTGTTGAAAATTACTTTAGTGTTCTGCGTAAAACTTTTAAGCGTACTTATCCACTTTGCCTCTCTATGTCACTAAGGATTCTTTTTAAATCTATACCTGAGCTACTCAGCAAACGAATGTTACAGCGATTGTCATATTACAAATATATTCTTCATTAACTCTCATCTCAAAATGTTCCGAGCCCCCTCTCTTAATACTTCCTCTTTGTAAGCGGTCAGTAGAACTGGAGAGATTGCATATCCTTGCCTAACCCCCTTCCTCACTGGAACTTTACTGTTTCCTCATTGAGCACTGGGGTTGCTGTGTAGCCACTGTTTATATGTTGTAATATTTGCAAACATGACTCAACTACACCCTGGTTTTGCAATGCCTGCATAGCTGCACAGATCTCTATTCAGACGAATGCAAAAGTATGATTATATTTCGAGCAGTTTATCGTCCCCTGATCGATATTATGAATAGTAGCCTTAATGAAGTTCTGCCTGATCATTTGGCTAATTGAAATCTAAGATTACTCTGATTATATTCTATCAATAGCTTTACAAAATGCCATGTGTGTAACACGTTGTGGACTGATTTGTGTTCAATGTTTTTAAGCTCTTTACATTCCCTTTGTTATGGATTATGATAATGTTAGTCTGAGGTCCAACGCAGTCAAAACAAGGTACCTCACCCATGAGGTGACTCGTCACCGTGCTCATTGCTGTAGGCCACGAGACCGCTTCCCGGTTGACTCCGAATTTGTCCATGAATAGCACGTAAAAGAGACCGCTGTTGACCTGTGGCACACTGAACAGGAAGGTGGCGCACGCCGCAAAAAAAGGCATTGTCCAGCAGCGGTCCGTGGGGATGGCGGGAAGAGGAGTGCCGCTGTGAGTCGACGGCGAAATAATGGCTGCAGACATTTTTTGGTAAACGTTTCGCAGCGTACGCTATGCTCCTTACAAAGTGTCGAGTATGCTTTCCCTTCTTTCCTACACCGCGTGCGCTCACGGCTGCCACAGTCTGCGTGTAGAGGTACTCACTGCACCTGGATGACAATTTCACCAACGTCTTGCTCTCTTAACCAAGTGAAACAACTCTACCGAACACAAGAAACTGTTAGCGTTAACGGGTGGGAGTAAAGCCGAGTTCGAGCTTATCTGCACCTTCTAGCCAGCTTTGAAAGCAAACGCGATCAAGCTCACAAGAAGGCCATGCGAGGATACCGCCCAATAACATTTACAGCACTTCCTGTGTGCGATTGTGAAATGCTGCACATTACAGCCGGGGACAAAGCATGACAGCAGCCAGCTTACATTCTGCCCGTCCGCCTCAAGCCTGCACTCCAAAGCGATAAGCAGCTGCGCATAACCCAGTCTACTACAGCTGTATTTTCACGAGGAATGCTGCGTAGTGGCATGGCCGAGCTAAAGCCGCTCGATGTTTAACACAGCGTTTGCTAGTGAGGCAAAGCCGTCAAGTAGTGTCTAGCTTCACAAAACGCATCTACGCTTATATTCGAAAGCTGGGCGTCGGTATCATAAAACTGTACTATGCCGGCAGAAGCCCCAGAGTTGAATTCTGTCTAAAACGGCCCCAATTTAGCCCAATCTAACCTAAATATAGGTCGCACTGACTATGCTTTACTCTCAGCAGCCAACAGCCCGCAGAAATGACAACACGTCTTTTTCGTCGCCACACATGAATACGCGACGTAGGTAAGTTGAATTGATGCTCCGTCGAAATTCCGTAGCACCAGCTTCCATAGATGTCGTACCACAGCAATAACACCAGGTAATGTCAACGCTAATATCGGACGCTTTCTCAAACCAAGAACTCAAGTTAGATTTGGTTTAGTTATTCCTGCTTAGTTATTTAATCCTGTGCTTCTTGACAATAGTGCAGCCCGAAAGATTGAGTATTAGTCGTGAAGGATAGTTTTATGTTTCATACGTAGTACAAGTTGCACAATTTAGGATGTCTTTATATTTAGGACAATTTGACTCGTTCACTTGTTCGACATTGGGGCACAATTATGTCGTATTTTGGACGCGTAATTCCGTTCCCTCAATGGCAGGGTCTCGCAACTTCTTTCTCCTCACTCGTAGTCTCTCAGCGAGTTAAACGAAGATTGTTGCTGTGAGGTGTCTCTGAACACAACCAAAAGGTAACTTACACTCAAAGAAGGCAGGAAATGTTCACGTTGAAGGTAACTGCATAATGTAGCCATCGCCATGCCGTCACCTCCTGGCTGTGTTCACAGATTGTTCTGCGGCTATTAAGAATAAAAAACATCACATAATGTAACCTAAAGTGGAACACACCCGAAGAAAGATTTTGGGAACATAATTTACCCCTTATGAATTTACAAAAAAAATCAGAAATAAGTGCACTACAGGTTTCGAAGAGATATTTCAGCGGCATCAGTGCTGAGACAAGTAGCGTTAATTCATTGCGCCACAAAAACCTTTTTTTCTTTATTGCATGTTAACCATGTACATACCGTCATAAAATCACTAACCTACCTTTGGCTAAAGCAATGTATCAAATCTTTTTTTCATTTTGATCAATTCGTCGACCACCTCTATCCACTGAGGCGGCTCAGGCTGACTACGGAGGACATCTCTGAGAAATGTTATACTTCCAATAAAGCTGACCCTGACCGATCATACATTTTATTCGGCGTGCCTAAATGCCATCCGCATTTTTCAAATGCTGCGGGGGCCCAGCCCCGTAATCATTTCGCACAGGACCTCGTCACTTTGTATGGGTAGAAACCGGATGCCGTAAGTATTAATGGGTAGTTATTTCTTTAAGGTTCTTTTTAATATATCCCAATAAAATACGGGATCCCAGCAGTCTATAAAAAAGTGATCGATGGTCACTGTTTTTTTTTTTACAGATGGTGCAGTTGAGTGTCAAAGGTACAAATACACGCTTATCATTAAGCCAGGTGTTTACGGGAATGGTATCAGAGTGAACCTTAAAGAAAAACGATTTTACGGTCGGTTTAAACGGCATATTTCTAACTCTGTTTAGGTCATCTTGTCCTTGGGTTCCACAATCTATGAATCGGTATAGAGGTAGGGGTACAAGCAGGTTGAGCAAGTCCTTATACAATTTTTTCCTGGGCACAGTATTAAGATTTTACACGGAACAATTGGCACGCAAAATTTGTAAGGCAGCAACAACTCTTAAAAATCCAGTGACAGCGCGATTTCTGGCCGTATAACTAGACACAACAAAGTCCGGTATCATATTACCTAAGTGCATCTGCAGCATTGTTCCCAATAAACGGTCTGTTTGATCGCGCAAAAATATAGAAATCGTGACATTACTTGCCCCAGAAACAAGTTCGAAAGACCAAGGCCATCCCTTTTCATGGGAAGAAACAAATTAGTGCTGCTAGTTCGCACCTAATTTGAGCTCAAAGTAGGAACTGCAAATACTCTGTGCAGTGTCTGCACATTCGAGCGGAATATGCATAAAAATTGCAACAAATACAAAATTTTGTAAATCAAAAACACACACTTGTACGTTGCGAACACTGAGAGGTTGCGCCCTTTTCACGCATCCGCTTTTTGTTTAGTCTTTTGCGTTGTGTCGTTCCACAACTCTCTGCTGCTCTTAAAGTACTTTAGGGTTACACCCAAGTACTTCGCCGGAGCTTTCGTCCACTGCATATAAGCAAGAATTGCCTGTGTATTATCCCATTCACCGTGCAAACAGCTTCTCTTCTCCCAACTAATTTCGCACCCTATATTTTACAGTAGTAGCCTGCAACTTGAACGATTTTTCTTTAACATTTTCCCTATCTGTGAAAAAAAGGGGATATCGTCCGCGTAAGCAAGTACTTTTACCTGCGTAGACTGGAGAGTGAAACCACAGACGCGATCATTATGTATCAAGCAAAAAGCAGAATCGAGAGCGGACAACCTTTCCGGACTGAATGACTGACAGGCACACATTCTGATAATTGCCTATTCACAATAATATGTGCAACACAATTTTCATACGCCATCCGCACACTTTGCTATATCACCGAGCCAACATTTACATGTTCTAGTATTGCGCAAAGAATTTCGTGCCACACTATCGAAAGCATTCACAAGATCAAGCTGTATCATAGCAACTAGTTCTACGAAGGCGTCACAGCATTCAAGAACAATTCTTGTAATGCGCACATTTATTCCGATGGTGTGGCCTTTAACACCGCTTGTTTGATGTGGCCCTACAAGGTCTTTTATACCATTTTGTACTATTCTTTTCAGGAAACTTTATAAACATTTTATAACAAACATTTATGAAACTTATCGGACGATAAGCCCCATCCGATAACAATTTAGCCTCGTCCTCACATTTAGGTACTAATATCACATGGGCCATTCAAAACGACGGGGGGCATTTTTTTATAATAAATTTTCTTAAATATGTAATAAAGAACCTAAGTGATTTCTCCTTTGAAACACTTATAGAAGTCGCCGCCTAAGCCGTCAGGACAAGAATATTTTCCAGCGCTCAACAATTCAATAGCCCTTTCAATTTATGTCATGCTAATTGGCATCTTCTTCTTCTTCCTTGATATCTGGCACATACCCACAAGGGGGATTGGCCAGGGTTCAGTGTGGACTGCCAAACGTCCTACACAAACTGAATTAGTGTATTAAAGTAATTGACATATAAACAAAAACATAAGATTTAAGATCACAAAACTTATTGATAGAAACAATATGAAGCAAAAATTTGTAATTTTGTAATTTGGAGTACAATTAGCAAGGAAATCTGTCCGTAGCTGTGATGTAGTTATGTAAGTACTGACAAATTTGAGGCAACGCAAATCCTTTCGCACTCGCACCGAAGGAGAGTAGAAGCGGGACCGACAACGTAAATCCCAAGCGTGCAATTGGAGTTTCTAAATGCACCCTCCTCTGATGTGAAAACCTTCGGCAAGCGAGAAGGAAGTGATCAATATTTTCAATTTCACCGCATGCCTCACAAAGGTTTGTGGGGCTGATCCCGCATCTACATAAATAAAGATTTAGGCGCGGAATCCTGCATCTCAGGAGAGTCATCGTTGCCTCACACTGCTGTGATTTACATGAACGAACTTTCCATGAGTATCTGAGATGCTGGTATTCGGCTGTAGCCCTCTTTTAGCTTCGTCTGCAAGTTTTGATCGGCACGCGGGACAAGAACGTACTTCTATATCCCTTTTCTTCGATCTGTCGTCACCCAAAAAGTGCCGGTGCTGCCCAACAAAAGCTAATTGAGTTATGTCAGTGTTATTCGTTACCTCAATTTTGAAATTCATCTGTTTGATTTGATACTGAGTCTCATACTTCACTTCATCACTCAACGAACGCTTAGTGGGCACTTGGTCGAGCGACAGATGCTCTGCACGCACCCGTATCATGGCAGCTCTGTACTTGTCTTTATTGATAACCTCAAGCTTACTTTTTGTTTCTCTTATTCCTTTCTTTTACATTCCAAGCTGAAAATTTTCAAGGCACACAAGCAGGTCTAGTTGAGAATTTAGTTCTTTTTCCTTCATCTGTTTGTGACGGCATATAATGCTTCCTCTTTCAATCGCATTTAGTTTCATTATCTGTTTGAAATTCTCCCACATGATTACCCAGTTCCCAGGCTTTGCGCCATAGAAACGACGGGAACAGCAGGCTTTAAATTCGCTCTTATTCATTTTGACAATATTTCCGCTATTTGTCACTAGGTGACACTACTGAGAGGACCTTAACGTTGAGAGAACGGAAACATGCATTTTCGACGGCGAAAGCGTCTGCTTTTGGGGGCGCATTCGCAGCTGCGGCGCATAAAGGTATACAAACATGTCAGCGCTAGAGATTTGAACACGTTGCACTAGTTCGCCGAGCAAGACATGTGGCCTGTGACAAGTTTTCCCCTTCAGATATAGGTCTAGCGTACCGGCACATCTGCCAGAGAAATAAGGTGATACAATGTTCTTTTTGAATAAATGTCGAGCGAGAATATTGGATCCCGAAAAGAAAAATTTGAAACAACAAAGTGTTTGCAGACTTCACGAACCTGCGAGTCGGTGGCCTAGAAATAGCCGCTCCAGGCTTACAGTGCCTACGATACCGCGCTCCTTGTCCCTTAACAACCAAGAATAAATTCTTAGAAAATTGAAACTCGCGAAACTACAAGCCTTCAAAACAACTGCGTCAGCGCCACATCTGTGTTGTTAGGCAATAAGGAGCGCCGTAACTTAGGAAGTGATCCAGTAGACGCTGTTCCTGGGCCGCTGGCCAGGTATGACAGCATACATTCTTCGGACACTATTTATTTATTTATTTATAATCCCACAGCGCCGTTCGGCATTATAACAGGGGTGGGGGGATATATAAAGCAAAATAGAATCGTACATGCAGGAAATGTCACAAGTCCTCTCGACAATAAATGACAGTAGTGGACACTTTTCGCCTCGAAATCACTGCACACAGGACAGCTACGCTTTAAAAAACACTGTTGTAAAATAAATAACAAGAAAAGTGACTCCAAAGAAAAGAAAACCTTAAGCGTTCAGTGCTAAAAAGAAATCGTCATTACATAAAATAGAACCCACAGAAGCTGGCGAATTATTCTACCCTTTCACCGTTTTCGGAAAGAAATGTTTAAAATAATTAGTTTTACATTTGAAATCCTCTAATCTTTCTTAGTTGGTCTCTTCTTTGCGATACATAGTTTGAGGCTGAAGGTATTTTAACTGTCTTATACCAGCCATTTTGTGAAATATAATATGCAATAACTTCAGGCGGAGACATTCTCTCCTATAGCTCAGGTCTTGCCATCCCAAGCTTTGCTTAGCACTTGTAATGCTCAGATTTCGATTTACCTAAAATTGATTTAGCGGCTCAACTCTGCACAAATTCAAGTTTCATTCTTAATTTTGCGGTGTCAGGATCCCACACAGTGCACGCGTACTCCAAAATGGAGCAATACATTTGAAAAATAAAGCCTTTTCTTGAAGGAACGGGCAGAAATTTTGAAGTTGCAATACAGAAACTCAAGCATTTCTGCGCTTTTCGATACCGCGTAGTCAACGTGTTTGTTCCAAGATAAATCTGATGTAAGGATTACACCCAGATATTAAAACTCATGCACTGTTTTTATTACCACCCCGTCAATACTATAAGGAAAGTCAGAGGTTTTGATCAAGTTAATGTCTATTTTCCACATCCGATGTCAATCGAACATTGACATTGAATCAACATCTTCATGTAGAATCCTGGAATCATCACTGTTTCGTACTGTTCTATATAAGACAGAATCGTCTGAAAAAAGACGCATAGTACAGGCCACTCTGTCAATAATGCCATTTACATTAATGTAAAAAAAGTTAAGCGACCAAGCACAGAGCCCTGATTGACTCTGGACATGACATCAGCGCATGCAGATTGGTAGCCATTGAGAACAACGTACTGTTTACAAAAGCGCAGGTATTCCCGCATCTAGGGTATAACCTTAGTATCCAGTTTCTACACATGGAGCCTTCTCCTTAACAAATCATGCGGGACAACGTCAAACGCCTTAGTAAAATCAAGAAAAACACAACCCAGTCGAAAAAAACTACAGAATTGTGTCAAAAATACGACAAAATATTTTGTAGTTCTGTCGTAACCATCAGAGTTTTCTGTAGTTCTGTAGTTTTTCTGTAGTATATTTCAGTTGACTGTAGTTCTGTAGACTTTTCTGTTGTAGCTACAGAAATTTCTGATGTTACTACAGAATGTTCTGTTGTCAAAACAGGTTTCCGGTCAAAAACCGCACAGAAATCCTGTCATAACATTAGAACATTTCCTATAGTTTTTTCCGGCTGGGAATTAATGCTGTTTTGGTCATCAAGAGCTTCCGCTATCTCATGAACAAACTCGGTAAATTGAGTGACGCATGAAATCCCATGACAGAACTCGTGTAGAAGGTTGCATCTGTTTCCGTGAGCTATGATGTTAGTATATAAAATGGGTTCAAGTGTTTTACATGCACCTCGTATCAGTGAGATACGGCCGATAATTAGAAACAATATTCCTGGGCCATTTTGATGAATTGGAACGCCCCGGGCAGTTTTTCAATCTACAGGCAAAGAACAGGTAGTTAATGATTTCTCAAATACTACGTTAAAGTACAGGCAAAATGTGCTGGCACATGACTTCAGAGTAAAGGTGGGGATATCATTGGGACCGGCTGACTTATTACATGAAGTTCACATAATAATTTTATATACCTTCAACTTCAAAACTAATTAGGGGCATTCCCTCTTTAACAGATGGTCGGTGGAAACAGATGTGACAGTGAAATGGTAAATGGAAAACAGAGGAAAAGAATTCACTAATCCGGCTTTTTCTGAATCTTCGTGTATGATTGTATCATCGTACTTTAAAGACAATATAAATGGAATACTGTTAGTATTATTGCGCACGTACTTCCGAATTTCCTTAGGATTACGTTTTACGCTTTCCTCAAGAGCTTCCACAAAGGACTTTTTAGCAAGTTTAATGTTAGTTCTAACACACGCAGCTAGTCACCAAGTTTGGCCTTATGTACTGGCAATCTTGTAGCGCGATACTCTCAGCAAGTTTGTCGCTCCTTTTGGATAAGAGTGCGCAACATGCGAGTCATCCACGGCTTATCACGAGTATCACGAGTGGTGTCAAAAAGTTGTTGTTTTGATTGTGACGCGAATTTCTTAGATACAAGATTAGTCGCTGTTTTCAGGGAGACATTTTACACTTGGCATATATGTTACCATATTTGTTTTCACGCGCTCATTTATGTGGTGATATTCATAAGCGTATGTGGCGCCCGCGCCTACAACAGTATTGCCAGATGATTATGATACTTTGTAACACAAAATTTGAACGCTGCTTATCAGGTTACTTCACTTTTCAACGTGCTGAGGTAAATTTGATAGAGGCACGCATGCATGTGCGACTAGACAGAAGTCTACAATCTCACGACAAGGTCAGTGACGTGCAGTCCTTGTAAGGGCGCCGAAGAGCTCTGCTCTAAATGATATGGGAAGCACCTTATCTCAGCCTAAGCGAAAACGCTAGCGATTTTTGTCGCGGCAATGCTAAAAATTGTTTTAAGCTGTCCTGGCGGTTCGAGCGACGAAAGCGACGCTGTTCCAGCACGTTGGACATTGTTCGTTCCTGCCGCTGCCGCTCGCCGCTTAGTTTGCTCAATTGCTTGCTTGCGAACCAGCCTTTAGAGAATCTGACACGACCGCGACCATCCTCGTTCTGATACTCACCGACATGCATTTCGCTTTTTGTCTCTACTCTCTTATTCTGCCGAATCTCGTCCTCAGCATAAAAATGTAAACTATCAAATAATGTAAACGAGCACACCACCACTATATTCTATTAAAACAAAAGAAGACCATGAGGGCAGCAGTGTAGGAAACTCTAATCACGATAGGTCAGCGGCCAATAAGAATATTGCCACGTTCCTGGCCATTCTTATAGTGTCATCAAGCAGCCGAACGTCCTTGCCTTGCATTTTGGCTGGCCTCAGCCATGCTAATCTAAAGTGGTTGGTCTTTTTTCGAGTGTGCTGCTACTTTTCGCATCTAAGAAGGATACACTAAAGTTTCCCTGCAGCAGGCCACTCAGCATTGTGGAAGTGCACCACCCTTCTTCATCCCCGTACCCTGGTCAGTGCCAGCGGTCAACGATGACAGGTTCAAGGTAGTTGAAAAGCTTTTGGTGAGCTGCAACTACCACGACGTTCAGCGCACGTTGAAACAATTAGCAGGGTTTTAACCTAGTTATGCAGAGCGGAAGCTCTGTTAAGCATGGTTAGACCCATTTGCTATGCTTGGTTTAAAATTTACTGCACATCCATTTACCCGCGATACAAGGCAGCGCTACCGGCTCCACGCGTCGCACCTGCAGAGGGGAAGAACGGCGAGCCACGTGGTATGACATCACGGACACACCTCCACTGCGCCGCTTGAAGGTCAAATGTTCGGCTCCCGGTGGCCTTCAGGTTTGGCATGAGAGATATAATTTTTGCTCCAAAAAATGTAATTTCCACAGCAGGATTCGGCCATGCCGTGGATCGATAACTACGAAGCTCTTCTGTCCTCACTTCGGAGGGGTTTTGGTGGCATTCCGCGCGTGGAAGAAAAGGGAAAAAGCTCAAATTGTTTAGCACTCAAGGGTTGAACAATAGAATTATGTTTGGTTTTGTTTATAGAGTTTAACGTCCCAAAGCAAATCAGGCTATGAGTGACGTGGTAGAACTATGTGCATAGAAGCTCAATGAAACCATATGACACGACCTTTCACATACTGTGGCCATTCTAAGGCCGAGGCCAACACAATACACCATTTAAGGCGGGAAGTGAAGAGCAGTGTCTTGCCGCACATATCATTGTCCCTTTATGAACTGTAGCCGACTTTACAAAAGACGTAACGTACTAAATGGATCGCTCCTTGCAAGAACGGGGCGCGCAGTGCGCTCAACAAGCTGGTGTTTCAACCACTGAACACTGCACGCTTACGCCGCTCGCTGTCACTTTTAGGAGCTTTGATGGAAGATTGCGCGAAGTACCATAGAAACTTATTTACGAAAATAGTGCAAATAAAAAGGAGACACAGGCACTGATTTATACAGCCGCTTACTGGACTTTTTATACGAGACCAACATTGAAATTACTGTTTAGGGACGTGAATAAAGCAGCCCGAATGAAATTACCTGAAGCCGAAAGGGAAACGCTGGAAAAGTGCTGACATAGAACTAATTTTAGTCAGCAAAACGGGCACAATATATACGAAAGCATAGCCAGGAATAAGTAGATGCAGTCAACGTCATATGGTGTAAAAGGCCGTAAGAGCGATAAAAAACAAAACAGAAAGATAAGGCTCAAAGATGATGGGAACCAAGAAGAATAACAAAGATACGGTGACCTCATGAAGTATATAACATAAACATGAATAATGAATGAATCAGGCAACTTAAGTTAACACTGATTCTAAGGGGGCGAGTACACTCTCATTCATAAGGATTATGACTTGTCACTCACACACTCTTTTTGTTAAGAAGGCTTCCTTCATTCACTTGCTGCGCTGTCTCGACTTCTATCAAAAGAACACGAATTCAAGTGAGCTAGGCATTAATCTAAATTTGCTGCAATGAAGTGCTTCCCTGCATCCAGTGCCTTTTTCGAGTTGGCGTTCGTGTTCCCTCGAACGTTCATTTAAGCACCTTTCCGTCTATAGAAAGGTAAACTTTACCACATCTTAATGGAAGATCACACCTCCTCTACAACTAACCAACATACGGGCAAGCCTTATTTGCCATGTTTGCGCTTTAGTCGTTCCTTATTCACCCTAGGATGGAATAAAGCCAGCTTGCAACGCACGAAAAACACTACAGGCTTCTTGTATTTATTGGTGGCCTTCTTCAGATTATGCGCTACATCATGGAGCACGGTACAACCATTGGTCTCACACTCCTTTTCCCTACGATATTATCATTCTTTTCCTTGCCTCTGATCTTGTGAAGCAAGGACACTGCCATTGCCGCATTATTACTCTCCCCCCACACGCACACACACGTGCGCGCGCTCGCACTCACGCACGTGCAAACACACACACACACACACACAAAAAAAGCGGCCTCGGCAACCGCTTTTCCATTGATGCGATAAGAAAGGCGCCCGTGGGCTGTGCGATGTCAGTGGACGCTAAAGAACCCCAAGTGGTCGAAATTTCCGGAGTCCTCCACTACGGCGTCTCTCATAGCCTGAGTCCCTTCGGGACGTTAAACCCCACAAAACGAAAACCAAACACACACACACACACACACACACACACACACACACACACACACACACACACACACACACACACACACACACACACACACACACACACACACACACACACACACACACACACACACACACACGCACACACACATGTTAGAAAACATTAGATAATTAAGGTATTAGTCATTAAGCTAGTGGTAAACTGTAAGTACGCAGACAAGGATCTACAATCAAGAGCCGCGAATCTGAGATGCTCGGTCAGGTTATATTAAAGGCAAAGCTTAAACATGCGCTCTAGTTCTGCTTCCCTTTTTCCCATACACACTCCTTAGTATACCGTCATAAAACTAATGACATAGAGAACGTCCTGAATGGTGCCTCGAGCCGTGCAGGTACCGACCGGTTCGATGTGCTGAGCTGTGGCGGTGCGCAAAGAAATCCCAGAATACGGCAGAACAACTTTTCGTAACAAGCATCACAGTCTAAAGGTTATAACCGACACAGCAGCACCAGTATCTACAAGCGCAAGAGTACAAACATTTTCAATGGTAACTTCTATTAAATTGTTCGGTGGCGAAGCAGGACTTTTTGTCGGCGAAAGCGCAGTTCTTGCCTGCGGAACTGCGTCTAGTGGTTTTCCGGCATTGGCGAGGTAGAGCGACGACGCATCGGTGACGGCGAGCGACGACGCGGAGAGGTTGAGCGGTAGTCGAGCGAGAAGTGGTCAAAGTTGGACGAGGGCTGAGGTGTCGCACGGGGTGGGAACGGCGGCTGAGCGTAGGCAACCGTGCTCTGATCGAAAGTGTACGGGGTCGGGCGACGGCGGCACACGCGTTCAACATGGCCAGGGAGACCACATGCAAAACAAATGGGCCGGTTTTCAGATGTGCGCCAAGGGCGTAGAATAGGTGGCGCACGGCGCTGAGTGAAAAATGCGCGCTGAGGCGGACCATACGATGGCAAAGGCGTAGGCGGGGGTGGTCTTGCGGCACCCTCAGCATAAGACAGTTGAGTGGGTCCGTACGTCGGAACAGCATCGGCATGAATGAGCGGAGCTGTCTCTGGAGCAGCATGAAGACTTGGTTGTCGAGGGGGCGGAAGTGCGTCGGCAACTTGTTCCTGAATAACCAGGCGTATGGTCGGAGCCAGGTGTGAGCTGGAATGTGCAACGTGTGGAATTAGCGATAATTGCCGTGCAACTTCTTCCCGTACGAACTCTTTGATTTCTTGAATAAGTGTGCTGCTTACAGTGGCACCTGACATAGCCGAGATCGTGGGTTCAGGTTGTCGAGGGACGATGCGTTGGCGACGAAGGTCGTCGTAACTTTGACACATCGTGACAACATCACTTACAGTGCGGGGCTCTTTTGCTATCAGAATTCTGAATACGCCTTCGTGGATGCCCATCATGATATGGCGAATCTTCTCGGCTTCGCTCATCGATGCATTTACACGGTGGCACAAATCAAAAACGTCTTCGATGTAGTTTGTGAAGGTTTCGCCTCTCTGCTGCACCCGCTCGCGCAAACGGTGTTCGGCGCGAAGCTTGCGGACCGCAGGTCGACCGAAGACATCCACAAATCGGGATTTGAACGAGGCCCAAGTTGGAATGTCAGCCTCGTGATTTGTGAATCACAACTTTGCTACTTGGGTCAGGTAAAAGATGACGTTTTTAAGTTTCAGGATGTCATCCCACTTATTGTGGGTGCTTACGCGTTCATACGAAGAAAACCAGTTCTCGACGTTCTGATCGTCGGTACCGCTGAAGATCGGCGGGTCCCGCTGTCGAAGTACCCCGGTGCATGGAATAGAAGGGGCCGAGGGAGTGGGGACGATGGTGTTTGTGCTGGACTCAGTCATTGAGGACGGAATTCGACGACTGCGGAGCTCCTGGGCGAGGAAATGGAAGATAAATCCCGCGACCTCCACCAAATGTTAAGCGGGGATCCAGGCACTGGTAGCGGGCACTGGTAGCGAGAAGAACCGGAGCGGTGGTGGCTTAACTTTGAGTCAGCTGGTCCGCAAAAGCACTTCCTCTTTCTCCTTCTCGGCTATCTGTCTGCTTAATCGGAACTTCTTCTTTACAGCTACATCAAATCTTTATTTGTTTTCAGATGCCACCTGGTGGTCACAATGCCGTAGACGGCAAACGAACAGGCAGGTGTGGAAGTAGAATCAATGTTTTTACTCGGCTAACTTGCGCCCACAAACCAACTAGGCAATCGGCGGAAGCGTTAACAGCAAAAGTGCTCTGCGGTCGTCGATCTACGAATGCCTGTCCCAACCGTCCACGCTCAATTTGAAGGAAGCGAAGAAACATCTAGATAAAGCCGCAAATTGTGACCAGCATAACCTGAAATATTGTAGAAACGCACGCGACTGTCTGGCAGGGTGTCGAACCTGAATTTTTTCGGCTTCGGTTCGTGTACGGGTTCACATCTTTCGGGTTCGGTTTAGGTTTAGGCTCCGGAGACAAATTTTTTTCCTGTTCGAACCGGTTCGACCCTGCCCGAACCGGTTCAAACTTGTCCAGGAAAAAACACTATTGGGTGTATTTGTTTACTCCAGTTTTAATACTGAGATTCCTTTCCTGCTTCGGTATATAATAAACGCTGAAACAGTCACATAGAAGTTCGTCTGTTGTATTTGTAATCAGATGTGATGGGCTCCACTTGATTCTACTTTCAGGAACCCCAGGTTTTGTAAGGGGCCTCATCAGCACGAAAAGCGTTAAAATGAAGACTCTATTTACTCTTTCCTTGTTTTTTTACTTTCTGTATTGCTGCTTCAGGCTAGCCTTTTCCCGCCACTTCATCGGCTTTTATTTATTCCAATTTCTCACCCTGCAGATCACCGATACAATTGCTGCCATTACCTCCCGTTTTTTTTTGTTAGTACCTTGTAGCAGGTTTCGTCGGTCAGCTTGACCTCACCCCTCTCTCTTGTTTTCAAGGTTTTTGTCAGCACGCATGCCAAGCACGCAAAGTTTGTTCTACATGGCTACAGAACTGAATGCCGGTGGTTCGCTGTCCCGTTGCCACGTAGAACAAACCGCGCGTGCTTGTCAGGCGTGCTGAGGCTATCGTCGTCTTCGCCGAGACGACAATTGCATTCCAGAGTTGAAAGCAGACCTTTTCTGAAACACCTTGGAGAAGAGTACATGCGTTTGAAGTTACCAGACTGGGTGCAAAATTATCCAATATCCTTAGGTAAGTTGGCGTTGCGCAACGACGTCTTAGTGTGCTTGCATACATCGAGAAAGCTCACCAGATTTTGTGTGTGCCATCAATGACTTATAGTTTAATTGTTCACTATACAGTAAAAAGCAGCGCTACTCCATAGACACCAACGGAGTAATTTTGGAAGGCTGCCAGTGAATTCAATGATTTCTGCTTTTTCATAAGAAAGTGGTCGGAAGTTCATAGTCACGTCGCGAACGATGACTGTTTCTCAGTTGCATTAAAAGAAATATAAAAATGGGTTTTTCTCCCTCACATTTTGCTTGAAAATCTCCAGGACACTGGAAATCTGCGTAGATTCATGAATTTCATGTGGCTAGAACTCATTCCGTGCTCTCCGAAGCCGTTCCTCTCTCACGTGTATGCAACCTGAAAACTTCAGAACCTATACCCCATACAATGTGACACTATGCAATCATGTGACAATGTGCTTCAGGTGTTTGTAACTGCAACTAATGTCACACGGAGTGATATCAAGCAATTTCTCCAATGCAGTTTTCGATGATAGATTTTATTCTCCTGGGCCATGCAGCACTCATATATGGTCGCCAAACGTACCCACGAAGGGAGCGTACAAGATGCCGCTCATGGTGAATGGTGAACTGGAAGTTCATGTAAGGCGAAAGTCGCGGAAATATCCACGTTGCATCTTCCTTATTCAGTGAAGGAAAACATATGAAATGACAAAATAAAAATGAAATTGGTTTTCGGTGACATCGGGAAGATGAGCCCCACTTCATCTAAATAACGATGCTGTGGGGCCAAGCATTCTTCGTTACTGGATTCGCGCCGCGTACACTACATTACATGCGTATCATGTCAACGCTATTGAAGTTGACATCTACAGCTGACTGCAGGACATAGCATACGTGTAATGCTTACCACTGCACCTACTCACCGATTTCTGCGGTCTGTGGTTACTACCATTCGACAAACTCGCCGGGGCTCGGCTCATTGGCGCCTCCTGGCGAGGCTCGGATGCAGCGTTCCATGGTCACGTCTATTGGAAGCGCGAACTAAGAGGAGGAGGAAGGACATTTATTTCTGCCGAATATGGCACGGCAGCCACCTCCGGGTCCGCACGCAGGCGACCGGGGAGGCAGTCTGTCGCATCGCGGCCGGAGGACACCGGACCCCGTCTAGGAGAAGAGGTCTGCAGCCTCGGCCGCCAGACGGACGGCGAATCGCTGAGTTTTTTCTTCGGAGCTTCTTAGCGTGGTCTCCCATTCATCACTAGTTTTAATCGCTTTGCGCCCTGGGGCACGAACGCATCTCCATATTATGTGATCTTATGTAGCCACGTGGCCGCAAAATTTACAAATTTCGGTTTCTGCTCCGTCCCTCTTCCGCCCTCTGGCACCCGTCCAACTCCTCCACAGGGGCGAAAAGAAATTTCGAGCTTGGAGTCTTCTCCAGTCCTATGATTCCTTTTTACTCAGGGATCTATCCGGTGGCGGATATATCCTCCGGTCTTTCTTCAGGTTGTACGTTACATCCCTAAACGTACCAATACATTCTTTGCTTTTAGATGTTGTTGAGGAGGCGTCCGCAGCACCCCAGGTAGCGAGGAGCGGGCGAGCATGCGGGCAGCCTCGTTGCCGGCGAGACCGGCATGTGCTGGGGTCCAGATTATGGTCACGCTATTGGCGAGAGACGACTCGTTCAGAATATTTGCAGCACGATTGCTGACTCTACCCCTGCTAAAATTCCTAACCGCCGCTTTGCTATCACTGATGACGTGTTTTTTTTTCTTTATTTTCACATAACATTTACAAAACGTTTGCAAAAACTGCTGGGCCAATAGCCGAAGCTAGTATAGGCCCATTGTACACATTTGTTATAACAGCAACAGAAGACACCAACATAAGACTCGGTTATAAATGATCAGTGAACAAAGTAATAGCGAGCAACACTCAACAGCAGATATAAAAAGATCAACAAACATAATTCTCAATCATCGAGAAGTAGAAGCGCTTAACTGAAAACAGGAAATTGTTAGCCATTTTAATTTCGAGTGGTACACTATTCCATATTTTCGCCCCGCAGTATTGAATTAGGCGCTGACCATAGGCATTGCGGGTTACCGGGTAATTAAAGTTAATATTGCTAGCATTTCTAGTGCTCCTGATAGGCAACACAAAAATATTAATTGAAAGCGGGTAGTTATTTTGTATAATGTTATTTACTAACATTGCGATTCTCATTTCATATAACAATGGAAACTGCAAAACCTGTAACCTATTGAACAAAGGAGCACTGGACTGATACCTATTAGAGTATGTTAATATTCTTAGTGCTCTTTTCTGCAAAGAGATAACTTGATGAATGTAAGATCTGTATGTGCTAGCCCATGACTCGCAGCAATACGTCAAATGGCAGTGAAAAAGAGAAAAATAGATTATCTTCAGCACAGATATGTCTAGCAGCCCCCGTGTTCTATATAGAATGTAACAAGCTGAAGCAAGCTTGGTCGTGCAATGCAATCTCCTCCGCTTCTACCGGCGGTAGATCTAGGTTTCTTTCAAATTGGTCGCATTCAGGGGTCCTGCTTAGATATCGAATACTGTACTGTACGTCTTTGAGAAGAGTGTGACAGTATCTAGCGCACGCTCAATCTGCTGCCCGCAAGTACTTCGAACAATACATAACTCGTGCATACCAGCTTTCTGACTAATAGCTTTTGAAAGACCATTCTGATGTAAGCGGTAACCATTAGCCGAAGATTGGTGCTCGATTCTTTTTCCTATAGAACAAGTTTTCGAAATGACCCGCAGCCATGAACCAGAGAGGAACTACAGTGGATGACCCGCGTTCATTTAAAAAAAATTGCCCACAAATATGTTACTTACTAATGCGAAATTTGAGCGCAGCTCATCAACTGTTTCACCTTTTCAATAGATTGAGGCAACGATTTCGAGAAATACGCGTATGTACAATTGCATACAACTTTTTTAATTTTTCAAACCTATTACTTCAAGAAACACTCCACTAACAGTTCTTGGCTGTCATGAAAGAAGCTTTGTGGTCGGAAAAATGAAGAGAGCAATTGAGTTATCGGGAGGTTACAGGAAGCAGCGCGTGGGCCCATAGGAACGTTACGCGGCGAACAGATAGCAGCGACTGACTAATGCCGCCGAGCTGACGCCGGTAGCTAGTGAAGCGAGTGAGAACGGGATGCGCGCCACCGGAAAGTACCCTCGCCGCCACGCAGGAAGATGGGAGGACCCCTTCTTCCTCTTTCTGGACGGCGGCGACGGTGTACGCACGTTAAAGATCCCCAGTTGGTCGAAATTACTCCGTAGCCCTCCACTACGCCTTCTCTTTCTCTCTTTCCACTTTCACTCCCATCTTCCTCCCTTCCCTTAGGGTACGGTTCAGGTTTCCACAGAAAACAAGCGAGACAGTGTGGGGATTCTCACGGGGCTCCGGCTCCGTTTTGAGAGCCGAGGCCACACCGCTATCTCTGACCACACCCGTGGCAGTGAGGAATGTCGCACCGAGACAAACATAGCCAGCGGGCCAAGCTGTTTATTGGGAACGCCCAATGTTCTTCTTCGGTGTCATAGCAGCATCCGCGGCTACGGTGTCGCGGCGTCGTCTCTCTGGGTGAAGCTGCTGTCCGCTGAGATGAGAGGGGAAGAGGTAGGAGGGGCCGTTCTCTCACCCCCTCCCTCTCCGCCACAGCGCCAGGGGAAGGAGGCCAAGAGGGGAAAGATGAGGGCTCCCCGAGAGAAAGAGAGGGTGTTCGCCGCGTCGTGCGGGCGAGGCAAATGTTGAATTCCCACACCCTTCCTCCCTTTATCATGACCTCCACCTGGGCGCCGTTTTCCCATTTGAACCTGCACGGCTGATCCCTCAGCAGGTCCATGCCACAGGACAGGCGGCCAAAGCAGGGATGGTTGCCCCCGCGTCGGGCTGGCTCCGCGTGCAGGCCGCACAAATCCCCGCCGCTGCCGTCACGGGGACGAAGTCCGCTGGCCCGCCATCCGGTCGCGGGCCGCCGGCACGCCCGCAGTGCGCTGAGCGCCTACGACCGTGCCGACTCCCCGCAGGCCGTCAATCAGGGCAGCAGGATCCGTCCCTCCGCGTACAGGAACCACCCCAGCTTGCATATCTACACGGGCCGGGTTCTTCTCCAATTCGAGCTCGAATGCGAGCTTTTTTTTGGGACCACTGTATGCCTGCGCAGCCATTGGGCTGGTAGACTAAACATCATTTTCGCCGCTCCCCGCCGCCTGAATGCAGACAGCGCCCGGAGTGCCGGTGTCATAAATAAGGCCAGTCGGCGGTCTAAGTCCCTCTGAACGTGCTCAACACAGGCTTCGCGTACAGGAACACTACCGGCTTGTGTATCGACACGTGCTGGATAACTTCACACGAGACCGCTCGTGCCCTTGCAGTTGACATTAGGCAATTGAGCCTACCTTCCGCACTGTATCATCGCGGAAAGGACTGCCTTCCCTTATACCGCTCGCGCGAACTCGCGCTCCTGGCGTAGCTCAAGCTGCTCTGCGTGCGTGACCTCCACGCTCGGAGCACTTCCCCTTCTTTCAGCGATCGCGCTGACGGAGGGTGTTGTAGCGATGCCCACGGAGTAGCTGTGCGCGTGATCTCACGTGCGCAGCATTGGACAATCCTACAGCGATTTCGCTGGCTGCAGGTGCTACAGAGCCGCTGCTTGAGTGATCGCACTTGCGCGGCATTTTTCCCGTTGTCGCAGCGACTGCGCTGGATTCGGGTTTTGCAGCGGTGACCGTAGAGACCGCTCTCGGGATCGCTTGCCTACGTACTGTTATGCGCATGCAGGGTCCGCCTCTACAGTTACATTCAAAGGAAGTACTGTTGGCATGGGTGCGCCGATTCCGCCCGACCTCGGGCCTTTCAGCTTGCAGCCGCGAAACAATCTCAGCAACCTCTAACGGTCCCATCCATCTGGGCGCTCGACTGGTCGCGATCTCCCGTCACGTCGCTGAGTGTGTAAGCATAGCTAGCCATCGGATTTGCAACGTTCATACCGCGGCTGCGGTTCGCCTTTTCATTGGCATTGGCCGTAATCCCGCACAATCACTTTGCGTAGTCGTCGACATTGGTCTCCGCCTTTGCGTTCATGCGTAGAGCTAAGGAAATGGCGTGCCAGTGCACATTCCGGTAGTTATGCGATTGCGCATATTCACCCTAGAGCTGCTCTATATTCCGATATCGGCGCTCTCTCTTTTGCGAATAACGGCGTTTCTGCCCTCATTTGAGACGTCACTAGCACGTATTGTAGCAAAGCTTAATCATAGAGCAGCAGGAAGTCTCCAACTCACTCATAGCAATACCAGCTACACTATAGTTAACGCCAACCACACTACAAGTGGCTTCACAGCGCAATTTGGCCTGCATCGTCGCTTCTGTCTCTTCAGTAAGACTAGCGACCCTCTTACGACATAATAAAAAAGAATATGAGCCTTCCTACTAACCCCTGACAGCTCTTAACTGCTGAACACAAGCTCAAGTGGTTGTCCCCAATCTTACGAGATGCACTGTCGTGACGCTGGGGCTATGGCGACCCGGCCTTCACTTGGTAGCGTGCAGAGACTCCGGGTTGAAGAAGGACTGAATCTTCGAAGTTGGTAAAATATGTACAAGCAGGTTTACTGGCACTTTGAGAAAACGTATTTACAAGAATATTTACATGAAGAAGAAGGGTACATCAGCAAAATGACAAGCGTTAAGAGTTCATAGCGAGAAGCGACTGGATGAGCCGTTTACCCAGGGCCCAGAGCGACATTTCGTGCTCTGCAGCGTCCTTAAAACCCCCTATGTCCAGCCCCTCTCTGAAGATGCTGACCAACCAAATCCAGGGCACGCCCCTCAGGTATCGGCATCCAATCGAACACATCACTGCACTGATGGTCTGAAGCACCGACTGGTCCGGCATTCATTCGTTGGGCGTGATCACTTGTTGGCGGGAAAAGCTTGGGAACGGCGAGGAGAGGAGGTACATTTCTATTCTTCAGCAAAGAAACCACAGGCTGGTTCTGACAAGGGGTTTTACTTCTCAGAAACCCGAGTGCACGTGGCGCCGCATAGGGCTCCCAACATGGTCCCTTTTCGACAATTGCAAATCTTTCCTGCATTCCCGGGAAATCACTTAATGGCCGTATGAGTCATGCTCCTTTCTTGTCCTGCACGTCAGCGGACATGTCACTCTGTCGTCTCCTTTGGATAGGAGGCATTCATCACTGGAGGATAGCACTTCTCGACTGGAAGGGTGAACAAAAGAAAGAAAGCACTTCCTGCTATTTCCCTCAGGGGGACGTTTCTTTGTGTTTGTCCAGACGTTCTCTTGACAGGGTCAATTTGGCATTTGCAGGTTGTCCACAAAGCAAAACATGCTTACAAAACAGGATTCCTGGAAACAGGCTCACTTAGAGCCATTGGACCATCACCACATATTCACAAAACTTATCCATGCCCACAGGCGAACAATAGAGCGCGCAATTGCGGATGCTTGGTCGTAACAGCCTCCTCCCCCGCCAGAAGAGTCTCGGAGGGCAGCAGTCCCAGCTGCTGCATGAAGAGACGACTTAATGGCCTGCACGTGAACGCTTGAAGCTCGCTGTTGCTTGTCGCGTTGTCTTGATTGTTGTAGGCCAAATTGCTCGAGCTGTCTGAAACTCAACCACATGTCGAAGCAAGCACTCGGCTCCCGTCTGAAGAGACCAGGTCAAAAGAAAACTGCCATTGTTGTTCGAGAAAAGCCCACTCTCAAGACGTTCAGGACCCACGTATTCCTAGAAAACCAAACGTGCTGCTTTACATAGTCACACATATACAAGCGCACGAAAAAAAAACCTGATTATCAATTTGGATACATGGTGAGGAACATCTCGGACCGCTTAGAAAGAGCGGCTAAGCGCGTCCGCATTCCCATTTAACTTCCCCTTTTTGTATCTTATTTCAAAATTGTACTGCTGTAAAATCAAGCTCCACCTAAGAAGGCGACTGTTCTTCGATGTCGCAGTTTGCAGCCAAGCCAGGGGACAATGGTCCGTCTCTACGGTGAATTTGGCCCCTCCAAGATAGCACTGCAATTTTTGAATGGCCCATACAATGCAAGCGCACTCTTTCTCTGACGCGCAATAAGCCCTCTCTCTAGAACTCAGTTTTCTGCTCAAGTAGAGCACGGGGTGCTCATTACCGTCGTCATCTCTCTGGCAGAGAACAGCACCTAACCCTCGATCACTGGCATCACACTGGACCGTGAATTCTCGGTCATAGTCTGGAGCTCGCAATACCGGACGGCTAATCAGCACAGCCTTCAGGTTTACGAAGGAGGCTTCCTTTTGTTCGTCCCAGACTACATTTGTCGGTTCTGTCTTGCGGAGAGCGTCGGTCAGAGGGCTAGCCAAAGCTGAATAGTTAGGGATGTAGTGATTGTAGTACCCAGTCAGACCCAGGAATGCTCGAATTTCCGTCTTCGTGCTCGGCCGCGGGTAGTCTGCTACCGCAGAAATCTTAATCTCGCTGGGTTTCCTGAAACCTTGACCTACATTGTGACCCAAGTAGTCCACGGTCGCCCTTGCCAGGCAACATTTCTCGGCCTTTACGGTTAGTCCAGCTTGACGCAAAAGGCTCAGTACAGCTCTTAGATGTACCATATGGTCCGCCCATGAGTCGGAAAAAACCGCAATGTCGTCTAAATAAGGCACCGCGAATGTTTCACACCCCTTTAAAACCCTATCCATGAGTCGGGAAAAACAAAATGGAGCATTTTTGAGCCCGAAACTCATCATTGTTGGCTGGTAGCTGCCCGTCGGAGTGACGAAAGCCGCGTATCTGCTGGCGCGTTCAGTGAGCGGTACTTGCCAGTAACCTCGAGTAAGGTCCAGCGTAGTCACATATGCCGCTCTACTGACCTGTTCTACTCTCTCCTCAATATTCGGAATAGGATACACTTGATCCCTGGTGAGAGAATTTAGCTTTCGGTAGTCTACCACAGGCCTAGCGTCTTTACCTGGAGCTTCTACTAAGATCATAGGCGAAGCATAATCGCTTTCCGAGGGTTTTATTACTCCCAATTCCAGCATGCGAGTTACTTCCCTATCCAGAATTTCTCTTTGCCTTGGAGAAAATCGGTAGCACCTTGATCGCACTGGCACGTCTGAAGTCAGCTCAATATCGTGCTCAGTCAAATCAGTTCTGCCTGGCCTGTCCACGAAGCAGGCCTCAAACTCTGTTATTATCTCGCCCAGATCGGACAGCTGGGATTTCTTTAGTTCTCCTCTCTGCTCCGTCTTTTTGAGAAGCTCCTGAGCGTTGCTTCCTTTTCCGCTGAGGCAAATCAAGTTGTCCCCCATCTCCTCGGGAAGGTTTAACGTTAGATTTACCACGGCTTCCCTCTGCACATAAGGCTTCATAAGATTGCAATGATAAATGCGCACTTCTTTACGCCTACCGGGAATTTTCACTGCGTAGTTAGTGTTAGAAAGCTTTGCAACGACTTCAGCCGGTCCTTCCCACTGTACTTCGAGCTTATTCTGCCTTGAACTTCTCAGCAACATCACCTGGTCCCCGATACAAAACGTCCTTTGACGGGCTGTCTTATCATAGTACACCTTGGAACGAGCCTGGGCTGACTTCATGCTGGCCTCAACGAGTTCCTTAGTGTTATGTAAGCGATTCAAGAGGTTCAGAATGAATTCTACTACTGTTGGGTCTTCTCCGCGCCCCTCCCAGGCTTCGCGCACCATTCGCAAAGGTGAGCGCAGTGACCTTCCGTACACCAACTCGGCTGGGCTAAATCCAGTGGATTCGTGCGGCACTGACCGCAAAGCGAAAAGCGCTGCAGGCAGGCAGGTATCCCATTCGCGCTTGTTTTCATAGCACAGTCCCCTCAGGACTCGTTTGAGAACAGAGTGCCATCTTTCTACGCTGTTGCTCTGCGGATGATGGATCGAGCTATGCACTACCTTAATGCCGCATCGCTCGAGAAATGAGGTGGTGAGGACACTCGTGAAAACGCTACCCTGATCACTTTGGACCTCGGAAGGGAATCCAACTCGTGCAAACACTGACAGCAGCGAATCCACTACACTCTCGGACGTCACCTCGCGCAGCGGAACAGCCTCTGGAAACTTTGTGGCTGGGCATAACATAGTGAGGATATAACGGTACCCTGACTCTGTCACAGGAAGTGGCCCAACTACATCTATTACTAACCGGTGAAACGGCTCGGTAATGATTGGTACTAACACCATCGGAGCTTTCCACTTATCTTGCGCCTTTCCAACCCGCTGGCACGTGTCGCATGATCGTACAAAATTTTCCGTGTCCTTAAAACATCCAGGCCAATAGTATTCTTGCAACAGCCTCTGCTTTGTTTTCCTTATTCCAAGGTGACATGACCACGAGCTGCCATGGGAAAGTCGCAGTAAGTCTCCGCGGTACTTTTGGGGAACGACTAATTGGTCCCGCTCTACTCCGCGCTTATCCTTGAATAAGCGATACAGCACTCCCTTTCTCATCTCGAAAGAAATATTCTTTGCTGTCTTAGTGGCACGGTGGCGCTCCCTTATCTCCTGTATCTTGGGATCATTGGCTTGCTCCATAGCTAAGTCCTCTCGAGTTCCACTTAAAAGTCTCGTGAGATTACTAGACACTGGCGGCAAGAGGTTACTCTCAAGAACGTCCTCATTCCGCGTCTCATCAAGCTCACTTTCAAGTTGACATATCTGAGATGCCTCGCTCTCAAAGTTTTCTGACCTGCTATCTTCCGCATTTACCACTGTTTTAACTGCCGTTTCCTCCGCTGTGGATTTTTCTGGAATGAGCAGTGTAGCTAGTTCTCGCGCCTTTGAACGTGTTAAGGCTTGCACAACTCTGTCTCCGAAAAGGATGCCCCTCTTTCGCAGCAGCATGTCCGATTTGTTGGAGAACAAATACGGATAGCACTTAGGAAGCTTTCCTGAAACGGCAGCCTCGGTTGTTAATTCGCCGAAAGGGCCCTCGATGACCACGTTCGCGATCGGCAAGCACACACTCTGTTCCTCAACTACCTGTCGGATCCATGCACACTGTCCTGTATAGTCGGAAGGCGATACATACGCCGGATGGACAACATCCATCGTTGCGGCCGAATCGCGCAGTACCTTGCAAGGCTTCCCGTTGACTACTAGGTCATGCAGGTAGGGTTCTAAAAGCTGCATATTTTCATCGCAGTCCCTGACATACGAGAAAGCAATCTTTTCTTTCCGGCAGTTGACGGCAATGTGACCCTGCTCATTACACCTAAAGCATGTGAGCGGCTTCCTAGCCTCAAGCTTATTCTTTGTGTTCTGCACGTTGGTCACTTCCCCACTTTTCTCACTGCCGTCCTTTCTAGGGAATTTGCCTGAAGAAACCTTCATTTCTTCGTTTCCAACTCTAGCAAAGTGCCTTTCCTGACGGTTTTTCACACTGAACTTGGGATTGCGGGGCCTATCCACTGCTGGGTTGCTGAATTGTCGGCGCGAAGCATACTCCTCAATAAGTTCGGCAGCTTCAGTTGCCGACTTAATTTCGCCTCGGTCCTGTAACCAATTTCTTTCTTTTTCTGGGAGGCAGTTATAAAACTGCTCCAAAAGAATTCGCTCGACTACAGCGTCCCTATCACTGTAGGAATCTGTGCTCTTTAGCCACTCGCCCAAATTTACTCTTAAATTGTACAGGAATTCAGGGTAACTCTCGTCCCTGGACTTAGTAGCGTTCCGAAAACGTTGTCTGAACGCCTCGGCGCTAAGCCTATACTTTCTCAGAAGGCAAGCTTTGACCTTCTCGTAGTTGTCCGCGTCCTCCTTGCTTAGCCGCGCGACAACCTCCGCTGCCTCGCAGGGCAGAACCGTCAATAATCTCTGAGACCAAGTGTCTCGCTGGAAGGACAGTTTTTCGCAGGTTCGCTCAAAGTTAGCCAGATACAGACCGATATCCCCTGATATCACATATGGCTGCATGTACTTTGACATCTTGAAATCTGCCTCCTTGTTGAGACGAGGTACTGCTAGCTGGGGACAATCACCCGACCTCTTGCTCAACTCTAGTTCTAATTTCCGGAGCTCAATGTCTAGCTTCTTTTCCTCTCTTTCCCTCTCACGTTCGCGCTCCTTTTCCTCTTTTTCCCGCTCCTTTTCCTCTTTTTCCCGCTCTTTCTGCTGTCTGAGCTGCTCCTTTTTTTGACCGATGAGGTTCCATGCTTCACTGAGCTCCTCATCATCGGTTCCCAAATCTGTGATTGCCTTTATAATCAAAGGTTTTCGTGCCAAACCACTTGTATCAATTCCCAATTCCTCACACAATTGCAACAGTTCCGGTTTCTGCAGCTTTTGTAGGTCCATGATCGCTCCGAGTGTCGGCTACTTCCAAAACAACTGTGCAAACTACCAAACCTAAAGGAGTTTCCACACTCTTTTTACCAGTTCTAAAATCTAACCCTGTTCTAGAACCTGGTCCACATCAGAAGAAAAGCCAAGCACTCACCCACACATGCGATCGATGTTCCGAGCTGCTCTCTTGTTGGCCGATTGTTGCGCCTGCTTGTTACTTGAGATGCCACCTCCGAAAACCAGATGTTGTGGCTTGTAGCTTCAGATCCACCTCCAATCACCAGATGTTGTGGCTTGTAGATTCAGATCCCACCTCCAGTCATCAGATGTTGTGGCTTGTAGATTCAGATCCCAACGCTGGTCACCAGTTGTCGTGACGCTGGGGCTATGGCGACCCGGCCTTCACTTGGTAGCGTGCAGAGACACCGGGTTGAAGAAGGACTGAATCTTCGAAGTTGGTAAAATATGTACAAGCAGGTTTACTGGCACTTTGAGAAAACGTATTTACAAGAATATTTACATGAAGAAGAAGGGTACATCAGCAAAATGACAAGCGTTAAGAGTTCATAGCGAGAAGCGACTGGATGAGCCGTTTACCCAGGGCCCAGAGCGACATTTCGTGCTCTGCAGCGTCCTTAAAACCCCCTATGTCCAGCCCCTCTCTGAAGATGCTGACCAACCAAATCCAGGGCACGCCCCTCAGGTATCGGCATCCAATCGAACACATCACTGCACTGATGGTCTGAAGCACCGACTGGTCCGGCATTCATTCGTTGGGCGTGATCACTTGTTGGCGGGAAAAGCTTGGGAACGGCGAGGAGAGGAGGTACATTTCTATTCTTCAGCAAAGAAACCACAGGCTGGTTCTGACAAGGGGTTTTACTTCTCAGAAACCCGAGTGCACGTGGCGCCGCATAGGGCTCCCAACATGGTCCCTTTTCGACAATTGCAAATCTTTCCTGCATTCCCGGGAAATCACTTAATGGCCGTATGAGTCATGCTCCTTTCTTGTCCTGCACGTCAGCGGACATGTCACTCTGTCGTCTCCTTTGGATAGGAGGCATTCATCACTGGAGGATAGCACTTCTCGACTGGAAGGGTGAACAAAAGAAAGAAAGCACTTCCTGCTATTTCCCTCAGGGGGACGTTTCTTTGTGTTTGTCCAGACGTTCTCTTGACAGGGTCAATTTGGCATTTGCAGGTTGTCCACAAAGCAAAACATGCTTACAAAACAGGATTCCTGGAAACAGGCTCACTTAGAGCCATTGGACCATCACCACATATTCACAAAACTTATCCATGCCCACAGGCGAACAATAGAGCGCGCAATTGCGGATGCTTGGTCGTAACAGCACGTGCTTTGGAGGTTTCCGCAATAGGGCACTCCCCGCTGCGACGTCCTTCCGCAAATTTGGTGTACTACGGCTCCTAGTGACATCGCATAGGCGACTATAATTCACGCTCCCTTTCCGAACGGCATCTGGCTGCCCGTGAACTGACCTGCCGAATGCGAGTGACCTCACCGCATATCCATGCGACGCCGCTCCAGTAAACTTGGCTCTCGACTCTCCTGAGCCGGTGAACTTTGAACCTGTGCTCGGCGCGCTTCGGCAGCGCTCTCACCCGCATTCTCCGCTGTACAGACAGCGCGGTTTTGAGCCAACGGGCAAAACGGACTTACCGCATAGGCGGTTCTGGGCGGAGGTAGGCAAATGGGCACTTATCGTGAGCTGGACCAACGGGCCGGCCTTCCCGAGCAGGTGTAAGGGGGGTAGCGTAGGCAACTGGCAGTACCTTGACGAGTAGCTCAGGATCTCCTTGAGAATGACTCGTTCGGCGGACCACACCTGCGATTTAACTTGAGGCGTATCGCTATAGCGGTTGGAAGCCCCTGCCATTGGGCTAGGCTTCGCATACCGGCCAGGATCGCCCAGCCGACTTCGGACGACTTACTGCGTGGAATTTCACCATTCTTCGTGAGCTAGCCTCCCCAACTGGACTGCCAGTGGGGCTGCGGCGTTGGTGCGCCATTTTATGGGGATTCTCTACGGGGCTGCGTCCGCTCCGAGAACCGAGGCCACACCGCTAGCTCTGACCACAGCCGTGGCCGTGAAGAACGTCACACGGAGGCAAACATAGCCAGCGGGCCAAGTTATTCATTGGGAACGCCCAATGTTTTTCCTTGGTGTCATAGCAGCATCCGCGCGCTACGGCGTCGCGGCGTCGTCTCCCTGGGTGAAGCTGCTGTCCGCCGAGATGAGAGGGGAGGAGGAAGGAGGGGCCGTTCTCTCACACCCGCCCTCTCCGCTACAGCGCCAGGGGAAGGAGGCCAAGAGGGGAAAGATGAGGGCTCCCCGAGAGAAAGAGAGGGTGTTCGCCGCGTCGTGCGACATTCGTGTGAGCAGACGCACTGTTGGTCGTCTGCTGCTGTGCACGGTTCGTTTTTCGTGCCCAGTGATGATTACCTTCAGTTTAAAAACTTGCATCATTTGAGCGGCTGAATTTAAGAGGGAACGTTGAAGCTCTCGGAAGAGCGGACAGCTAGATTTCAGGCGTGTCTTTACAACGCAGGTTCATCTAGGCGCGTTAAATATTGTTTGGCTCCAAAAAAGCCGTTGCATATTTTGTCATACTTTTTCTTCAAATTAACTTGCAAGCTTTTCACCATCTGCCAAGTTAATTGGTGCTGTCCTAAACCCGAAAATTATTTGGTAAGTTTTCTTTGCATATGTTTCCATGGGCCACGCTCCCGACTTTTACGGCATACGTTTCGTGGCATTTAAATTATACTCCCCCTCTCTAATGAGACTTCGTATAGCTTCGCAGTGTGTTCTCCGAGGTTCATAGCTACTTTGCACTGAATGATGATATCATAGGCGCACTGTGAGCTCAGAAAACTGCTTTGACATGACATCGTTTCTCTCGGAAAAACGGTTTGGTTCTTCGGATTTAAATTTTGCACGGGGTTGTATTGTTAATTTTTGCTTTCTACAACGCTTGCAGGGGGTAGTGTCCCGATTCGGTCAAAGTTAATAATTATATCCTCATCCTCTGCAACAACGACGAACCAAAGCAGCACCTTTGCAGCATGGGTTCCATCTCTCGCCTGTCGGAAAAACAAAAAAAGCAGGAGTTCCTGCGCTGGAAAATTCAGTTTTTGGTTGGCTGCGAGAGCCACTACACAAGCCACGGCGCTTGCTGCGTTAGGTTCCGGACTCCTGCGTACGTATGGGCTTCCGCGCTACTAAAAGTCTTTCTGTGGCAAGTACGCGACCATGCCGTAGCATTCCGCAAAGTACGTGGGCTGTGCGTACGTAGCGCTCACAACGCAGTACTAAAACTCTCTAGTTTTAGCACTGCGTACGTAAGCATACGCAGAACCCTTGCGTACGTAGGCGGCCTGCGTGCTGCTTACTGCGCATGCGTCATACGCATCACGATTCCTGCGTACTGCGTATACGTTGCTTGCGTATGACGAAATCCCTACCTCTGCGTGCGTTTGCTGAACCGTCTGCCTGTTGCTCTCGCGTATGGAAAAGCTCGACAGACACGTTTGGCTATATGGCCGCGCATGATAAGCAGCAAACACGCAGTGCGTGTTCGTTTCTTTTCTTTTCATTGCAGGCGATTTGACGTTTCGCAAGAAGTAAAAACTAATTCATTTGTTGCTCCGCAGTAGAGGGCGCGGATTGCCTTATGCGACGCACAAATTGTTTTCTATGAATGCGCAGCGCGAACGCTCGAACTTCTAGCTGGTGTATTTCGTCGCCAGTATCTCTGAAACGTCAAGCAGTAAGTACCAAGTTTTTCATGGGCTTTACACCTATAAACAAACGCCGTATTCACAAACAAATGGAGCGCTCGCGACCCCGCCGCAGACTGGGGGTGAAATGTATAGGCTTACCACCTATGAGAATATGTGGAAGCGAAAGATTTCAAAGCCATTTTATGTCTTCACGGGGGCACCTATGATTTTGTTTTCTTTATAGAGCAACTACAAACATCTTAGAACAGACTGTGAAAATATGAAATGCCATTTCAAAGGCGGAGTATCTATATAAAGCTGCGTGACTTATAGGGGTACGAGCTGGTAGGGATCTTAGAAAACATGTAAACACAACTTACCGCAGTATCTTTCTTGTTTAGTACAGTACCAATGGAGGCTTTTTTTTATTAAATGTTGGCGAGTGCTTTGAATAAAATTGTGACAAAGTATGCTGAGTCCTTCCGCGGATAATCTATTTATAAACGGCGCTAAAATATGTGAAGCCGTACATACCGCACACACGCTCGCTATGCGCTGGGTGCTTCTTCCAATCGCGGAAGCTTCTCGTATACAGCTGCCGTATGTACTAAATTTTCTTAATGCCTTTCATTCAAAGTACGCAGCCCACAGACATAACTACATTCAAAAGGCATTTTTAAACTTCGGTGGGGAACGGTCCATTGTAGCAGACGGCGGCGCAGCCGACGCTCTATTCGATCGCAGACGACGCCGGCGACCGCGAATGACATTCGTGTGAGCAGACGGACTGTTGTTCGTCTGTTGTTGTGCACGGTTTGTTTTTCGTGCCGAGCGATGACTGCTTTTAGCTTGAAAGCTTGTATCATTTGAGCTGCCGCCTTTAAGAGAGAATGTTGAAACTTTCGAAAGAGCAGACAGCTAAATTTCAGGTGTATGCAGGTTTTTACAACGCAGATTCATCGAGGCGCGTTAAATATTGTTTGGCTCCAAAAAAGCTGTAGCATATTTTTTCATACTTTTTCTTCAAAACATTCGCTAACTTTTAACCATCTGCCGTGTTCATTGGGGCTCGCCTAAACCGGAAAATTATTTTGGTAAGTTTTCTTTGCCTATGGGCCATGGTGTCGACTTTTACGGCATACGTTTCGTGGCATTTTAAATATACTCCGCCTCTCTAATGAGAGTTCGTATAGTTTCGCATTGTATTCTCCGAGGTTCATAGTTATTTTGCACTGAATGGTGACATCATAGGCGCACTGTTAACTCGGAAAACTGCTTTGGCATGACATTGTTTCTTTCGGAAAAACGGTTTGCTTCTTCGGATTTAAAATTTACACGGAGTTGTATTGTTAATTTTCGTTTTCTACTACGTTTTCTGGGGGTAGTGCTCCGATTCGGTTAAAGTTATTAATTACATCCTCATCCTCTGTAACAACGACGAACCAAATCAGCACCTTGGCAGCATGGGTTCTAACTCTCGCCTGTTGGAAAAACAAAGAAGCAGGAGTTCCTGCGCTGGAAAATTGAGTTCTTGAATGGCTGCGAGATGGCACTGCACAGGCCACTGCGCTTGCCGCGTTATCTTTCAGACCCCTGCGTACGTATGCGCTTCTGCCCTACTAAAAGTCTTTCTGTGGCATGTACACGACCGTGTCGTAGCGTTCCGCAAAGTACGTGGGCTGTGCGTACGTAGCGCTCACTACGCAGTACTAAAACTCTCTATTGTAGCATTGAAGGGAGCTGGTTTGCTCGCGAGTAAATGATATGATCGGGCATGGTCTACCAAACCAAAAAGATTGCAACATAGTTGATAGCAAGAAAATGCTGCTTACGTATCGCATTCCCTAACTCTCATACAGCGACCAGTTATAAACCAATAAAACCTGTAATTAGTTGTTAAGTGTACCTGAAATTCCAAGAAATATTCAACTTCAGTTATAGGCTGTTTATGGTGCATATATAAATTTACAGTCATTTCGTGTACATCGTTTGTACTCTATGAGCCATCCCAGCCTCGGCGGCCGCTTTTCGATGGAGACGAAAAGCAAAGGCGCCCGTGTGCTGTGCGATGTCAGCGCACGCTAAAGAACCCCATGTTGTAGAAATTTCCGGAGTCCTCCACTACGGCGTCTCTCATACCCTGAGTTGCTTTTGGACGTTAAACCCAACAAACCAAACCAAACTCTATGAGCCATTAGAGTAATATCCGTGCGCCAAGCGCAGGTCTCCATTTCTTGAGCTGAGTACCAGTCTGAACCCCGACAACTGTGGTGGGGTGGTGCAGTGATAAGACGCCCGACTACTGTGCCGGACTACCCGGGTTCGATCTCGACCGCGGCGGCTGCGTTTCGACAGAGGCAAAACGAAGAGACGTCCGTGTGCTGTGTGACGTTAGCGCAAATTAAAGATCCCCAGGTGGTCAAAATTATTCCGTAGTCCACCATTACGGCTCCTCTTTCTCTCTATCCACTTTCCCTCCCACCTTCCTCCTTTCCCTTACCGCGCGGTTCAGGTGCCCACAAGAACAAGTGTGACAGATACTGCGCCTTACACTTCCTGTGAACCAATTTATAGTATTATTTGCACCAATTTGATTTATAAACATCTGAAATACTGTGATAATTAAAGCTATTATTTTTACGGCTGAGGACACAGCACTAGCCCCCATAACGCCATCTAGATCTGCAATGATTATCCCGCTCCACAGACAGTTTTTATTTTTTTGAATGCTTAGAAAGTTGAGGGCGGAGCGATGGTGAGCAATAAGAATTTCAACATACTTAAAGTTTTCTTAACAGAGAAAATAACTATCTTGTGCTTTCTTTTTGGGCCGGGAATTCCCACAATTGTGTTTCATTTCTATTTTGCAACGTCAGTGGGCTTGCATTTGAATCTTTGACATATTTTTAAACACGACCGACTGTTGCCAAATTGTCTTGTATTTCCAGCTGCATGGCTAGTTCAGTGGAAAATTGTGAAAAAAGAATCTGTATGGAAACTTTTAAGAACTTTTTGCTGGGCTGGTTGGTACATTGTGACTTGAGTGAAACAGCGCGAGAGAAGCCCGAAGGCGAAGCGAAGAAGGGACTGGAAAGAGCGCTGACTGACAACTGAATTTTATTGAGCGAAACTCGTACAATATATAGGAAGGCAGTGGAAAAGATAATCAGATGCCGTCAAGTAGGGATAGCGTAGCCCGGGAGTTGAAAAAAGCGTTCTTTATAAAATGAAAGGGCTCGGATTGTGTGAGCGATGCCTCAAAATCTTTGTACGAGAATGAACTTGCCTTTTTTGAACAACTTTGTTAGGTTTTTTTCTCGCTACGCGTGTTTTAATCGTTGATTTCGTTGTTTTTTGTGAAGGTCTCTGCGCAATTTTTTATCCATACGTGGTCACTTTCTATCAGTTTTTATCTTTTCCACAATTTCATTTCGTCAGTTTTTATCGGTTTTGTACTTGTTACCTGCAAGCGATGTTTTATCTGTTTTATAGTTTTTTGCACCATGTTTCATTGACTGTTTATGTATTCAAGAGTGACTTTTTTCACTTTGTTTTCATCCGTTTTCGAGTTCAGTTGACTTCTAGCCTTTACCGTTTTTTTGGCTCTTTACTCCATGTTCCTTTTACTGTTTTGTCTTCAAGTTTAACTTTTTCATTTTGCTTTCATCTCTTGTTGAAATCAGCAAGTTTTAGCTTTATCACCCTGTTATGTTTTTATCGCTTTTTGGCTCTTTACCGCCATGTGACGTTGACGGCATCTGATTATCTTTTCCACAGCATTCCTGTATATTGTACGAGTTTCGTTCAATAAAATTCAGTTGTCAGTCAGCGCTCTTTCCTGTCCCTTCTTCGCTTCGCCTTCGGGCTTCTTTTGCGCTGTTTCATTAAAGTCACAAATTTTAAGCATTTGAAATCTATATATATAGTCCGAGTAAATCTACAGGAGTAATTTTAAAGAAACAGGTGTCAAAAATCCTGATAACGACTTTATATTCGACGTGCCAGAAGCTAGCTTTCTTTTTGAATGCTTTGCAGCCGTGTTTTATGAATGTATGCAATTATTCTTTCTGCACTTGATGAAATTGCAGGTGCACCGAATATTATGAACGCCAAAATCAGAACCAAGGCTCTGTTTGTCTGCCTCTTCCTGGGGCTTACCTTATGGATACATTGCGAAGCGAAACGTAAGTGCTAATTTATTCCCACACAATATCCCAAGTATTTCACAACTGCCAATATTGTGCTTTGCGAGTCAGACGATATCTGTTTAGAAGCAAATTTGCCCCTTTATTATGAGCACCCTAACTACTTTACCATAAACGTAATGCAAGATTACCTACCTGCAGTTAATAATAATATTCCTCAAAAGCCTAGTTCGATAGGATTAATAGTAACATTAATAATGTATATTATAACAATATTATTAATAATAATATTATTAATATTAATAAATATAATCCTTTATTTGCACTCTATGACATTACACGGGAGACTGGCAGTAAAGCTGCCACAGAGGACCGATTGTTAAGCCCACCAGCTCCCCTATACACTTTACAGCAAGGCATGGCACATACATTAAACAGGAAGAAACTGCATACAAATCACTCCACAATCAACTCAAGTTTTCTACGCCACAATGCGTCACTGATTTCATTTTCTGATCATTTGTGTGATCATAAGGTGTGTTAGAATGAAGACAAAAGTCATTCAGGCAGGTTAAATAACAGCAAACAGGTGTGCAGTTGCGGTTAGTTAGATAAAAGATAGATCAATTAAATTATGTACATTGTAATTTGAACGACAATGAACAAATAGGCAAATATAAAACAAGAAACCCCGGCAATGAAAACATAAAATTTCAGAGAGGCCTCTTACTCTATAAAAAAATAATTGCGAAGTTCTTTAGCCGTTATCACGATGATAGCTATTGATAGCTCGTTATGACAGTGTCATTTTCAAATGAGGTAAATGTGCCCGTTTCACACAGTGCAGAAAGTGTTCAATATCGCATACTACTGATATTTAATGAACCGCACTTGTGGCAATAGTGGACAATGTTATGAACTTCTATTCTGCAACTGGTCTCCGGAAATGCAGATTCTCTCGAACCCCGCCGGGGTGGCGCAGTGGTTATGACGCTCGATTACTGTTCCCAAGAAAGCGGGATTGAATCCCGTCCTCGGCGGCCACTTTTCGATGCAGGCGAAAAGCAAGGCGCCCGTGTGCTGTGCGATGTCAGTGCACGTTAAAGAACCCCAGGTGGTCGAAATTTCCGGAGTCCTCCACTATGGCGTCTCTCATAGCCTGACTTGCTTTGTTACGTTAAGCCCCACAAATCAAACCAAACCGGATTCTATCAGGAGATTAGGGTGCTGTTAATGCGGTAGTCAGCCAAAATAATCGCAAACTCTGTGCAAACATTTGTGTCCACAGTGCGGCCACTCTTTTCAGCAGAGGAGACTCTCCCTTGATCGTGGAGCGAGCGGACGCACCTCACATGAGCTCCGTGATTTCGCAGAAAAATTTCGTATTTCTTGCCACTTGCGTTCACCAACTTTGCCCTGGACGTTCGTCTATCGCTCCGGACCCGGTGTGGTGATTTCCAGACCAAGCGGCGGTGGCGACGTCGCGTCCCGCCAAGCCCAACACCGCCTTGACTATGCCTTACACTGTGGAAGGCACCGACATTACCGCCGCGGAGTTATCCGATGGCTCATTGACGGCGTTCGAGATGCAACGCCGGTACCGAAGACCATCTCCGCCCAAGAAACAACCTGCCGAGGCCCATACGCCAGCCACGACATCGACTCTACTGAATCCGCGGCCACGCGGACGCCCTCCACCTTTGACTAAAAAGCGTCCTCTGCCCCGCCTGCCCTCGGAACACCTCAAGATCATCCTCCGTCCACAGGGCACGCTGAACCTCCACAACGTAGGCCCCGCACGACTTGCACTTGCTATCTACGCAGCCGCAAATGTCGACCACCGCCTAGCGGTTACTGCCGACCAAGTCCCCATGCACCCCACTAACAACACCATCACAGTGAGCACGCCTAACAATGCCCGTGCAGTGTCTTACGCCAAGATCGGCACCATCACCATCGACAAGACAGTAGTCCCGGTTGCCGCCTACGCCCCAGCCCCGGACAATTCCGTACGGGGGATTTTGTACCGAGCCTACAGTTACGAAAACGATGCCGAGATCCTGGCTGAGCTGCGCGCTCGTAATCCGATCTCCCCATCGTTACGGCGCGTCGTATGGGCAAGACGCAGCACTTCGTCGTTACGTTCGCCAACACCGAGCTGCCCCGATACGTGCGGTACTTGGGGTTTACTTTCGAAGTCTTCCCTTTGAAGCCTCGCCCGGAGGCGTGCTTCAACTGTCGCAAGCTAGGTCGCCGAGCGGACGTGTGCCCCCAACCACGAATACCTACTTGCCACCGCTGCGGCGTCGCTCACCACTCCCCACCAGCCGGCCAACCACCTACCTGTCATGCCATGTGAATCGTATGCAAAGGCTCACATCCAACAGGCAGCAGAAGCTGCAAATACCGCTTCGCGTCTAGCCACAGGCGCAAATCTTCCCAATCCCCCACGAACACTGCCACTGACCCAGGCAGTTCGCTAAGCGGCCGCCAGCCCCGTCCCCGAGAACGCGGCCACCAACAACCACCCCCAAGGGATGATTCCTTCCCGCCACTGCAAAGCAGCAGTCCTCCAACTGACCTCGCCACAAGTCAACCACTTCAGCTGCAGGAACCAAGAGATGACTCTTTTCCCCATCTACGTGGACGCAGTGGGAGCAGAGATAGGAGCAGGTCATCGTCCCAGAGACGCAGCTCGCGGATCAACTCCAACTCCGGAGAAGAAGGAAGAACTGCCAAACATTTGGCATGGAAGACTCCACTTACAGACGACAAGCAACGCCGAACACCCGACCCACAGGTAAGGGAGCTGGCAGAGTTAGTCCGACAACTGCAACAACAGTTAGCTCACTCTAACGCAAAAATCAAGCAGCTAGAAACTGCAAATGCGCAATCAAAAAATGAACAGTCGTCTGTGGCTTGCGCTCGCGTTGAAGTCAGCCGCAATGAGGACATGGAAGTAGATCAAAACCGCCGTAACAAACGAAAGGCACCTTTGGTACCTTGGCCAGATACAGATGACTTAGAGAGTAATTATAAAGAGAGATTTGAAAAAATAGACCAAAGACTAGCCAAGGTGGAGGAAACTATCCAGAAATTAATACCACAGCTTAACAAGTAACACAATGGAAAAGTTTCCGACTACTTTCGAAACTGTCCTAGCTAAACTCGACACGCTTAGAACCAGGGTTAACGCACTAGCATCCCCTAGCAATCTGATAACTCCAACGCCAAATGCAGGCTCTTTGCCTCCCGCCCACGCAGCATTCTCACGCGCAGCTGACGGTGCTTCGGCGCGTCCGTCCCCCAGTAGCATTCTCCGACCCAGCGTATTGCAATCCGCGCGAGCGAAACTTTACCCGATACGCGATGGCTAGTACACCTGTTATAGTGAGGCAGTGGAACTGCAGGGGATTCCGAGCCAAGCGCAAGGCTCTGGAATATGCAGTTTTGGCCCAAACAAATAGGCCGGTAGTAATAGCACTTCAAGAGACGAATACAGAAGTAAAGCTTGCAGGGTATACAGCATACAATGAGAAAGTGTCGGCTGAGTGCCGGCCGATCACAGCTACACTTGTACACCGTAATCTAACTGCAAACCAACTAGATTTGGAAACACCGGAGGTCTCTCATACATTTATACAAATCCTGCCGAACAAACGAACACAATCTCCCCTTTACATTCTAAACGTATATAGTCCACCTAAAGACAACAACACGAAAATAGCCACACTCTTCCGTAAGGTGCATGTAGCCGCTCATAATGGAATGTTGCTGACTGTTGGAGACTTTAACGCACCCCATGCAGAATGGGGCTACTGAGTTAACAGTAGAAAGGGAACTAAATTATGGGAGACAGCCCAGGCGCTAGGGCATACCTTACTCGTCGACCCTGATAAACCTACGCGCATTGGTAACAGTGTAACCAGGGATACGTGCCCTGACCTTACCTTTGCCAGAAATATCCCCGATGCGAGATGGGAAAACCTAAATACAAACATAGGAAGCGACCACTATGTACTATGTACCACTTTCCGAGCCACGCATTGCAAAATGCGTCGCCAGGAAGTGAAGCACACGAACTGGGACGCCTTTAGATATGTCCGCTCGCAAAGGCCAGCGGAAAGTATAGTAGATTTAAGACAATGGACGGAGCGTCTGTTGCAAGACGCCGCAAACACTTCAAAAACTGTTACCCTGGAGGACAGCAGTCCCAGCCCGGACGCTAGGCTAGTGCACATGATTGAAGCACAAGGAAGTATCCATGCTCGATGGTGTAAAAATAAGCACAACCGACGTTTAAAAATTCGGCTAAACCGGCTTGAAAAGGAAATCGAGGCTTACTCGTGGGAACTTAGCCGAGAACAGTGGCATCAGACTTGCGACCACCTTAATGGGCAACTGGGCTACAAGAACACGTGGTTTTTACTTAGACATTTACTGGATCCTACGAAACTAAGGCAGATTCCCACAAGAACCTACATAGGATCTCGCAATCTTTCCAAGGCACCGACGAAGAGCTCATGACCACTTTAAAAGATAAATACATTAACACCTCCCAGGATATACCCACGCCAGATGGGTACTCAGGATTGGATAATCCTCGCATGGATAGCGTCTTTACCGTAGCAGAGATTAGGGCTGCTCTTAACCAAATTAACACCACCTCGGCACCGGGGGAAGATTGCATCACCAATAAGGTGTTGCGCAATTTAGAAGACCAGTCAATAGACGCTCTTACGGACCTCTTCAACAGGTACTGGACAGAGGGCAGCGTCCCTGAGGAATGGAAGCACGCTAAAATTATTTTCATACCTAAACCGGGCAATAGACTCGAGATGGGGAACCTCCGCCCAATCTCGGTAACGTCATGTCTCGGGAAGGGAATGGAAAACGTTGTCTTAAACAGGCTCCTTATGCACACCGAAGCGGATGGCAAGTTTCCCCCGTCCGTGATTGGGCTTCGAGCAGGTCTTTCGACTCAGGACATTATGTGGCAAATTCAACAAGACATTCTAGATACAAATCGCATAAGAGCCACGCGAACCATCCTGGGACTCGATGTGAGTAAAGCCTTCGACAATGTGTCACACGCTTCCATCCTCAATCACCTATCACAGTTAAACGTAGGCAAACGGACATACGACTACATCGCTGCCTTTCTGAATGCGCGTACGGCTACGCTCCATTTCGTTGACAAAGTTAGCGACAAAATTACACTAGGGACGAGAGGAACACCGCAAGGCGCCCTACTTTCACCTTTTCTCTTCAACATCGTAATGAGCGGCCTCCCGCGTCTGTTAGATGATATCCCACACATACATCATTCCATATACGCCGACGACATCACCATATGGACCAATTCTGGCTCCGATGGAGATATTACAGAGTCATTACAACGAGCTATCGACACGGTACAGTCTTATGTGCAGGAAAACGGCCTTACTTGTTCACCGGCTAAATCAGAACTATTAGTTATAAGGAACAAACAAGCTTCACAGGTAAAACCAGATTCTCGAGAACCTATCCAGTTACACATTGACAACCATCCGATACCCCCGGTAGCCACGATCAGAGTTCTCGGAATGTTGATTCAGAATAATACGCAGAACACAGAAGCTATACGCCGGCTACGCGTCACGGCGCACCAGATAGGTGGGCTGGTGAGACGCATTGCCACACGTCGCAGGGGTGTGAGAGAAGCCGACCTGTGCAGGATCATTCAAGCCTCTATGATAAGCAGAATCATGTACGCTCGCCCGTACTATCATCTGCGTCGTAGGGACGAACATGCACTTAATAGCATAATTAGCACAGCATACAAAGCTGCCCTTAGCTTACCAGTATACGCTAACTCAGATCGACTACTGCAGTTAGGAATTTTTAACACGCTATCTGAACTAATTGAAGCCCATAAGACAGCACAAGTGACCCGCTTGTCACGCAGTTTTGCGGGACGCGTAATTCTCGACAATCTCCACATACAGCCCACTGAGGAGGTGTGCGCAATATCCCATTTATCGGCTGACATAACTAGTAGACTAGTTGTTAAACCAATAGCCAAAAACAAGCTACCAGGTAGACATGATGCCCGCAGGAAGACAAGGGCACAGACCCTTGAGAAACAGTACGAGGACGATCCACAAGCAGTGTACGTGGATGCAGCTCAACACATCAAAAACGGAGCATACGTGGCATGTACGGCCACTCCAAAGTCAACCTTCATTAACGCCATAACATTTCATGCTAGCTCCATATGCGAGGCAGAGGAAGTAGCTATCGCACAGGCCATTGCAAATCCCCGCACCAAAACTATTCTAAGCGAGTCAAAAAGCGCCGTTCAAAATTTCGCCAAAAATTCTGTAAGCGCACTCGCGGCGCGAATTCTGCGCAAGCGATCTCTCAATCACAACATCAATCTCGTATGGGTTCCGGCTCACGCGGGTAACTCCGGAAACGAAGGGGTCGACCGTCTAGCCCGAGGCTTAACCAAGCGGGAGACGGGAGATCTATCGGGAACGGACGCGCCTGTCGAGGCACCGCGCACATACGCGGAGGTAACAAACTTTAATCGCGAGCTAAGATGCACGTACCCCGCCCCTCACCCCGACCTCGACCGGGCGCAAGCCACGACACTCAGACGCCTACAAACAAAGGCCATTCTTAGCCCCTACCGATTATCGTTAATTACGAACGGAGAATTCAACCCTGCATGCCGGCACTGTGGTGACGGGATGCAGGCCACTCAAGACCATATACTGTGGGAATGCGCCAGCAATCCCCCTCCAAAGACACTCTTGCCAGCTCCCTCAGCGGAGGAATGGGACAAGCTGTTGGCCAGCCCAAGAAAAACTACGCAACTGGCCCTCGTCACGCGAGCTCAAGAAGTTGCTCCCGACTGGAGGCCACCCTAGACTCGCCCCAGCCCGAAATAATTCCTTTCATTTCGTGGCAATAAAAGTTGTTACCACCTCTTTTCAGCAGCCTTAACAATTTTATGTTGAAGTTATATTGTAATTAAGCCGAAAGTTGAGCCCATGTTCTAAAAACACTCCTTTCTCACTACCCATGCTATCAATATTGCTCTCGCCACTGCATGAAAGTATTGAAAGTTTTCAATGGCGTTAACAGGAAGTGAAGGAAGATGAGGGCGGGCAGGAATAGAATGCCCTATCTTAAGAGTTTTCCCTGATTAGAGTTTATATGTGTCATTCAAGGGAACAGCATGCCATCAGATATGGATGGAACGAGGAGTCTCAGCTATTTTAAACTAGTTAAGCTGGTCGGAAGCACATGCTCTTGAAATAATCATGTGCAAACATTTCTCGCTGAGTTGCGGTCACCGTAAGATTGCCGCGGCAAGAGTCCGGATTTAAACAATCAAAGGGTTGCTTGAGTGACAACTCATTTTCTATGTACTACTTCTAGCGAAGCGTCGAGAAGTTGCAGCATATGTGTGATAATTACAAACTCTGGACTCAAGTGGCGAGTAAATGTGCTTTATAGCAACTTTGTGCTCTGCGAGCATGAGGCATACATTACATAAAAAACTTGCGCTCCTTATATAATCGAAGATTGATGCTCGTGGGGCTAGTTACTTAATCATGACTTCAATAACAGCGCAGGTAGAAAGACGAGACGAGAAGGCATAAGAGAGGCACAACGACGAGAAGGCACAATGACTCAGGACGAAGTTTTAGATATACGGTGCAAATCCCAACATGCCTCACCGCGGTGGTACAGTGGTAAGACGCACGACTACTGTGCCGGAGTGCACGGGTTCGATCCCGACCGCGGAAGTTTCGTTTCGGTGGAGGCAAAACGAAGAGGCGTCCATGTGCTGTGGGATGTTAACGCAGTTGGTTTTGGGACTGAAGGAAAAAAATGCCCACGATTATGTTACTTCCTAATGCGAAATTTGAGCGCAGCTCATCAGCTGTTTCATCTTTTCGATAAATTGAGGCAAAACGAAGAGGCGTCCGTGTGCTGTGCGATGTCAGGGCACGTTAAAGATCCCCAGGGGGTCGAAATTACTCCGTAGCCCTCCACTACGGCTCTCCTTTCTGTCTTTCCACTTTCACTCCCACCTTCCTCCCTTCCCTTACGGCGCGGTTGAGGTGTCCACAGAGCAAATGTGACAAATACTGCGCCTTTCCTTTCCCGTGAACCAATAGAGAAAAAAATTACCGACGATTACGTTACTTCCTAATGCGAAATTTGAGCACAGCAAATAAGCTGTTTCACCTTTTCGATAGATTGAGGCAAAGAAATCGAGCAACAAATGTACGCGCTATCACAGAATTTTTTTTTTATTTTTCACACGTATTCCTTTAACAAAGACTCCACTAACAGTTCTTGACAGTCATGAAGGAAGCTTTGTGGTCGGAGAAATAGACTAATATATGTTCGACTTGGTACACCAATGCTTGATTCTCAAAGACGAGATCTATACAAGTGCCTCGCGAGGTTGTCACAGCCGTGGGACGCGTTACGAGCGAAAGGAACGGGATACGAAGAAGCGTCCGTATGCTGTGCGATGTCAGCGCACGTTAAAGATCCCCAGGTGGTCGAAATTACTCCGCAGCCCTCCACTACGACTCCTCTTTCTCTCTTTCCACTTTCACTCTCGCCTTCCTCCCTTCCCTTACGGCTTGGTTGCGGTGTCCACAGAAAACAAGTGAGACAGCTACCGCGCCTTTCCCTTCCTATAAAAAATAAATCAGTTTTTTCTACGCTGTCATGCCCCGCCGGGGTGGTACAGTGGCAAGACGCCCGACTACTGTCCGGAATACCCGGGTTCGAATCCGACCTCGGCGGCTGCGTTTCTATGGAGGCGAAACGAAGAGGCGTCCGTGTGCTGTGCGATGTCAGCGCACGTTAAAGATCCCCAAGTGGACGAAATTACTCCGTAGCCCCCCACTACGGCTCCTCTTTCTCTCTTTACACTTTAACTCCCACCTTCCTCCCTTCCCTTACGGCGCGGTTCAGGTGTCCACAAACTCGTGTGACAGATACTGCGCCTTTCCCTTCCTGTGAACCAATTATTATTATTATCTACGCGGTCACGTTGTCTTGACTCGCTAACGGCGGCAGCGGCATCAGACAGTCGCTGCTAGCGCTTCCTCCGGCGACCCTTCCCCCCCCCTAAACCCCCTTCCTTTCCTTGTGTTCTCCGGCTGCTCCGCGCTTCCTTAGAGGCTTCGGTTGCCAAGCGCCGGCTCGAACTGGGGGGATGAAAGTGGGGAGGCGCTGGTTACGAGGCCGACGCCGACGCCGACGCCGACGCGAAACCCAGGAGCGAGCGCCAAAGAGCTGCGCTCTAAAAAAAGAGGCAAGGATTTCGAGCAAGGCACATAAGCACAATTACATACTTCTTTTTTTATTTTTCGCACGTATTCCTTCAAGAAACACTCCACTAACAGTTCTTGGCTGGCATGAAAGAAGCTTTGTGGTCTGAGAAATAAAGAGAGCAATTGAGTTATCGGGAGGTTGCGGGAGGCAGCGCGTGGGTCCATAGGAACGTTGCGCAACGAACAGATAGCAGCGACTCGCTGACGCCGGTAGCGAGTGAAGCGAGCCTGGAAGCGAATGAGAACGGGATGCACGCACCGTGATCCGCCGCTGTACGGTTGCTTTCTGCGGATGAAGGATGCGAGCGCTATTGTATCCCCCTCCGGACCGGTCGTCTCGGTGCGCCCGCATACTTGCGGAGCGGGTCGGCGTTTCCGCAACCGGAGAGCACCCTCGCCTCCACTCAGGAAGAGGGGGGGGGCCTCCTCTTTCTGCATGGCGGCGACGGTGTTCTACGCAGCACGTTGTGTTGACTAGCTAGCGACGTCAGTCAGTCGCTGCTAGCGCTGCCTCCGGCGACCCCCTTTTTTTTTCCTCGTGTGCTCCGGTAGCTGCGCGCGCTCCTGCCCCCATCATTCGCCGCTGAGTGTACCCGCCCTCCTCCTGCGAGGCTCCGGTGGCCAAAGCGCCGGCTCGAACGGGGGGGCTGAAGGGGGGCGGAACTGGTTACGAGGCAGCGCCGACGCCGCCGCGAAAACCAGGAACGGCCGCCAAAGAGCTGCGCTCTAAAAAGAAACGAAAATGCGCGGGCCTGCTACTGGCTCTGCAGCTGAGCCATCTCCGCTGCCTCGTGCGGACAGAGGAGATGTGGTGAAGGGTGGCTGTTCCAAGCGCCTACGGGGGATGGTGGTGGTGGTAATACATTTATTGTGGGAATCAAGGCACATTGCAAGGGTTGACGTGGTTCCTGAGCCCGGCTGGTGTCTGTCAGCGACCGCTTCAGCCCACTCAACAAGCATCTTTTGCGCAGCTGGGTCCAAACTGGTGACCGCGATCTCCCAACCCTCTTGGTCCGTGACGCCCCATTGTAGGTCAACGCCGCTTGCGGCGGGGCTAGCCAGCCACCGAATATTTATTTGTTGTAGGCCGTCATTGCACCCGCTACCGTTTCGGTGGTGGACGACGGCTGTTGCGGCGCGCGCCTTTCCCTCCCTCTTCTTTTTCTGTCTTCTCTACTTTCTCTCTTGTTGTTGTGGTTGCAGGAAGATAAATAAATCAGTTTTAAAATCTTGCCAACTTGTGGCGAACAGATATAAAGGAAAGCGCCACCGGGATCTCATGAGCCTTAAGCGCCAATATCGACTCATCAAGGAGTACCAACAACAGCTCGAAACAGATTCATGGCACAGCACTTGTGTGACGCTCGGACGCAAACCCGGCCTTAAAAAGCTGTGGGGAATTCTACGAAGCCTGCTGGGGAAAAAGAAAAGCGCACCACCACTGGCAGAGCTGTTCCTGCGCGAGAACCCAGCTGCACTCGAGGAAAAGGTGATCCACACGTTCTTCCCGCATGCTTCTGAGATACCCACGCCACCATTGCCGGCGATCACGATTGACAACACAGTGATGGAACTTGAAAAACCATTTACAATTGGCGAGCTATTGGCAGCATTATTCCACGGCAAACCGAAATCGGCTCCAGGACACGACGAAGTAACATGGCAGGAGCTCAAAAATCTTAGCGACGAAGCCCAAGATCAGCTCTTAACTATCATAAACGATTCATGGGAATCCGGAGTGTTGCCAGATGCAGTAAAGCTATCGTTGATATACCCCATACCGAAATCAGGGAAGGACCACGCAAAACCAGAGAACCTACGGCCAATAGCTCTCACATCCACTATCTGCAAATTGATTGAGTGAATGGTAGCCGCAAGAATACAGCATTATATCGAATACGTACAGCCTTGGTTGCATCCAGCTCAGGCTGGATTCCGTCCGAATATGGGCACGCATGATTGCCTTTGGCTGCTCCGCAGGGTAATCAACCGCAGGTCTCGCAAACAGACACCAGATTACATCCTCGCGGTTGATATGCGCGAAGCATTCGACAATGTAAACCAACAAGAATTAGCAAAAAGATATCCCAGCCAAAAAGCATACAATTGGATATGCAGCTTCCTTCAAAGTAGACCTATTAGGTTTCATGGCAAAGCTTCGGGATGGAGCCCCAGAACCTATTACTTGGATAGGGGCGTGCCCCAGGGCTCTATCCTCGGGCCTTTGCTTTTTAACTTGGCCATGACCCGCGTAGCAGAAGCGCTCGAGCGAGACACTTCGGCCTGCTTCACCACCTACGCAGATGATGTCACCATATGGACAGAAGCAGTGGATTACCCAAATGAAGAAGTCATGCAGACGGAGCTCCAAGCAGCAATCTTCAGCCTCACTGAAAGCTTGGAAGCATTGCGGCTACAGCTCTCACCTGAAAAGACACAACTCATAAGCATAGACGGCAAGAATTCTACAAACGCCAAAAAGCAGATTACACTGCATCTTGGACAACACAACATCACGTCTGCCAATGGGCAGACAAAAATCTTGGGGGCACAGATTTCTAGTTGCAACAGTCCTCGTAAATGGATTCGTACATTGCAACGTAACCGGACCCCGATGTTGCATATGATTCGCCGGATTTCAAACAAATACGGTGGAGCCCGGCAAAAATCGTGCCAAACACTGTCTAGAGCGGTTGCTGTCGGCAGGATTCTGTACGGGGCACCTGTCTATGAGTTTTCTAATCGCGACGTTAAAGACATCGAAAAGCTAAACAGGGCCACTCTTCGCACCATTACTGGGCTTCCTAAGCACACGAGAAATGAAGAGCTGCTTAAGCTGGTCAGCATACCACCCATACAAGACATTATAAGAGAAGCAAAAATAAGAATGCGATCCCGACTGGAAAACACGACCCAAGGACAGCAGATCATGGCATGGGACAACCGAATCAACATTGCTCCGAGGCCCCTGGGGACCGACACTTCACCCCCGTGGGAGGCGCCGGTAATCGCACTAAGGCCACAACGACCTATTAGTAGGCGGAATGGGGTAGCTAGGCAACTTTTAGCACAGAGAACTGCCCTCACAAGACCACTCAATACAATAGACATCTACACTGACGTTGCAATTAGAAATGAAAGGGTGAGTGTGGCATGGGTGTGTGTGCCAGCGCCTCAGCACAACGGACAGCACACGTGCCACCTACCTGGAGGAACAATTTTACACTCCGAGTTGCTTGCCATATGGGGAGCCATAAATACCATTACGACCGCTGCAGCCTGAAAAGATAACTTCAATGGATATCGAATTTTAACCAAATCATATGCAGCGATTGCAGAGCTGACGGCACCAACTACAGACGACGCAGTGGCCAAGGACACCAGAAAGAGGGTGAAGGAAATGCGGGAAGTTGGAATAGAAATTCAAATTATATGGACACCGGGACATACTGGCACGGACGGGGGAAACGCAGCCGCGGAAGCGGCCGCCGCGCAAGCGGGTGGGCTTGCTGAAACGTACAATGCCCCACGCCCCGACTCCATGCCTAAACCGATAGACTTAAATCCTTACCAAACAATGCTCACTAAAGGCTCCCCTGGCAGATCGATGATGCACTATGTACGCACCAAAATAAAACGCGACAGTAAGCTTAGATTACATGAAGCGACACCAACGCCAGTGTTTGAGGACACGAAAGGGCTCACTCGACCACAAGAGATATTTCTCAACAAAGTAATAACAAACGCTGCTTACACATCGCACATACTTGACAAGTGGTTTCTCCGAAGACACGAAACACTCAAACACAACATATGCACGCACTGTCAGGAACAGTGTACAGCAGACCTAGAACATCTTATATGGCAATGTCCATCGTTTTCACGAGGAAGAAACAAAATTACGCATATTCCACACGACGACATGCCCACATTAGCAGGTCAGGTTATATAAAGCACCGAAATACAACACTCCATTGCTACATACGGCAGTGAGAGCGGCCTGCTTCGAGTAGAGAGAGGTCGACTTATAGCGCGAAGATCGGCCGCATGGCAAGCAACAAGCAACAGCTTGAAGAACCGTTAAGACGAAGTTACACTCCCATCCCTCCTAACTCCCTAAGAACCCAAACAGCGGCCGAGAGCCATCCCTTCCCTTCAATATAGGCTTCATTCATTCTTAAAAAAATCAGGCAAAGAAAATGTACGGGCCTGCTACTGGCTCTGTAGCTGAGCCACCCCCTCTGCCTGATATATTTATAGGAAGGGAAAGACACGGTAGCCCCGCCGGGGTGGTGCAGTGGTAAGACGCCCAACTACAGTGCCGGAGTTCCCGGGTTCGAACCCGACCACGGCGACTGCGTTTCGATGGAGGCGAAACGAAGTGGCGTCCGTGTGCTGTGCGATGTCAGCGCACGATAAAGATCCCCAGGTGGTCAAAATTATTCCGTAGTCCACCATTACGGCTCCCCTTTCTCTCTTTCCACTTTCACTCCCACCTTCATCCTTTCCCTTACGGCGCGGTTCAGGTGTCCACAGAGCAAGTGTGACAGATACTGAGCCTTTCCCTTCCTGTGAACCAAATAAAAAAAAAGACACGGTAACTGTCTAACTTGTTTTCTGTAGACACAGCAACCGCGCCGTAAGGGAAGGGAGGAAGGTGGGAGTGAAAGTGCAAAGAGAGAAAGAGGAGCCGTAGTGGAGGGCTAAGGAGTAATTTCGACCACCTGGGGAACTTTAACGTGCGCTGACGTCGCACAGTACACGGACGCCTAATTTCGACCATGTGGGGATCTTTAACGTGCGCTGACATCACACATCGCACCTCCGCTGCCTCCTGTGGACAGAAGAAAAAATAGAGAAGAAAGGAAAAAGAAGAGGGAGAGAAAGACGCGCACCGCAACAATAGCTGTCGTTCACCACCGAAGCAGTGGCGGGCGCAGTGACGGCCTAAAAGTTAAAGTTAAATTGGTTCACAGGAAGGGAAAGGCGCAGTAACTGTCACACTTGCTCTGTGGACACCCGAACCGCGCCGTAAGGGAAGGGAGGAAGGAGGGAATGAAAGTGGATAGAGAGAAAGGGGAGCCGTAGTGGAGGGCTACGGAGTTATTTCGACCACCTGGGGATCTTTAACGTGCGCTGACATCGCACAGCACACGACGCCTCTTCGTTTCGCCTCCATCGAAACGCAGCCGCCGTGGTCGGGTTCGAGACAAAATTCGGTGGCTGGCTAACCCCCACCGCAAGCGACGTTGACCTACCATCCCAGCCCCGTAGCGCCAGGAACTTCCACCCTTCACCACCTCCATGTCAGTTGTTGTTGTTGTTGTGGCTGTAGGAAGAAGGAAAAGAAAATGCACGGGCCTGCTACTGGCTCTGTAGCTGAGCCACCTCCGCTGCCTCGTGCAGATAGAAGAGAATATAGAGAAGAAAGAAAAGCAAGAGGGAAAGAAAGACGCGCGCCGCAACAACAGCCGTCGTCCACCACCAGCGGTGGTGTGTGCAATAACAGCCTACAAAAGATAAAAATTCGGTGCCAGGCCAGCCCCCGCCGCAAGCAGCGGTGACCCACCTGCAGCAGCCCCATCAGGGCTGAGCACCCCTAGACCATGTCAGCGCACGTTAAACATGCCCAGGTGGTCGAAATTGCTGCGTAACCCTCTACTACGGCTCCCCTTTGTCTCTTTCCCCTTTCACTCTCACCTTCCTCCCTTCCCTTACGGCACGGGTCAGGTGTCCACAGAGCAAGTGTGACAGATACAGCGTCTTTCCCTTCTTGTGCACCAAATATTATTATATCGCTGTAGAGAGTTGTATTTATAAATTAAGGTATTATCACTTATACATGTTCAGCAGAAGCAAATACGTAGAAAATGTTAACATACGGTATTGTCGCTGCACGAGAAGAATCCAACATTTTGTTCTTCATCTAAGCAGAGTGTATGGGCCATGGAACCTTAAGGAACCAAATCAAATAGGGAAAACCCCCAAGGTGGAGTAGATTTCTAATAAGGGAGTAATTACTCATTGACATCCACTTAAGCGCAGCCATACGGCTACAAAGGAAAGCTATACAGCTTACAAAGGAAAGCTATAGAAATAAGAACGTTATGCTAGGCCTCACCGTAAGATTGGACGTCCATAACCTACCAAATGGCCAAAAGGTTTCGTCGGCTCTCTGTATATTAGGCTCTAGACCCCAGAAAGTAATCGTGGCATGATATTCACATATTAAAAGCATCCTGTAAAATAATGAATTTTTGATAGAAACATATTAGCTAAGTAGGGTTATGTAGAAGGTTTCGAAAATATGTTGAATTTCAAATCAATTCAACATATCCGCTAGCATTGGCTTATTATACGTTCAGATCTGCTGTTTTTAGAAATGTCTAGATATTGGTCGGAAATTTTAAAACCAGTATTTAGTGAGCCATGCATTGCACTACGAGCATGTTCAGGCATTGACTGTGACCGGTCTTTCTACTTCCTTAGTGCCAAGGCTATCAAGCAATGTTCGTGACAAAAAAGTAAGCAGAGAATAGAACCCCTACTGCTGAGTAGCCAGGAGATACAAAACATCAGTAGGATAGGTCCCCAAATGGAAAAAAAATTGAACAACAGGGATTGAATTAAGAGTAGTTGAGTAAAAGCTTCGTGATACTGGCTAACTGCTGATTGCAGGGTCAAATTTTAAAGCTCAGCTATATTGGTCATCTCATGCGAAGACAGGAGTCAGTGGAGAAAGTATTGATGCTGAAACAATTGAGGGACAGAAGAGAAAGGGTAGGCAGCTATCTCGATGGTTAGATAGTATACTCGAGGCATTGCAGGTGAATCTGCGCAATATTCGAAAGGCAGTGAGCGACAGCATGGCATGATATGGTTATTATGTCACGAAGTCACGAAGAGTCGGACACGATTGAGTGACTTCGAGAAGGCGTTTATCTACACGGAAGTGGGCGTGTCCCACCTTGATTGTGTCGCGCTGGGAGTCTAGCGCTTCTCTGTATAGCTAGGACCTATTCAAGAATGGTACCTCGCGGAAGATATTGCTGAAAAAAGGATCAGTTGCTTCAAAAAGCCTTAATATGTTAGGTACCCTTCGCTGAACCAATGACTATCGTGTTCTAGTATTGAGGCAACATCGCAATTACATGACTTTTCAGGCCGGCACATATCGTGAATAAAAACAAATCACATGGGTGCGACCCCGAGTACATCGCGAGATCGAGCCATGGTTAGAATGGTATATATTTTGTATTTCTGTCGGACGACTTTGTTGCGTAAAGTTCAATTTCTAATCACTGGAATTATTAATGGTAGTTATTTAAAGCCTAAAGTAAGTGTATTGCATGGACACTCTTAGGGCATGTGCTGAGAAAAGAGGATAATCAATAGTTGTAATGGTTAACAAATTGGTTACCAAGAGAAGGTAAGCATAGAAAGGGGTGGCAGAATGCCAGATGGACGAATGAGGTTAATAAGTTCGCAGGGGTGAAAAGGATACAGATAGGACCGGTCCGGGTTTGATGGAAAAAATATAGGAGGCCTTCGCCCTCCACTGGATCAGTACGGCTTATGATGACTGTCAGTGTAGTGCAATCGTCCTCGTTTTAAGGTATTTAAATGCGGACATCAATTAGTACCACAATCAACTAAACAGCAAATATTTAGCATTTTATACCCACAATTAGACGTTAGCTATATAAGAATACATCACTTGATGCTGTAACGTAGAGTGCCTTTTTAATCACAATAACTGATTACTGGCAATTACCGATTACCTAAAGATAGTAAAGTGCAACCATTACCATCATCATCATCATCATTAGCCTGACTATACCCACTGCAGGACGAAGGCCTCTCCCATATTTTCCACTTAACCCAGTTCTGTGCTAGCTGCATCCACTTGACCCCCGCGAACTTCCTAGCCTCATCCGCCCACCTAACTTTCTGCCGCCCCCTGCTACGCTTTCCTTCTCTTGCAATCCAGTTTGTTACCCTAAGCGACCATTGGTTATCCTCTATTCACACTACATGTCCCGCCCATGCCCATTTCTTCTTAATTTCCAGTAGAATGTCGGTAACTTGAGTTATTTCTCAGACCCACTATGCACGCTTCCTATCTCTTAATGTTACCCCTACCATTTTTCATTCCATAGCCCTCTGGGTTGTCCTCAACTTAAGTAGAACTTTCTTGGTTAGCCTCCACGTTTCAGCCCCATAGGGGAGTACAAGTAAGATGCAACTGTTGTATACTTTCCTCTTCAGGGATACCGGTAAGCTGCTAGTCATAATCTGCGAGTGCTTGCCAAATGCGCTCCATCCCAATCTTATTCTTCTTGTTATTTCCTTTTCATGGTCCGGATCTGCGGTTACTGCCTGTCCTAAGTAGACATAATCGCCTACTAGTTCCAGTACTTCGCTGCCTAATGTAAACTGCTGTTCCTTCCCGATGCTGTTGAACATTACCTTAGTCTTCTGCATATTGATTTTCAAGCCTATCTTTCTACATTTCTTGTCTAGGTCATCAATCATTATTTGCAGTTCATCCCCCGAGTTGCTTAGTAAGGCAATGTCATCACAGATTACTAAGGTATTCTCCTTCTACCCTTATCCCTAACTGCTCCCATTCCAAGTCTCTGAATGCTTCCTCTAAGCAAGCTGTGAATAGTACTGGGGAGATTGTGTCTCTTTGCCTAACACCTTTTCTTATGGGAATTGTGTTACTTTCTTTATGCAGAGCTATGGTTGCTGTGCAGCCACTATATATATATATTCCAGCACTTTCACGTATGGCTCTTCTACCCCCTGATTTTGCAATGCCTGCATCACCGCCGATGTTTCAACTCAGCCAAATTTTTTTTTGTAATCAATGAATGCTATGTATAAAGGCTGGTTATATTTCGAGCATTTTTCTATCACCTGATTGATGGTATGGATATAATCGATAGTATTGTACCGTTTCCGAAAACCTGCTTGATCCTTTGCTTGGTGTCCTGATTCTGTTAGCGATTACCTTAGTAAATACCTTATACGTAACAGGCAGTAACCTGATTGGTCTGTAATTTGTAAGGTTTTTAGAGTCCCCTTTCTTATGAATGCGGATAATGTTTGCATTCTTCCATACAATTATACCCGACATGATATACCCAACATATATGACTAGGCTGCAGAGCAAAGCTCCATGTTTAGTTACGAATGACTAACTGATGCTATTTAAGACCTCATTATTAATGTGCAAAATGCTGAACACAAGCTCTCCAACCAGATATTGTTGTGGGACGCTGTGCCCGCCTAGAGAGAGACACAGAAGAACGGAGGAACTTATCGACGGCCCAGACAACGGCGAGGCACTGGAGTTCCGAAGAGTGGCGGCGGCGCTCTACGTCGTAAAGCTGGCGGCTGGCATAAGCTAGAACATTGTGGTCACCAGACTCGTCTTCCTGCAGAAGGACAGCGCCGAGCACATCTTGGCTGGCATCCGCGTGGAGGACGATGGGGGCCGATTCGCCGTAGTGGGCCAATGTGGGAGGCTTGTGGAGTGCGTGCTTGACGTCAAGGAACGCGAGCTGTTGGACCGGCGTTCAACTCCACGCTGCATTCTTCTTCAGCAGGGCGGTCAACGGAGCGCTTCGCTTGGCAAAGTCCGGAATGAAACGACGGAAATACGAAGCAAATCCAAGGAAACTTCTGAGCTCCTTGGCGGTGGTGGGAGCTTCGTAAGTCGTAAGCGCTTTTAGTTTTTCGGGTCGGGGCGGACGAGTCCTTCGCTCGCCTCTGAAGGGAGCGGACGTACGTTACGTTGTCTCCAGACTCGGCGCGTTTCCTCTCGCGTCAGTCGCCTTTCAGCTCTCGGTGGGGGCGGGTGTGTGCGGCGCTCGCTCCGGCGAGCTTCCCAGAGGTGGAGGAGGCGGTTATATTGCCGGTGGCACCGACAAAAGCATAACCGTAAACTTAAGGCTCGAATTTCCGAGCTCACCCAGCAGGCGGACGAGTATGCGGCCCAGCTCGCAGACGCCAACTGGGTGGATCGTTGCAACACAGCGGCGCGGGAGATGTCCAGCAGGAACACCTGGCGGCTCTTCCGCGCTCTTATCGACCCAACGCAGACACACACAGAAACTCAGAAACATTTACAACGTGCCATACACAGCTTTCAGGGCAACACAACTCAGCTAGCGCACAAGTTGCGGGACCAATACTTGTGCACTACCCAGGACCGCCGCGGACCGGCGCACTCTTATGCAGGTTCGGAGAACGCTGAGCCGGATCAGCCGTTCCAGCTCCACGAACTGCGGGCGGCCCTGGCGAAAATGAAATGTGGCACAGCTCCGGGTCGGGACAAAATTACAGGCAAATTACTAGCTAACTTACCCGACCCGGCCTACCAATCCTTATTGGATTACATCAATTCAATTTGGCTTGGCGACGCGCCACTCCCCATCGATTGGAAGACTACTCTGGTCACTTTCATTCCAAAAGCTGGCAAGGCTATCAACACGGACAACCTTCGACCCATCTCTCTAACCTCATGTGCGGGCAAACTAATGGAGACGATGGTGCGTGACAGGTTGTCCGAGTTCATGGAAAATCAACACATCTTCGCAGACTCAATGTTCGGATTTCGCCCGTACAGGTCCGCACAGGATTTTTTCCTACAACTTAATCGGGACGTTCTTGACCCAGTCGAATGCCCTCACAACGACAGGGTCATACTCGCCTCAGACTTGAAAGGAGCCTTCGCCAATGTTACTCATGACGTAATACTCACTCATCTTTCACAAACCGGTTGCGGACGCAACGCTTTCAGATACATTCGGCAATTTTTGACAGATCGCCAATCCTACAATAAAATCCAGGACACCGAACATGGCCCGTTCCAACTTGGAACCAGAGGAACACCACAGGGTGCAGTGCTGTCTCCTCTCTTATTCAATCTGGCTATGATGCACCTGCCGGCCCAGTTGGGTGCTGTCGCTGGTGTGCAGCATGCGCTGTATCCCGATGACATCACCCTGTGTGCCACGCAAGGTTCTCTTGGAGATATTGAGGCCAACCTGCAGCAAGCGGCAACCATAGTGGACCGTTATGCTCGCCACTGCGGCCTTCAATGCTCCCCTCAAAAGTCTGAATTTGTACACATACGCCCCTCACCAAAGTGTACGGCCAAAATTGAGCTCTTTTTAGAGACAGGATCAATTCCTGAAAGCACAGAAGTCCGGGTACTGGGGCTCTCTATTCATCAACATAGACGGTCGGACACTACCTTGGCGAAACTCCGTAAGGTGGGGGACCAGGTGGGCCGCATGGTCCGCCGGGTTTCTAACAAAGGTAGGGGGTTGCGGTGCAAAGACGCCTTGCGGCTGGCGCATGCATTCGTAACCAGTCGAATCTTGTATTCGACTCCTTACCTCCACCTTCGGAAACAAGACGAGGATGCACTCGAAGTCGTCCTGCGCAAAATTTTTAAGAGAGCCCTCGATCTCCCCGTGAACACCTCCAACCAGCGTGTACTGGGCCTGGGCATGGTGAATACGTTCCGGGAAATCCGAGAGGCTCACTTAACCAACCAATACACACGTCTTTCTAGGACACTGTCGGGTCGCCGCCTCCTTGCCCGGCTACACATCCAACATACCACCCTTATGGAAGATCGTGTACGCCTCCCTTTCGAGTGGAGATGCGCCCTCCACGTACGCCCTCTTTCTAAAAACATGACACGTGAAGACCAGAATGGCCGGCGCCTGGCGCGGGCGGAAGCCCTGGGCCGCCATTATGGGTCGAAACCCGGCATTTACTACGTGGACGCCTCCGGCCCACACCATGGGTGATGGTACACGGCCGCAGTGGTCCACCAGTCTAAAACGGTTAACGGGCTTACATTTCGCGCCCGTGACATAACCCACGCGGAGGAGGTCGCCATTGCGCTGGCAGCTACCCACACTGATTCTAAAACAATTATCTCCGACTCGCGAGGGGCCTGTCGGAATGTCGAGCAAGGCTGGGCGCCATACCTAGCCTACCGACTACTTCAAAATTGCACCTACACCGGGGACCCCCTTACCGGAAAATAGTATGGGCTCCTGCTCATATGGGTCTCGAGGGGAATGAGGCAGCCGACGCCGCCGCCCGCGCGCTCTCTTTCCGGGCTTCCCATCTCGACCCCCTAGATCAGGATCTCGAATTCGAACCCGCGTATTCTTTTAAAGACAGTGTTCTTTATTATCAATCTTGTCATAGCCTTTACCCTCACCCAAGTAAAGGTCTATCTAAGACAGAGGAGCGGCTTCTACTCCGTCTTTATACCAACACTCTGCTGTGCCCGGCAGCACTAAAACATTTTAATCCCTCCGTCACGGGCAGTTGTCCGCACTGTGCGGAGAAGTCTTCGGACATCTACCACATGGTGTGGGCTTGCCCATCCACCCCAGCTATTCCTCCTCACCCCAACCCCACTCGGGAGGACTGGGAGGCGACCCTGCTCGGCTGCTATGACCTGCAGGCCCAAAAGGCCTTGGTCGAGCGCGCCCGGGCAGCGGCCGACGCCACTGGGGTCCCGTACTAGGGACCCCACCCAGTATCTGTAAGGACTGGATGTTCATAGATCCGGCCGATGCATACATCTACCCCTTTTTGATTCAATAAACGTCTGTCACCACCGCCACCCCTGGCGAGCTCGCACGCGCCCGCTGTCACCGAGCACTCGCTCGCCTTCGCCTCCCTCCGGCGCTGGCTCGCCCTGCTCGCCCCGTCGTGACCTTCAGTCCTCCTGCGCTCCGGTGATTACCGTCGCAGTTCCCTGGTCCTTCTTGGTCCATCCTCGCTGGTCTCATCCAGCCCACCAGCCGAAGCGGAGCCCGGATCCGTCTCCCAACCCAACCCCTGACCCTTGGGCGTGCGAGTGTGTCCCGTGCTGCGGGTGATGCCAGGTCTCGCCCTGCCAGCACACCCTCCTCCCTTGAGGAGTCTTTTTGTGCGGCCCCCTTTGACCTTGGTCTTCGCCTGCGGCGCACCGACGTCGCCCGCGCCCGAGGCGAGTCCCAGTGCTGGTCCGGACTCGTGGCTCTGCGCCAAGGCTCCCTGCTGCTCCTTCGGGGGCGCAGTCCTGCTGGCCCATGCCAGTTTCGCATGGGCCAGCAGGACTGCGCCCCCGAAGGAGCAGCAGGGAGCCTTGGTGGAGAGCCGCAAGGTTCGTAGGCATCGACGCATCCAGCGTCGCCTGCCGCTTCTGCGGCCCTCCCGGCTGCTTCGGTAGCAATCCCGGGAACCTCGTGCTCTCGGGCCTCGACGCGCCGCCCTTCCCGGCGGTTCTTCCAGCGTCCCCTGCCGCGACTCAGCTTCGGCTGAGGTACCACTGCGGTCCCTTCCGCTGCCTCCAGGATATCCCTGGACACCAAGAGTGCCGCCGCTCGCTCAGGCTGGCATACGTCGTGTCCAGTACCCCATCCCCCCTCATCATAGTATCACCACCAGTCGGGACGGATGCCATGCCGGCTCACAACATGATCCAAGTACGTCACCTCTGCAAAACCGAAGAAACATTTCTTCGGTTTTAAGCAAAGCCCAGCAGAGGTAAGTGCTTCGAGGACGAGTTTGAGTCGCGTTTGGTGTTATTCAAACTTAGCCGCGAAGACAATTACGTCGTCTAGGTAGACCAACGCCATAGTCCACTTCATATTGCATAAGACGATGTCCATGAGGCTCTGAAAGGTAGCTGGAGCATTCGAGAGACTGAAGGGCCTACGGTTGAACTGGTAATGGCCGTCGGGAGTCACGAAAGCCGTCTTTTCCGCATCATCGGGGTGAACAGGCAACTCTCAGTAGCCTGAGAGCAGATCTAGGGTGGAAAAATAATGGGCCCCCTTCAGGCGATCGAGTGCATCGTCGAGGCAGGGCATCGTTGACGGCACTGTCCCACGAGATAGTGCCGTCAAACGTGGGTAAATCCACTACGTCCAATGATGTACCTGCGCCGAGCACGTTATTGGCGGCTACGACAGCAGGCCCAGCGACGGCAAAGCTGGAGGCAGCGGTGGCAGTGACGCCTAAAGACTCATGACTTGTGTTCGGCTCGGCAGGCACAAGGCGACGGAAGTCGCACCGGAGAGCTTCCATCTCCACAGCCTGGGCAGTCAGACGGGCCTCCCATGCGTCCATCCTCTGAGTAACTATATCCAGGAGGCGCTCAATACCGCCATCCAGCTGCTGCGAAGAGCACAGCCCCTCCGAGCGTCTAGGTCTAGCTGCGCCAGCCGCTGCGTCGTCGGCGCCATCGCCTGGTGGCAGAGTCCTGTCGTCTGGCACGTCGGGTCCTTGACTTTGTGAGCGGGAAAGAGGCATGATCCCACTTCTGACACCAAAATGTTGTGTGACGCTGTGCCCACCTAGAGATAGACACAGAAGAACGGAGTACACCATGCAAACACCACTTGCCCCGGCGCTCTTCTTTGCGTGATTCCGTTCTCTCAACGGTAGGGTCCTCTGAGCAGCGTCACCTGGCGACAGATAGCGGAAATATTGCAAAAATCAATAAGACCGCGTTTAAAGCCTGCCGCACTAGCTGCGTCAGTGGCGCAATGGATTAGTATTACGTACCTGAGCCCTTAGCGAATGAAATATTTGTTCCAATCCTGAGTGTCATTTTTTTCCAAATTTTTTTTATTGCAACAATAAAATAACCTACTAATATCTTTCCTGGAGGCAGTTCCCCTTTAGGTTGCATCATGTGATGTTTTTAATTCTTACCTCCCGTCGCCGGGGTGGCGCAGTGGTTACGGCGCTCGACTACTGTTCCCAAGGACGCGGGATCGAATCCCGGCCTCGGCGGCATCTTTTCGATGGAGGCGAAAAGCAAGGCGCCCGTGTGCTGTGCGATGTCAGTGCACGTTAAAGAACCCCAGGTGGTCGAAATTTCCGGAGTCCTCCACTACGGCGGGGGGCGCTGTGAGCGCGCGAAGCGAGAGGACGTGCAGCGTATCGGCTCCACCAAAGTTTTGGCTGGAGCAACGAAATTTCGACCTCAACCCCATCAAGTCAGCTGCGATTGTCTGCGTGAAATTGGCAGCTACCTGTGGACACCACCCGCACACAGGTGGGACTATTAAGGCATTTAGGGCCGATCATCACTTGCGTGTCGTGGCGGCGACGCTAGGCCTAACGGCTGCGCCGCAGCCCGGCCGTGGGTGAGTCGCCCAACAGCGGCAAGATGGCTCAACAGTTACAACGTGGCTACGACCCGGCCACCATGACCTGGTCAGAGACTTCGGCAACGTCTGCGCCTGATAGCCCGGATTCTGCGCCCATCGAGAACGCGAGGCTATTCAAATTGGTTGAACGCCGCTCCCGCAAGCGGAACGCCAAGAAGGCGGACACCAGGTTGAATGACCCCTCAACACAGCAAAACGCTGCTGTGCGCGCTGCAGCACTTCACGGCGGGCCCCCGCGTAACTCTGAACCCGTTTGGAAACCAAAGCCGCTTCCTCGGCTTCACCCCGAAGACATTGTCATCATCCTGAAGCCCCGGGTGACCGTCGCTCTCAAGGATGTCTTCCAACATGGCGAGCTGGGAGCAGCGTTCGCGGCCTACCTGGGCACCCAGGCCGCAGCATCGCTCAGCCTCCTCCCCACGTGGGAGCAAAATCTTATCGTCGCAGGCACCCGACAACCGCACGTCGCTGACAAGCTTCTGCATGATTTCGAAATTGCGTCACCCAAAGGTCAGCTCCCCATGTACGGCCAATTGAAACTCACTGGTGATGTGTGTCGCGGCGTCATCACCGTAGCAAACTACGAGACCAGTGAGTCACTCCAAAACAAGATCCAGTGGCGTGCTGGAGAGCTTGCCGATATCCGCAAGCTTGGGAAATCAAACGTCGCGGCGCTCACTTTTGTGGGCAAAGTGGTGCCGCGATTTATTCACTATAATTCAGAAGTGACCCTTGTACGTGCGTACAAGCGAACTGTCCCGGCCTGCGTGCGATGCGGTACTGTGGGCCACCGGGCGGACACATGCCCCTGCCCGGACAACGAAAAGTGCGGCCTGTGTGGCCAAACGGTGCCGACCGTCGACGGGGTCAAGGCACCTCATGAATGCAGTCCATCCTGTGCAGTCTGCGGGCAAGCCCACCCTACCAACTCACGTGACTGCACGGGAAAATTCCGCCAGCTCAAGGCACCAGGCCCCAAGGCCAAACGCCGTGAGCCCCCAGCAAAACGGCGGCAGCCAAGGCAACAAACTCCAGGTGGCAATGGCGGAACGCCGCCTGCTGATCCTGCCACCGACATCAAAACGCCGCCTGGGAAGAAGGCGCCTCCACCGCCACCGCCCAGCGGCATGGACAAGCACCACTTCCCGGCTCTTAAGACGGGTGGCGCTGCCGGCGCCCGGGCATCTGCGCCCCAACATTGCAAACAGGTGAGCAGCTGGGCGGGGATCGCCTCCTCTTCTCCCCAGGCCCCCTCTTCCCCACTCACCGTCTCCGCGCTCGATGCCGAATACAAAAAACAGATTGACGTGCTCCGGGCACAGAATGAAATTTTACTGAACAAAATTCAAAATTTAGAATCAAAATTGGCGTCCGCCGCTCCGAGCTCGCAGAACTCGGACGCGATGGAGAGCGACGCGGAGCTCTCGCCAGCCCTCGTGACGGCGATCTCCGCGATGGAGGAACGCTTATCCTCAAAAATGCAATCTATGATAGAAGCCGCTATGGACCAGATCTTCACCAAGGTCATAACTGCCATACCGGCGGTCGTCTCAAAACACATCTCGGACAAGCCCCGCCTCCTCCGTCGGTCGGGGCCCATTAGGGACGTATCCCGTCCTGCAAAATTCAACCGTCGGATCATTGATTCGGACAATGAGGACAGCTGCCCCGCTCCTGCCGCAACCCCCTTGGTGCCGCAGGTAGCTGGCTCTGGGGCAGCCACTCCCTCCTCCTCCCCTCCAAAAATGTTAAATCATGGCGAGACACCTTAGTCAAAGGCGCTCTTCTACCTCCAATTCGGCCATCTCAACATTAATAACACAATGGAACTGTAGAGGCTTTAAGGACCGCACTAAGCGGGCCAATTTCCGCCTCTACCTTGAAACATTCGAGTGTGTACCAGCCGTGGTTGCCCTCCAGGAGCCAGGCCTAGGCGCCACACTTTCAAATTACACGACGTTCCAACAGGATCCCGCGTCTTGTCTTCTCGAACACAAAGCATGCACAGCCAACTTGGTGGATCTCGATCTCCAACTAGGTTATTCCTATGTAATGGTGACAATTCTACCACTCCGCCGCAGGGACCCGCCATTGCATGTACTCAACGTGTACTGCCCTCCCAAACTCAAGCGAGTGACATTCGCGGACCTCTTCAGCCGCGCGCTAAGAGTAGCGGATCGCGATCCCCTCCTGATCGTGGGCGACTTTAACGCTCCCAGTCAGCTGTGGGGGTAGCGCAAGGAGGAGTCGCGCGGACGTAAGTTGGCGGAACTTGCGTCCACGTTGGGCCTCACCCTCCACACTGACCCGGTCTGCCCAACACGGTTAGGAAACTCCGTGACACGGGATACGTGTCCGGACTTAACCTTCACTCGCAACATAAGACACGCAGACTGGCTCAACACCGAGGAAACCCTCGGTAGTGACCACTGCATCCTTAAAATTACAATACACACACGCCCGCTCAAACGTCCCACAACACAAGCCCGTATCCCAGATTGGACGAAATTCAGGCAAAATTTTGACTCACTTGATAACACACCCATTTCCGAGCAGGGCTTCTCAGCATGGTCCCAACAGCTGCTGACACACCTTCGCTCGCATGAAACACATATCCAGCTCTCAGAAGCAGTTACGGACGTGGATAACCACCTCCTACACCTCTGGGAAGCCCGTCGCAGCCTCGTCCGCCGTTGGCGACGCCAGAAACACAACAGAAAGCTTAAAGCTCGAATTGCCGAGCTCACCCAGAAAGCGGCTGAGTACGCGGCCCATCTCGCCGACTCCAACTGGGTGGATAGATGCAACACGGCCGCGCGACAAATGTCTAGCCGCAACACATGGAGCCTCTTTCGAGCCCTCATCGACCCAACCCAAACACGAACCGAAACACAGAAACATTTGCAGAGAGCCATGCATGCTTTCTCTGGCAACACTACTCAACTGGCACAGAAACTCCGGGACCAGTATCTGTGTACAGCCCAAGACCCCCGTGGATCATCATACTCTTATGCAGGCAGAGAGAACACAGAGCTGGAACAACTTTTCCAACTCCATGATCTGCGGGCGGCTCTTGCCAAAATGAAACGGGGCACTGCCCCGGGAAGGGATAAGGTCAGCGTCAAACTTTTGACGAACCTGCCCGACTCGGCATACCAGTCCCTCCTTGACTACATCAATGCGATTTGGCGCGGGGACATCCCCCTGCCAAGCGACTGGAAAACGGCTCTGGTAACCTTTATTCCTAAATCAGGGAAACCAATTGACACAGATAACCTCCGTCCCATCTCTCTCACCTCCTGTGTGGGCAAACTAATGGAGACGATGGTGCGGGACCGGCTATCTGAATATCTTGAACAAAAACATGTATTCGCAGGCACCATGTTCGGATTCCGCCCACACAGATCCGCTCAAGATGTCCTCCTGCAACTCAATCGGGAAGTCCTTGACCCACTCGAATGCCCCCATAATGACCGGGTAGTACTCGCCTTAGATCTCAAAGGGGCATTTGATAATGTAACACACGAGATTATACTCACCCACCTAAGCCAGACCGACTGTGGTCTCAACACATTCCAATACATCAAGCAATTTCTCACGGATCGTCAGTGCTACATTCGCATCCAAGATAATGAGCATGGTCCTTACCTACTCGGCACGCGGGGAACCCCCCAAGGCGCAGTACTTTCCCCGCTGCTCTTCAATTTGGCTATGATGCACCTGCCTGCCCAGCTCGATGGTGTCACTGGTGTGCAGCACGCCCTGTATGCCGATGACATCACCCTGTGGGCCACGCATGGCAGTATCGGGGACATTGAAACCAGCCTGCAAACAGCGGCGACGATAGTAGACAGCTACGCCCGCCGCTGTGGTCTTCAGTGTTCACCACAAAAATCAGAATTTGTGCACCTCCGCCCCTCGCGAAAGTGCACAACTCAAATCACTCTTTCTTTAGACAGTGGTCCCATACACGAAGCTGACGAGATACGGGTACTCGGACTCTACATACACAAACACAGACGGTCAGACACTACATTGGCCAAACTCCGTAAGGTGAGGGGACCAGGTGGGCCGCATGGTCCGCCGGGTTTCAAACAAACGCGGGGGGTTGCGAAGTAAGGATGCCTTGCGGCTGGCAAACGCCTTCGTGACTAGTCGGATTCTATATTCGACACCTTATCTCCACCTACGGAAACAAGAGGAGGATGCCCTTGAGGTTATCCTTCGCAAAATTGTCAAGCGTGCCCTGGACCTCCCCATCACTACTTCAAACAGCCGTCTTATGGCCCTTGGGGTGGTGAATACTTTTCGGGAGCTCCGGGAGGCGCACCTTACAAATCAGTACACGCGTTTGTCGCAAACGGAGTCGGGTCGCCGCCTTCTTGCTCGACTCCATATCCAACACACCACACTCATGGAAGACAGGTTTCGCATCCCAGAATTGTGGAGACGCGCCCTCTGCGTGCGACCTCTGCCAGCGAATATGTCACACGAAGATCATAATGGTCGGCGCTTGGCACGAGCGGAAGCCCTAGCCCGACATTATGGCAACAAAACAGGTGTATACTACGTGGACGCCTCCGGCCCTCACCACGGGGGATGGTACACGGCCGCTGTAGTTACAACAGCAAAACGGTTAACGGTCTCACCTTCAGAGTCCAAAGTACAACACACGCAGAAGAGGTGGCGATTGCTCTCGCGGCCTCTCATTCCGACTCAAAATACATAATTACCGACTCGCGAGGAGCCTGTCGGAACGTCAGACAAGGCTGGACTCCCTTACTAGCCTATAAAATTTACTTAAACTGCATACGGGATACGGACCCCGCACACCGCTACCTTATATGGGCCCCTGCTCATCAGGGTTTGGCAGGAAACGAGGCAGCAGACGCAGCCGCCCGCGCGCTGTCTCACCGGGCTGTTTTCTCCTCCCTACCCGATCAGGAACCCGATTTTAATCCGGCCTACACCTTCAAAGATATCACGACGTACTATCAAAATTGTCATCGCCTTTATCCCAGCCCATGCAAAGGTCTCAAAAAGGCGGATGAGCGGCTTCTTCTCCGCCTTTTCACCAATACATTGCTGTGCCCGGCAGCCCTAAAACATTTTGACCCCTCCTTTAGTGGCAGCTGCACACACTGTGGAGCGGTGTCTTCTGACATCTATCACATGTTGTGGGCCTGCCCCTCCAACCCGGCTATTCCCCCCATCCCCAACCCAACCCGGGAGAACTGGGAGGCGGTCCTGCTCGGCTGCCACGACTTACAGGCCCAACAAGCCTTAGTCGGACGCGCCCGAGCGGCGGCAACCGCCACTGGGGTCCCCAACTAGGGACCTCCACCTAGTGCTTGTAAGGATCGGTCCCTTATGGGCCGATCCAAACATACCTCCTGGCCCTTGTGTAAATAAATGTTCTTACCACCACCACCACTACGGCGTCTCTCATAGCCTGAGTTGCTTTGGGACGTTAAACCCCACAAACCAACCAACCAACCAACAATACCTCCCGTGAACGCAGCCACGAGACAACACAATGGACAACGCCTAAACGATTTAATTACATAATCATTTCCTCCCTTTAGTGAGTGTATGTTACCTTTAGGTTGCGTTCAGACACCCCTCTCGGTAAGAATCGCCGTTTAACCCGCTCAGAGGCAACCCGTGATGAGAAAGAAGTTGCGGGACCCTACCGTTGAGGAGACGGAATTACGCCTCTTCTTTTGTTCTCTAACCCTCGCGCTTGCGCCGCGCGCTCGTCTCGTGCTCGTCCCGCACCTCTTCTTTTTCTGGCGCAGCGCTCCTCGGCGCGCGCCGTAACAATATGAAGAATTTTATTGTGGATTTCTGCTTTAATCAGAACTTATGGGGAATGACTCCGCATAAGCTATCCGATGATATATATTACGAAAAATCAGCTTAAAAGCAAGGAAAACTTAGCATAACGGACAAACACAGCGCTGTTATTTTAAATTCTGATTTTTTGCGATGGTCTTTTTTTAGAATGAACCCGTTGCAGCTATCCCAGTTCACTGTGCTTATCGATGGTACATGACCTGAGGATGCACCACAAAGTGCAATTTTTTTCACAATCCACAATCAACTAGATTGTTTGGTTTGTGTAGTTTAACGTCCTAAAGCGACTAAAGCTATGCGAGCCGTCGTAGTTACGGACTCAGGAAATTTCGAAAACCTGGTAATAGTTAACGTGCACTGACATCGCACAGCACGTTGGTGCCTAGCTTTTCACCTCCATTGAGAAGCGGCCACCAATGTCGGGATTCGATCCCGCAACCCTGGGCACAGTAGTCGAGCGCCCCAACTACTACGCCACCGCATCGCATACAATAAACTAGTTGAATGTAGTTAACTACTATACGTAACTGTTAAAATAGCGTTTTACAGGTGTACTTAAACAGACATGAAGTCATGTGGTCATACACTAGTGGGCCTTAGCACACTGCATTTTAGACTAGTAGCTAGGCCAGGGACTTCCAACTTTGACCTTGGCCCAGGGTGAAGGTGATGATTATGGATCGAACCGTTTTGTGAATTTGGACGGAAAGAGCAGAGCTCTATTCTGAAACATGAATACGCTTTCGAAAAATCTAATATTATTCTCTTTAGAAAAAAATGCCGGTCGTATTCAATCTAGTCCGCATCCTAGTTACTCCTTGCTGTACCGCGTTATCTTCAGAAGCGATTGTTTGGTTGTTTATTTGTTTGTCTTTACATTTAGGTAATTACGAAAGAAATGCGACTCGAGAGAAAGTCATTCATCGTCGGAAGGTAAGCTCCGCACTCGTTTTTTGTATTTCATGTTTGCAGAACTGGCAGACAGACTGCTCAGTGTGGCACAATGCACTTTGCTCGCGAAGCGCTATTCGCTCATTTGCACAGTAGAATCCTTTCTTTGAATTTATGGCATAGCTGCAAATATACGTTTTTTTATTGAATAAATAAATAGAATATGCGGTCACTAGGTTAGAAACATTGTTCATGAAACTTAGCTGGGTCTACGACGGGTAATGAATCCGGAGAAAAATGCTGAACGATCTATACATTGTGCTTCCGGAGCGGAGCTCCATGCACTTTTCAAATTCAGACCCAAAGGTCAAATCAGGTATGAAAATGGCCGAGAACAGGAGGCGAGCCGACGCCGCATCTGCATGCTTCGCAGTCACGCCTGCCCCGGCGCCGAACATAAAATAACCGAACCTTCTCGTCAGATGTGATGACACGTGCTTTGAGTAGGCACTGTCACACCTCTGCGAAGCGCAATGGCCTCCGCCGCTTCTCCAAAAGCTCACTCTAACCAGTTGTGTCAAGTGGTGGGCACAGTGATTCGCTATTGCTAAATAAAAGGGCAGCGCTCGCCGCCTGACAACGCGGGACAGACAGCGGAAAAAGGTGGCCACTCCTGGCCCCATCCTTCTGGGAACCCGAAGGGCAGCGCCTGTTGAAGCGAGGGTTCTTTTGTAACCGGCAGCATGCGTAGTGAATCCCGTCGTCACCAATTCCGCTTCGGCAGCGAGACAATATTCACTTACTTTACGCTCCGTCTAACCTGGCTCAGCTGAGTTGGACCAGAGCAATTTTATAACAATGTTTTCATACTACATTCAGTGGTGACTTATCTTTTACGACAGTTCTGAAGATTTCAAAATGTGAAAGTATCGTATCATTGAATACAGAGCTGAATATACATTTATTTTTATATTCTGCAGAAGCCTGGTGTTCCCCGGTGTAGAGATGGAAGGGACACCCCGTACCCGGACGACTCTCCATGCTACGTAAGAGTGCCATAGCGACATTCTTTCGAAGCTTGTTTTTTCCTATTGACAAAGAAAATCATGTTCGCTTTCCTCCACATTTTCTGCCCAGCCTATGGCTGTCTCGCATGGTCAGCATTGCATGAATTGAGAGCAACGCCCGTGCTTCTGCAGATGCGGTCCTTATTGTGGTTTTGAAATCTACAGCGCGAATATAATCGCACACTATGATCTCTGCGCTAAATCAATAAAGAGCAGGTTCGAATCTCAATCTGAATCGAAACAAAGATTTAAAGAAAGCCAACACACACCCATACTCTCACACACACAGACACACACACTCTGCAGCGATAGAGCACGTGCTTTTTAAAATTATTTTGGCTGTTCGATACAGACTTGCTTGCCACTAATGCATGTGTGGCATTTACAGTGAAGCAATCTGGACAGAATTGTATAAGGCATTTCCTATTAGAACACCTTACGAATAATTGGCTGCACGTTAAAACAACAGCTCTCCAACCTTCTTTTTGTGGCGAATCTTGGAAAAATAGACCTCGCACAGACGTAGTGTGAAATCAGACAGCGGCCAGTAATTGCCCAAATGAAGATATCAGTGCCAAGACATGGCATTTTATAGAGACGGACCTCGCAATACTCAGAGAGTTTGAAAGTTTTCGTGGTTTTGCTCAAATGGTTGACTTTAGGGACACCTTTTCAACGCAAGCCGTTATAATGCTGCTTAAGACAGGCGTAGAGACCCATGGTACGATGCGGAGACTCAACCTGAATCACACTTTGGATGATGTGGCCCATGAGGCCAGCTTAGGCACCCTTTCGAATAAAAACGCAAAGAGGGGAAGGAGGGCAAGCCTTTCTGTGCTTTTGTACCTCTCCTTAAAATTAGAATTGCCGAAAGTTCGGTGAAGGAAATGAGGTCAGATACCTTTCCTCTGGGGGGAAGAAGGACATCGCACGGTTCGTCGCTGTCACCGCTCCTACTTAATATCTTTTTACATAAGTTGCGCCGGAGGCTGGAAAATATATCTGGTTTAAACAAATCTTTTACGGGGATTATAATACGTTGCGGGCTACCAGAATGTTGTAATGGCCTGCTGGAAGAGATGCTGCAGCGGACAGTAAAAGTTATAGAGTAGATCGCTAGGGAGGGAGGGCTATTTTACTAGCAACACAAGTCAGAAGAATCTTGTAGTACGAGAGGGGCCAGCAGGAAAGGAAAGAGAGAAATCAGGGCTGGGAAAAAGCAACATCGATGTAACAGCAGCGGGCGTATATCGCGTGCCTTTTGCTACAATGAAATGCTCCCTCGAAAATGCTTTTCCGTAGCCCCTTCAGCCCCTTCAAAGGTTAGTAGGAGTCCATTGCGCTATTGCTACGAATAATGATACTGGTGACTATACATTGCTTCCAATGTACCTTTGCGGATGCTAGCCCTCATTATGTAAGAACTGTAAATTGGCACCATCAGAGAACGTCACTTCCAAGCTGCAGTATTCTTTACCTCAATGTTTACCTGTACTAAAGCGAGGTGATATAAATCTGTGTCATGAATGCACCAATTGTAGTAGGTCTCTCTGCTGCAGTTTTTCTAGCTTGTCAGCTGAATAGCAACATGTGGCTATCAGATTAAGAGCAGTGCCACAGGCCTGCAAGGATGTGCGCTAATGATGCCTACACACACACAGTAGACAATAGCAGAGGAGATTTGGAAAAGCTTGATCATCTTCCAGCTGTCGCCCCTAAACGTTCTCGAGCCTTGAATGAAAAACAGCGGTTTAGCAACACAACTCCATCATCACGTTCCTTCAGGCGTATCACCCGTAATATCGATTGAAAAGGAACTTAGCGCTATATTGCTTGGGTCAATCCACACGTTTAACCTTACTTTCTTTGAACAATTTCGCCATTATTTTATGTATTTGCAACATTCAAATATCTAGCGGTTTCAGTTAATATGGTAGCTTATTTGGCGTACAGTCAGTTTAGTTATTATGCGGTTTAGGAAGCAATCATTCAAAATAGAATTTGTACGTCTCTATCGGCAGTCTCCCTACGCATAAAAGTGCGAAAGTGTAGAAAAACGCCTCAAGGTGTAACAAGGAATAAGGACTAGTCAAGAATTATATTGCATAAATAAACAATTTTATTTCGGCTCTATGACCTAGATCCCTCATTATAAGGTAGCAGTATAAGGCAGGAAATTATATTCCGGACGAAAACTGAGAAAATTGCGAAGTAGACAAGATTACACCTATTTATTGGCATCGCAATGATCGTAGCGAAGCCATCAAAGCCCTGCTCTGGAATGTTAGACACAGATGAAGGAATAGTATACATTTTTATTATTGCAACTGTTGGTTGTGTACGTAGATGTTAATGTGTAAGAAAACATGATCTTCAGTTGCAGGCTAAAAATAGCCTAGTCCGGGAATAATGCCTGCCAATGAGCGTGCTTAGCAGTTTTCACACATAAATAAAGAGCAGAAGCAATAAACATGTCTTGCATCATCTGCGGCGGATGGATTACGATAGTTCCTACGGTATCACAGAGATGATGTGACTTGCTTCAATATCTTTTTGTAGCTTGTTCTTGAGTACTCCCCAACTTTCTACGGCCTTTCTTGCCCTCGCCATTGATGCCGCGTTTATAAATCTTTAAGCAATTCAATCAATGATCGGGCTCTTTAATTTATATTTTTGATTTAGGCGCGTACCGTGCGCTACTCGAGCGCGCAGGTTTTAGAGCGTTTAATTAATGTGAAGCAGTTAGCCATGTTGACATAAATTGTGACCAGTTTATATTGCTGGCATCTGTTGCTTTTCAGTACTATACTCACCACATTAAGAACAAAAGAATTTGCCAGGTCGGCAAATGCCCAGGCGGAGAGTGTGAGACATGAAAGAAATGGAATGCCCAGATAAACGCCGCGGATGATGAGCTGTAGTTTTCATCTGATTTTTTAACTGGCAAATAAATTCGGCGTGAACAAAAAGCCGAATTCTGTATTACTGCGTGTGCCGCGTGCGAGATTTGTCACCGATGACTCCAAGTTAGCGGCGTTTATGCGTCGACAACAATGTATTAGCAGGTTTTCTTGACATCTTCTCTCAAACAATTAGAGGCCACTACGGAACTGCATTGCGAGATTGCTAAGGCATCACTGATTGCACGAATTTTTTGTTTGTCGTTTTTTATTTTTTGTGTATTTAAAACTTTCCTTTCTGGGTTTATTTATTTTTGTTATTTTAATTTTTTTGTCTGCTAATGACACTAATTACTATCAATATTAATAGGATTTATTTACTAGTGGTACTTTTATTCACAATCACCTCAAATCATGATTATCCGTTGCCTACTAACATTTCGGGCTTCACCACAAACTGAACAACTCTGCCGTTGTTAAGAGGCGTTGAAAACTTCACTGGGAACGCGAATAAGCGAAGCACGTTAAGCGATACCCTTTCTATGGAATCTCGCATGAACTACACGCCAGAACTCACGCGCTACGACGCAGTTGATGGTTGCGTGGGAATTCGACTAAGCAAGCGGGCAGTTCGGGCATGCATAGGAGCGCACAACGTCTCATCACTTCAGTCGGTCACGGGTGGACAGCACAATGCAACTGAGTCGCCACACCTCATCCACCCACCTAACTTTCCGCCGCACCCCGGTATGCTTTCCTTTTTCCTTCCCTTGGAATCCAAATTGTTACCGTAATCGACCATCGGTTGTCCTCTCAGATAGAACCCCTGCCCATGCCCATTTCGTTTTATTTCCACTAAAATGCCATTTACTCGAGTTACATCTTTGGGCCAATCTGCGCGCCTTCCCTCTATTCACGTTACACTTATAATTTTTTCTTCCATAGCGCTCTGCGTTGTCCTCAACTTAAGTAGGGCCCCTTTTTTAGCCCCCACGTTTCAGCCTGACAGTGATTACAGGTAAGATGCAACTATTGTATAGTTTCTTCTTGAGCGACACGGATATACTGCTAGTCGTTTTGGCAAGTACTTTCTAAATGCGCTCCACACCAACCATATTTTCCTTGATGTTTTATTTTTAGGTTGAGATCCGTGGATACTACCTGTCCTAAGTTGACATTTTCTCCTACCACCTCCACTGCTTCGCTACCAATTGCTAATTGCTGTTCCTTCCCGAGGCTATTCAACATTACCTTGTCATCTGCATATTGATTTTTAAGAATACCTTTCTGCTGTTCCTGTCTAGGTCATCAATCATTCTTTGCAGTTCATCCTCTGAGTTAGTTACTCAGGTATTGTAAATCAACACTTATTTCTAGCTGTTCCCATTTCATGTCTCTGAATACTTCCTTGAAGTAAGCTGTCAATTGAGCTGGGGAGATCGCATCTCCTTCCCGAACACCTTTTCTTAGGGCGATTTTGGGACTTTCTTTTTCAGAACAATGGTTTTTGTGCCGGCACAATAGATATTTTCGAGTACTTTCACATAAGGCTCGTCTACATACTGATTTCGCAATGCCTGCATGACTGCCGATGTGTGTATCAAGTAATAAATTTGGCAATAAATGAATGCTATATATATGGACTCGTAATATGGCGAGCATGTTTCTATCACCTGGTAGATGATATGGATATGATCGATACTAGACTAACCTTTCCGAAAACGTGCTTGATCTTTTGCTCGATTGATATTTAAGATTTCCCTGAATACCTTAGCGTTTACCTTAGTAAATACCTTATATATAACACATAGTAAGCTGATCGGTCTGTTTTTTTCGAATCCTTCGCGTTCATGTTTTTATGAATTAGTGTAATTAGATTTGCGTTCTTCCATCGCTCCGGGACAGTCAATGACACCAGGCACTGCGTATACAGCGTGTTGAGTTTTTCTAGTGTGATAACCCGCCCGTGCTTCAAACAATCTGCATTCACCTGATCCTCTTCTGCTGCTTTGCCCCATTACATAATTTCGAAAGCTTTTTAGCCGCTTCATTCGTCACTGGCGGAAAGTCTGAAAGTTTTTTTTTTATACTGCCAATCTCAATATTTTCCTACTCGTTTGGCTACTGTACAGGTTGGCTACTTTAAGGATCTTGTCCATATTCCTGATATTTCCCGCCTTGTACCTTAGCGCATGCATGTGATTTCCGCCTATGCCCAATTTCTTCACCGCTTTAAGCGTTCACCCATTCTTTAAAACATTCTCAATTTTTTTTATGTTATACTTCCAATGTCGGCTACTTTACAATTATTTATTAGCATTGATATCTCTGGCAGTTCTATCTGGTCTCTTTCGTTAGAAGCTCTCATAAGTAGTCGGTTCTTATTCAAATCTTTCGTCGTCTTAGTCATTTTACGGGTATCCTCCCTAACTATGCAACGGCATACTTCTACCACGCAGTCACTAATATCTCTGAAATTATTGCTCATTGCTTCTAGGCTAAGGTTCTTATCCTTAGTAAAAGCTAATATCTATTCTGTAGCGAAATCCTGGATTTTGCCCTTCTCCTTACCGATAACTCGTTGAGGGACGTCTTACTAATCTATTTCATTCCTTCTTCAGATTGTGACTAATTCGTGACCTTACCATCCCGTGGTCACTGCATCGCACTTTCACGATCACCTCTACATCCTGCACAATGGTGGAATTTTAACACAGTATAAAGTCAATTTCATTAGCAGTCTCCCCGTTAGGACTTTTCCATATCTACTACTGGTTATTCCCTTTACTGAAGAAGGTATTCAGGATTCTTACGTTATTGCGCACTGGAAGCTCTACTAATATCTCCGCCATGCTATTCCTAGAACCAATGATATTGTTACGCACTGCCTGCTCTCCAGCCTGCTTTTCCCTACCTTTGAATTGAAGTGTGCGTTTACTGTACGTTTACTTTCTCCATTGCCATTTCTACATCTTCTTAGAAGCTGTGAAGTTCCCGGTCATCCTGAATACACATAAGTGCTTAGATGTCCAAGGCCTACGGCAACATATTTACTGGCGACAAGCCGCTTTTATGGTCTAAACGATAAAAAGAAAGACGCAGTACAGTGCGTAAGGAAGACAAGGAGGTGGTAAGGCAGTTTTATGTTGTTGTCCGCATTGCCTCGTCTTTTTGCACAGCTATAGATAATAGATTGAAAGTTTTCTGAGCTATCTAATACAAGTGATAGTGAACCTATGCGATGGTTGCAAGTTAGACAGCACCGCTCACTCCGTTCGCAGCGGTGTGAGTGTTGAATTTATTTCCGACGTCTCTGAAAATTACGTTATGTTTACGTTTGCCACTCCTTTTTTGAGCTTCTTGTTAAGGACTCGCTCCTTGTTAATGAGCACGAGGATAAATGATGCAATTAGGATTTTTTTGCGGGCCTCTGCCTCCAGACCATACGTCTCTGGATTCCATGGCCGGCTCCTCCAACTTGCGACATAGCACAAAATTACTGATTCCCTTCACTAGATTTCTTGTCGGCAAACGCAATTAGTGAATGTGAATTATAAGGATCAAGATTTTAGGTGCATTAAGTCAAGTTATGCACTCAAATCCTCGCACTAATTTTTCTTAGAAGATTATGGGCGGATGCGCGAACCTGTGAATCATTATGGACGAGAAACCTCGATCCATCCACACTGTAGCAAGGCCTTCAAGGACAGGGACACTCAACTTCGTCCATTTGTTCTATATCTATCCTCGGACGGTGATTCAGCATAGCTGTCAGAATTCTATCTGAAACAGCCCCATCGCCTGTCCGTAATCTATCTATTTCGTTTTCTGCTTCTCTCTGCTCATAATATATTACTAATGGAGCGGCAAGTTTAGCTTCAAGCCGTGCAGCCCGTATGCCGTTTTGTGGCAAATGAAGGACTATGCATATTCAGTGCAGCTACAGGAACATTCATAAGACTACTTATAGAATGACAAATTTAACATGAAGCATGCCCTCAGATAGAACCTAATGCATTGCATCTTGCTTCGAACCTAATTAAAGAAGTGCTAACATCATTAGAAAAGCAATACCTTACTGCTTCAAAGGAAGCTAAACATGAACAACAGTTTCTCTTTATGCGAAAGTTGTTTTCGCGAAATCCGCGACTTGTAAGCGCTTCGGTAAGTAGGTTTCCTTTGCGATCGCCGCCGTGGCTTCTTTGACTGCGGTCGTTTTGTTGAATACGGCACATCAGTTGGTTTTTGATTGCAGACGCTTTCCAAATTCTTTGCTTCCGCCTAATTTGACACTGTACGGCTTTTTGTGCGCTTTGTTTGCGCGCAAGCAACGATAGTTGTCGGTTATAAACCAGTTTTCATAAATTTGTTTGTATACACCATCTCATTTAGAGCACTTTTGTTACTGATGGAACTTTTCGGTGGGGTTTCTTAAATAACCTATAGTAATGTATTGTTAAATTGCTGACTAGTTAACATCTCATACTTTGTATTGGACAGTGCTGAAACGAAGGCCATGCCTTCCGAACATATGTACGCACGGAAGACAAGCAGTTAAATATAAGGTTAGTAGGTTTCTTTAGTGAGCCACGAATTAAACGGACTTGAAGTTTATCTGCACTCTGACGGCAGCTTTGAAATCAATTTCTCTCTTAGATTTTGCTACTGAAGTGCCCCAGCTCCGACCAGGCTTTTGACGCAAAGGAACATGGGCTTTTCCAGAGGTAAACAATTTTGCGTGCACACATATTAGTTTAGGTTACGTATACTTGCGCGAAGAAGACAGGACACAAAAAAGGCACATATACGACATGTACGGAGCGCACCGTACATGTCGTATATGCGACTTTTTTGTGTCCCGTCTTCTTCGCGCAAGTATACGTAACCTTTCAAAGACGAACCAACTCGCCCAAACAAGAGTATTACTTGAACATATTAGTTTAGGTTTAAGTAAATTTAGCATCTTAGCATTTCATTAAAACTTACTCCCTGAGCGGTGGATGCCTGCTCAAAAATGAACGAAAGCCGCTTATATCACTGTCGCTTTTTAAAACAAAAGCCTTTAATGGATCACGCCCGAGGCCATGGTCGTGCTTGTCTGTTCTTTACGCTTTAGTTTGATGACGTCATCAGTGGTGTAGTATGTTGTACCTTGAAATAAATGGTGGCTTCATCATTGGTGTAGTACGGCATATCGTACCTTGAAAATAATGATGGCATCGTCATTGGTGTATTGTGTCATGCCTTGGAATTCATGACATCTGTAGTATGGTATGGCGTCTTGAATTAAATGATGATGTCATCAGTGGTAGTATATCGTGCCTTGAAATGAGTAACTATGAGACCATAACAAGGTGACGTCATCGACTGTGACGTCACATTCTATTATGTTTAATAACCTGAAGTAAAGTCACATACGGACATGAAGCCACGACTACTGATGACGTCACCAGGCGATGTGCGCTTATGTAAACTTACCCCGCCGGGGGTTCGTTCCAGGCGGCCCTGCGGCTACTTTAAATTGGCGCTTCCTCGAACGCTGCACCCCACACCACCTAGAAGCAGACGCAGTACTGCAGGCATCAGCAGCGTTTCAAATTGGTTTAGAGGAAAGAAAAGGCACGGTATCTGTCACAAGTTTCAGCGGACACTTTACCCGATCGAGCCGTTAGGAGGAGGAGGAGGAAGAACATTTATTTCCGCCGAATATGGCGCGGCAGCCACCTCCGGGTCCGCACGCAGGCGTCCGGGGAGGCAGTCTGTCAAACCGCAGCCGGGGACACCCGGCCCGTCTAGAAGAAGAGCTCTTCAGCCTCGGCCGCCAGGCGGACGGCGAATCTCTGAGTTTTCTCGTTCGTCGGATCTTCTTAGCGTGGTCTCCCATTCATCGCTAGTTTTAATCGCGTTGCGCCTTGGGGCACGAACGCATCTCCATATTATGTGATCTAAAGTTGCCAAGTGGCCGCAAAATTTAGTGTGATTGGTTCACAGGAAGGGAAAGGCGCAGTATCCGTCACACTTGCTATGTGGACACCTGAACCGCGCCGTAAGGGAAGGGGTGAAGGTGGGAGTGAAAGTGGAAAGAGAGAAAGGGTAGCCGTAGTGGAGGGCTACGGAGTAATTTCGAACACCTGGGGATCTTTAACGTGCGCTGACATCGCACAGCACACGGACGCCACTTCGTTTCGCCTCCATCGAAACGCAGCCGCCGTGGTCGAGTTCGAACCCGGGAATTCCGGACAGTAGTCGGGCGTCTTACCACTGCACCACGCCGGCGGGGCTCCGCAAAATTTACAAATTTCGGTTTCTGCACGGTCCCTCTTCCGTCCTCTGGCAGCCGTCCAACTCCTCCACAGGGTTGAAAAGAAATTTCGATCTTTTAGTCTTCTCTAGTCGTATGATTCTTTTTTACTCAGGGATCTATCCGGTGGCGGATATATCCTCCGGTCTTTCTTCAGGTTGTCGGTTACATCCCTAAACGTACCAATACATTCTTTGCTTTTAGATGTTGCGGAGGCGTCCGCAGCACCCCGAGGTAGCGAGGAGCGGACGAGCATGAGGGCAGCCTCGTTGGCGGTGAGACCGGCGTGTGCTGGGGTCCAGATTATGGTCACGCTTTCGGCGAGAGACGACTCGTTCAGAATTTTTGCAGCACGATTGCTGACTCTAGACTTTAAAGATCCCCAGGTGGTCGAAATTACTCCGTAGCCCTCCACTACGGCTCCTCTTTCTCTCTTTCCACTTTCACTACCACCTTCCTCCCATTCCTTACGGCGCGGTTCAGGTGTCCACAGAAACAAGTGTGACAGATACTGCGCCTTTCCCTTCCTCTGAACCAACTATTATTACCCTTGCTTAAATTCCTAACCGCCGCTTTGCTATCGCTGATGACGTGTTTCACGCCTGGTCGTACAATGGCGAAGGCTATTGCAATCTCCTCCGTCTCTACCGGCGGTAGATCTCGGTTTCTTTCGATTCCTATGGTGATCCCGGTGTCTAATAGGGCGATCGAGGTTACATCGCCTTCTTTCCCGATCGCTGCACCGGTGTAGGCAACCGATCCCGGCGGGAGTCTGTTCAATTTGTTAGCCAGGTGCTTAGCTCTGCTTTTCCTCCTCCCCTCGTTGTGTACGGGGTGCATGTTCTTCGGTATGGGCGAGACGTATAGATGCTTTCTGATTTCTCGATCTATGCTTTCTCTGACACTTTCGCCTTCCCCGGGCGCTAGTAGGTTTACCCAGTCGAGGATTTGTCTACCCGCCGCCTGACAGCCTGACCGCCGCAGCTAACTCTTTCCACTCATTATGCAACCCCATTTTCTCTAGAATGTCGTTAGTAGTTATGGGGAGTCCTAGAGCGCACATCGTGCATCTCTTCATTATGGTGTTTTATTCGCGTTCTTCGGTCTTGCTGATATTTAGGAATGGAGTCGCGTAGCAGATTCTGCTCGTGACAATAGCTTGTACTAGAGTGTGAGTCTACTAGCCTACGTGAGACGATTCCTTTTGTTGGAAATCTTCTTAAATTCTTTGACTACGAGCTCCGCCTCATATTTTAATTTCTTCATCAGGCTTTTGTTACTACCCCTGCGGTTGATAATCATACCTAATATTCTAACTTCATCTACACTCGGGACTTCGTTCCCGTTGACTTTAATTTTGATATCTGGAGTTGTCTTCCCACTACTGCTGGTCATTACCAGGGGCTCCTGTTTTTCTGGTGAACATCATAGACTTACGCCCTCTGCGTGTTTGCTGATTATATCTGCTGCCTCTTGGAGCCTGGATGTGATGTACGAGTCATTCCCTTCGCACATCCAGACGGTCATGTCGTCCACTTAAATGCTTAGATTTAAGTCATCGAGATGCCCAAGCTTACGGGGGAACTTCCTCATTACGATGTTAAAAAGGAAATGTGAGAGCACAGCCCCTGCGAAGTGCCTCTGTTACCCAGCGGGAACTCCTCCGAATTTAAGCCCTGAAAGCTGATGATCGCCGTCCTGTCTCGCAGGAATGATCTAATGTAGTTGTATGTTCTTTCGCCTACTCTTAGCTCAGCGAGCCCGTCGAGAATGGCGTCGTGGCCGAAGTTGTCGAAAGCTTTCTTAATATCTAAGCCTAGAATAGGTTTCGTATTTTTTTCCTGAAGTCTCTGACTACATCGTTATGTAGTCTGAGCATGGTTTCTTGCGTACAGAGGCCGGGCCTGAATCCGACCAATTCAGCCGGTCACGCACCATTCTCTTCGGTGTATTTGGTTCGCCTCCTCTGAATGACTTTCTCAAGTAGTTTGCCTGCGCAGGATGTTAGTGATATAGGGCGGAGATTCTCCAAGCCTGGTGGTTTTCCTTGCTTGTGGATTAGGGTGATCTTAGCCCTCTTCCACTCATGGGGTACTTGACCACTCTCCCACACCTGAGTTAAATATCTGGTTAGGGCATTGATCGATTCGTCGTCCAGATTTGCGAGCATCTTGTTATTTTAACGAGGTCCGGCCTGGGGGGGCCGAGCGTCTTTTTAGGCCGTGCAGCTCCGCTCTGACTTCTGCCACTGTTATGGACGCGTCAAGGTCGCTGTTCGCCGGTCCGTTGTAACCTCTGTAATGCGCGGTGGCGGGGGAGCTACGTACGTGGACTTGAGCTTGTCAATGAGCTGTTTGTCCGTACCCTTAAAGTTATACCTCGCGTTGACCTGTTCTATGTTGGCGGCCGTTTTGTGACTTACTGGGGTCTATCAGGAACCTGAGCAGTTGCCAGGTCTTGGCCCCATTCATGGTGCTCTCCATCTCGTCGCATTTGTTATCCCAACGTTGCGACTCGAGTTTCCGGGCCTATTTTTCTATTTCGACGTTGTCTCTGAACATCTCTCTCCTGAGATTTCAGTTCCACTTTTGCTTTTTGAACTTCTTCGTTAGCTCTTCTTTCTTTTTGAACATGCCGAATAGCCTGCTGTCCATTGCCTCAGGCAGAGCTTCGCCTTTAATTTCTTCGGTGGTCTCGTTTACATGAGCAATTAATTGGGCAGCCAAATTTTGAACGCACTCTACATCTCCAATTTCTTCCCGTTCTCTGATCTGTCTGAATTTATCCGAATTCACTTGGGTTTCCGTCTGATGCATAGCGGGCTTAACGCTCACATTCCTGCTTAGTTCTACCTCTAGCACGTAGTGGTCGCTACCTAGATCCTGATGCTTGTTTGTCCACTTGACTATGCCAGTTCTATGGCAGAGAGTCAAGTCCGGGTTTGCGTCTGCTGACACACTGTTGCCCACCCTCGTCGAGCATCTAATGTCGTTAGCGATGTAGAGGTTTGACGCATTGATATCTTCCAACAGCGTTTGACCTTTCGGGCTGCTGGTCGCGTAACCCCATTCTCGATGTCTGGCATAAAAATCGCCGGCTATTATTAGTGGGTTCCTACCTGCCAGGCTAATCGCTCTCGTAAATATCGGGCCAAACCTCGCCTTCGTGCATTTCGGGGAGCTGTACCCATTGAGCGGAAATATGCTTCCTCTGTTCTTTTTACCGGTCAGCATTTGCACAAAGACCGTTTCGTTCTCCCTGTTGCCTACTTCGTGCTCGACGACGGCGACGTTGTTTTTGACGTACGTCACGACCTGTGTTTTACTTCCCTTCCCGCTATCGTAGCTTTTGTACCCCTAAAGCCTCCATACACCTCGCGTTCTTGTAGAGCCCTTGCCAAAGGCTGTGTGTTCTGGCTAGCTACGTACTGTTGCAACAGCCATCGCTTCATTGACAACGACCCGCAATTCCATTGCCAAAGTTTAGACATTTTGGGATCCAATATGATCGTGATATTATATACCCGATGCGTTGCAAAGGGCTTGAAGCATCGTTTCTAGCACTCCAAATCTCGCCTCGAGTTTCTTGTTCAGGCTCAATTCAAAGTCTATGATTTCATCCTTGACTAATTTCCTAAATGTCACGTGCTTTCTGGCTTGTCCAATTACACTAGTGTCGTCTGATTTACGTTTCGCGGGTCCAGCCTGATCGATATTCATTTCATCTGAGTCGTCACTGTCCCCACCAAAATTGATCTCGCTTGCCCCACCGGGGCCCCGTATGACGGGCGGCCTAAAAGGAAAAAGGTAGGAGTTGAAAAAGAGAAAAAGATGTACCGTACCGGAGGGCTCTGGACACCCACACAACAGCGGCTCTCAGCTTATGGCAGTTTAGTGGTGCAAAGTGCCTCATAGTATATTTTACAGCACGGATAGCCTCTCTTAGGTTAATACAAAACCTTGCGAAACTTGTGAGAAACTCAGAATGACGAAAAAGCTAAGTAATTAGTAATTAATATCTTCTGTCATTGTAAAGGTGCGACTTCACAATCCAGATCCAAGCAAAAAAATCCCGCGAGCGGGGTCCGTGTCAGCGCCGAGATGAGCAGATAATTTTCGCTGTCCACTGCACAGAACAACTACGCGGCCACCCGAGCATAACACCGGCCACCTAAAAGACTCAGTCCAATAAACCGAGCTTAGATATCTTCTTCGTCAAAGTTGAATAATTTGTCGGTCTCGCGCTGAAATGTTGTCAGATATTACAGAGGAGCGTGAAAAGGACTATGTTCGTGCACTCGTGGTGGAAACAGGCGATCAGATTGTAGCGCTCTTCAATGCTCCATTACGTTTCAGGCGGTTGCACATCGCACCTAAGTAGGACGTCATTCGAAGCACCACCTTCGGGTTCCTCTGGGACTGCTCCACATGGTTTTGATGTGTGCCCGCACGGACGCATTGTAGCATTGAAGGGAGCGGATCCAAAGTCACCCTTTCAACATAACAGTTATCCAAGTCTATGCGCCAACCACTACTGCTGAAGAAGCTGACATTGAGAGATTTTATGCGGACCTGCAATGCCTTTCAGACCGCACTCCATCGTCAGACATCGTTTTTCTCATAGGAGAATGGAATGCTAAGGTCGGGAGTGGAGAAATATCCGGAATTACAGGCAAGTTCGGTCTTGGTGAGCCAATTGAAGCTGGGCAGAAGCTAGTAGAGTTTTATCAAGAAAACAATCTGACCATAGCGAATACGCATTTTCAACAGCACAAGAGGCGCCTGTACACACGGACTTTCACCGGACGGTCTGTACAGGAATCAGATCGATTATATTCTTTGCCGGCAGAGATGGAGAAGCGCTATACAAGCAGCAAAAACAAGGCCTGGGGCCGATTGTGGCACCGATCATCAGCTTCTTGTTGCCAAAATTAAGTTTCGATTGAGGAAAACGCAGAAAACTGGAAGGACTTTCAGGTATGATCTGGATCAAATTCCATTAGAATATGCTGTGGAAGTGAGGAATCGATTTCAAGAATTAGATCTAGAAGACAGAGAGCCCGAAGAGATGTGGACTGATGTTCGTGATATAATACAAGAAGTTGCTACTAAGGTAGTTCCAAAGCAAAAGAAATGCAAGAAAGCAAACTGGTTATGTGAAGAGGCTTTGCAAACAGCTGAGGAAAGGAGGATGGCAAAAGTTATGGGGGAAAGAGAAAGATACAAGGTTCTCAATGCGGATTTTCAGAAAATAGCAAGGAGAGATAAGAATGCCTTCCTGAACATACAGTGCCAAGCAGTTGAGGACAACAGCCAATTAAGGAACACAAGAGCTCTGTATAAGACAATCAAAGATATCAAAGGAAGCTTCTGTGCTAAGCTGGGCGAGATAAAGGACAAACGAGGCAATGACCTCACTGCAGCCTCAGAGATAAAGAAGAGGTGGCAGGAATACACAGAAGAACTGTACAACAAGGACCCGGATTTGCAAACCCAACATAAGACAGTTGTTAATACTGATTTCGAGCCGGGCATCCTGAAGATTGAAGTTGAATGGGCCTTAGCCAGCCTTCCTAAGAACAAAGCTAGCGGAATTGATAGCACTCCAGGTGAGTTGCTTCAAAACCTCAACCATGATGCTGTTAACATTCTGCATGCATTATGTCAGAAGAATTGGACAACCATGCAGTGGCCACAGGATTGGAGGAGGTCAGTTTACATCCCCATTCCAAAGAAGGGCAGTGCCAAAGATTGTTCCAACTACCGCACGATCGCGCTTATTTCGCATGCTAGCAAGGTGATGTTGAAAATCCTCCAAGGAAGGCTGCAGCAGTATGTGGATCGGCAGCTTCCGGACGTGCAAGCTGGGTTTCGCAAGGGCAGAGGAACTAGAGACGAAATTGCCAACCTCCGCTGGATCATGGAAAAAGCAAGAGAGTTCCGAAACCCATCTACTTCTGCTTTATTGATTATGCGAAAGCGCTTGACTGCGTAGATCACAGCAGATTGTGGCAAGCTCTCCCAGAGAGGGGAGTTCCAATTCACCTCATCTGTCTCCTCAGGAACCTGTATGAAGGGCGAGAGCCCACAGTCAGAAGTGGGCATGATCTTACTGATTGGTTTCCGATTCAGAAAGGAGTTAGGCAAGGCTGCATACTGTCACCCTGCCTATTTAACCTATATGCAGAGTGCATCATAAGGAAGGCCGGTCTGGACGAGTCTTCAGCTGGAGTGAAAATTTCTGGAAAACTTATCAAAAACCTTAGATTAATGCGGATAATACCACTTTAATGGCAGAAAGTGAAGTGGAGCTCAAGAGATTTCTGATGCGCGTACAAGAAGAGAGTGAGAAGATTGGGCTTAAACTGAACATTAAAAAGACAAAGATCATGGCGTCTTGCACTATCAAGTCCTGGAGCATGAAGGGACAAGAAGTGGAAGCGGTGACAGATTTTCTCTTCTTGGGCTCCAAGATTACCTCGGAAGGAGACTGCAGCCATGAAATTAAGAGGCGCCTGCTTCTGGGAAAGAGAGCAATGGTTAGCCTTGACCGCCTAGTAAAGAGCAGAGACATTAGTCTGCCAACCAAGATCCGTATAACTCGTACTATGGTCTTTCCAGTTGTGATGCATGGATGCGAGAGTTGGACTGTGAAGAAGGCTGACCGCCGAAGAATTGACGCGTTTGAATCGTGGTGCTGGCGGAGACTCTTGAGAGTTCCTTGGACTGCCAGAAGATCAAATCAGTCGATATTGTCGACCATAAACTCTGACTGCTCATTTTGAGGGTCAAATTTTGAAGTTAAAGGTCAGCTACTTTGGTCATCTGATGAGAAGAGAGGAGTCGCTGGAGAAAGATTTGATGTTGGGAAAGGTTGAGGGTCGCCGGATAAGGGGTAGGCAGCGAACGCGATGGTTAGATGGCATCCTTGAGGCGCTGCAGATGAAGTTACGTGATGTTAGGAAGATAGTGAGAGACCGGAAAGCGTGGCGTGACATGGTCCAAGGGTCACGGAGAGTCGGACACGACTGAACTGAACTGATCTGAAACGCTATCATCGGGCAAGGTCTACTAAACCAGGAAGATTGCAACATAGTTGATAGCAAGAAAATGCTGCTTACGTATCGCATTCCCTAACTCTCATACAGCGACCAGTTATAAACAAATAAAACCTGGAATTAGTTTTAAGTGCGCCTGAAATTCTAATAAATATTCAACTTCAGTTATAGGCTGTTTGGGGTGCATATATAAATTTACAGTCATTTCGTGTACATCGTTTGTACTCTATGAGCCACCCCGCGGCCTCGGCGGCCGCTTTTCGATGAAGACGAAAAGCAAAGGCGCCCGTGTGCTGTGCGATGTCAGCGCTCGCTAAAGAATCCCAGGTGGTCGAAGTTTCCGGAGTCCTCCACTACGGCGTCTCTCATAGCCTGAGTTGTTTTGGGACGTTAAACTCAACAAACCGAACCAAACTCTATGAGCCATTAGTGTAATATCCGTGCGCCAAGCGCAGGTCTCCATTTCTTGAGCTGAGCACCAATCTGAACCCCGCCGGGGTGGTGCAGTGGTAAGACGCCCGACAACTGTGCCAGAGTACCCGGGTTCGATCCCGACCGCGGCGGCTGCGTTTCGATGGAGGAGAATCTAAGAGACGTCCATGTGCTATGTGATGTTAGCGAAGATTAAAGATCCTCAGGTGGTCAAAATTATTCCGTAGTCCACCATTACGGCTCCTCTTTCTCTCTATCCACTTTCCCTCCCACCTTTCTCTTTTCCCTTACGGCGCGGTTCAGGTGCCCACAAAAATAAGTGTGACAGATAGTGTGCCTTACACTTCCTGTGAACCAATTTATAGTATTATTAGCACCAATCGGATTTGTAGGCATATGAAGTTTTCAAAACACATAAAATAACTATCTAGAGCTACCGTTTTTGGGCCGGGAATTCGCACGATTGTGTTTCATTTCTATTTTGCAACGTCAGTGGGCTTGCATTTGAATCATTGAAATATTTTTAAACACTACCGACTGTAGCCAAGTTATCTTGTATTTCCAGCTGCATGGCTAGTTCAGTGGAAAGTTGTAAAAAACGAATCTGTACGGAAAATTTTAAGCATTTGAAATATATATATATAGTCCGAGTAAATCTACAGGAGTAATTTTAAAGAAATAGGTGTCAAAAAACCTGATAACGACTTTATATTCGATGTGCCAGAATCTAGCTTTCTTTTTAAATGCTCTGCAGCCGTGTTTTATGAATGTATGCAATTATTCTTTCTGCACTTGATTAAATTGCAGGTGCACCGAATATTATGAACGCCAAAATCAGAACCAAGGCTCTGTTTGTCTGCCTCTTCCTGGGGCTTACCTTATGGATACATTGCGAAGCGAAACGTAAGTGCTAATTTATTCTCACACAATATCCCAAGTATTTCATAACTGCCAATATTGTGCTTTGCGAGTCAGACGATATCTGATTACAAGCAAATTTGCCCCTTTATTATGAGCACCCTAACTACTTTACCATAAACGTAATGCAAGATTACCTACCTGCAGTTAATAATAATATTCCTCAAAAGCCTAGTTCGATAGGATTAATAGTAACATTAATAATGTATATTATAATAATATTATTAATAATAATAAATATAATCCTTTATTTGCACTCTATGACATTACACGGGAGACTGGCAGTAAAGCTGCCACAGAGGACCGATTGTTAAGCCCACCAGCTCCCCTATACACTTTACAGCAAGGCATGGCACATACATTAAACAGGAAGAAACTGCACACAAATCACTCCACAATCAACTCAAGTTTTCTACGCCACAATGCGTCACTGATTTCATTTTCTGATCATTTGTGTGATCATAAGGTGTGTTAGAATGAAGACAGAGGTCATTCAGGCAGGTTAAATAACAGCAAACAGGTGTGCAGTTGCGGTTAGTTAGATAAAAGATAGATCAATTAAATTATGCATATTGTAATTTGAACAACAATGAACAAATAGGCAAATATAAAACAAGAAACCCCAGCAATGAAAACATAAAATTTCAGAGAGGCCTCTTACTCTATAAAAAATAATTGCGAAGTTCTTTAGCCGTTATCACGATGATAGCTATTGATAGCTCGTTATGACAGTGTCATTTTCAAATGAGGTAAATGTGCCCGTTTCCAACAATGCGGAAAATGTTCAATATCGCATACTACTGATATTGAACCACACTTGTAACAATAATGAACAATGCTTTACACTTGTATTCTGCAAGTGGTCTATGGAAATGCAGACTCTCCTGCACCCCGCCAGGGTGGCGCATGGTTATGGCGCTCGACTACTGTTCCCAAGGATGCGGGATGGAATCCTGGCCTCGGCGGCCGCTTTTCCATGGAGGGGAAAAGCAAGGCGCCCGTGTGCTTTGCGATGTCAGTGCACGCTAAAAAATTCCAGGTGGTCGAAATTTTCGGCGTCCTCCACTACGGCGTCTCTCATAACCAAAATTGCTTTGGGACGTTAAACCCCACGAACCAATCCAAACCAGATTCTCTCGGGAGATTTGGGTGCTGTTAATGTGCTCGTCAACCAATATAACCGCAGACTCTGGGCAAACATTTCTGACCACAGTGCGGCCACTCTTTTCGGCAACCTTAACAATTTTATGTTGAAGTTATATTGTAATTAGGCCGAATGCTGAGGCCATTTTCTAAAAACACCCCTTTCTCACTACCCATGCTATCCAGTATTGCTCTCGCCACTGCATGAAATTATTGAACGTTTTCAATGGCGTTAAGAGAAAGTTAAAGGAAGATGAAGACGGGCAGCAATAGAGTACCCTATCTGAAGAGCCTTCCCGGTTTAGAGTTGATATGTGTAATTTAAGGGAACAGCATGCCATCAGATGTGGCAGGAATGAGGTGTCTCAGCTATATTTAACTGGTTAAGCTGGTCAAAAGCACATGCGCTTGCACTAATCACGTGCAAATATTGCTCGCTGAGTTACGGTCACCGTAAGATTGCCGCGCAAGAGTCCAGATTTAAACAATGAAAGGTTTGTTTGAGCGACAACTCATTTTCTATGTACACCTAGCGAAGAGGTGAGAAGGTGCAGCATATATTTGATAATTACAGATTCTGGACTCACGTGGCGAATAAATGGGCTTTTATAGCAACTTTGTGCTTTGCGAGCATTAGGAATACATCGCATAAAAAGACTTGATCTCCTTAGATAATCCAAGATTGATGTTCGTTGGGCTAGTTCGTTAATCATGACTTCAATAACAGCGCATGTAGAAAGAAGGCACGAGAAGGCACAAGAGAGGCACAATGTCTCAGGACGAAGTTTTAGATATACGGCGCAAATCTGAAAACGCCCCACCGCGGTGGTACATTGGTAAGACGGCCGACTACTGTGCCGGAGTACATGAGTTCGGTCCCGACCGCGGCAGCTGCGCTTCGATTGAGGCTAAATGAAGAGGCGTCAATGTGCTGTGCGATGTTATCGCTGGTGTTGTTGCGACTGAAAGAAACGAAAATGCACGGGCGTGCTACTGGCTCTGCAGCTGAGCCATCTTCGCTGCTTCGTGAGGACAGAGGAGGGGTGGTGAAGGGTGGCTGTTCCTGGCCCTACGGGACTGGGACGGTGGTGGTGGTAAAACATTTATTATGGGAACCAGGGTACATTACAAGGGTTGAGGTGGTTCCTGATCCTGGCTGGTGACTGTCAGGCCGTGCCTGGTAGCGACCGCTTCAGCCCAGTCAACAAGCATCTTTCGCGCTAACATGTCGTGAATCTCCCCCGCACGTCTCGCTGGACCGCTCCTCTCGAAAACGTATCCAGCCGGCCCTCAAAATTTTCGCGTCGAGAAATTGACATCGAAAATGAGGAAGATAGGTGCCCCCTCCCAGGAGCTGAATTTCAGCCCCGGGTTGATGGCTCCGGGGCCTCTACCTTCCCTGCTCTAACCCCAAAACCTGAACATGGCGGGATAACCTCGATATAGGTGTTCCCCTTTATCTAAACTGGCCTCCCCCATCTCTGTCACTCAATGGAACTGCCGAGGGCTGCGGTCTCGCCCTAAGCGGGCCGACCTTCAGCTTTTCCTCTCAACTTTCGAGCATATGCCCGCCGTGGTGGCCCTTCAGGAGCCAGGAAGAGGCGCCACCCTAACAAACTATACGACGTTTCAGCAGGAACCCTCGTCTTGTCTATGCGTTCATGAAAATTACACAGCAAATATGGTCGACTTGAACTTCCAACTTGGCTATTCCCATGTAATGGTGACTCTCCTACCCCTCCGCAAGCAGGACCCACCACTGCAAATTCTAAATGACTACTGCCCACCCAAATTGCCGAATGTATCATTCTCGGACCTTTTCAGCCATGCGCTGAAAGCTGCGGGTCGGGACCCCTATTGATTGTGGGCGATTTTAACGCCCCCAGTCGAGTCTGGGGGTACCGCCGTAAAGAGAAACGAGGACGCAAGTTGGCGGAGCTTGCGTCTACGTTGGGCCTCATTCTTCACACAGACCCCGTCCACCCAACACGTATAGGTAACTCGGGATACGTGTCCGGATTTAACCTTTACCCGTAACATTCAGTATGCTGACTGGGTCAACACTGAGGAAACCCTCGGTAGCGACCACTGTACACTAAACACTACAATTCGGACCAGACCTTTAGCAAAACCCACAACACATATTCGACTCCCAGACTGGTCCAAATTTAGGAAAAAATACAACACAGCTACATCTATATTCGAGCAAGGCTACCAGTCATGATCCGAACAATTGGTTTCTAGCCTTCGCTCCACCGAAACCAAAATTCAGCTTTCCGAGGCGGTATCAGACGTAGATAACCACCTCCTCCACCTCTGAGAAGCGCGGCATTGCCTTGTCCGCCGGTAGTGCAGACAAAAACATAACCGTAAACTTAAGGCTCGAATTTCAGAGCTCACACAGCAGACGGCGGAGTACGCGGCCCAGCTCGCAGACGCCAACTGGGTGGATCGTTGCAACACGGCGGCGCGGGAGATGTCCAGCAGGAACACCTGGCGGCTCTTCCGCGCTCTTATCGACCCAACGCAGACACACACACAGAAACTCGGAAACATCTACAACGTGCCATACACAGCTTTCAGGACAACACAACTCAGATAGCGCACAAGTTGCGGGATCAATACTTGTGCACTACCCAGGACCTCCGCGGTCTGGCGCACTCTTATGCAGAATCGGAGAACGCTGAGCTGGATCAGCCGTTTCAGCTCCACGATCTGCGGGCTGCCCTGGCGAAAATGAAACGTGGCACAGCCCCGGTTCGGGACAAAATTAAAGTCAAATTACTAGCTAACTTATCCGACCCGGCCTACCAGTCCTTATTGGATTACATCAATTCAATTTGGCTTGGGGACGCGCCACTCCCCATCGATTGCAAGACTGCTCTGGTCATTTTCATTCCAAAAGCTGGCAAGGCTATCAACGTGGACAACCTTCGCCCCATCTCTCTAACCTCGTGTGCGGGAAAACTAATGGAGACGATGGTGCGTGACAGGTTGTCCGAGTGCATGGAAAATCAACACATCTTCGCAGATTCCATGTTCGGATTTCGCCCGCACAGGTCCGCACAGGATGTTTTGCTACAACTTAATCGGGACGTTCTTGATCCTGTCGAATGCCCTCACAACGACAAGGTCATACTCGCCTTAGACTTAATAGGAGCATTTGACAACGTTACTCATGAGGTAATACTAATATTTCACAAATTGGTGGCGGACGCAACGCGTTCAGATACATTCGTCAATTTTTGACAGATCGCCAATCCTACATTAAAATGCAGGACACCAAACATGGCCCGTTCCAACTTGGAGCCAGAGGAACACCACACGGTGCATTGCTGTCTCCTCTCTTATTCAATCTGGCTATGATGCACCTGCCGGCCCAGTTGGGTGCTGTCGCTGGTGTGCAGCATGCGCTGTATGTCGATGACATCACCCTGTGGGCCACGCAAGGTTCTCTTGGAGATATTGAGGCCAACCTGCTGCAAGCGGCAACCATAGTGGACCGTTATGCTCGCCGCTGCGGCCTTCAATGCTCCCCTCAAAAATCTGAATTTTTACACATACGCCCCTCACCAAAGTGTATGGCCAAAATGGAGCTCTTTTTAGAGACAGCATCAATTCCTGAACGCACAGAAGTCCGGGTACTGGGGCTCTTCATTCATCAACATAGATGGTCGGACACTACCTTGGCGAAACTCCGTAAGGTGGGGGACCAGGTGGGCCGCATGGTCCGCCGGGTTTCTAACAAACGTGGGGGGTTGCGGTACAAAGACGCCTTGAGGCTGGAGCATGCATTCGTGACCAGTCGAATCTTGTATTCGACTCCTTACCTCCACCTTCGGAGACAAGACGAGGATGCACTCGAAGTCGTCCTGCGCAAAATTTTTAAGAGAGCCCTCGATCTCCCCGTGAACACCTCCAACCAGCGTCTACTGGGCCTGGGCATGGTTCGAGAGGCTCACTTAACCAACCAATACACACGTCTTTCTAAGACACTGTCGGGTCGCCGCCTCCTTGCCCGGCTACGCATCCAACATACCACCCTTATGGAAGATCGTGTACACCTCCCTTTCGAGTGGAGATGCGCCCTCCACGTAGGCGCTCTTCCTAAAACATGACACGTGAAGACCACAATGGCCGGCGCCTGGCGCGGGCGGAAGCCCTGGGCCTCCATTATGGGTCGAAACCCGGCATTTACTACGTGTACGCCTCCGGCCACCACCATGGGGGATATTACACGGCCGCAGTGGTCCACCAGTCCAAAACTGTTAACGGGCTTACATTTCGCGCCCGTGACATAACCCACGCGGAAGAGGTCGCCATTGCGCTGGCAGCTACTCACACTGATTCTAAAACAATTATCTCCGACTCGCGAGGGGCCTGTCGGAATGTCGATCAAGGCTGGGCGCCATACTTAGCCTTCCGACTACTTCAAAATTGCACCTATACCGGGGACCCCGCTTACTTTAAAATAGCATGGGCTCCTGCTCATATGGGTCTCGAAGGGAATGAGGCAGCCGACGCCGCCGCCCGCGCGCTCTCTTTCCGGGCTTCCCATCTCGACCCCCTAGATCAGGATCTCGAATTCGAACCCGCGTATTCTTTTAAAGACATTGTTCTTTACTATCAATCTTGTCATAGCCTTTACCGTCGCCCGAGTAGAGGTTTATCTAAGACGGAGGAGTGGCTTCTACTCCGTCTGTATACCAACACTGTGCTGTGCCCAGCAGCACTAAAACATTTTAATTCCTCCTTCACGGGCAGTTGTCCGCACTGTGCGGAGAAGTCTTCGGACATCCACCACATGGTGTGGGCTTGCCCATCCAACCCAGCTATTCCTCCTCACCCCAACCCCACTCGGGAGGACTGGGAGGCGACCCTGCTGGGCTGCTTTGACCTGCAGGCCCAAAAGGCCTTGGTCGAGCGCGCCCGGGCAGGGGCCGAGGCCACTGGGGTCCCGTACTAGGGACCCCACCTAGTATCTGTAAGGGCTGATAGTCAAAGATCCGGCCCATGCATACATCCACCCCTTTTAAATCAATAAACGTTTGTCACCACCACCACCTGCTGTGTCCGACCTGGAGACCGCGATCTCCCAAGCCTCGTGGACCGTGAGGCCCCATTGTAGGTCAACGCCGCTTGCTGCGGGGCTAGCCTGACACCGATATTTATCTGTTGTAGGCCTTCATTGCACCCGCTACCGTTTCGGTGGTGGACGACGGCTGTAGTGGCGTGCGAATTTCTATCCCTCTTCTTTTGATTTCTTCTCTACTTTCCCTCTTATTGTTGTGGTTGTAGGAAGAAGGCAAACAAAATGCACTGGCCTGCTACTGGCTCTGTAGCTGAGCCATCTCCGCTGCCTTTTTGATTGATTTTTAGGAAGGGAAAGGTACGGTAACTGTCTCACTTTTCTGTGGACAACTCAACCGCACCATAAGGGAAGGGAGGAAGGTGGGAGTGAAAGTGGAAAGAGAAACAGGAGGCGTAGTGGAGGGCTACGGAGTAATTTCAACCACATGGGGATCTTTAACATGCCCTGACATGGCGCAGCACACGGACGCCTCTTCGTTCGCCTCTATCGAAACGCAGCAGCCGAGGTCGGATTCGAACCCGGGTACTCCGGCACAGCAGTCGGGCGTCTTACCACTGCACCACCCTGGCGGGGCAGAAAATGCACGGGCCTGCTACTGGCTCTGTAGCTGAGCCACCTTCGCTGCCTAGTACGGACAAAAGAGAACATAGAGAAGAAATGAAAAAGAAGAGAAAGAGAAAGACGCGCACCGCAACAACCCGCCACCGAAGCAGTGGCGGGTGCAGTGACGGCTTACAACAGGCACAATTTGATGGCTGGCTGGCCCCAGCCGCAAGCGGCGTTGACCTACCATCCCAGCCCCGTAGCGCCAGGAACTGTTACCCTTCACCGCCCCCATGTCTAAAGATCGCCAGGTGGTCGAAATTATTGCTTAGCCCTCGACTACGGCTCCCCTTTCTCTATTTATACTTTCACTCCCACCTTCCTTCCTCCCCTTACGGCACACGACAGGTGTCCACAGAGCAAGTGTAACAGATACGCGCCTTTCCATTCCTGTGCGCCAAATATTGTTGTATCACTGTAGAGAGGTGTACTTATAAATTAAGGTAATATCACTTATAGATGTTCATCCGAAGGAAATACGTAGAAAATGTGAAAACTTGTTTGGGTCGCTGCACGAGAAGAATCCAACATTTTGTTCTTCATCTAGGCAGAGTGTATGGGGCATGTAACCTTCAGGAACCAAATAAAATATTTAGGGGAAACCCCCAAGGTGGAGTAGATTTCTAATAAGAGAGTAATCGCAGCCATACGGCTATAAAGAAAAGCTATACAGCTTACAAAGGAAAACTAGACAAATAACGTTATGCTAGGCCTCACATTAAAATTGTACTTCTATAACCTACCAAATGGCCCAAAGTATGCGTCGGCTCTCTATATATGAAGCCCTAGACCCCAGAACGTTATCGTGGCATGATCATTCACATATTAGAAGCATCCTGTAAAATAAAAAAATTTAGATAGAATTTTATTAGCTAAGTATGGTTATTATGTAGAACGTTTCGAAAAATATATTGAATTTCAAATCAATGCAAAATATTGGCTAGCTTTGGCTTATTATACGGCCAGATTTCTGTTTTAAGGAATCTGTAGATATTGGCAGGAAATGCTAAAACCAATATTGATTGAGCCATGCATTTCAATGTGAGCATGTTCAGGCATTGACTGCGACCGCTCTTTCTACCTCCTTAGTGCCAAGGCCATCGAGCAATGTTTGTGATAATAAACATAAGCAGAGAATAGAACTACTACTGCTGCTGAGTAGCCAGGAAATTGAAAACATCAGTAGGATAGGTCCCCAAATGGAAACAATTGAACAACAGGGATTGAATTAGGAGTGGTTGAGTAAAAGCTTCGTGATACTGGCTAACTGCTGATTGCAGGGTCAAATTTTAAAGCTCAGCTACATTTGTCATCTCATGCGAAGACAGGAGTCAGTGGAGAAAATATTGATGCTGGATCGACTGAGGGACAGAGGAGAAAGGGTAGGCAGCTAACTCGATGGTTAGATAGTATACTCGAGGCATTGCAGGTGAATCTGCAATATTCGAAAGGCAGTTAGCGACAGCATGGCATGACATGTTTATGATGTCAAAAAGTCGCGAAGAGTCGGACATGACTGAGGGACTAACCTGAAGGAGCATTTCATTCGATATGCCAAAGAGGGAGAATCTACAGGATCGTTAGTGATAAATGTGGACATAAGAGAAGGCATTTATCTACACGGAAGTTGGCGTGTACCACCTTGATTCGGTCGCGCTGGGAGTCTCGTGCTTCCCTTTAGGGCTAGGACCTATTGAAGAACTGTACCTTCCGGAAGATATTGCAGAAAAAAGGTTCATTTGCTTTGAAAAGCTTTATTATATTAGGTACACTTCGCTGGACCAATGGCTATCATGTTCTTGTATTCAGGCAACATCGCAAATACATGACTTTTCAGGCCGGCACATAACGTGAATAAAAACAAATCACATGGGTGTGACCCTGTGTACATCCCGAGATCGAGCCATGGTTACAATGGTTTATATTTTTTATTTCTATAGGACGACTTTCTAGCCTGAAGTTCAATTTTTAATCACAGGAACTATTATTGATAGTTATTTAAAACATTAAATTAGTGTATTGCATGGGCACGCGTAGGGCATGTGTTGCGAAAAGAGGATAATCAATATTTGTAAAGGTTAACACATTGGCTACTAAGAAAAGGTAAACATAGAAGGGGTGGCAGAATGCCAGTTAGACGAATGAGGTTAATAAGTTCGCAGGAGTGAAGAGGATATAGATAGGACCGGTGCGGGTTTACTGGAAATAATATAGGAGGCCTTCGGCCTCTAGTGGATCAGTACGGCTGATGACGATTGTCAGTGTAGTGCAATCGTTCTCGTTTTAAGGTATTTAAACACGGATATCAATTAATACCACAATCAACTAAATAACAGTAAAAATTTATCATTTCATACCCGCAATTAGACGTTAGCTCTATGAGAAACCTTAACTTGACGCTGTAATGTATAGTGCCTTTTTAATCACAATAATTGATTACTGCAATTACCCATTACCTAAAGTTAGTAAGTGAAATTATACCCGACATGAAATACCCAACATATATGACTAGGCTGCAGATTAAAGCTTAAATTTTATTTACGAATAACTAACTGATGCTATTTAAGACCTGTATTATTACAGTGCAAAAGGCTGAACACAAGCTCTCCAACAAGATATGAATAATTTTATCGTGTATTTCTGCTTTAATCACAACTTATGGCGCATGATTACATCCAATGCTGTTATACTCCGCATAAGCCATCCGATGATATATGTTAAGAAAACTGAGCTCAAAAGCAAGGAAAACTGAGCATAACGGACCAACACAGCGTTGTTATTTTCAATTCTGATCTTTTGCGATGGTTTTTCTTAGAATGAAGCCGTTCCAGCTATCCTGTGCTTATCGATGGTACATGACTTGAGAACGCACCACAAAGTGCAATTTTGTTCACGATCGACAATCAACTAGTTTGTTTGGTTTGTGGGTTGCCTAGTTTAACGTCCTAAAGCGACTGAGGCTATGCGAGCCGTTGTAGTGACGGGCTCAGAAAATTTTGGGCTAGTATTTAACGTGCACATTTAACGTGCAACATGGGCTAGTATTTAACGTGCACTGACATCGCACAGCACGCTGGTGCCTAGCTTTTCGCCACCATCAAAAAGGGGCCACCGATGTCGGGATTCGATCCCGCATACCTGGGCACAGTAGTCGAGCGCTCCAACTACTGCGCCGCAGCATCGCATACAATAAACTAGTTGACTGTGGTTAATTACTATACATAATTGTTAAAATAAAGTTTTACAGGTGTACCTAAACGACATGAAGTCATGTGGTCATACACTAGTGCACCTTAGCACACTATGCAAAATAGACTAGTAGCTGGGCCAAGGACATCCAAATTTGACCTTGGCCCAGGGTGAAGGTGAGGATTATGGATCGAGTCGTTTTGTGAATTTGGACCGAAAGAGCAGAGCTGTCACTCTGAAAAATGAATACGCTTTCGAAAAATCTAATATTATTTTCTCAAGAAAAAAATGCCGGTCGTAAACTTTAGCCTGCATCCTAGTTACTCCTTGCTGCAGCGCGTTATCTTCAGAAGCGATCGTTTGGTTTTTTATTGCTTTGTCTTTATATTTAGGCAATTACGAAAAAAATACGACTCGAGAGAAAGTCATTCATCGTCGGAAGGTAAGCTCCGCACTCGTTTTTTGCATTTTATGTTTGCAGACATGACAGAGACTCTGCTCAGTGTGGCATAATGCACTTTGCTTGCGAAGCGCTTTTCAAGCACTTGCACAGTAGAATCCTTTCTTGGAATTTATGGCATAGCTGCAAGTATACGTTTTTTTATTGAATAAATAAACAGAATATGCGGTCACTAGATTAGAAACATAGTTCATGAAACAGCTGGATCTACGACGGGTAAAGAATCCGGAGAAAAATGTGGAACGATCTATAGATTGTGCTTCCGGAGCGAACCTCTACTTTTCAAATGCAGACCCAAATATCAAATCAGGTATGAAAATGGCCGCGAACAGGAGGCGAGCCTACGCCACATCTGCACGTAACGCAGTTGCGCCTGCCCCGGCACCGACCATTGCATAACCCGACCCTTCTCGTCAGATGTGATGACACGTGCTTTGACTAGCCGCTTGCACACCTGTGCGAAGCGTAATGGCCTCCGCCGCTTCTCTGAAAACTCGCTCTAACCAGTTATGTCAAGTGGTGGGCACAGTGATTCGGTGTATAGATAAAAGGGCAGCCCTCGCCGCCTTACAACCCGAGACAGACAGCGGAGGAAGGTGGCCACTCCTGGCCCTATCCTTCTGGGCGAGGGTTCTATTGCAACCGGGTGCATGGGTAGTGAATCCCGTCGTCGCCCCTTCCGCTTCGGCGGCGAGACAATATTCGCTTACTTTACGCTCCGTCTAACCTGGCTCAGCTGAGTTGGCATAGAGCAATTTTATAACAATGTTTTCATACTACATTTTGTGGTAGCTTCTCGTTTAAGGCAGATATGGAGATGGCAACAAGTGGAAGTGCGTCGTATCATTAAATACAGAGCTGAATGTACATTTATTTTTATATTCTGCAGAAGCCTGATGTTCCCCTGTGTAAAGATGGAAGGGACACCCCGTACCCGGACGACTCTCCATGCTACGTAAGAGTGCCATAACGACATTCTTTTCGAAACTTGTTTTTTCCTATTGACAAAGAAAATCATGTTAGTTTTCCTCCACATTTTCTGCCCAGCCTATGGCTGTCTCGCATGGTCAGCGTTGCATGAATTGAGAGCAACGCCCGTGCTTCTGCAGATGCGGTCGTTATTGTGGTTTTGAAATCTACAGCGCGAATATAATCACACACTATGATCTCATAGCTTAATTAATGTAGAGAAGGTTCAATTCTCAATCTGAATAGAAACATGGGTATAAAGAAAGCCACACACACACACACACACACACACACACACACACACACACACACACACACACACACACACACACACACACACACACACACACACACACACACACACACACACACACACACACACACACACACACACACACACACACACACACACACGCACACAGACTGTGAAGCCATCTGGACAGAACTGTGTAAGGCATTCCCTATTAGAACACGTTACGAATAATTGGCAGCACGTTAAAACAACAGCTCTCCAACCATTTTTTTGGCGAATCTTGGAAAAACAGGTCTCGCACAAACGTAGTGTGCAATCAGATAGCGGCCAGTAATTGCCCAAATGAAGACATCAGTGCCAATACATGGCATTTTATTGGGACAGAGTTCACATTACTCAGAGATTTAGAACATTTTCGTGGTTTGCTCCAATGGTTGACTTTAGGGCCAACTTGTCAACGCAAGGCGTTATAATGCTGCTTAAGACAGGCGTAGAGACCCATGGTACGATGCGGAGACTCGACCTGAATCACACTTTGCATTATGTGGCCCATGAGGCCAGCTTAGGCACCCTTTCGAATAAAAACCCGAAAGAGGGGAAGGAGTGCAAGCCTTTCTGTGATTTTGAATCTCTCCTTAAAATTAGAATTGCCGAAAGTTCGGTGAAGTAAATGAGGTCAGATTCCTTTCCTCTGGGGGGAAGGAGGACATCGCACGGTTCGTCGCTGTCACCGCCCCCGCTTATGATTGTTTTACATAAGTTGCGCCCGAGACTAGAAAATATATCTGATTTAAACAAATCTTTTACGCGGATTATAATGCATTGCGGGCTACCAGAATGTTGTGATGGCCTCCTATGAGAGATGCTGAAGCGGGAAATAAAAGTTATAGAGTAGATCGCCAGGGAGGGAGGGCTATTTTACTCGCAACACAAGTCAGAGGTTCTTGTAGTGCGAGAGAGGCCCGCAGGAAAGGAAAGAGATAAATCAGGGTTGGAAAAAAGCAACATCGATGTAACAGCAGCGGGCGCATATCGCGTGCCTTTTGCAACAATTAAATGCTTCCTCAAAAAGGCTTTTCGTAGCCTCTTGAGCCATTCGCTTCACATTTTTAGGAGTCTATTGCGCTATTGCTACGAATAATGATACTGGTGACTATACATTGCTTCCAATGTGCCTTTGCGGATTCTAGCCCCCATTATGTAAGAACTGTAAATTGGCACCATCAGAAAACATCTCTTTCAGACTACAGTATTCTTTGTCTCAACGTTTACATGTACTAAAGCGACGTGTTATAAATCTATGTCATGAATGTACCAATTGCAGCAGGTCTCACTGCTGCAGTTTTTCTAACTTCTCAGCTGAATAGCGACATGTGGCTATCAGATTATGAGCAGTGCCGCAGGCTTGCAAGGATGTGCGCTTATGATACCTAAACACACACAGAGTAGACACTAGTAGCGCAGCTTTGGAAATGCCTGATCATCTTCCAGCTGGCACCCCTAAAAGTTTTCGAGTCTTGAATGAAAAGCAGCGGTTTAGCAACAGTACTCCATTATCAAATTGGATACCTTCAGGCGCATCACCCGTAATATTGATCGGAAAAGAGCTTAGCGCTAAATTGCTTGCATCAATCCACACGTTTAACCTTAGAATTTCATTGAACAATTTCGCCGTCATTTTATGTGTCTGCAACATTCAAATATCTAACAGTTTCAGGTAATATTGTAGCTTATTTGGCGTACAGTCAGTTTAGTTATTGTGCGATTTAGGAAGCAATCATTCCCAATAGACTTTGTAGGTCTCTATCGGAAGTCTCCCTACGCATAAAAGTGCGAAAGTGTAGAAAAACGCCTCAAGGTGTAACAAGGATTAAGGACTAGTGAAGAATTATATTGCATAAATAGACAATTTTATTTCGGCTCTACGACGTAGCAGTAACGTAGCGACGTAGCAGTATAAGGTATCAGTATAAGGCAAGTAAATATATTCCAGAATAAAACTGAGAAAATTAAAGTAGACAAGATTACACCTATTTATTGACATCGCAATGATCGTAGCGAAGCCGTTATAGCCCGGCTCAGGAATGCTAGACACAGATGAAGGAATAGTATAAATGTTTATTATTAAAACGTTTGGTTGTGTACGTAAATATTAATGTGTAAAAAAGCATGATCTTCATTGGCAGGCCAAGGACAGCCTACTCCAGGAATAATGTCTGCCAATGAGCGTGCTTAGCAGTTTTCACACATAAATAAAGAGCAGAAGGAATAAACATGTTTTGCATCATATGCGGTGGATGGATTACGAAAGTTCTTACGGTATATCAGAGATGATGTGACTTGCGTCAATATCTCTTTGTAGCTTGTTCTTGAGCACTCCCCAACTTTCTACGGCCTTTCTTGCCCTCGCCATAGAGCTCGCGTTATTAAATATTTAAACAATTCAATCAGTGATCGTGCTCTTAAATTTATTTTTGATTTAGGCGTGCACCGCGCGCTACTCGATCGCGCAGTTTTTAGAGCGTTTAATTAATGTGAAGCGGTTTTCCACAGTGACATAAATTGTGACCAATTTATATTGCTGCCATCTGTTTCTTTTCAGTACTATAGTCATTACTTTAATAAAAAAAAAAACATTTGCCAGGTCGCAAATGCCAAGACGGAGAGTGTGAAGACATGAAAGAAATGGAATGCCCAGAGAAACGCCGCGGATGATGAGCTCCTGTTTTCAACTGATTTTTTAACTTGTAAATAGATTGGGCGTAGACAAAAAACCGAATTCCGTACTACTGCGTGTGCCGCGTGCGAGATTTGTCACCAATGACTCCAAGTTGGCGGCGCTTATGCGTCGACACCAATGTATTAGGTATTCTTGACATCTTTTCTCGAAATATTAGAGGCCACTGCGGAACTGCACTGCGAGATTGCTAAGGCATCACCGTTTCCTCGAAGGTTTTGATTTGTTGTTTTTAATTTCGTTTACTTAAATATTTTTCTTTTTGGGCTGATTTATTTTTTCTTATTTTAATATTTTTGTCCGCTATTAACACTAAGTACCATCAATAATTATAGGATTTATTTATTATTGGTATTTGTATTCGCAATCATCTCAAATCATGATTATTTGTTGCCTACGAAATAGACAAAGATCATGGCGTCTTGCCCTATCAAGTCCTGGAGCATCAAGGGACAAGAAGTGGAAGCTGTGACAGATTTTCTCTTCTTGGGCTCCAAGATTACCTCGGAAGGAGACTGCAGCCATGAAATTAGGAGACGCCTGCTTCTGGGAAAGACAGCAATGGTTAGCCTTGACCACCTAGTAAAGAGCAGAGACATTAGTCTGCCAACCAAGATCTGTATAACTCGTGCTATGGTCTTTCCAGTTGTGATGTATGGATGCGAGAGTTGGACTGTGAAAAAGGCTGACCGCCGAAGAATTGACGCGTTTGAATTGTGGTGCTGGCGAAGACTCTTGAGAGTTCCTTGGACTGCCAGAAGATCAAGTCAGTCGATATTGTCGACCATAAACCCTGGCTGCTCATTGGAGGGTAAAATTCTAAAGTTAAAGCTCAGCTACTTTGGTCACCCGATGAGAAGAGAGGAGTCGCTGGAGAAAAATTTGATGTTGGGAAAGGTTGAGGGTCGCCGGATAAGGGGTAGGCAGCGAACGCGATGGTTAGATGGCATCCTCGAGGCGCTGCAGATGAAGTTACCCCAAGTAGCACACATTGCGTGGCCCACCTGGGGCCCGTATGGGCAAGTTGGGCTTGGGTAACCACAATAACACTCATGAGGGCCCCTTTAGGGGTCAAGCGGGCAAGCCCAAATTCGGCTTGCCCCTGCTTTTTCCATCTGGGCATCATATAGGCGCGGAAAGGACTAACTGATTACATATTCCCACATCTGGCCCTTAAGGGTCCCGCTTGGGAAATTTTAGGGCCGATGCAAATAAAATTTAGGCTCTGTGTAGGAAAAGCCTGGGCTAATCTAATCGGGGCTGCCCACTCAAAAGCCGAATAGGTCCCGCATGAGGCGCGGCGGGGCTAAATACTGGTATGCCCGCACATTGCCTACATGGGACCGTTGAGGGGTACTTGAGGGAAGGTCAGACGAAAATGTGGAATTCATGCAGAAAATGCCTGGGCTGCCCCAAATAGGGCTGCCCACCAAAAACCTAGATAATTTCCGCATGGCCGTTAGCGGGCAGGCAAGTACTCCTTCCCGCTTCTGCCTGCATCGGTCTCTTGCGGAGCAATTTAGGGCAGATGTGATGCAAATGTGGGCCTAAAGCAAACAGATGACGGGCTAGTCCGATTGGGGCTGCCCACGCAAAAACCGTATAGGTCCCACATGGTCTGCGGCCGGGCTGAAAAGCGAGCACACCACCACGCTGCCCACACGGGTATTTCTTGGGGTACTTGCGGAAAAATGCAACATATATTCGTAGTCCATGTGGTAAAAATAAGGTCAGCCCAATTGAGGCGGCCCATGAAATGCCGCAGTGGGCCCCAAATTGGCCGTAGGCGGGCATACCGCTCTGAAACGTCTACACCCTATCTTTAAGGCACCATTGTATTTATGTAAATCATGTTATACCGGCCACTAATTGCCTCTTCTGGAGGTTTCACATAACTGTCCTAAGCATATCTATGCAATCAATAAAGACTATCTATGTTTACTCTACAAACTACGTAATTATGCAGTATCGACAGAAAATATGCAACAGTAACTGTTCCGCTTTACGAGTATGTACTGAACGACCTCCAAATGTTTCCTACGGCATTACTATTCTGCACGCAGCACCGAAATAAATATTCAGACCAACATGTTGGGGTGATGTGGGCCAGCCCACATTATTGTAGCGTTGGGATAAATTTCTCTCATGTTACAGAGTGTAGCATACAAGCAAAAAAAAAGTGCTTAATGTTTCACACTTGATTATTGGAACTTGGGCAGCCCTGAAAATGCCCGATTCAACCCATGAGAGCAGCACGTGGGTTAGCCCCAAATTGACTGGCTTTCGCAAATCCCGCGCCTGTACAATTCAGGTATCGGAGGGATTAATCGACCTAAAAATTGTGTGGGCTCCGCGTTTCGAGCACCTGCTACAAGGAACAACACCCGGATACGTCAACTGCGACACACGGACAAGAACCGTGAGTGTACAAGGCACATTTCAAGACCTTTTTTACGCAAATCGGAGCTCGGGAGACCGAGCTCCGACTGTCTAAATCCAGCGTCGCTCCGGCGCCCTTGCTTACCCGAACGCCAGGCCTAGTGCGGCGCGAACGCCACGGCGGCAGTCATGGAATACGCCGTAGTTGGGACGAACGCTTCTCCAGCCGAATTCGAAACACCAGACTGGAAGACAATTGTTTCGTACCGTACTAAGAACCCCAAATCTGAGTCATTAACACCTCAGAGGAAAAATGAGCAGTCCGAGATACCGAAGGCGAAACCTCTCACTCCGCTACATCCGAAGAAACCGCTACCCCGACTCCCGGAGAAGGACTATAAAATCATCTACAGACCAACGGGTGGAGTAGAGATCACGCGCTACACCGAGAAATCTATCAGACAAGCGATCGCAACAGCGAGCGGCGTCACCGCGTCCGCGGCCGGAAACGACCAATCTAGAACAAACTTCTCAAAAAATGTGATCACCATATCGACGCCGGTGCAGGCAAACGCACTACGCTACATCGCAGTCAAGCAAATCAAAATAGAAGGCAAAGACATTGTTATGACGTCGTACATCGCCCCTCCGGACAGGGCCCTGCAAGGAATTATCTATAGGGCTTACGATGGCGAAACGCACCAAGAAATGATGACCGAATTCCAAAAAAGAAACCCGGACATCGTTCAAGCACGCACCATGGGAAGAACATCAAAGTCCCTCCTGCTTCACTTCGACGCGGACGAACTCCCAGATAGCATCGTCTACTTCGGAGTCCTGTACCCAGTTTACCCCTTAATTCCTAAAGTAGAGGCGTGCACAAACTGCAGAAGAGTCGGTCACAGAAGAGACGTATGTCCGGAGCCACCGCAACAACGGTGCCCGTACTGCGGAAACCAACACCTGAAAGAAGAAGTCTGCGACCCGGTCTGCATTATCTGCGGAGGAGGGCACCGCACAGGCGATAACAGCTGCAAGAAGCGATTTCAACGACACGAAAAGAAAATGTCGGAGCACCAATCAAGACCCAAATCACGGACATGTGACGACCCAACATCTACCGAAAGGAAGGACCGCTCGAGCTCCTTCCCGTCCTTGGACAGCGGACGCAGCAGCAGCCGTAGCGGACGGAGCAGCAGCGGCGGACGAAACGGAAGCAGCAGCAATGGAGGAGGCGCCAGCACTAGCAGCCGGACTCAGAGCCCCGGGCCGAAACAGGTGAGCTGGGCAGGAGTGGCCTCTCATGGGAAGGGGATGGAGCTGCAGACATTACAGTCTAAACTAGATCAGGCACTCCATCACATTCAAATTCTCACGGATAGAATCAAAAGTAAACTAAAAGCACCCGCCATATCTAAGGACCCACCTCCGAAACTACTCCCATTGCCGGAAGTCACAGAAATGGAAACTACTGTGACCGCCTCAGTCGAAACCCCAGTAAGCGTAGTTAGCAAGGAAGAAACACCTCGCAAAAAACGAGCAGTAGCAGCTGACGTAAGAAATACCTCAGTGGAGGATAGAGTCCCAAAACTCGAACAAAAAGTGGAGGAGCACAGCCAGAAACTCGATAGTCTAACCCAAAGAGTTGATAATTTAACACAAAGACTCGAACAACACATACAGGATGTAAATCACAAATTCGGAGTAATTGACACCGTTTTACAGGAAATTTTACACCGGCTTCCCCCTTTAGCTCAAGGGGCGCCAATCGATCTATCCCAGCAAAATGGCCAATCCTAAAACCGTAACAATTTGGCAGTGGAACTGCAGGTCTATGCGCAACAAAAAAACAGATCTGCAGTTACACATTCAATCGCAATCCGAAAAACCTGACATTATAGCGATTCAAGAACCCAGAATGTCTTGACTAAAACTGCCAGGGTACCGGGCGGTTCTGCCATGTCACATCAAAGAAAAGCCTTTAACCACTACGTTGGTACATAGAAATCTTACCGTGGTTAACCACGAGATTGAAAACGTAGAGCTCGATTGTATATTAATTGAAATTCTGCCTAGCAGAAGAAACTCCTCTTCTCTGTTCGTACTAAACGCATACAGCCACCCCAGGGCACCGGCTGGACCAGCGAAAGCCGCTATACTCAAAACCCTCCAAATCGCAGGCCAAAACCCAACCCTAATTGTGGGCGACTTCAACGCTCAAAACGTGCAATGGGGACACGCAACCATGTCCAGGAAAGGAACGGCCCTAATGGATTTTATCCAGCAAAGAGGGCTCACCCAATACACGGACCCCATGCAACCTACTAGGATAGGAAACAGCGTGACCAGGGACACGTGCCCGGACCTAACGATAGGCAAAAATCTCCCAGACTTAAGCTGGAGCAACACCAGACAAAATCTGGGAAGTGACCATTATATCATAATGTCTAAAATCACCATTGCCAATCTCAAACCCCAACCCAGAAAAAACAAAATCACCGACTGGGACAAACTTAGGACTATCCGCGACCAAAACAACGAACCAATCATAGACTTAGAACACTGGACACAGACCCTCCTATCGGATGTGGGAAAGGCCACTAAGGAACTAGTACATGATTTAGGCGTAAATGCGGTTGACAGCCGACTTACGCACATGTGGGAGGCAAGGCAGAGCCTAGAAAAAAGATGGCTTAAGCAAAAATATAACAAAAAGCTTAGAAACAGGATCGTCACAATCACGAAAGAAATTCAACACCACACCACAGAACTAGCGAGACAGCAGTGGAGCCATATTTATGAAAATGTGAATGGCAATCTAGGCACGAGACAGACGTGGAATCTTCTGCGGCATCTCCTTGATCCGGAATCCAACAAAGCTACCACTCAAAAGGAAATCACCAAAATTTTAAACATAGACCCAGGCACGGATCAAGATATTGCCACACCACTGACCATCTTCTGGCGCCACCAAGTGGCCGAATGTCTTGGCACGTGGCTAAGCGTCTTCCTCGTCTCTCTCGAGTTTTCGCTTGATTAAAAAGGGCCAGCTCGGTTGTTGTGCTGCTTGCTACGTGTGTTGGTGACATTTGGTGGAGGTGCTGGGTAAGATCCCATGTACGTTGCCCCCGAGGACGTCAGTGACGCTGCTCATCAACGCGTGGACGCGACTCCTGTCCATAAAGCCAGCCGTCGCCTGCGAGGCCTACAACCTGAGTTTGAACCGCTGTCCACCCCGCTACGAACCATGACATCCACGACGAGCAGCCAGACAAGCCAGCCTTCCAGCAAAGCCCCACCGTTCGTCCTTCTCGCACCGCGATCACCGCCATCATTTCATGGTGACCGGTTAGAGGATGTGGAAGACTGGTTGGCCAGTTTTGACCGTGTGGCTGCATTTAACCAATGGGACGACGAGCGAAAACTAATGAATGTGTACTTCGCGCTGCAAGACTCGGCCAAGACGTGGTTCGAGAACCACGAGGCGTCCTTTGTCAACTGGGCAGCCTTTCGCCGTGAGTTACTTACAACATTCAGCTCGAGTGCGCGCAAAGAAAATGCAGAGATTGCGATTCGTTCAAGGTCTCAACAGTCAAATGAGAGTGTGGCCATGTTTGTCGAGGACATGACGCGGCTTTTCAATCGGGCCGACCCTACCATGCCTGAGGCAGCGAAGGTACGGCACCTCATGCGCGGGGTGAAGGAGCAGTTGTTCGCTGGCCTCATTCGCGACCCCCCAAGAACTGTCGCTGATTTCGCAAGAGAAGCTACCAGCATGGAACGTTCCCTGCAGGAACGGAGTACCCAATACGGCCGCCAGGCAAGCGTAGCGGCCACACCCTGCTGCGCGTCCGTGCCAGCAGCCAGGGACGAGGCATTGCGGGAGCTTGTGAGGAGCATTGTCCGCGAAGAGCTGCAAAACCTCCATTTGAATGCTCCCTCTGCAAATAATTATTCTACCGTGGACGTCATCCGTGATGAAATTCGGCGAGCGGTGCAGCCACCACCACCACCAGCACCACAACCGGAGTCATGCATCATGACTTATAGTGATGTCTTACGACGACCTGCTCCCGAGCCAAATCCATTCCGTCCCGTTGTCGGACCACCGCCTCGCTACATGCGCCCCGTCGAGCAGCAACAAGATCTGCGCCCCGTCGAGCCACAGCAATACCAGCGTCCCGCTATTAGCAAGGCGCACTTGTGGCGCACGCCCAACAGACGGCCGCTCTGTTATCACTGCGGCGAACCTGGTCACATTCTTCGCAATTGCCCATACCGGAGAATGGGCTTGAGAGGATTCCCACCAAACGCGCCTCGACCGCGCTATGGCGAAAGGCCACAGGAGATTGAGGAGTACTTGGCTGCTAACGAGATGCAGCCAACGTCACCACAACGGCGGTCGCGATCGACATCTCCGAAGCGTTTTGCTTCGCCCAGTCGGTACTCTTCCTCTGGACAATTCAGAGGCACGTCCCCTCACCGGGAAAACTAAACACGGCGACCTCCGGGGGTGGGGCCGCCGCTACGTTTCAGATTAAACAGCCTCCACCCGACGATTAAACGCGACGGCCCGAGCGGCGACGAGCCGATCCGATGAACTTACCGACGTGCTGCGAACGCATTGTTTCCGGGGAAATTTTTGTAACCGCCGACAGTTGTGATGTGACCGCACTTGTGGATACCGGCGCCGATTTCTCCGTCATGAGCAGCCAGCTAGCCACGGCACTCCGTAAGTTTCTAACGCCTTGGTCTGGGCCAATGATGCGTACCGCCGGTGGTCATGTAATGTCGCCGATTGGCATGTGCACTTGCCGCATAGAGATCTGCGGTTTTACTTTCACTGGCACATTTGCCGTATTACAAGAGTGCTGCAAAGATCTGATTCTCGGCATGGATTTTCTTCAAGAGTATGGTGCTGTTATAGACCTTCGGGAGCAGCTCATGGTATCGTTTTCAACCAAGCGAGCCGTTGATAGCAACACGGACTTCCTTAAAACGATGTTGCGCGTCTGTGACGACCACATAACGATCCCTCCGCGTGCGAGCAAGTTCGTCACAGTCGAATGTGATCACAGCACTGGCACGTGTGGCATTGCTGAAGCTAACATGTCACTGCTTCTAACTCGACAAGTTTGTGTAGCTCGGGGCCTTGTCGAACTTGTCCGTGGCCAAGCCAACGTGCTAGTGACAAACTTCACATGTGAACCCCAACATTTGACGGCGAACACGACGGTCGCTTATTTTGAAGAACTTAGAGAATGTACAGGCCAGTACGCTTTATCCAACACGTCAGACCCCGACAATGCGACGCCTACAGCCATTCAGACTGATGTGAACCCGAACCTCTTGCCCAGTGAGAAACGCTGCATAGAGAATCTTGTCAATTCGTTTCGAGATTGTTTTGCATCAACCTCCAAGGTCCGACAGACGCCACTAACGAAGCACCGAATTATAGTTGCCGATGACCAACGTCCACTATGTCAGCGTCCTTACCGGGTGTCTTCAAAAGAACGTGATGCCATCCGCCGCCAAGTAACAGAAATGCTCCAGGACGACGTTATCCAACCGTCGACGAGCCCCTGGGCTTCGCCTGTTGTCCTCGTCGCAAAGAAGGATGGAACCTTGAGGTTTTGCGTGGATTACAGACGCCTCAACAACGTCACGAAAAAGGATGTGTACCCCCTGCCACGCATAGACGATTCCCTCGATCGCCTTCCCCATGCCACTTACTTTTCGTCCCTTGACCTCCGCAGTGGATATTGGCAAATAAAGGTTGACGAGCGAGACCGTGAGAAGACCGCTTTTATTACGCCGGACGGTTTGTATGAATTTAAAGTGCTCCCGTTTGGCCTGTGTTCGGCCCCTGCCACATTTCAGCGAATGATGGACACTGTACTCTCTGGCCTGAAGTGGCAGTCATGCCTCGTATATCTCGACGACGTTGTGATTTTCTCGGACACGTTCGACGAGCACCTGAAACGTTTGCGCGCTGTCTTCGAGGCCATCCGATCTGCCGGTCTCTCTCTAAAACCCGAAAAATGCCACTTTGCTTTTAACGAGCTGAAATTTCTCGGCCACATTGTCAGCGCTCGAGGTGTTAGCCCAGATCCAGAGAAGACGGCCGCTGTCTCTTCATTCCCCAAACCAGCGGATAAACGAAGTTTGCGTCGATTTCTCAGCCTCTGCGCGTACTATCGTCGTTTTGTTAACAATTTCTCCAAGATCGCTGAGCCCCTGACCCGCCTGACAAAAGACGCCGAGCCGTTCTTTTGGGGCCCCGACCAGGAAAATGCTTTCACGGAACTCAAGTCCCGTCTCCAATGTACGCCAATACTTGGCCACTTCGACGAAGAGGCCGACACGGAACTGCACACGGATGCCAGTAACGTTGGCCTCGGTGCGGTCCTTGTTCAGTGGCAGGACGGTGCAGAACGTGTCATTGCTTACGCCAGTCGCACTTTGTCCCGTTCAGAAGTTAATTATTCAACTACCGAAAAGGAGTGCCTCGCTGTTGTGTGGGCAGTCATGAAATTTCGTCCGTATTTGTACGGTCGTCCGTTTCGTGTCGTGAGCGACCATCACTCTCTGTGTTGGCTGGCAAACCTGAAAGATCCATCGGGTCGGCTTGCTCGATGGAGCCTTCGGTTGCAAGAATTTGACGTTACAATCGTGCACAAGTCCGGCAAGAAACACAGTGATGCTGACTGTCTGTCCCGCGCCCCTACTCCGTGCCACGCGGACGGGTCCGACGACGATTCCGTTTTCCTCGGTGTTATCGCGACGTCCACCTTATCCCGAAAGCAGCGGGCTGACTCTGAACTTTTGCCCCTCATTGAATACCTCGAAGGAACCGTGTCATCTCCTCCTCAGCTCTTCAGGCGCGGACTGTCGTCATTTTGCCTGCGTGATGGTGTGCTCTACAAGAACTACGGTCCAACAGAAACTGCTTATCTGCTTGTAGTACCCACAACGCTACATGACCTTTCTTCCAGCCATCTCGGGTTTTCTCGCACATTGGCACGGATACGCCGAAAGTACTACTGGCCCAGGCTAGCTGCCGTTGTGCACCGCTACGTCCGTACCTGTCGTGAGTGCCCGCGGCGAAAAACACCACCCATTAAACCAGCTGGGCTCTTACAGCCTATCGATCCCCCGAAATTCCCATTTCAACAGGTCGGCATGGACTTACTGGGCCCATTTCCGAAGTCCTCCATGGGTAACAGGTATATAGCGGTTGCCACTGACTACCTTAGCCGCTACTGTGAGACCAAGGCCATTCCCCGTGGTACCGCAGATGAAGTTGCGCATTTCTTCATTCACAACATTGTACTCCGTCATGGTGCGCCAACAGTCGTCTTAACTGACAGAGGAACCTCGTTTACGTCGGCACTCACGAGTGAGGTACTTCGACTCAGTGGCACCACCCACCGCAAGACAACAGCCTATCATCCTCAAACTAATGGACTGACTGAGCGGCTTAACAAGACAATTGCCGATATGATTTCTATGTATGTAGACGACGATCATGGGAACTGGGACCGAATTTTGCCGTACATCACGTTCGCATACAACACTGCACTCCAGGAAACAACACGCTTCACTCCATTTCATTTGGTTCATGGACGCGAACCCTTGACTATGCTGGATGCTATGCTTCTTCCAGATTCTGCTCCCTCCACTGTCGTGGGGGCTGACGAATTTATTCGTGACGCAGAAGCTGCACGCCAGCTTGCCCGACAGCGAATTCGGCACCAACAAGTACACGACGCCCAGCGCTACAACCTGCGACACCGAGAGGTGACTTACACGCCCGGCGACCAAGTCTGGGTATGGAGCCCAATACGGTTGCGAGGGCGCTCTGAAAAGCTTCTGCGGCGATACTTTGGACCTTATGAGGTGCTCCGCCGCCTCAGCGCGGTGAACTACGAGGTGCTACCACAAGGCACTGTACGCTCCTCTCGGCAGCCGAAATCTGAAATAGTTCACGTTGCAAGAATGAAGCCATACTACAATCGTTAAACCATTTCAGGGTCCAAACCAGAGCCAGAGACTTTCCCCTATAACTTGCCCCGCTCTTCGACTATTCCCCTACGCTTGCGGCATCGGGTCGATGCCCCTTCGAAGGGGGGCAATGCCACACCACTGACCATCTTCTGGCGCCACCAAGTGGCCGAATGTCTTGGCACGTGGCTAAGCGTCTTCCTCGTCTCTCTCGAGTTTTCGCTTGATTAAAAAGGGCCAGCTCGGTTGTTGTGCTGCTTGCTACGTGTGTTGGTGACAATATTATAGACACGCTACAGCAGAAATACTTCTGCACAACCCGTGAGACGAAGTCCCTGCCTAATTATAAAGGAGAGCCTAACTCCATCCTGGATGCTGACATAACAATGGCGGAAATAAGAGCAGCCCTCTTTAAGGTACGTACAACATCCGCCCCAGGAGAGGACGGCATTAACAATAAGACACTCAGAAATCTAGACGACCCTTCTATCACAGCCCTCGCGGACTTTGCGAATGAGTGCTGGAGGGAGGGAAAACTACCAGCGTCTTGGAAACATGCCATCGTTAAATTTATCCCAAAACCTGGCAAAAAGCTCGCGCTCGAAAACCTCAGACCTATTTCGCTTACTTCTTGCATAGGAAAACTGATAGAGCACGTCATACTAGACAGACTCCAGTCCCACATGCAAAAAGAGAATTTATATCCAAACACTATGGTCGGCTTTAGACCACATTTATCAACACAGGATACGATGCTAAGACTAGCAAACGAAGTCCTATCTCATGAGCAAGAAAGGAATACCAGCGCAATCCTAGCCCTAGATTTAACCAAAGCCTTTGATAACGTTAAACACAAAGCTATCCTAGAATCTCTTTCACTGCTGAATGTAGGCGCAAGAACGTTTAACTACATCAAAGACTTTCTCTCCGATAGGACGGCTAAAATTCAAATTGGCACTATCAAATCCGACACCTTCACTTTAGGAGATAGAGGAACTCCGCAAGAATCGGTCCTCTCCCCCTTTTTATTCAACATAACCCTAATCAAAATGGCACACGAACTCGCAAGGATCCCAGACCTAGAACACTCTTTGTACGCGGACGATATCACCCTTTGGACCACCAAGGGCAGTATTGGCACGATACAAGATACGCTACAACAAGCGGTAGACGTAGTCGTAGAGGAGGCGCAAGCCGCGGGACTCGCGTGTTCCCCCCAGAAATCTGAGTTACTCATTCTACACCCAAAGCGTCAAAGAAAGAATAAAGCGCCTGCGATAAATATCTACGCGGAAGGTGCAGCCATCCAAGAAGTGGAAACACTAAGAATCTTGGGAATGCTCATACATTCAAACCAAAAAAACGACACACTAATTAAGAAACTGGAAAACACCGTGAACCAAATTTCCCTCCTCCTCAGACGAATCGCGAATAGGCGTGGAGGAGTTAAAGAAGCTGAGACCAGGAAACTAGTAGAAGCCTTCGTTCTTAGCAGAGTTATCTACCCTACACCATACGTCACCCTCACAGTTGGAGAAAGAGACGACCTGGATTCACTAATTAGGCAGTCCTATAAAATTGCGCTAAACCTCCCTCGTCATACCCCAAATGAAACACTACTAAAGTTAGGAATTCATAACACCTTAGCGGAAATGGTGGAAGCACACCTCACCGCACAGTACGAACGACTGTCAAGCACTGAAACGGGACGTTTCATCCTGAAAAAAGCAGGAATACAATATGAAGGGACCCGGACCCACACTTTGCCGATTCCAAGACACGTGCACGAGCAATTAATAGTCCGTCCTCTGCCTAAAAACATGCATCCAGAATATGATAAGGACAGAAGGGCTAGAGCACAAAAATTACACGAAAGATTTTCAGTACAGAAAGACACGGCGCACGTGGACGTGGCAGAACATGCGGACAGAGATGCCTTTTCTCTGGCAGTTGTCGATCATCGAGGTTCTCCCCTCGCATCGGCGACAATCAATAAAACAAAATTTCCGGAGGAGGCCGAAGAGGCTGCCATAGCTTTAGCCATTACCTCCACCACTGCCAAATACATCCTTAGCGACTCTAAAACTGCAATTCGAAATTTTGCAAAAGGAAGGGCCCACTCCGCAGCCATCAAAATCTTACAAAAAATCTCCCATACCCGCCTTATCACATTGATCTGGGTCCCTGCCCATTCGGACCATCCTGGGAACGAGGCAGCGCACCAATTTGCCCGAGGATTCGTAGTTAACCGGGAGGTGCGCTGCCCTGAGCTCAGGTCGGCTAGGGAGCGGATGACAACCTACAAAGAAATTACTACCCACTTCAAGAAAGAAAGACAAATCTTCCCAGAACCACATCGATCACTAAGTAAAACACAACAAGTCACCTGGCGCCAGCTTCAAACAGACACTTTCTTTAATCCGTACATGTACTCCATATGGTTCCCAGAGCAGTTCAGCCCTGTCTGTTCTCTCTGTGGACATCAAAAGGCAGACACACCACACATCCTATACTCATGTAATCAAGACAAGCCATCACAGAGTCTGCAGCTCTCTACCCAATCTCAGTGGGGGGCCGCGCTGCTCAGCTCCGACCCGGAGGTTCAACTCCGAGTCACGGAGCGAGCCGAAGAGGTCGCCGAACGACATCGTCGGTCGGCCACCTGGCGTCCGGCCTAGAAGAGGAGCCCACCGCGGGGACGGGAACGCCAACCCACCCCGCGCCTACGACCTCTTCTTTAATAAAGTTTACCTCCTCCTCCTCCTCGACCTAAAAATTAAAACCTTGATCAATGGATGTCACTGCCTGCTCAAACGTGGAACCCATTAATGGTTCTGGTGTGCTGCTCACATTCGTTTACCTGGGCTGAATGCGGGCAGCCCTATTTGGGCTGAATGCGGGCAGCCCCATTTGGGCTGCCCACGCGGATACAGTTCGGGACCGATCGCGGCGAAATGGGCAGCCCACGCGGGGCCCCTCTGGGTACGTGTTGCAAATCCCGCGTGGGGCCCGTATGGGCTGCCCTCACGGGCCCAACGCGGGGCCCCACGTCATAGCCCACTTTGTGCTACTTGGGACGTGATGTTAGGAAGATAGAGACCGGAAAGTGTGGCGTGACATGGTCCATAGGGTCACGAAGAGTCGGACACCACTGAACGACTGAACTGAACTGAACTAACATTTCGGACTTCACCACAAACTGAACAAGTCTGCCGCTATTAAGAGGCGTGTAAAACTTCACTGGGAACGCGAATAAGCAACACACGTTAAGCAATACCCTTTCAACGGAATCTCGCATGAACTACACGCCAGAACTCACGCGCCATGACGCAGTTGATGGTTGCGTGATACTTCGACTAAGCAAGCGGGCAGTACGGGCATGCATAAGAGCGCACAACGTCTCATCACTTCAGTCAGGCACGGGTGGACAGCACAATGCAACTGAGTCGCTACATGTTATCCCCCCACCTAACTTTCTGCCGCACCCAGGTATGCTTTCCGATTTCCTTCCCTTGGAATCCAATTTTTTACCCTAATCGACCATCGGTTGTCCTCTCTTCACAATACAACCCCCGCCCACGCCCATTTCGTTTTATTTCCACTAAAACGTCATTTACTCGAGTTACATCTTTGGGCCAATCTGCGCGCTTCCCCTCTATTCACGTTACACTTATAATTTTTCCTTCCATAACGCTCAGCGTTGTCCTCAACTTAAGTAGAACCCCTTTTTTAGGCTCCACGTTTCAGCCTGGTAGTGATTACAGGTAAAATGCAACTATTGTATAGTTTCTTCTTGAGCGATACGGATATACTGCTAGTCGTATTTGGCAAGTACTTTCTAAATGCGCTCCACACCAACCATATTTTCCTAGATGTTTTATTTTTAGGTTGAGATCCGTGGATACTAGCTGTCCTAAGTTGACATTTTTTCCTACCACCTCCACTGCTTCGCTACCAATTGCTAATTGCTGTTCCTTCCCGAGGCTATTCAACATTACCTTGTCATCTGCATATTGATTTTTAAGAATACCTTTCTGCTGTTCCTGTCTAGGTCATCAATCATTCTTTGCAGTTCATCCTCTGAGTTAGTTACTCAGGTATTGTCCATCAACACTTATTTCTAACTGCTCCCATTTCATGTCTCTGAATACTTCCTTGAAGTAAGCTATCAATTGAGCTCTGGAGATCGTATCGCCTTTTCTAACACCTTTCTTTAGGGCAATTTTTTGACTTTCTTTATTCAGAACAATGGTTCATGTGCCGGCACAATAGATATTTTAGAGTACTTTCACATAAGGCTCGTCTACATACTGATTTCGCAATGCCTGCATGACTGCCGATGTGTGTACCAAGTAATAAATTTGGCAATAAATGAATGCTATATATATATGGACTCGTAATATTGCGAGCATTTTTCTATGACCGTTGATAATATGGATAAGATGGATACTAGAGTAACCTTTTCGAAAACCTGCTTGATCTTTTGCTCGATTGATACTTAAGGTTTTCCTGAATACCTAAGCGTTTACCTTAGTAAATACCTTATATGTAACACATAGTAAGCTGACCGGTCTGTAATGTTTCAAATCATTCGCGTTCATGTTTTTATGAATTAGTGTAATTAGATTTACGTTCTTCCATAACTCCGGGACAGTCAATGACACCAGGCACTGCGTATACAGCGTGTTGAGTTTTTTCTAGTGTGATAACCCGCCCTTGCTTCAAACAATGTGCATTCACCTGATCCTCTTCTGCTGCTTTGCCCCTTTACATAATTTCGAAAGCTTTTTAGCCGCTTCATTCGTCACTGGCGTAAAGTATGGCTGTTTTTCCTACTGCCAATCTCAATATTTTCCTACTAGTTTGGCTACTGTACAGGTGTATGTCTCCTTGGCTACTTTAAGGATCTTGTCCATATTCGTGATATTTCCCGCCTTGTACCTTAGTGCATGCATGTGATTTCCGCCTATGCCCAATTTCTTCACCGCTTTAAGCGTTCACCCATTCTTGACAATATTCTCATTTTTTTATGTTATACATCCAATGTTCGCTACTTTACAATTATTTATTTGCTTTGATATCTCTGGCAGTTCTATCTGGTCTCTTTCGTTAGGAGCTCTCATATGTAATCGTTTCTTATCAAATCTTTCGTCGTATTAGTCATTTTACGGGTATGCTTCCTAACTATGCAACGCCCTACATCTACCACGCAGTCACTAATATCTCTGAAATTATTGTTTATTGCTTCAAGGCTAAGGTTCTTATCCTTAGTAAAATCTAATATCTATTCTGTAGCGAAATCCTGGATTTTGCCCTTCTCCTTACCGATAACTCGTTGAGGGACGTCTTACTAATCTATTTCATTCCTTCTTCAGATTGTGACTAATTCGTGACCTTACCATCCCGTGGCCACTGCATCGCACTTTCCCGATCACCTCTACATCCTGCACAATGGTGGATTTTGAACACAGTATAAAGTCAATTTTAGTTGCAGTCTCCCCGTGAGGACTTTTCCATGTCTACTACTGTTTATTCCCTTTACTGAAGAAGGTATTCATGATTCATACGTTATTGCGCACTGGAAGCTCAACTAATATCTCCGCCATGCTATTCCTAGAACCAATGATATTGTTACGCACTGCCTGCTCTCCAGCCTGCTTTTCCCTACCTTTGCATTGAAGTGTGTGTTTACCGTGCGTTTACTTTCCCCCATTGCCATTTCTACATCTTCTTAGAAGCTGTGAAGTTCCCAGTCATCCTGAATACATATAGGTGCTTAGACGTCCAAGGCCTACGGCAACATATTTACTGGCGACAAGCCGCTTTTATGGTCTAAACGATGAAAAGAAAGACGCAGTACAGTGCGTAAGGAAGACGAGGAGGTGGTAAGGCAGTTTTATGTTGTTGTCCGCATTGCCTCGTCTTTTTGCACAGCTATAGATAATAGATTGAAAGTTGCTGAGCTATCTAATAGGAGTGATAGTGAACCTATGCGATGGTTGCAAGTTAGACAGCGCCGCTCACTCGGTTCGCAGCGGTGTGAGTGTTGAATTTATTTCCGACGTCTCTGAAAATTACGTTATGTTTACGTTTGCCACTCCTTTTTTGAGCTTCTTGTTAAGAACTCGCTCCTCGTTAATGAGCACGAGGATAAATGATGCAATTAGGATTATTTTTGCGGGTCTCTGTCTCCAGACCATACGTCTCTGGATTCCATGACCGGCTCTTCCAACTTGCGACATAGCCCAAAATTACTGATTCCCTTCACTAGATTTCTAGTCGGCAAACGCAATTAGTGATTGGAATTATAAGGATCAAGATTTTAGGTACATTAAGTCAAGTTATGCACTCAAACCCTTGCACGGATTTTTCTTAGAAGATTATGGGCTGATGCGCGAAGCTGTGAATCATTGTGGACGAGAAACCTCGACCCATCCACACTGTAGCAAGGCCTTCAAGAACAGGGACACTCAACTTCGTCCATTTGTTCTATATCTATCCTCGGCAGGTGATTCAGCATAGCTGTCAGAATTCTATCTGAAACAGCCCCATCGCCTGTCCGTAATCTATCTATTTCGTTTTCTGCTTCTCTCTGCTCATAATATACTACTAATGGAGCGGCAAGTTTAGCTTCAAGCCGTGCAGCCCGTATGCCCTTTTGTGGTAAATGAAGGACTATGCATATTCAGTGCAGCTACAGGAACATTCATAAGACTATTTATAGAATGACCCCGCCGGGGTGGAGCAGTGGTTACGGCGCTCGACTACTGTTCCCAAGGACGCGGAATCGAATCCCGGTCTCGGTGGCAGCTTTTCGGTGGAGGCGAAAAGCAAGGCGCTCGTGTGCTGTGCGATGTCAGTGCACGTTAAAGAACCCCAGGTGGTCGAAATTTCCGGAGGCCTCCACTACGGCGTCTCTCACAGCCTGAGTTGCTTTGGGACGTTAAACCCCACAAACCAAACCAAACCAAACTTATAGAATGACAAATTTAACATGAAGCATGCCCTCAGATAGAACTTAATACATTGCATCTTGCTTCGAACCTAATTAAAGAAGTGCTAACATCATTAAGAAAGCAGTATGGAGCCTTAGCTGAAGGTTCGTCGCGCGACGGCAGCGCCGCATTCCTGACGTGGTGGCGAAATGTGAAACGATGGGACTTCACCGGAGCAGACGCTTAGCTAGCTTCCTGTGCACGCGCGGCGATCGCGTTGCGCCTGGCGGTTATTTTGCGATACAAAAACGCTTCCGCTTATGCGAAACGAATGTTCTAAGTAGCATTGTGTCAGGGGAAGCCAAAATAGTAGGCGAAGCACCAAATGACGAGGCTCACGTGTGAAACTTTGCAGATTCCTTTGGAAGCGTGTCCGGAAGACCTGTTTTCCAACCGCATGACAGCGTTCTGAGAAGTGTCGCGTTCCTTGTGGAAACGAAAAGAGTCCATTTCCCCTTTCTTCGTAAACTGAGAAATGTTGGCAGTTGACAAAGATGGTTTGTAGAGGCATCAAGAAAGTACAGTGGTTTAACACCAAGGATAAAAAGTGAAGAGGATGGACGATTATCTGGCTCTTCGCTCCATCGCGCGTCTAGTTTTGCCGATTTTCTGTGCTCTCTCTCTCTACTTTGTGAGTGAACTGAAAGCAACCAAATCAACAGATGCGACGTCCGCGATCGAGGCTGATGTGTGAATGTGCCCTAAGTGTCCACAGATGCCTTTACATTTTTAGATTGAGTAAGAAAATATCTAGGAACGAGGCCTTTTTCTTTTTTTTTTTCGGGGTAGGAGGCGGCGTTGGAAAACATGCCTTGCTGAGGCGCTTTCACAAATTTTCGCAAATTGGCCAATAAATGAACCAATTACTACTATTATTATTATTTATTAACGAAGATATGTCGGAAGTGCAGTACAAAAGTGATCCTAGCGATGGCTCGACTGACAATACTCGCACGGAGCACCCCATTCGTGTCATAGGGTTCGTGAGTGCAAACCAAATATCATAAATGAAGCACAACCATTTAATAAGAACCGAAATAAAACTCTATGTATTACAAGCTTGGATTTCACCTGCCTTCCGAGCCAGCGAGCCGGTTATGTCGCGTGCAGCGCACGGAGCACGCATGTGCTTATGAGATTGCTAGCGTTCTCTTGTCTTTGAAGAAACACCTCCTTCGGCCGGACTATATACTTTTTCTTCTACTGCAAAATTTCCTTTCGTAACGTCGTAATAATAAAAAACAAATCCGTATATAGATCGCATGCTACAGGCCAAAACGATGGTCAACGATTATACTTTAGCAGTTTTTAAACATATTATATACAACAATATATTTACATAGCGGACTTACCTAGAGATGCACTTCCTACGTTTTTGCTAACGTGGGACTATTTACTCATCCCCGTCTGCTCGACGTAAATAAAAAGTTTCCCGCCTATAATTAGGTATCTTTCATGAAAATACGCGTCAGGTTGCCCAATCAAGACGGAATGCAGGTGGCCTGTCGCAGTGTTCCTGCGGGGGCGCGTCAAGGCGCGTGCTCGTGCGAGAGAAAGCGCACGGTGCACGCCGTGAAGGCAGCGAGATGAGCCGGCGGCGTCCAGTGTGTGCTTTTCTGTCCGCGCGACAAAGCAGCAAGAGACTTCTGCACGCGCGCGGAAGCGAGCGAGCGAAAGGAGAAAACTTGCACGGGATGCCTATGTGGTGCCTATAGTGAACTAGAATATACCCACAACAGTTACCGCGTCTTTCCCTTCCTATCAATCAATCAATCTACGCAGTCACGTTGTCTTGACTCGCTAGCGGCGGCAGCGGCTGCTAGCGCTGCCTCAGGCGACCCCCCCCCCCCTCCCGCCCCTTCCTTTCCTCGTGTTCTCCGGTTGCTGCGCGCGCTCGTGCCCCCATCGTTCGCCGCTGAGTGTACCCCCCCCCCTCTTCCTGGCTCGAACTGGGGGAGATGAAAGTGAAAGGGGGGCGGAGCTGCTTACGAGGCCTACGACGCCGACGCGACACCCAGGAACGGGCGCCAAAGAGCCGCGTTCTAAAACGAAAGCTGGGCCTCACCAATAAAGGCCTTCAGCTTTGTTATTTAGAATCGCTCGCACCGCCTGCCGCCATTGTCTATGACTTGACAGCTACCAAGCCACTATTCCAGATTCAAACTTAAATGATAGGGGCCCTTATTTTGTGTATGCGTGACCTGAACTCAGCTCCTCATGAGTTGTTCATAATAGAAACTAAAGCGCAAAAACAATTAGAGCGCACTTAAGGAAGAGACCCCACAGGACAAGCGCTTACTAGTAACAAAAGCGCGTTATTCCACGCTCAGAATATATATATACCCTATATATTCGACTTGCCATTGTTGTGAAGGATTCCCCCAAGGAAAGACTGCTATGAGTTGGTACTTCTTTGCCCTACTGCTCCATCCACGGCCCTGCAATACAGGGGCGATGATCAAAGAGGCTCACCTTTCTCACCCACGGCACTGCGCATATCTTCATAAGAAGGTTACACGCGGCTGTCGATAGGGTCACTTAGGCCAGAGAAGAGCAGCTAACATCAACCAGGCGAAGAAGCAATGAATGTTGAGCTGTTACCACCAAGAAATTGGCAAAGCCAGCTTAAGTCAAATCAAAAGAATGAGTCTTGAAGCTTTAGTAAGTGAAGCTCGCACGCTAGTATCACGCAAGTAACGAGGCGCAATCTCGCCACTTGAAGCATCACCGTACGCGCAGTTTTATTTGTCTACCATTTATCGCCCACCTCATAGCCGCACCGCCTATTTTTGAGAAATGTGGTGGTGCACCGTACTTCGCTAAGCACGTGGTGACGAAATTTGAGCGGGCTGTAGCTGGAACAATAAACGTCGGTAGACATTGCGGCTTGTAACGTATTCACGCACATCGATGGTCACCAACCATGGGTCTAGCTGGAATAGACGTGGTTCAATAAAGGCTCCTCCACAAGCTTCGAAAGCATCCAATGTGATTGTGTGCGCTCACCATCTTGAACAAGTTAGTGTCGCTCTCGTAATTGTGAGTAGGTGCAAGCATAAAACGGTTACAGGCATAGCACGTTGTCGGCAGGGGTACCCAGTAGTCTTTTGTGGCCTATAACTCGTTAAGCGATCGCGTTCCGCATGGCCTTCCACCACTGTTTTCAGCAGGAGTTATTTTTCGACTTAAGCAGCTATGATGGTGATAGCATTGAAGTTAAGAACTAGACAGAAGTGTTCAGCAATGCAGAGGTTCAGAACGATGAAGAAAGAAAGGAGGAGGGACAATGATTTCGATTGCTCCCTGTGCCTATGAATATCTGCCTGTTAAAGATAAGAATACAATGAGCTGATTGGTCAACAAAGCGCCAGAGTGCGTAGGACCATAGCGGCAAAGTTGGCGACGGCATAGAGATCGTTGTTCCGTGCAGCCAGTGCCCCTAGCATCTTCGATCACCAGGGAACTCATTCTGTTAAACCTCGTTCTGAACCCGGATTATCCGGTTTGCGCTCCCGGGCGAAGGCAAATCGGTGCCGGGTGTTTGTTATCTGTTTTGCCACGACGTCACCTCAACGTCGCAACGGCAGCCCAAAGAAATTCATTTTTAAAACAAAGGCAACCGCAGAGTCTGATATATCCAGCAGCTTGTCCCTCTCTTTCTCTCGTGTCCGTCGTCGCCGCCCTGTCATTTAGTTATTTCTTGATGCTCCAACTCGCTCAGTTTTCAATTCTTGTGTCATTCAGTCCTTAGCCGTAGCCCAGAACTGATAAACCGACGCTTGAAAAGTCCTTGGAGCCGCATACGATAGCCACTGCAACTCCATGGAGCCCATGATACGTCGTTGCTTAGAAAGATGCCTACGCGTTTGAAGTTTTATAGCGCATTTCGCAATGGAAGCTGCGGGTCCCCGCGAACTTCTGAAAGCTAAAGCACCCCACAGAGCTACAAGCTATTATCGCGGTAGAAAGAGAGGAAGATGGATAAAACGGTATGAAATAGCAGTAAACAAGGGTAGAGGGAGGAAGCCATAGTTCGCACGTCGAAACGTTCGCTCGACCTGCGAACTGAGGCTTCCCCCTCTATATAACAGTGCTCTTTCAGGTCACTATTGCGTCATACCTCTAAAAGTCCCTTTCAATTATTTTGGATGTGTCTGGCATTGCAATGTTGAACTTCGCTTCAATGTGACATGTCAGTGCAGTTTATTCCCCTTGCAACTACTCTTCGTGAGGGTACAGGCAAGAAACACCTTATCGAAAGTAATTGCTTAGCTTTTTTCTGCAGTTTAAGCAACATGTTGATGTTCTTCTTGCATTCGGGTCATGCATTTGCTTACACGCATTCAGGAAGCAGTCAAACGTTTAAAAAAAAGAGGATATTTCTTAAATAAGTTCAGAGGATGGGACATTTTTGTATAGCAGAGCACCCAAGTATATCGCTAAAATCGCCACAATATTTTGAACCTTCTCCAGAAATAATCATTTCGGTGATAATGCAATCGTAATAAGGGGGAATAAGGCAGCAGACAGATTTGTGCGCTGCCTCTCTGACTGTGCTCGCAGTATTAATTTTGCTTCCTTCCACTAGGAGTATAGATCTAAACTACGATATATGTTAATGCTGTATGCGCTTTGCGAGGGAAAATTTTAGAATCAAGGCCTGAAAGAGAGAGAAAACTGTTAAAATAAAACCTACAGGCGACAATTTAAAATTAGCTTCAAGCTTCTGTAATGGCAATAACTGCATGCTGCTAAATCTGTACCGAGAAGGCAATGACAAAAATGAAAACCCAGTCTTTAAACCCCGGCGAAATATTTGAAAAGAAAAGCCGTAGAGCAGACGTAGTTGGTGGCAGTATGTAGGTCTTCCCATTCTACTAACAAAGAAACGTCGGCGGGCTGCCTTTGTTGAGTTGGTTTCCCGTGTCCTGCCTACGGCCTCTACGCCGAATGACGAATCGTCAAAACGCCCTAATTACCTGCAACTTTTCGTTTCACGTGTAGAAGGGGCGATTCTAATTGGTGGTGTCGAGCCTTGATAGCGAACAAGTGGGATGCGTTTCCGATCGATCGGTTATATTGTTAACTTTTTAAACGATCGTTACTTTCGTTTTCATTCTTCGGTTTCAACATTTTTTCGGCCCTGTTCTCAGTAGCGATGAGGAATCAATTAACCCAAAATAACTGGCAGTGATTAAAACGTAAAGATATGTTTCTAATGCTAGGTTTTTTATGCGCTTCCTTTTTTATATATAACAAAAGAACTCTCTCATCCACATTAGCGTAGTCAAAAGAGTATATCTCACATACCACGAATCCAACTGCAAGCATTATAGAAGTCGAACATACAGAACGGGATTGTGACGGCGCCGAGGTGATGAGAGCGACAATTATCACAATAGCTTGAGAGGCCTGGTAACCAGCCCAGACCGTGAAGACCGGAGCCGCTGGCATGAATCCGCTCATCATCATCATCATCAGCCTGATTATACCCACTGCAGGGCGAATGCCTCTCCCATATTTCTCCACAAAACCCGGTTTTGTGCTAGCTGCATTCACTTGATCCCTGCGAACTTCTTAATCTCATCCGCCCACCTAACTTTCTGCCGCCCCCTGCTACGCTTTCCTTCCCTTGGAATCCAGTTTGTTACCCTCAGCGACCATCGGTTATCCTCTCTTCGCACTACATGTCCTGTCCACGTCCATGTCTTCTTCTTAATTTCCACTAGAATGTCGGTAACTTGAGTTATTCCTCTGACCCACTCTGCACGCTTTATATCTCTTAATGTTACCCCTACCATTTTTCGTTCCATAGCCCTCTGGGTTGTCCTCAACTTAAGTAGAACTCTCTTGGTTAGCCTCCACGTTTCAGCCCCATAGGTGAGTACAGGCAAGATGCAACTGTTGTATACTTTCCTCTTGAGCGATACCGGTAAGCTGCTAGTCATAATCTGCGAGTGCTTGCCAAATGCGCTCCATCCCAATCTTATTCTTCTTGTTATTTCCTTTTCATGGTCCGGATCTGCGGTTACTACCTGTCCCAAGTAGACATATTCGCCTACTACTTCCAGTATTTCGCTACCTAATGTAAACTGCTGTTCCTTCCCGAGGCTGTTGAACATTACCTTAGTCTTCTGCATATTGATTTTCAAGCCTACCTTTCTACTTTTCCTGTCTAGGTCATCAATCATTCTTTGCAGTTCATCCCCCGAGTTGCTTAGCAAGGCAATGTCATCAGCAAATCGCAGATTACTGAGGTATTCTCCATCTACCCTTATCCCTATCTGCTCTCATTCCAAGTCTCTGAATACTTCCTCTAAACAAGCTGTTAATAGTACTGGGGAGATTGTGTCTCCTTGCCTAACACCTTTATGAGAATTTTGTTACTTTCTTTATGCAGAACTATGGTTGCTGTGCAGCCACTATATATATCTTCCAGCACTTTCACGTACGGCTCGTCTACCCCCTGATTTCGCAATGCCTGCATCACCGCCGAGGTTTCAACTGAGTCAAATGCTTTTTCGTAATCAATGAATGCTATGTATAAGGGCTGGTTATATTCCGAGCATTTTTCTATCACCTGATTGATGGTATGGATATGATCGATAGTAGAGTACCGTTTCCGAAACCCTGCTTGATCCTTTGCTTGATTGCAGTCTAAGGTTGTCCTGATTCTATTAGCGATTACCTTAGTAAATACCTTATACGTAACAGACCGTAAGCTGATTGGTCTCTAATTTTTAAGGTCCTTAGAGTCCCCTTTCTTTTATGAATCCGTTAAGTCAGTCTTAATCCCAGTATGGTCATAGTAGAGCCTAAACCCTTTTTGCCCTTCTTTTATTTTATATTAGTTTAGACCAGTAGTGCTTTGGGCGGTCCGGGCTGGGCCGATGTTTGATTTCTCACGCTAACTTCAATCTCATTCTCTCTATATGGAGTATTTGGTGTACTCATATAAAACGGCACACAAGTTATCTATTTGACGCTCAAACGTAGCTCCAGTTTCCGTCAACCTGCGTACCTGCCGGCCGCCGCGTTCATTAGGCCGAGCTTGGATTCCAGGGCCCTCACCGAGGTACTATTTTGGTCCGCCTTTTGTGACGCGTTTCGAGAAATACTAAGAGGATTTGTATTTGGACCGACAGCAAAATCACTTCCCACAAAGAGAAACATAGAAATAGAAAGCTATATTTTATTACAATATCTTTTCCTTCTATAAGGAGTCATGCTTTGTGTTTCAGGCACGTTGATCGTTGACGCCCCCCTGCAACTTCGTTGCAAGCTTTAACCAAAAGCAAAACGGCCGCCATGAAACCTATAGCCCCACATAGGCGGTACAGGTTGTCGTATGATCCTCCGGAGTCACGGAAGAGGCCTAGTAAGGAAGACAAAATAGCATCACTAAGTTATCAGGCGAGTGAGTGTGAGGACACTGATTGCATCAGTCGGCAAGCAACAAGCAAGCCAACGCATCTCAGCAGGGTAGAGACATACTTCTAAATCTTCTTGATTTAATTTAAAACGTCCACTGCCGTACCATAAAAAATGCGCCTCAGACTTTGTAAACAATGCAGATAATTATTATGTTATATTAACCTCACTGGAAAACACACTGCGTAAAGTGTGTCCAGTATCGCACCCCAATGTAAATGTAGCATATACATGAAATGTAATGCTGGGATTTTTCACTTTCTAGTACTTTTCTTGCAGGTGCACCTGTTTGTGGTTTTACTGGTTTTATATATATTTCTTCTGGTTGTTGAAATAAGCATAGTTGTGAGTTTTCGCTTGCCCTGTTCATTATGTATTTAGTGTTACTCTTTTGTAGCGCAGTGCGTTATTTCAGTCGTGTCTCTGTACCAACTCGCCCAACTTTCTACCTTACCGCAGCATCTTAAATGGGCTTGCCAAATTCTTTAATGAGGGCAGCAATTACGAAGCTGTCAATTTAGCTGCAGGCGCGCTACGCATGCACTCAGTGACGTTCCAGAAGCAGAATTTACAAAACCGATGAGTAGTTGTTTTTGTTCTTTTTTTTTTTGCTTGGACCATTATAAAGAACACAGTCTGAACCACAGCTTTGATAAAGTCGATCCATGGTCACCGATTGGAACGGTTTACAAAAAATAAGGAGTGACTAACAAAAAGAAAATAAAGGAACACGTGGCATGAAAACAGAGCGCGTTTTCATCGGATAAAACGACCTCAAGAAATAAAACCATTGCATGACCGGTTTTCCCTTTATTGCTTTCGCTATTACCTAGTGACGCTGAGTTGGACTTAGAGCAAATGCTGTCGGACACACAAGTACCACGGGCATTAGTTTATCTCAGGACTGGTTTTCCAGTATCTAGTTTGTGTGCTCATCTCTTCGTCAACAAAGCAATGGGCTACTTCTGGAGGGCGTAAGCATTTGACAAAAAGAAGCTCCTCCTAGGGTCCTGCTGCGGGCGGCCGAAGAAGCCCAATAAAATTACGAGGAAGCTTAAGATTGGCCTTAAGGGTAGACACCGTAGAACCTTTACCACTACCTTTTAATTCCGTGAATTTCTTTGAAATATTTAGATTCTTTGACTTTCAATATTGTTATTAGTGTAACAATAGTATAAACAGCAGTATATCCAGTATGGCATGCGAGACACAGCACCCTCACTACATGCCCCTCTAGCACACGTTTCGTTTATTTTATAGGATGTAGCGTCCCCTAGCACACTTGATACCAGCTATCCTTCGTGGCCTGTGTGCTGCGTGCCCCCCCGTGCCCCCCGGCCCCCTCATTTGACACTGAGGGGTCCTGGGTTTGAGCCCTAATGGCGACATAAACATCTTGCCAAACCCGTATTTTCTAAAATATCTGTTTTAAAATAATGACGATTTAGCCTCATTTAGACTCTCGATAACCCAGTAGTTAACTTTACTTGAAAGTACCGTGTACGCAACTCCCGCGTATAGTCATATATATGGTTTTGACGTCATGGCGCTGTCGACCAATCAAGAGTTTTCACGACCGCCCTTTACAGCGGCGGCAGCTTGTTTTGGCGGAACGCATTGTATACGCCGTCAGCTAAAAAAGCAATCCAGCACAAATGAATTTTTTAGCAATGATTCAGTACGGGCTACGGGTTGTGATAAAGACGGCCGTCACGCTCCGAAGCCTCTACGTTGGTGTGGATAACACGAAGTTCGCTTGGCGTCCAGCAGGGAAGAAAGGCCTCGCTGCACCGAAAGCTGCAACGGCGGCGCATAAATGTGGCCCATCAGCTATCGAAACTGGTGTGTCTCAAAGAGGTCATGCAAGCATGGCCGCGCTCGAGCGAGAGCGTAGGAATCGTGGGAAGGGGCGTCGGCGTGTGCCTGCTGACGGTTCACGCCGACTGGTTAACTAGGCCGCAGCTTTACATAGTCAGTTTTTCTTTTTCACCTAATTCAGGTGGAATTGCTGGAGTCAGCAGTTCTACCGTATGCATTGAGGGAGTCGCATGCGCACGTTGCGTTTTAATTCCAAAACATCTAACAGCTCATCAGTGGCATGCACGCAAAGTGGGCGCAGAAACTACGCACAGAAAGTGTCCGCTTCATCAATGAATAAACAAAAAACTTAGATCTAGGCCGGGAATTGAGTCTGGGCCCCCGGCGTTTGCAACTGGGACGCTTCCACTACGCCACAACTTATTTTTTCTTGGTCGTAGAAAATAGCGCAAGAGACGGGACAAGTAAGTAGACCCAATGCGGGCGGTGTCTACTCCTTGTCGCGTCTCTTGCGCTATTTTCTACTACCATGATTAGTCACTAATTCGGCCAGCAACACGCTTCGATGCAGTTAGTTTTTCTTCGTTGCCTGGCTTTGTCACACAATATCTCACAAAAAAAACCCCAAATCGCAGCATGAAGAGTACGTGACTACATATAGGGAGATCATGATCAGCTAGTGTTAGCTTGGCTTTGTAACATTAAAACTCCCGCAACGACAACGAAGGTTTTCACTTTGAGAGTCATTCGAAATGTTCTGTAGCCGCTTTTTCTATGGCGACCAAGCAATGCATATTCGAGAAAATAAATTCGTTCTGATCTTGCATTCCTGTAACAGTGATATCCGGCCGTTCAAGAGCGCCATATAGAGTGGAGGCCCAGATGCATAATCACATCAAATGGCGCCCCATCCTTACTATATATGCTTAAATATCTAATACCGTGCCATGCGACTCAACGTTTAAACATCAATAAAGACGTGCCTAGGGCACCGGATTCTATAAACGTATCTTCGAGAACTGGGCTGAGGCGTACATTAATAATTATGGATGTGTAAACTACAAACATCGAAATTAGGCCAGTATCCTACGTTTCCTGTGAATTTCATCCGTGTTTCTTGTGCAGTCGTAATGCCATCATGTGGCACCCAGCAAAATCCTCGCAATGGGGCTCGTGGCGCATCTCCGCCGTTATCAATCTTACAGGTGAGGAGACATCTTGTACTCACCTTTCTCTAGCTTAGGTATTCCAGGAGGACTTTCAGAAGCCAAGTTATGGAACTAGAAGCCCACCCTTTGGGCCGTATATTTTTGACAAATAACATACATGTAATAAGCACACATGATCAAGAGTCTCATTTCCGAGATGCGTGTAACCAATGCGCATCAAGACGACGGCATGATGGCAGCACTTGCACCACTGACTCGCGACTGACCAACGATGGAAGGCTCGCGACTCACCAACGATGGAAGGCTCGCACAGGGTTAACGGCAGGGACACCACAGCCACGAGACTCCAGGCGATCGGCAGACTGTGCACTCCAAGATTGTCAGCAATGAGTACTGCCTTGATCGTTAGTAGGTAGCCTTGCTGCACTCCGAAGACAGCTGTCACGACTGCGATGGCCATAAAACCTTGTAGGTGAGGCATCAGCTCCAAACACACGGACACCAGCACAAAAGTAACGGAGGCAACGACACAGCGGCCATGGGGCACCTTGTCCGCTAAAACAGTGACTACGAGCAGGCCAAAAAACCCGCCGACGGAGAGCCACGTCACGAGCAGCGCAGCAGTTTCCTTTGGCACTCCTTTGTCTCCTGCGTAGTCTACTATTGTGGAAGCCAGAACCCCTAGCGTGAATTCGGAGGCAACAATAGGCACTAGTATAGCGTAAAATACTGGTGCCTTCAATATCGTCGCAGCTTGCAGGAAGATTTCATCGATGTTCTTGCGATCATCGTGAAATCTTGACGCTTGTGAATCATACCGTGGTTGCCGTGAGAAAATATTAAGGTTGTCTAAATCATTCTTCTTATTCGTTGATGACTGCTTTAGCGTGCATAGAGGGCTCGTGTCATATCCAAAGGATCGCCGTTGCCACTTTCCGCTGTCATATTGCCAATTAATTGCGGAACATTCTGTAAGAATGCTTGCAGATTTCATTGCCTTTTTTGCGTTTTGTACGCATTTGATGCCGAAGCTGCAACGTGACAATTTGGTTGGTCTCGGGGTTTGTAGAAGAACGGCGAGTGGTATCAGGTGCAGAGTGAGCCCGCCAAGCATAACAAACATTCCACCAAATCCATATTTTTCCTGTAAACTGGATAGCAACCAAGGACCGGCGATTCCAGAAATGGAAGCTCCAAGATATTTCAGGCCCGTGGCGGTGCTCCTGTACTTGTGAAAGCAGGACACCATGTAAACGGAGATTGTGATCAGTAGAAAACCTTGAGATATCCCTGCAAATAGAAAGATCAGGAGCTGAAAATAAGGCAAATTTCTTTCAAGGCTCATGGTGAAACTCTTGCGCTCGCTATATTTGTTCGCGAGATTCCGCGCGATGTGTCCGCGAGACGTCGCAGTAGGTTCTAACGTCGACATATTTTCCGTTTTCGGGTAGTTAGACCTTCATTCTCGCGTGTCGTCGAGAGGAGTATAGATGCCGATGTTGCCAATGACGAAGCGAATGAAAGAAAGAGAGAAAGGAAGAAAGAAATCGAAACAAGCCGTCAAACAAGCAAGATAGAGATAGAAGAAGCGATGTAGACAAAAGAGATAGAGGGAAGAGATAGAAGAGAAAAAGGAGGTATGTTTTGATCATTAGGCTTGCGAAGCTACGTATAATTCTGTAAGTTTTTTCTAAACTTTATTGAACTTTAACTATGCGCTAAAGAAGGCGAATTCGTAATGCTTATTAAACACAACTCTCAATGACGGCACTGCGAAAATCATGGTGTGCTACTAAGGTTTAATACACTTCACTTTATTCCTTATTGAGGCAAACCGGCAACTTGGGCGGGGTTCGAAGCAACAACTGCAGCTTGAGGCCTCCACATCATAGTGTAGTTCAGATAAATTTCTTTGTTTCGATCTGAACAAGTTATACCTAGATTATATGCGCAGAAATACTGAACCAGTATACTTCGGGAGAAAGCTTTGATTTCAGGAAAGGTTGAGGGTTACCGAAAAAGGGGTAGGCAGCGAACGCGATGGTTAGATGGCATCCTCGAGGCGCAGCAGATGAAGTTATGGGATGTTAGGAAGATACTGACAGTCCGTAAAGCGTGGCGTGATATGGTACATAGGGTCACGAAGAGTCGGACACGACGGAACGACTGAACTGAACTGATACTTCGGGAGACTCGCCGAAATTGCTACAAGCAAGATAGGCTGAGCGAAAAATAAAATGCCTGCAGGTCTAAAATATAATTTTTCTATCATTTACTCTAAGAAACGAATATTGAGACTTATAAACCTCATTATTGTGAACGTTTCAATAGACAACAAAAGACATCTGCAAGACGACGCTCTTTGGGCTGCTCCGTAGTACATCACGAATCGCTTTGAAAAAAATCAATCCGCTGGGATATGAGCAACAAGTGCTTTAAAGCATGTCGAGTACCTTCAGAGAGCCCTGGAGAGCAGCGAATCTGTTCAGTCACGTCAAATACCGAAGCCAAAGATGGGCACCTGTCGTTACTCCGTACAGGGTGAAGTGGGGATGTCTGGCAGAACTAAAGTTCGACGAATAGATGCCATCTTTCTACAGAAAGCTCTCGATTGTATCTCAGAAGCTAAGAGTAGACTCTACGAAACCGCGAGTACATCGGCGTTTCTTAGCAGAGTCTGTGCAAGACGGGAGCGTCATCTAGACGGCATGCTTACATCCGCTTGGACAGTCTTTCCGGCAAGTTTAAAAATATTGGTTCATACAAATGTAAAGGAAATCGATATTCGAATTGGAATTGCAGTTTTTTTGCAAAGCACTGAATGGTGGCGTTAATCCCAAACCATAGGCCAATTCTTATGATCTTTTAGAAGGAAAGAATTAGCCCCCCCACACACACACGCACACGCACACACACACACACACATACACGCACAAACAAACACGCAAACACACAAAAGAACACATACACAAACAAACAAACACACGCAAACACACAAACACAAACACATACTTGCGACATATTGAAACAATCTGATAAATTAGGGAACTTAGGTATGCAAAGATTAATTCAGAGCAGCCACCACTTAGTGCAGGTTACACCGATATTTTAGAGATATCCTTCGCAAAAAAAATTTCAACTATTTTGATTGGTTGGGTGGTGTAGGCGTTAGCACTGGATTCTTTCCTGCCGTTTGCGTCTCCCGTAAACAGCTTCCGCTAAATGACGACCCAGTTGCATCTTTGAGCTTGAACTCGCATCTGCGGTATCGGCAGGCTGGTGGACGTCTAAGTCGGTAAAGCGTTGCCGAGGAGGTGTGCGGTTTGGTGGAGGCTTCGGAGGGCCTGCATGGTGGAGGCGTCACACGCCAACAAAGAAATCGTTTCCAATAATGGAAGCTGCACTGCTCACGGATTAAAACTGTTTTCGTTAGTCAGCAAATGAATTACTAGGTGCACAATTTTCTGTAGCAACCGCGTTCAAATAGACTGCAGCAAGCATATAAAAGCACTGTACTTGATACTGATTTTACTAGAGACCCAAAATCCTCGGTTGTAACGTTATCTCTTTAACAACTGTTTAAGTCCATGTGATCCACATGTGCTTGGCCCAAAGGTGAAGTCAGAAAATTTGCTTTTTCGAACCTGGGTGGTGTCCAGCAGACAGGGATTACTGTGAAACTGGTAGTCATTTGCCCCTTCCAAAAATTGGCTTTGAATTTTTATTGTGCCACTATTGACTACCTGGGGAACCTACTGAGTTTTGATAGATATTCAACACCAGCCGAGTTCAATAAATGAAGGGCCAATAAAACGTCCATCGTGTTTACTCAATATAATTTCTCTTGTCCTATTTGTATGTGCTTTTTGCAGTCATTTTTCAGCGTTTACGGAGAAATAAGCCTATACTGTTGATGTTGACCCATGTTTCTCAAGTGATTTTAAATGCCAATGGTAAGCGCATGTTCTAACAATTTCATTATGTGTTTCTGAACTCACTTGCAATTAACTGTTGTCCAGATTGTACAACGAATTAAGATCAGTATGTAATTATGTGCGCATTCATGTTATGTAAACGTTCACGGAATTTCTTTTTTGAATTATTGGTGCGCATAGCGTATCACGATTGCGAAGGCTCCGCTCACTATTAGGGCGAACATATCTTTGAATGCTAATCATGAGAGGTTCTGGCCAATTACTGCACCACGGGGGCCAACTCCTGTTCTAGTGAGGGAGTGCGTTGCTTTCTTCGGAGGTGTTCACCGTCATCAGGTCGCACTCCAAACCGGGTTAATTGGAGAAATATGAGAGAGGCCTTCGCCCTGCAGTCGGTATAGTCAGGCTGATGATGATGATGATAATATTTGAATGCTAATCAAAAATTACAAAACATCATTTTCTGAACGTCGCAGAGGCTAAATAGAAGGCTTGGACATTTATTTATCATCAAAAAAGTTCAGTGAGGCATCATTGAAATTGCGTTGTGTGTTGTTGTGTTGTGCTTGTTTTATGGCACATAGGCAACTAAGGCCATCATGCGCCAAAAGCAAAGTTTGAAATCTGGACTTTCTTTAAGGGCTTTAAAAAGTTATTATTGGTTCTATAACTTATTTAGATACTTTGCTTCTTTTAGGAACGAAGATATGCAGGAAATTGTCAATGAGTGACCTTCCTCCTAAAAGTAAGTTTGGGTGGAATGGAATATGTTCATTGTAAAGTTGTGGGAAGTGCTTCTGTCGTAGATCTTCAAGTCTTGTAGAACTGATTAGGATATGGTTGATCGTGAGCACGTCTCCACATGCTTCTCAAGTAGGCTGATCGTGTTTCGTTAGTAAAATGTTATGTATAAGGTGAGTGTGTCCGATACGAAGACGACATAGAACCACTTTAATGAAACGCTCTTGGTGGCTACCTGTTTTTCCATTCCTCTATCACGGGCTTCAGTACGTGTAACTTATTGTTGATTTCTTTGGCCCATGAATCCTGCCATTTCTCTTTCAATTTTCTTTGTATATGTTTGATAACATCTCTATGAGGTACATTTACTTGTTCTATTTTTGCATTCTGGGCGGCTGGAGCACACGCATAAGCTCTTTCATTTCCATTTATACCTACGTGACTTGGCACCCAGCAGAATTTAATTTCGTGTCCCCGTGTTTCAGCTGTTTTTATGCAATGCATTTTATTTCCTAATAAGGGTTGTGTTGCATTTCAGGCGTGCAGTGCTGTGATCACACTAAGTGAGTCTGTGTAGATTATACTTTTTTCGATGTTGCACTTTCCTACCTTTTCCGCAGCTAAGGAGATGGCATAACGTTCGACAGTAAGAACTGTTGCACACATAGGTAGCCTAACTGTTTTTCAAGTTTTTCTTCTACTACACCAATACCAACGTAAAAGGTTGTTTTAGAACCGTCTGTATAAAATGCAGTGTGGCTTTTGTACTTTTCCTTCAAGGCAAGGAACTCTTGTATTATATGTTCAGGTGGCGTCTGCTTTTTACGAAACGGTGTTAGTGAGAAGAAGCATACTGAAGGGAAGCTGTACCAAGGGGCAATTTGTTCGGGACTATGGACAACGTTTGGAAGTGTATGATATTGCCACCAACACATGTAGCAAGCAGAAGAACTTGGTGGCACTAGAAAATGGGCAGCAGTATGGCATTGCCCCCTTTCCAAGAGGCATCGACCCGATGCCGCAAACGTAGGGGAACAATAGAAAAACCGGGCAAGTTATACGGGAGTCTCTGGCTTTGGTTTGGACTCTAAAACGGTTTAACCATTGTAATATGGCTTCATTCTGGCGACGTGAACAAATTCAAACTTCGCATGCCGAGAGGAGCGGACAGTGCCTTATGGTAGCACCTCGTAGTTCACCGCGCTGAGGCGGCGGAGCACCTCGTAGGTCCAAAGTAACGGCGCGGAAGCTTTTCAGAGCGCCCTCGCAACAGTATTGGGCTCCAAACCCAGACTTGATCGCCGGGTGTGTAAGTCACCTCTCGGTGTCGCAGGTTGTAGCGCTGGGCGACGTATACTTGTTGGTGCCGAATTAGCTGTCGGGCAACCTGGCGTGCGGCTTCTGCGTCACGAATAAATTGGTCAGCCCCCACGACAGTGGAGGGAGCAGAATCCGGAAGAAGCATGGCATCCATCATAGTGAAAGGTTCGCGTCGATGGACCAAATGAAATGGAGTGAAGCGTGTAGATTTCTGGAGCACATTGTTGTATGCGAACGGTGATGTATGGCAGAATTCGGTCCCAGTTCCCATGATCGCCATTTACATACATAGAAATCATGTAGGCAATTGTCTTGTTAAGCCGCTCAGTTAGTCCATTAATTTGAGAATGATAGGCAGTTGTCTTGCGGTGGGTGGTGTCACTGAGTCGAAGGACCTCGCTCGTGAGTGCCGACGTAAACAAGGTTCCCTTGTCAGTTAAGACGACTGTTGGGGCGCCGTGACGGAGTGCAATGTTGTGAATAAAGAAGTGCGCAACTTCCTCTTCGGTACCACGGGGAATGGCCTTGGTCTCACAGTAGCGGCTGAGGTAGTCAGTGGCAACCGCTATATACCTATTACCGATGGATGAATTCACGAATGGGCCCAGTAAGTCCATGCCGACCTGTTGTATGGGAATTTCGGTAGATCAATGGGCTGGTTTAATGGGTGGTGTCTTCCGCCGCTGGCACTCACGGCAGGTACGGACGCAGCGGTGCACAATGACAGCTAGCCTGGGCCAGTAGTACTTTCGGCGTATCCGTGCCAAAGTGCGAGAAAAACCGAGATGGCCTGAAGAAAGGTCGTCGCGGCACGCACGAAGAACTTCGTCATGAAGCGTGGTGGGTACTACTAGCAGATAAACAGCTTCTATTGGACCGTAGTTCTTCTTGTAGAGCACACCGTCGCGCAAGCAAAATGACGACAGTCCGCGCCTGAAGAGCTGAGGAGATGACACGGTTCCTTCGAGGTATTTGATGAGGGACAAAAGTTCAGAATTGGCCCGCTGCTTTCGGGTTAAGGGGGACGTAGTGATAACACCGAGCAAAGCGGCATCGTCGTCGCAGCCGTCCGTGTGGCAGGGAGCAGGGGCGCGGGACAGACAGTCAGCATCTCTGTGTTTCTTGCCGGACTTGTACACGATAGTAACGCCAAATTCTTGCAACCGAAGGCTCCATCGAGCAAGCCGACCCGATGGATCTTTCAGGTTTGCCAGCCAACAGAGTGAGTGATGGTCGCTCACGGCACGCAACGAACGACCGTACAAGTACGGACGAAATTTCATGACTGCCCACACAACGGCGAGGCACTCCTTTTCCGTAGTTGAATAATTAACTTCAGAACGGGACAAAGTGCGACTGGCGTAAGCAATGACGCGTTCTGCACAGTCCTGCCAGTGAACTAGGACAGCACCGAGGCCAACGTTACTGGCATCCGTGTGTAGTTCCGCGTCGGCCTCTTCGTCGAAGTGTCCAGGTATAGGCGTACATTGGAGAGGGGACTTGAGTTCCGTGAAGGCTTTCTCCTGGTCGGGGCCCCAAACGAACGGTTCGGCGTCTTTTTTCAGGCGGGTCAGTGGATCAGCGATCTTGGAGAAATTTTTAACAAAGCGACGATAGTACGCGCAGAGGCTGAGAAATCGACGCAAGCTTCGTTTATCTTCTGGTTTGGGGAATGAAGCGACAGCAGCCGTCTTTTCTGGGTCTGGGCTAACACCTCGAGCGCTGACAATGTGGCCGAGAAATTTCAGCTCATTAAAAGCAAAGTGGCATTTTTAGGGTTTTAGAGAGAGACCGGCAGATCGTATGGCCTCGAATACAGCGCGCAAACGTTTCAGGTTCACGTCGAACGTGTCCGAGGCCAGAGAGTACGGTGTCCATCATTCGTTGAAATGTGGCAGGGGCCGAGCACAGGCTAAACGGGAGCACTCTAAACTCACACAAACCGTCCGGCGTAATAAAAGCGGTCTTCTCACGGTCTGTCTTGTCAACCTCTATTTGCCAATTTCCGCTGCGGAGATAAAGTGACGAAAAGTAAGTGGCATGGCGAAGGGGATCGAGGGAGTCGTCTACACATCCTTTTTTGGGACGTTGTTGAGGCGTCTATAAATCCACGCAGAACGTCAAGGTTCCATCCTTCTTTGCGACGAGGACAACAGGCGAAGCCCAAGGGCTCGTCGACGGTTGAATGCCGTCGTCCTGGAGCATTTCTGCTACTTGGTGGCGGACGGCGTCACGTTCTTTTGAAGACACCCGGTAAGGACGCTGACATAGTGGTCGTTGGTCGTCGGCAACTATAATTCGGTGCTTCGTTAGTGGCAACTGTCGGACCTTGGAGGTTGTTGCAAAACAACCGAGGAACGAATTGACAAGATTCTCTATGCAGCGTTTCTGACTAGGCAAGAGGTGTGGGTTCCCGACGGTCTGAATGGCTGTAGTCGTCGCATTGTCGAGGTCGGACGTGTTGGATAAAGCGTACATTCTCCAAGTTCTTCAAAATAAGCAACCGTCGTGTTCGCCGTCAAATGTTGGGGTTTACACGTGAAGTTTGTCGCTAACACTTCGGCTTGCCCACGGACAAATTCGACAAGGCTCCGAGATACACAAACTTGTCGAGTGAAAAGCAGTGACATGTTAGCTTCGGCAATGCCACGCGTGCCGGTTCTGTGATCACATTCGACTTTGAAGAACTTGCTCGCCCGCGGAGGGATTCTTATGTGGTCGTCACAGACACGCAACATCGTTTTCCAGAAGTCCGTGTTGCAATCAACGGCTCGCTTGGTTGAAATCGATACTATGAGCTGCTCCCGAAGGTATATAACAGCCCCATACTCTTGAAGAAAATCCATGCCTAGAATCAGATCTTTGAAGGAGTCTTGTAATACGGCAAAGGTGCCAGTTAAAGTAAAACCGCAGATCTCTATGCAGCAAGTGCACATGCCAATCTGCGTCGTCACATGACCATCGGCAGTGCGCATCATAGGCCCAGACCAACGCGTCAGAACCTTACGGAGCGTCATTGCTAGCTGGCTGCTCATGACGGAAAAATCGGCGCCGGTATCCACAAGTGCCGTCACATCTCAACTGTCGGCGGTTACAAAAATTTGCCCGGAAAAAAATGCGTTCGCAGCACATCGGTAAGTTCGTCGGATCGAGTAGTCGCCGCTCGGATCGTCGCGTCAAATCGAAGGGTGGAGGCTGTTCAATCTGAGACGTAGCGGCGACCTCACCCCCGGAGGTCGCCGTGTTTAGTTTTCCCGGCAAGGGGACGTGCCTCTGAATCGCCCAGAGGAGGAGTATCGACTGGGTGACGCAAAACACCTCGGGGATGACGATCGCGACTGCCGTCGCGGTGACGTCGGGTGCATCTCGTTAGCAGTCAGGTATTCCTCAATCTCCTGTGATCTTTCGCCATAGCGAGGTCGAGGCGCGTTTGGTGGAAATCCTCTTAAGCCTATTCTTCGGTATGGGCAATTGCGAAGAATGTGGCCAGGCTCGCCGCAGTGATAACAGAGCGGCCGTCTGTTGGGTGTGCGCCACAAGTGCGCCGCAAGTGCGCCTTGCTGATGGCGGGACTCTGGTCTTGCTGCGGGTTTTGACATTCTGCAGAAGCAGTTTCTTGCCCGTAGCTTGCTGCCGCAAAATAAGATAGACTCTGCAATAAGGATCACCCACCGCGATTTGTGTCTTTGTAAAGCTTAAACTTTTCCTCTCCTTTTCGTTTTTTACCTCTCTTTAAGCATTGTGGGGTTATGTATATGAGGGCTTTCAGAGACGGGTAATTAAGGTCTCATGATCATTTTTTTGTTTTCGATTAAATTTTATATGGGGTGGGCAAAGGTCTCGACACCAAGTGCAGAACTTTAGTTTTCAAGATATGCAGTAGTTTTTCTCGGGAAAATATCGTCATCACTGAAAGTAAAAAACGCGGCTTTTGCCATTTCAGAAAGTTGAAAGTTGAAAATTTTTGTTTGGTACTACGTAGACATTGTTGTTTATTCTTTAAACATTTTGCAGCTCTGGAGGTGTCTGTCTGTCCGTGTTCCACACGGCTTCAATATTGGCCACAGGTCAATATATGAACATTGCACAACTGATTCGAATTGAAAAAAAAAAAAAAACATTACCATATTCGATTCGCAGTTAGCCTGGCTAAAAACAACACTGAGGGCTGCAGAAATATCAGAAACTAAAAGTATTGCAATATGTAAATATATATATGGCTTGGTTTGGTTTTGTGGGGTTTAACGTCCCAAAGCGACTCAGGCTATTAGAGACGCCGTAGTGGAGGACTCCGGAAATTTCGACCATCTGGGGTTCTTTAACGTGCATATATATATAACGTAAATTCTTTAACGTTCTTTAACGCATATATATATATATATAAACCTGAACGCTTGGTTTCACTCTATATAATTCCTGAGGTTCCCCTTAAGTAGCGGTGTCGAGGTATTGAGCAATAATACATGAATGCAGGTGCCTGCAGAAAAAAAAAAATGTGCTTATGTGCTCGGCTTTGCTTATGCTTAGCGTAAAAAAGGGATTTCTTCTTGAGACTACTAATTTCATTCAAGAACTCCATGAAATGCTGTAAAAACTTCCATATCAGCCTGCCACCGTATTTACACCTGTGTGTAATTTCTTCAAGGTCTGAACAAAGGACTACAAAATATTGTACCTTCTTTCACAAAGAAAAGTCTCGCGGCGAAGCTACCTGGCCTTAGGCAGTAACCTTGTTTTCGGCCCGACACTAGCCAAGCCAAGTGACTAAGAAACAACACCTTGTCAGCACTCTTGAGATAAAAGAAACGCTTTTAAAATGAAACTTGCATAGAAGATGGTGCCTCTTCTCTGCTAAACTCTGAGGTTGTGGCAGCATACACCGAAACCCATAGCCGGCAAGAGGGCTCTGTGATGATCCTGCTGCTCATTTCCATTTCTGTGGGTAGCAGGGTACTCACATCGAGAGAGACCGCATATTTGATCATGTCAAAACAAAGGCACAGACGTAGTCTACTCAGCAGCAAAATATTAATAATAATTATTGAAGAACAAAGTTTCAGTTCCACAAATTAACGAGTGCCACAGTTGGCTGATCATGATTGTGCACGAATATGTAAATCTTGAGGGCACATAAGTTTATCATGTTAAAGAGCTGTCGAAAAACAATATTGATTACCTGAACTATAGAAAGCACCGGTCATCATTAAACTCTTTAAAATGGCCGCCCCTTTGAAGTTGTGACTTTAATAATGAACGACTTGCGCTGACTGATGTTGAGCTGCTTCGATACAGTCAGTTAAGGTACAACGAATGCCACACAACTTGAACAGATCCTATCGCAATTGTCTGCACCGAATTCGCTTGAATGTGTCGTACAAAAAGTACTTAGACAACATCGGTATGTCCAGGAACCGCATGTGCTCTACCTGTGATATGCGTAAAAACTGCAAACATTTATTATGCTCATGGCGAAGGTCGATCGCATACCGCAGCAATTATGCAGTAGTTTAGGCTTAATTCAGAACAGAACCCTGCATCTTGAACACAATCTCGCTCCTGAGTGCGATGGGTCTTCGGGCTACGTGAGCCACAAAAGCCCTAATAACTTTACTTAATGATACAAGGCTGACGAGGCCCTTTGAAACTGTATGGTTATGTGTGTGTGAAAGTTGTGAGACCGATTTCTTTTATTGATTTATTTTGTTTTTTCCTTCTCTCTTTCTTACCCTAATCAGGAAAAGCATGGCAGGCACACCAGGCAGACATCTGATATCCTTATAAATAAATAAATAAATATATATATATATATATATATATATATATATATATATATATATATATATATATATATATATATATATATATATATATATATATATATATATATATATATGCTATCAAAAAGCTTTCTAAAAGCTCTGATTGGGGTCGTCTTGAAAGGACGAATTGTTCACCAGCGCTGCGACAGGGAACAAAGAAGAGAAGGAAGGACGGAAGGAAAAACGTGTTCGTACAGGCATTTCCTATTATTGTATTGCATTGTATTTGGTTTTTTGGCGCATAAGCAACCCAGGCTACCATGCGCCAGGAACAAGGTTTATGTTTATTTTGTAAATGAGGACTAGTCTTTTTTTTTTAAGTTTGTTCAGAAGGTTTGCATTCTTTAGGAAATGGAGAACATTTTTCACTTCAACCAGTGCAACTTCTCCCAACAGCAGGCTGGGATGAAGAGGGATCGGTTCTGTGTAAAAATGTGTAAAATATTTTTTCCTTAAGTTCTCTAGTTTAGTACATGAAAGTAGGATGTGATTTATTGTTGGTCTCTTCTATGGAGCACTGTAAATGTCCTTTACTGCCATGCTCTATATTTATGAGTTCTGCGTAGTTTTGGGGAAGTTTTACGTTAACAGTATCTTTGATGTTCATTATGGCGCTTATAAATACTCACCGTAGAAAACTCCGAACGTAAGCATCATCCACTGGATGCTCGGAACGAAAGCTGATGCTATCATTGCAGCAGGGCATAAGACCGCTCCAGTCACGACCATGCTGTTGGTGGAGACTCTGTGCTGAAGAGCCCCAATAACGAAACCTGCGAAGTGATGAAAACCAAGGTTTCCTAAATTATGACCGAATATCTTATCAGCATGAATTCTGTTTAGCTTGATCTTGTCTTACAGACGATGCTGAAACATCCATTACTGACACTTAACAAACATGAGCCAGAGAAATTGACCTAGCACCCCGTAAATTTCAAGCCAAGTTTTTATTATTCTCTATCAACAAAATTCATCTGTATAGAATATTACCAAAGAGCGCTGATACACATTTTTCTCTATTTGCGTCAATACTAAGCCCTGCTTCTTTCATTTCGTTTCATCTGTGGAGTTTAACGTCCCAAAGCAACTGCAGGCTATGAGAGACGCCGTAGGGGAGGGCTCCAGAAATTTCGACCACAAGGGGTTCTTTAACGTGCACTGACATCGCACAGCACACGGGCGCTGTGCTTTTCGCCTCCATCAAAAAGCAGCCGCCGAGGCCGAGATTCGATCCGGCGTCCTTGGGAACAGTAGTCGAACGCCATAACCACTGCCCCCCCCCCCCCCCCCCCCGGCGGGGCTACTAAGCGCTGTTTGAGAAGAAGAAAAGAAATTCGAGTAATCGGCTAATTTTGCCAGATACAGGAAACAAAACGCTGCAGTTTGTTATTTTTAGTGCAAGAATCCATTCTACAGCTACATTTTGAACTCTCATTGTCCGTCACGGTTCTGTCCATCAAGGATGCAGGGGCACCACATGTTCCCAAGAGATTTTCAGAGGAGTTTAAGAAATTATCTTGTCCTTTAATAAGTATTAGTTCCAAATATTTTGAAGTGAAGCAGTACTATTAGCGAGCAAAGAAACCTATTTACTACCTACAATAACGACATTGCGAAGACAAGAGATTGTTAGTCTGGAAAAGTTTTTAGCGTGTGCGTCGCGCCACCTACCCAAAAACAGCGCTATCTAGCATCAATACCGTGATTCAAGTTTTGAATCGTGTCCTAAACAGTAGTGGCGCAAGATAGTGCAATGTTCCGAAATGTGGCCAAATAGTCAGCTAACGCGGCGCTTTTACTGGAGCTACCACTTTCATCTCGAAAATCGTACTCTTTAAATATCAGTTCTGTTTCTAAGACATTAAGACCTCACATATTTCGCATCGTCATCGGTTCAATCTTCCGCGAGTACTGCTGCCAATCGCAGTAAACGCTAGCACCCTAAACGCGATCGCCTTCAAAGCGACAAGCAATAACATCGACCACGGAACAGGACAGACAGTGCGAAGGTCATTGCCAGAATTGCATTTTGCATTGTTGCACAAGTCGTCGATGTAACCAGCATGAACAATCTGTTTTACTTAAGTACCCATATGCCGCTACTGGCTGTCCTACGCAACAGCAGAGGAGTTACTCAAATAAGTTTCCTGAAAACCTGTACTAATTGCTTATGGAACAGAATATGGGTCAGCGCACAAGCAGTCCTGCATTGGAAAGATCTAGGTGTAGCATGGATTTGAGAGCAAGTTTTATTTTTCACTCTGCTTTAACGGTCCATAACCGTGTGAATATTTTTGTTTTCTCGTTCGCATCTCCACTTTTTCCTGTAAATGTGTGCTGAGTCAGACGAAAGGAAAAAGTTTAGTGAAATGGTTTCTTGTACACAGGCCTGTTACGGGCACGGCTAGTGCACTTGAGACACTCTGCTACGCATCGCTGCACAAAGCTCTCCCAGCAGAAGTAAACATTTCCCGGCACAAGAGTTTCGTCAGTTTCAACTTGCACGTGATAACCATAGCGCAAGGGCGGCAATCCTCCTGCTGCTTTTTATTTGTGCAGTCACAAAAGAGTTTGGTGCCTCACCATGTTGCATTTACGCAAAGGAAAGCAAACCAGTGTTGATCACAGCATACTGCAGTAGGCAGCGCAGCTCCGTAATCTAAAATTTCAGCTAATTTCAGCTCCATCATCTGAAAATTCAATGCAGCTAAATTTACATTCGCAGTTTTTGCAGCTCACCGGCGAAACTCACTGAGAACCGCCTGAATCTGAAAGATAATTGTTTATGACGATAGTTCCATACCGTCACCGATAACGAACGTGAGAACACAAACCGTTCAGGAGCGCTGCCGTCCTCGCAACTAGTTCTCACGTGTGCACTTTAATAAAACAGCCCATCCTGTCATTCTTAATATGAATGACAATAAAAAAAATGGGCGCCGATTCTAGCGATGTTTCCCTTTAGCAGTACATGTGATATCGTGGACTACGAACGCTACAGTTCCTGATGAATTTGAGTAGTGAATCGAGAGAGCTATCGGAGTCGAACCGTCTACGCCCACCTTTCCATTTCTCGCAGAAATTCCAAAAGACGGCGAGAAATGCAGCGAACAGCCTAATCCATGCCATGAAGCGTTGTACAAAGTAAAAAAAAAAAGGAAACATGTATATAGGAAGCTATCACACTACGCTATCAGCGCCAAAACACGGTGCCAATAGGAAACCTTTGGGATCATAACAAAATGAATAAGTCCAAACTCTCCAAGTGCGCTACATTAGTCGACGGCGGTTGTTGCTTCGGTTCCGTTTTCTGTTTTCAGACAGAGGGCAAGCACATGTAATTTCTTTTGTCGAAGCGTGATATTGGAAACAAAGCCATGAATAGTCTAAAAAAAATAAAGTCCTATTAAGATATCGGAAGATTCGCGTTAAGTTCGACTCTTCCTATCAATCCTGGAGAGTTGCAAGTTTGGCATTGGATGAATTACAATTGTGTGGAATAATGGGCACGCTTCCCTAACTTGCGACAGACGAATTAGAAAGTGGGCAAGTCTCCTTCCCTATATGACGAAATTCCCTTTATCATTTCAACACTGCTCTAGTTCGGGTATGTCATTAAAAGGAGCGATGTCTTCTTCTTAGTCGAGATGTGCGCGCTTTCTGTGGTGAGGTCCAGCGTTGGCCGCCCTTGTACCACAGCATGAATCCCTCTTTATACGCTTGTTCCTTCTTTTCCCGCTCTAAGTCAGAGACAATTTGTCTTTAATGGCCTGCATATATCGAGCGTTATTTGCTGGGGCTATGCACGCCTTAATGCACAAGCCTTGCACCCGCATTCATAGATTTAGCCAGGATGGCTCTGAAGTATCGTTCGAGCGACCACTCGAAAGAGGACTCGCCGCCAGCAGGTTTGGAGCCCAGACCAAGCAAACAGGTCAGCTTCGCCCCCCTCTGTATTAGACCACTGCGTCTTCTCGGCAGCTGGTTTCTTTTCGTGGTATGCTGTGACTCACGCTACGTTTCAGTCACCATCATGTACGTTTTCGTTGAAACGTCTTGACCCATTTATCATATTCACTTTTTTATTGTGGTGAGAAACGGAGCAAGGCTGTAGTCAAAATTCTAGCTTTCACGATGCTGATGAAGGGTCTACTTTCCCTTTAGTGTCTAAGCTCTGCTGGTCTCTTGGCTAACCTCAAGATCATTTGGCTCCGAACATTTCACGTTGAACTCCCGCGCTTCTAGTAAATATCCTAAGCAAATATGCCAAGGGAGTTGGGCCCATAGCTTTGGCCACCCTTTTGCTTGATCGAGAGCAGCCTACGCCCTTGGCGGTAGCGATGAATCCGAATGAGCGTCGATGAGTTGAACAAAAGGTCTTCTTTATACACCTTTTATAGGGCAATAGTTACGCACAAGATCGGCGTAGGGGTCGGATGCTGTTAGCCATACTTGACTGTTCTCTCACACTAAGGTCGGGGAGATTACTTCGCGTCCCGTCCGTGCGAGCATCACTGCACTCGACAGACGCTCTTCATGGTCTCCATGACAGCGACAGTGCTCCCCTTATATACCCCGGGAATCCATTACCCCTCAATATGTTCAATCCGGAAGAAGCGCTTGATGGCGACCCGAGAGGTCCAATCAGCAAGCGCTCTGATCACCCGCTTCACATCTGCCGCGGCGGGAGGGCGTTCTGCTGCCAGGGGACGGGCGCCAGGCTGTCTGTGATTTCGCGGGCATGTCTCACCATGAAGCTTTCTCATTCGTCCTTGCATTGTAGAGCTGCCTTGCAGTACAGTCCTGTGGCTTGCAGATGGGCGTTAGCAGGAGGAGCATAATGTTAGGCTTAGCTGAAATCTGGGTGGCTTGCCCGGGCACAACACCAGGCACGATAGCAACATGCTAGCGGCACAGCCCATCATCAAGTCTTTTGTAAAAACCTGCATACATTCTTGCTCTGTGCAGCAAATATTACTCTCACGCTGATAGTGAACTTCGTCGTTTTCATAAAGTTCCATCTGCGCCACTCCATCACTTAACCTAGCTAATTATACGCCATACATATATGCCATCTCGATAACGACAGACTGCAGCCATGCCAGATAAGCTGTAGAGGCCATCGGAAAAGAAACCAAATCATCTATTGGCCGAGAAGCTTATCAAATACGGCAACGAGTAACGATCTCATAGGCAGCAGAGTCTGCAGTTACGGCTGATAGCAAGGCTTGTCAATCTTGGACAGAAAATAGTTTAATATCTACATTTTAATTTAGTTATGTATTATTGTATAGGGCAAATCAAACTAGCATGTTGTCCAATTTCTAAACACATTTGCGCGTATATACAGTATAAGAAAATTAAGACTGAAAAAGTGCGCTCATAAAAGAAGTAGTACTACTAAGGTTAAATGAGGTTAAGATGGAGGTTGTTGCTAGCTACAGGCAGGGTTAGCCTTTATGATTCTGCCGGAAATTGCTTCGCCGTAGCAATACTTAAAAGTTCGATAAGGTGCACTAAACACACACATACGTGAGGCCTGGGTCACCTGCATCACTACACATGCAATCATCCATAAAAGCCAATAGTCAACTGCTGCCCGAATTATCTGGAGTCCGAATCCGAATTCTAGAAGTACTTTGAAATAAAGCGTCAAGCGTTCTTTCTGCAGGAGCGCTTTCCACGCCGGTAGACAATGTCTAAAGTGAACCTTGAGGGGCTTCTGTAATTTTTCAGACGAGCGAACAACACGCGTCTTTCCGCGGTGTACACTGAACAGTTCATAAGGTATTGATCTATATCCTCCCACGCGCACCACATGTGATAGGCAGCGGATGTGATGGCATACCCGTTTTATACATCCAGACAGGTGTACTAGCAAAGCCCGTGCGAATGCAGTGTAGTAAAGTGGCTTGGGATCTCTTTAGTTCCTTGGTCATGCTTGGGTTGTTGGGTGACCTCAAGAAGGTACGTATATATGGCTGATCACAGCTTCTGTAAAGAGTCTCTTGGCATTTTGAGAAACTCTTCTTGGCGGATTTTTTGACAGGCTTTACGAACGGGGTTGTCAGCCACCTCGTTACCTGTGATACCCATGTGTGAGGGTACCCATTGGAAACGTATAAAAATGTCTCTGCTGTGCAGATTATGCTTCAATCGTAGCTATATGTAGTAGAAAACCTGCGCTCTAACCTCTTAAGGGCGGATTTTGAATCTCTGAAGATCACAGCAAGCTGAGCCGGGACAATACCACAGCTTCCGTAAATCCGCCTCAATTACACCTTCTTCGGCCACTACAAAGGACAAGACTTCAGTGAAACGCAAAGACCAGGCACTATTTAAGGAAGGAATGTGCAAACCTACATAGTTGCCTCCTCTGATCTTCTCCAATGAACCATCACTAGAAATTATAAGATTACAGGCATACTCTGCTGCAAAATGTTTGTGTATGAGTGAACGCGTTGCCTCTAAAAAAGGATTACATATAGCGCGCACGACGGGAGAATAGTTACGCAAAGTGAAGGCTCACAAATGACCAGGATGGTTGCAACCGCTTGTTTTGCCTTTGAAAGTTAAAGCCCAGGCATCCAAGAGTTCCAAGTAAACTATTTCGAAGTAAACGAGAGACCAAAATCTCTTTCGGAGTATGAAAAAGGGTTCACCCAGCTACTGTCTCTCTTTGGCGGTCAAACTTCTTGAGTAACAATTGTGAAGCGAATAGGCTAAAAGGTTTTATAGTGATTTACGAAGTGCTGCGTTGTTCCTTACCGCATGAGGAACCCCAAGGGCTTTCCAAGGGCTTTCTGTGCAATATTTTCAAGGCATTCAGAGTGCGATACCGACGGACAAATTAAAAGTTGTTGGCACATTCTGTGACAAATCATCAATGTGTTGTGAAGTGTGACCATTGAGAAAGGGTGGTTTCACCATGGATCACTCTACTACTTTGAGTGCTAAAAGCAGAAATGTTTTAGTCGGCACACCAGGATATTTTACTGAAAAAGTTTTTTTTATTGGATCTTTATTGTACATTTGTTGCTAATAAATAATAGAGATTTAAGAATATTCGTTTGTTTGGATATCAAAATGGGGCGGTAGCCCCACGCATGTCATCCGTTCCTACAGTTATCACCAATATTGTTGCAAATATAGTAAGATGCACCACGTGCTGAAAGCATTCGATGCCTTACCCTATTGTATATGTAGTGGATTGAAAGGAGTATGGTTAAAGTGCATGTGGTGCAATGTTGCTTCCTATTATTTTCACTATTCCGTGCATCAGTAATAGTGCTTGCGGAATAGTCTTGCACATCTTGTATCTACGCCAATAAATACAGCTGAATTCGTGTGAAGGTATTATAGGCAATGCGGTGATCAGATACTTTATGCTATTCTGACTGAAATAAAAGCAACCGGGGTAACAAAAGCCGTATCGGAAACATATTCCTAACTCCCAAACCAACCCACCCCACAAGCTGTTATTCTGGTATTCCTAACTGTTCCCAAGAATTGTCTGACAATATCTATGTTGGTGTTCCTTGCAAATTTTTTTTTCTTTGAAAGGTACTAGCGGTTGCCTTCGTTGAGCTATTTTAGTATTTAGTTTATTACGCGCGTTACATAAAACCTGCACATTCAAAAATCTATAGGCTAAGCAATATCGAGAACATTTTCCCTAGCAATAGGCTTCACGATTAGGTCACGGATTTTCTAAACGAAATAACAGCCGAAATAACTCTCTGAGGTATCATGTCGGAAACATTTAAGCTAGCCGACTTGGTCACCGCACAGCGCTCAGTGCCTCTCCTTTTTTCTTCACACAGGCGTTAAAGAACCTTTCACCATTATTGAAAACTGTTGAAGGGGTTAAACATACGCTGTTATAGAGAAACACGTCACAAGCATGATTTTACGATTAATGAATGCTAATAACACATATTATTTTTCCTTCTCCCCCAGAGCAGTATAGGAATTGAATTCCCTAGATAAATCTATAACTACTCAGCATTCCTTCGGAAATTTCATTGAGCTTGCAGGCTCATCAGTCCTGTTATCAAGCCAGACTTGACGACCATCCACAGTCTGTTTTGATCTTATGTTTGCTCGCTCGATGGTGTACTCGGGGTGTTACTGTATTAGGGAATACTTTGAGACGTGTTTGAACGTATGTTTTGAAGGCCAGAGTTGTTGACAATGTTCCGTCTTGTAATATGTTTCCCTCTTCGATGTATCCGATTGTGAATGCTTTTATTGCTTGTATTTCTTGTCTTTTTAAACCTCATTACTGGCTCTTGTATTATTGTTTGTTAATTTGCATCTATCTTGTCTATAATTTCTCTCCTGTAACAGTCCCAAGAGGGGACTAACAGTATGCTCAAATAAATAAAATATGCTGACGATATCACAATATGGACACAAACATGGAAAGATGAGGAATTAGAAGAAATCTCGAATAGGTGATCAACATTGTTGAGAAATACGTCGAATGCGCAGGGTTAAAACGCTCACAAAGCAAATCCGAACATTTAGTGATTCGGTGGGCAATAAAATGCGATATAAACGCAGGAAACATTCTGGTAACCGAAATGGGATACCGGTAATCAGAGTGGACAAAATCAGGGTCCTGGTACTGATTGTACAAGGCAACAGAAAGACCACAGAAACAATAATATACGTCAGTCGAGAATACACATTACAACCAGTTTTATAAGGTTAATAGCCAACAAAAGATGGGGTTGACAAATAGGAAGATTTGGGCCGAATGGTTCAGGATTTTGTGATGAGCAGAAGAGTGTACACCATCCCCTCTATAAGCTACGGCTGGTGGAATAGAATAAAATAGAGATCAGAATTGGCAGGCATGACTTCTAAAACTGGGTGCCTAAAGTAACACCACAGAACTGTGCGAGGCGCATATAATCACATACTTAAGGAGGTTCGACACAACATTCACAGGTTGAAACATCCTTAGTGTCCTAGGATTACGGATAGAGTCCCGAAGCATAATGCCCGAGTAAAACTGCGGATCAAAGGGAGGAACTTGCTCACTATTAAACCACTACTAAAAAAATGTGATGCACCGTACGTTTCATTAAGGCAGGAGGAGAGCTAGAGCTAAGCTCCTTGAAGACTTGTTATAAGGTTCTCAATACACTATTATCTAGACGCGGCGTAATACGAACGAGGCTATTCTTTTGTGGTCGTGGGCGTGAACGACTCGGGTAAAGGATTAATTGCAGGATTAACGATAGGCTCGGAAAAACAAAGAACTTGGGGATGGCGGAAGAAGAGGCTATTGCCTTGGCAATGGTAAGCATGAAAGCTATCATTATAATTACCGTCTTCTAATCCATTACAATTTCACTAGGGGCATGATCTCCAAGGAGTGAGAACGAATTCTAAGATATCAAGACTGGAACCAAAGGGAGTTGGAACTAATATAGGGTCCGGCACACACGGGGGAATAAGGGAAACGAGTTAGCTCATAGCATATAGCTCAAGGTTTCGTCAGCCGAGGTCAGCCAGGTTGAATCCCTGAATTTCTCTAGAGAAGCAATCAAATTGTTTCACGGCTATAGTAATCACTTTAAGCTAGAAAGGCGGATATATCCTCCACCAGACAAGACGCTCGACAAAAAGCAGGCATCGGCATCAGCTCCAGACGCGAGCCTTCTTTAGCCCGTCGAAACTAGCACACATGTCCAACGCAATACAATCCAACTTGTAAAAAATTGCGCGAGATAGCTGGATAATCAGGAGCTGCACAATGACGACGCTACCGGCCACCTCAGGCTTGTTGACGCAAGTTCGGGCAACTGAGCGGGTTTATAAGGTTGCCGAGAGCCACGGACTCGTAATATAGCGTCCACATGTGGATAAATGCTCACAATAATTTTTCTAATCCACAGTATCCTCATGGAAAACGACTGCAGAAGCTGGTTTCTTGAAACATGGCTCATTCCAACTTGGAAGGACTGGCCAAGGCGTAGCGGAATATCTCTGTGTACCCTCAAAAATAGCACCCGATATACAGGCCTCAGGTGGGGCTTCCTGCCGCGGCGACTTCCCGCCAGCCTTTCCCGAACTCTAGTAGCCCCCAGGTAACTGCTGCGTTTCCGTTTGCACACCTTTGTCAGCATTGGAACAATCCAGGCAACAGCTGCTCACAGGAGCAAATCTTCGCTAGGAAGAAGTTTCAGATCACACGTTCATGTGTCGCCCTAGGTGACGTTCTGTTGCCAAATTTTTGGCATAAACATTCTGCGCAACTTCATTTCGAGTTTAGTTTCTTCAAGTATTCTTGTCGTCGTAGCAGTGCAATGTGAATTATTGGGGTTATTTTTTACGGCAAATCGAGAACCTTAATGGAGCCTGGCTTATGTGTTTGCTCTGAACCGAGGAATCGCTAGTTTTTGTTGGGTGTTTTTCCACGAAAGACTTTTTTCGAACTTATTTACAAAAATGGGCATTTCATCAATGAAGGGCCTAAAATATTTCCACGTAGCAATCGTACTGCAAGTGGTCGCTTCGGGCAACAAACTGGATTCCAAAGGAGGGAGAGCGTAGCAGGGGGCGACAGAAAATTAGGTGCGCGGATGAGGTTAAGAAATTCGCAGGGGTCAAGTGGATGCTGCTCGTACAGGACCGGGTTAATTGGAGGAATATGGGAGAGGCCTTCGCCCTGCAGTGTGTGTAGTCTGGCTGAGGAGAATGATGATGATGATTTTCATAACCTGTTAAAAGAGCGTCTGTCCTCGTTGTTGGATGGTACATATTGCACCTTTTACACATCAATATCAGTTTTTCCGGCTGTGGAAAGGTTCACTTTAATCTGCGAAGTAGCTATTTTGCGTATGTTGCTTCGGTGCCGTGCACAATTGAGAAAAAGAAACCTTCCCTCCATTCTCTCATTTGCACTATAGACCAAGTTACTGGCAGTCTCACTACTGCTACTCGTTGTCTAAGGATGCATTTAAATATATAGGCTAATTAGAAAGAGCAAAAAGTTGCCACATAAAATGTTGCGCCATGTATGCTCCATGCAATAGAAGTTGAGTAGCACTTTTATAGTGTATATCATTGCTAGCATAGTTTTGAGACACTGAGGCCCTCGATTTATACCCTATTATACTATACAACTTACAGCTAGTGCATCTAACTGCATAAATTGTATAGTTGTTAACGGACGCATGAGGCCATCGTCATCAACATCCTGATTTCATCATTGCAGGGTAAACGCCTCTCTCAAATTCCCGCAGTAAATTTGGTCTTGTGCCAGCTGTATCAAATTCATCATCACAAACGTTTTGACCTAATTCAATGACCTAACTTCCTGTCATCACTTGTTACGCTTACCTTCCTCTGGAATCCACTTTGTCAACCATAAAAACCATCTCTTATTACGCCTTCGTAATACATGATCTGCCCATGCCTACTGTCTCTTCTCGATTTCTATTACTATCTCAGCCCACTTCTTTGTCATGATTTCTATTAAATGTTTCTGACTTCCGTGTCTTCGCTGACTTATTCGGCAGGGTTCCGGCATCTTAAAGTCACGCCTACCATTCTTCGTTTCATATATCTCTGAGTGGTCCTTATTTATGCTGAACTCTTCGTTAGCTTGCAGGTTTCGGCCTCATGGGTGAGTATAAGACACAACTGCTATTTACGTTCTTATTGAGAGATTTCGGCAACATGCTATTCATGATTTTATAGTAATTGTCAAATGTGCTGCCGCTAATTCAGTTAATATTACTTATTTCCTTTTCCAGATCGGTATCAGCGCCTATTAGGTGCCTGAAGTAGAGGCCTTCCTTTGCCACTAACCGCGCCTTGCTACTTATATCCAAAACTGCTGTTTGCTTCCGAGGTTATTGAACATTATTTTAATATTTTGCATATTAATTTTAGTCGTACCGTTCTACTTTCCTTTTATATACATTATTCATTCTGTGTAATTGTTGACCTTAGCTACTTAGCAAGGCAATGTCATCAACGAATCTCAGATTACTAAAGTATTCTCCGTTAATCTTATCCCTAACTGTTCCAAATCCAGCTGTCCGATTACTTCTAAGTAAGCGGTGGTTAACACCCTAGATATCGTATCTACTTTTATAACACCATCCCATAGTAGAATTGTATTACTAGCTTTATGGACCACTATGGTTGCTGGGCAGCCAGAATAGATAACATTCAGTAATCTCAAATATAGCCCACCTACACCCTGATTTCGCAATGTCTGCATGCCCACAGGGATTTCTATTCAGTCAAATGCTTTCTCATAATCAAACATTGCTATGTGTAGGGGTTTTGTTATATTACGGAAATGTTTGTATCACTTGGTTCATAGTATGGATATGTCCTGTTGCAGAGTAGCCTATACGAAAGCCTCCGTGGTAATTCGGTTGATTGAAGTTTGAGGTTGCGCTGATTGTATTAGCGACTATTTCAATGCGTAACTTGTACGTAAAGGATAGTAGGCTGATCGCTCGGAATTCTTCAAGTTCCTGACATCTCTTTTCAAATCGATTAATACAGCGTTGCATTAGGTCAAATGCAGTCAATTCAAGGAATCTCACCCATGAGGTGGCTCATCACAATGCTTATTGTCCTGGGCCACGACACGGCTTCCCTGTTTACTCCAAACTTGTCGAGGAAGAGCACGTAAAACAGACCGCTGTTAGTCTCGGGCATAGTAAACAGGAAGTTGGCGCAAGCCGCAACTATGGGCATCGTCCAGCAGCAGTCCGTGGGAGCAGCAAGACGATGAGCGCCGCCCATCGACGGCGAAGACGTAGCTGCAAGCATTCTTCGTTACGGGTCGCTGTGCGCAGCAAACACTGCGCTACACACTATGTGCCGAGGATGCTTCACGTTTATTCTACAGCGATCCTTTCACGGCGGAACAGCCTGCGTGTAGAGGGTCGCAGCACCTGGCTGCCGAGTTAACCTACTTCTTGCTGGCTTCGCCAAGCGCAGTTTCCAGCGTTCGACAAACTCTTCCGGTGGTGCGTAAAGTACAGGTTCAACTTATTCGCGCCTCCTGGCCAGCTGCGATGGTAGTGCTCCGCGGCCCAGTTAGCAATAAAGGCACGCTCGGAGACCGCCTAATAATTTTTATGTCACTCAAACTCCCACGATGTGGCTCATGCGCAGAATGCGGCTTTTTACATCCGTGGAAATAGCACGACAGCCGCCAGCTTATTTCCTGGCCGTGGCGCGCCACACTCCAAAGCAATAAGCAGTTGTGCACGTACAAGCCTGTTGCAGCTGTATTTTCACAACGAATCGTGCGCGGTAATAGCTCGTAGTATTTCGAAACTGACGCAGCTCAGTTTCACTTTTCACCCAAATACACTTGTTTCCTCGCGAGGCAAAGCGGTTAGTGTAGAGAACACGCCTGCGGGTATATTTAGAGAACTGCGCCGAAGCACCATCGGACATCCGACCCACTGGCCTCTCCTACCGCGGCAGTTTAAACATATGTCAAAGACTTTGCAGAGGATGCCGCTTTGAATTCCATCTAACGCACGAGGGCACAAAGTAGACGGACATGTCCTATATATAAGCCGCGTGCCAACTGTGAATATAACCGCGCGACAATACGCCTCTCTTGTCGCCACAGAAAAAGGCACAACCCAGCTAAGCTGCATCAGTACATGGATCCAAGTCACTCCATCGGGCTGCCCGTCATCATCTTTAACTGAAGTCGCGCCACAGGAAGAGCACAAAGTAGTCCGGATGTTAATCCAGAACGCTTCCTCGGCGTCTTCAAGAGTTGTCAGCATAGCGTGTCGTCACGCGCTATCAGTCATCAGTAAGAAGGAAATAAAAACAATTAGTGAATCGTGTCCCTCCGGGACTCCAACCACCATCCTTCCGTTCACCCGCCGAGCTCGCGAACCGCTATACTCTCCGCCAACTTCCAGCGAAACAGTCCACAATTCTCCTTGTCTATCGTAAGGATGCCGGAGGTCGCTGAGGGAAACAGCAACAGTAAGCAAAAAAAAAAAGTTAAAAAGAAACTATAAAAGTAAAAAATAAAACGAAAAACAATAAAAACGAACAAACTGATAAGACAAGCAGTGCGTAAGTAGTAAAGTTGCAGGCGTCGTAAATAGAATCGCTTCAATTTTCACACAAAATCAGGCTATAATCCACATTTACAAACGCCTCCCTTCCAGCATGCTCCTTCTGTCATAAACAGTACATCGGGGAGACAGGCCAATCAATGTACATAAGGCTTAATGACCATCGGGCAGACACAGGCAAAAACCTCCCGAAATCAATCAAGAACAGATCCAGGTCAATCACGCCAAGATTTTCATTAGTTGTAGGATGGGTGTAGTGTATAAAATACCATTGCCCTGTGGCCGTACGTATATTGGGCAGACAGGCCGTTGCATCAACATTAGGCTGATGGAGCATGCACAGTCCTGAAAAAAAAGTGAAACAAACTTAGCAAAACATTGTAACGCGTGTGAGTGTGTACCTTTCATTGTTGATACTAATGTACTATTTCTTCATAATGACCAGACTACTCGAGAAATCGCCGAGGCTTTCCTATTAACAGGAAGCAAAACGTTTGTGTAAGTAAAACGTCCGTCGCATTGACAGAAAAAGAGATGATCATGCTGCAGAATCGATAGTGTGTCAGCAGGTTTCACCACGTGCGTATGATTGGGGCTTTTTACATGTGCTGTTATTATTTCAATTTTTTTTTTAAATTGACTATGCGCATGTGCGTACACCAAGTGTGTGTGTATATATATGCTCTTCCGTTCTTCCATTAAATCAGTTTTCAGTTCTGCGCAGTAGTTGTCCACTTCTCCTCTTTGTCACGTTTGTGTTGCGCACTTATATTACAGTCCATCAATTTCCCGACATTTGAATCAGAAAGACGATATGTTCGAAGCAATCAAATTATATATTCTCCAGTCAGGATTCAAATCAGCAAGGGACAGAAAATATAGAGAGGCATATCTAATCAATAAATTTAGAACATTGGAACCAGCATGAATAAATACCTCTAAAGGAGCGTTAAAATTCCTTAAATATATTCTGTCTGCCCCATAACTAGTCGGGAAAACAATCCCATATAGCGTTATTTGTACAGTTTATTCAGGGCACGTACACTCTATCCTCCCTTCGCAATAGCATAGGCTGCACGTGTATCTACAAACAAGCTTCCTTCTTATCACTTCCTTCTGTAGTTGGCCCTAGAACGTTTTTTTTTTTCTCTTGAGTTGCGGGTGTGGTTCACTGTTCTGTTATTTTTTTGTTTCTTTGTCCGTCTCCCCCCTTTGCTGAAAGCTTTTGAGAATTATTCCTGAGAACATATATTCTTTTTCAAGACCTTTTGGAATGCCTGTCCCTTTGCAAGAAAGGTATGTCTGCACCAAACCTGCTTTAGGTGCTGACTAATCATCCACCCCGCATTGTAGGTTTCCCTACTGCTGGCGATTTTATTTACTTTTCAGGCCACAGGATCACAGGTTCGAAGCTGAGAAATACATGCTAAAGAAACTGCTGCAAAATTGCTGCCATCTACCGGCCGCCGCGCGCGTTTCCGTCATGTTCAAGGGTAGCTGCATTGAGGAGCGGCAAGCGGCATAGGGAGTTGCGCAGCCGGCTGCGTTAATGCTTGTTGTTGCCGATAATACCGACATACTGTTGTGCCCCTTGTTGTAAGCAAAAAAAAAAAATAGGGGTGTAGAAGACAAGAAGCAGCAAGTTACACCCCTTGAGCTTTTTTCTTTTTTTCTTGAGGCTTGTGTTAACCCGCTCTCGCGTGGTTGTCGCGCCAGGCGCACTTTCGATCAATGGCGCGCCTGTATTGTAAAATATCTTATTTAGCGTGCATTGGAAGATTGCAAATCAGTACTCGGTTCTAAGGCAGACGAAATATATCGCCCACGGTGTGTTAAATTTGCCTGTAGACGAATTGCGCATCGCCTTTTCGCATAAAAGATGTGCAAGAGTATTGTTCCTGATTTCCTTGTCGCGCCAATTTATCTCAGCTTTTAAGCTTTCATGCATACAAGCTGTCAACAGATTTCGCTCGTATGTATACGTCCAGGTATCCAGATAGAGCAAGTTTCGGCACTTCACAGGCGCCAGACTGCTCTCTTAAATTCCAGGGCGATATTCTAACGTCTTTACGCATTCGATTCATCGATGAATTGAATATAGTCGACTACGTCCAGGCTTCAGTTGCTGAGATGCGTCTCCAGAACACGACTTGCAAAAGAAATGACTCAGAGTATATTGGTGGCAGCAACTTCCCCTACCGTTTAGCTGCTCTAGTCTACCGCGAATTCGCATGATTGTTGTTGCTGTAGTGATGGCGATCACCGCGCTGTTTGCTTTCTTTTTATTAGTGCGAGATTTTTTTTCTACGAGTTGTGTGAGGTGCATCGAAAAGAAGTTACGTCTTAATTTTGACCACGCCAGTTTTGTTTTCTCGCATCCATATCACTGAATAATGCCGTTTCTTCATTTAACCTTCATGGTGCGCCATGAAAATAGTGTAATGAGGTAGGGATTGAAGCTGCCAGCCATTTTACACTACCAACAGAGCAATATCATTTGTAACGAGCCTTACCGAGCCTAGCAGTGAGGTTTGCTACTACGGCTATCGCAGTAGAAGGAAGAATTAGCGCATATAAGTCTTACAACTTTATTTTGTCTAAAAGTACCCACCCCTTTACATGTATGCATCACATTTTCTGTATTCCCATTGCTTGGTACATTCTACTACTTCCTGGAATTGCTGCTGGCAAATAACGTTTGTTGTTTTGCATAATGGCAAAAAAAAAAAGATTCAATTCATCACAGCTCCACACTGAAAACATTTGTGTTCTTTCAGGTGTCAACTGACTGGACGCCCCATAAACTCGGACATTGCAAAATATATTCGGCAGCTATATATAGGAAGAAAACCGCCATTTAGCATTACACAGCCCGTATACGTTCGCTACTTTTTCGCAAAACAATTTCGTGAAGAATGTCGCTAGTGTCGAATATTGCATGAGAACGCAGTGCGATTAGTTTTTTCATTCAATATCTTCACAAGCAAAGAAAGCCATTAAACCTCGATCGCCCCCCCCCCACCCCCCATCATACTACTGAGCTCATCCCTGACACAGACAACGAAAAGAAATTGAATATTTCAATTCCGTCAAGAATTGCGGAAAGAAAAAAGAAAAAATGCGGTATTGGAGAGGAGAAAGAAGGGTTTCATGAAGACCTTATTTCATTGATGCTAAGGCTCGATGTAGTTCGTACACGGTTGGAACCGCCAAATAAGTTAAGCGAGATAGAAATCGCAATAAACACCTTGGTCATCGGGAAGGCACCTGGCCATAATGGTTTAAGGGGTAGTTTCTGTAGGACTTTCAAATTGACTTTAGCTATTCTTCTTCATGAAGTTATTAGCGAGGCTTATGCCAAAACATAGTACCATTCTCTTTCACAATCTCGCACCTAGTTCTAATCCTGAAGAGCGATGATCTACAAAAACGGTTTTTACCAGGTTCACGTCGCCCGAGTACTCTTGCCAATACCGACTATAAAATATTCGCGAAAGTTTTAGCGAAACGATTGCAAGGAATCATCAAAACACAGGTAGGGCCGCATCAGACTACTGACATTGCAGGCCGCAGTATCACGACAAATTACATGGGGTTCGAATCGTGCTCGAGTGCTGCGATGTGTTTTGTAACTGGGTTGCCATGATGCAGCTTGATCTGGCAAAAGCCTTCGACCGTGTTTCTCTTGAAGCATATTTTTGCTAAGATGCTCAGACTCTCCAACACGAATCATTAACGGCGAGCTCACTGATAGCTTGTGGGTCCTGGGGCCCGATCCTCGAAATTCGCCTTCACCTGGCGGCACCATATTGTCTTTCTGATTGGCTCTGAAAAGAGTCACGTGCTTCAAACTTGTGGCGCGAAACCGTCAGTTGAGGCAAGCACTTTTGGCTACGTCATTTTCAAAATGACGTAGCCGTGAAAATTGATTTTAACCCGAGCTATTCTTGTTGCCTGGATGACAAATACGAATGATTTTGGAGTAGAAACAAATCTACTGATGGTGGGTTGGAGAACACTTACGCTCGAATAACCAATATGATGAAAATAACTGCATACTGGAAGGAGCGGATGTTCACATTTGATTGGCTGGAATTATGTCACGTGAAACACGTGATACGCCAGCAAATTTAGGCGACGTCAAATTGACGCGTCATGACGTAGATCATGTGCCGTCATTACCGAAAATGCTGACGTTTGGCCACCATAATTTCGCCGAGCGGCGAGGTACCAGAATTATGCTAATAAGATGATAGCGACAGACAAGCTGATTTATGCAGCCGTTAGCTCACCGTAGTTTCTTAGCTTGTTATTTGAAGTAGAAAGATAACTTTATAAACAGTTGTTTGGATTTTTAAACGCAATAAAACTACAAAATATGAGTACGTATGAAATAAAGGACGCTTGAGACCGTCTGTAATGGGGGCAGAAGCGCGTGGTCGCGTGAAGGCGCTAACTGCTTTCTTATTTCAAACTCTTTCTTCCCGCTGTAAGAAATCGTTGGTCTGCGAGGTTATGATAGCCTGGCAATGGCGGCGGCCATGGAGGAAGGAGCGCTTGTGAGGGGCCTTCGTGTCATTCGTCGTCTGCGAGTGGTGATCGAGGATATGCTGCAGCACAGCAGTGCTGTCAAATTGTTTTAAAAGATAGCTCGTTAGTACAGTGATCTCATGAGGTGTGAAGTGTGGTAGCTTTGCAAGCTCCGAGGCGAGAATAACCCCGCGCCCGGAGTGTTGAACCTGAGCGGCAGGTGTTTCGGGTGCGATCGCCAGCGGTGAACGCCACACAAAGACGGTCAGTCTTTGTGTGCATGGTGGTTGGATGGCGCGAAAGGTATTCGTGCGGCCAAGCAACGAGCTCGAAGAATGTGTCGGGCTTCTCGATGGGGGTCGACCAGCAAGGAAACGCAATCAATCTGCTGGAAATGGTGCAGCACGTCGAGCAAGGCCGAGCAAAATCTGCGTTCCTCATACAGCGTCATTCGCATTCAAGTTGTACGCAGGCGGGAAATGACTGAAGATTAAATGAATAGTTAAAAGACGTATGCGGCGAATCCAACATTTTAAATCAGCATTTTACGTTGCTTTTTGCTGCCTATTTTTACGGCGCATTATAATTGTCCTCAACTTCTCTACACTGCCGAACTTGCGTGTGCGTTCCTTTAACTTCCAGAACAAAATTAACCATTACCAACAGTCTACAATGTCCGCCACCAAGCCCTCTGTATCTGTTACGGAAATTGTTCCCTCTGGTTATTGGGTTTTGCATTGACCATTTCTTGCCTTCATAGTTTAACCGTTACCGCAGCTTAGCTGCGGTAACGTTTTGAGGTAAGGATTTTGAGTGTTCCCGAGTCCTGTGTCATGCTTGTTTGAAATTTTATTTGCATATAATTTAGGCACTAAACAACGTTTTAATTGGCTGGTGATTGTGTGGACCTTGTGCAGCCTTTGCAGCACTCCCAGCCTGAGTCATCATGTGATGAGAAGTCCTGGGGCCATATTCAACATCATTAACCTCTCTGCTATAGGCTTGTATAATCTGGGAGGTCACGCCTTGTCCCTGGACGGCCACATCAGATGTGAAGTGCTATGCAGTATGGACAGAAGCTCTTTTTGAAGATTGTTACAGCTTGTAGTGTGTGACAGATCACATGACATTAACGCCACCTGCAAATGGTGATCCCAGCAGGAACACCAACAAGTACAAAGAAGAGGACATGCAACGTTTATATTAACTCGGACAGGAATAACTTGATCACCTGCACTTGGGATTTGCATTCGCTGTCATGATTTTGATATATGCCACAAGTGATCAATGTGCACTTACTGCTTCGTTTTCGGTAGCATACTGCTGAGAAGCTGTCGAAATCTGAATGATTTCTGTCGTTTTGGGATACCATATTTTTGATGTACATTTTGTTGATAGAATGTGCAAGAACCAAGCTTTTTAAATACTGCTGACCATGCATTGTCCTAGCAGGAGGGGCACATTTAAACATTTTACAATACAAGAAATGGCAAGCATATGCATAAGAAAAAAAAAGAATTCACCTTCCTTTGGTGCTACAATTTTTGTCTACCATCTGTAGACATACTGAGTGTATTCTTCTACAAGTGCTGTGTTCTGCTTGAAGTCAGTGTGTATTTTATTAGGCGCTTCATGTCAATGAAACACAGGAAGGTACAAAAACGTCTCCTTCTACCTCCAGAAGGGTCATTCTGAGTAGGATGTGCATGTACCAATACTTCACAATTCATTTTGGTGTTTGCGGCAAGCAAGCAGTCTGGGTTGTACTACTTCACTGAGAATATTTGACATACACGCACCCTGGTGGATGTGTCTGCACTCATTTACCATAGCAGAGCTCATTCCTTTATGCCTATCTTGTGTGCTACAATGGTAAAACATAAGGTTCCCATTGTGTTTTTCCACAAACTGCAGACTGAAGCGAGGTGTGCTTCTACGTATTTGATTGCCTTTGTGCTTGTTCTCTGCTTCTTTTATATGCCGCATCCGGTAAACAGCAATCAACTGGTTTTCTAAAGGAAAATTTGTGCGCCAGTTCTTTTTTTTATTATTATTATTACACAAGCTATTTGATGGTCATTGTGTTTCATTGTTGTATGCACGAAAAATGAGACCCCCGCCAACTTGTCGACCCATTTTAGCATTGTTAGAGTCCGCTTTTACGAAATTTTCCATTTTCATTTTGCTTCACTGCAATTAATGATGCTGTTAGGTGAACTTAAGCAAGATCCCAGATAGCCTGCTTAACGTCTGCACCATTTGTGAGGCTCGGCTATCAATGAACATGTTTGTTTTTTTACAATTGCAACTAATGACTTCTCTGTTTTGTTACTAGGTAATCTATGTACATGTGCACCCACTGGCAAAAGTTCTTGAAGGCAGTGACAATAATAACGCACAAGCACAAGAATGAAATAAAAAATGTTTGATAAGGTCCTTCATAAATTTTTGACTGCAGCTCTAGAAAATGCTTCGCTCCTTTTGTGCATTGCAACATATCTTGTCCTATAAAATATCTTCCTCCATAATAGCGTCGTGTGCAGGCCTTCCATAGCCCTACTATGCGGCTGCTATCTGGGCCAGTTGCTTCTTGACACATTAATACTGCTGCTACATGCCCTCCAGCACTCGCATTATAGTTAGAAGAGCATTGATAAAGCTTATATATACATGCTCGAAGCCGCTGGAACATGGCTTCATCACTAGAGATGTTTATCGAATGATTGCAGCTGCGTATAACTGCTTCTTCATTATTTTGTTTTCTGTTAGTTGCTTTTGTAGCCTTTTCTTCATTGTTCTTTGTCAGCTTTAAATTGAGAATTTTATGGAAGGGACATACATTTTATGCCAATCACTTTAATTTCATTTATGGAGAAACACTTTCAGACACTTCAAGGACACTTCTGCTTTATCGTCACTTTTCAACATTTTGTACCATTATGCTAGTACTGAGTTGTATAACTATTCGCTCTCATTAGTGACAGCTGCACTAGTTTCACTTACACCTATCCTATTGTCACATTTGTTTTCTACCTTATCTATATCCCTATGCTTTCCTAATTAAATCAGCATCAGTAATCCTGTCTGCACTGTCTAGTCTGGATTTAACCCTCAGAATGTGTTCCATATTTTGCACGTCTGCTATGTGTGCAGCCAAATTGAATTGAACACCACAATATATTTTTAAGAAGATTGCATTAAAAAGATAATTTTATGAAGGTACAATTCCATTAAGCATAGTAGACATAATACTATCCATAAGTGAGCCTTTCTTTTTCATGATGTATTTAACAATTTTTGAACAAAGCGATTTGATTTTATCTTGACCACATTCAGTTGTTGTTTCTGTGGTACAGCCTCTGCCACAGCTGCATCTATAGCTTGGCTGTTGGGACCCTGGCCTTGTGAGCCAGCAAAGGCGGATGTAGCATAGATGTTCAGCTCCTGGCTTCTTGCTTTTTTTGATGCAGCATCGTTAAAGCCTCTCTTGTGCAGAAAATTTGACATTGTGAGCGAAAAAACTTGGCATGTTTCTGACAGGTGACATGGCCGAGTACTGAATGGTCAATGGGTTGTGTGACGTCTCTGGCTTCACCTTTGAGAGGAATGTGTGAGGTGATAAACCTTGCAGGATATTTGGGTAATAAGTAAGACAGGCTACCCTTAGGCCATGAAAACGCATCCGTATATGGCTTGGTTAGAGTGGGCTTTATAGGTATCTAGACAGTAGTCTTCCACATAATTGGGTAGCTTACAAGTGTATGCTACTGAATATGTATCATATAATAAAGACTAGGTGTTAGTAGCAAAGTTGATTCACACGAACGAGGATCTGCAGACAGGAGCCATAAAAGCTGTCGTGTCATAGCGGTAAATGCGGAGCTTGCATATCCCCACAAATGTTTTTAGAGCATGAAGCTTTCAAGTGCTGTGCTGTTTTGCCTGATTGCCATCACATTGAGTTACTTGCTGAAATAATGCTTAAGGCTTGTTGTCTTCCTGAGACAAACACTTCTACTTTTTGGTGGACTGCATAAATAGAGTATTCTAGGTGTGGCAGGCATTTATGCACAGGTAAAATCATTCTTACACACTCATAACTACCATTGCCCTGTCCATAACAGAATCAGGGAATACTTGCTCTGTCCCAGGTGCCAACTGCCCTTTAAATGACGTTAAGTTCCATAATCTTTCATATTGGTAATATTGCAGAACGCATAGCATTCCTTGACTGTAGTTTCAGCCTAGTGGTTTGAACATTTGGGGACCAATTATCAGTTGTGTTGGGTACTCATTGGTAAAACAGTGGGTGCTTGCTTTGCTAATGCTGAGGTTATCTTCTTGGGCGAAACACTTGGAGAATGGGTTTTTGACCCTATCTTGTGTGCCCTTGCTTTGTATAACTAATTTCTTTTTTTTTTGGTCTCCAAGGCTATGCCACCTTTCCGATATGGAGATGAGCTGTACAAGTACAACAATACTGTAATTACTTGCATGTGTGACAGCCTTTCTTTTTAGGCTGTGTATTGTTCAGTGTGAAGCGCTATAAAGAAATTTTGTATTGTTTTGTATATCGTAATTCTCAATTTTTGTTGTCATCGAGGCTTCATATCAAGTGCATGCATAAAAAAACACCAAAACGTAGAAAGCAAATGGTACACCAATTTTTAGTCAATGACGAGCTGTTAGAAGCTGCAAGGAATGTGTTACGTGAGTAGCAGGCCTCTTAAAGTGCGTATATGTTTTGCCAAAATAAAGGACAGAAGCTTTACTGCAGCCTGTTGGAAAAACCATGCATACAAGACGCACTAACTTCAAATCATAGGCTCATTTAAACAATCGATCACGTTTAGTTTTCCAATGATATACAATGAGAATATCGATAAAGTGAATTGCATGCCCTATTCCCGTAGTTATGCCCATATTCAGATGAGATGCATTTGAGCACGTCTTTGATTCAGGAGTGTAGAGAGTGGATGTAAGACATTTGACATTGAACATGAGATATTGCTTGAAGAGCACACATAGGATGGCAAAGCCAATACGAATCATCCAGTATTATCACGTGGCATTAATGAACCTTTGCCAACAAACCCAGAACATCACCTGTTTGTGTTGCTGTCTCTCCTAAAAATATTGTGCTGCGGGCCACATCAGCCTTGCAATTCATGCCTCTTTTTGTCTAATATTGTCCCTGTGCGTGCTTATGCTTTTCTTGTGTTGCTGTTACTTCTTACTTATGGTGACCTTAAAGGAAGAGTAGGAGGAAAAAACTTTACTTAAAAAACAAACGTTAACAAACCCAGGAGGACCTCTCAGTCCAGGAGCCCCCTGGCTGTTCCTTCTAGCTTAGCCCGCTCGACCAGCTCCAACTGATCTGCAGGTTGCGTGGTGTCCTTAAAGCCACTCTTGTTTTCCCCTTTTGCTTCCTTGCTTCACCAAGAGACAGTTGCGGGCTTTGTCTGACATGTGCACTGCATCTAGCTCATTGTAATAAGCCATCATATATCATATTCACTCTTCATGTCTGTTCCTTCACTTCCCGAACATCAAATAGTATATGCGAAGGCATTTCTCGAGCCTACCTCTTCACCATTCTCTCCTCTGAGGAATCTTGCTGCACTGAAAGAATTACACTGAATTGCAAGTGCAAAACTAGTAAACAGTAGCAAAGGAACTAGGCTGTGCCTGACAAATTTTGTTTCACTTGTGACATTGTGGTGTTGTACCTGCATCAAACGAGCAGTGTTGCTACTTTTATAAAATGCTTTTATGCAACATGCTCAGAAACCAAGGAGAATTATACCGACAGTTTCTTATTTTAACGAGGTATAATTAATATATCTGCCACAGAAGAGTGACATATTCTGCATGCCGTGAAATATGCATACATCATGCTATGTCTGATTCGGGACACATTAAATTCCATCAGCGGGAAAGCTAACCTGTTGCTGTCAGTGGTTACGCTCCTTTTATTGCATTTTCATGGCTTCCAGAAAATCATGTCTCCTTATTTTTGTGACGAAATTCGCAGTAACGTTTCCTGTGCGGCTGCTTGCAAAATACTCCCGCCACGGTGGCACAATAATGATTATAAGCGCTCGGCTACCCGTAGTATGTGCGTAACCGAGCTACGACGATCGCATTTCGATGGAATTAACACGCTAAAGATGGTCCGTTGTCAGCGCAGGCTAAGATCGCCAGATTTGGTCTAATCCCCGAGCTCTCCAGTATGCGTGTTTTCATAGTTGAGTATCTTGCGCTCACACTACGCCGCTCCACCGGGCCGATATCCTCACGCTACGCCACTGAAGCCGACACATAGGTTTTAAGCCGTAGCAGACTTGCTAATATGATGGAAACGGTGGACTGCCGCAGGCAGTTTCCAACGGCGATACCTTAATTGAGAAGTCCAGCGTTGTCGTCGGACAGGTGTGTCTCTTTTCTAGTGAAAACTGCAGCCCGAAAGTATTCCAGGCGCTTCCTTTCTCAGTATTCGTAAACAAATTCTTTATACTCATGCACTAGCTGAGAAGTGAATGTGCAAATCTTGATCGTGCTCCTCTGCGCGACTGAAATCCATAAATGAAATTTATGCACAGTAGAGTTAGTTGCTGGGCTAATTGGTATTCTAGATTTAGGGACATTATTCTCAGCGAAAAGGCACGCGGACAAAGAAAGGAAGAAGGAAGACTGGGGAAGAGCACAGCGCTGACTCAAAACTGTTTATTTAGCGACGCACACAAGAGTTATATGCATCCAGACTAGCGCAGGCGCATACTGTGCCAGGAAAAAGATAAACAAAAAGAAACGCATACACGCATCTCAAGTACGGCATCGTTCACGCTTGACGACCGGCTGTTTGTGGGGTTTGTGTCGAGTACCGCCGTTCGCTCTGCTGCTGGACATCCGACAGCATGTGTAATATGATGCGCTGTGGTCGCAACGACTGCAACAATAGTCGCAACGTATACGTAAGTATCTCTTCAGCCTTGCCCTGCCGCGTAAGCACGGTTCGCGCCGACCCTTCAGCTTCGCGGCATCGCAGCTTTGGCATTTTTGTAATCGTCGCTAAGTAGCAGACGACGGCGTTATTTTTTGTAACTTTTTCTTCTTTTTCAAATTTTGTAATCAATTTCTGTGTATACACGTTTTCGCGCCGCCCCGATTTACACGTCACGGGTACGTCCCAACATGGCCGAAAAGGCGAATTTCGAGAATAGGGCCCCTGGTGTCTGTGTGACATTAATGCCCATGGTCGCCCATTCTGCTTGCGCTAATCTTGAGCCAATTTGTCTGGCCGTGGAACATATAACCGCGCGTATAACCGATTATAGGCTGCAGGCAACAGAAGATAAGGTTCTGGCGCATGCGGACGACATCGCAGTTTTCTAAGCGAACAAAGCGAGTATTAGAGAGACAAATAACGCTGTTCAAAAGTTTTGTGATTGTACTGGAGCCCAGAAAAACTGGGATAAATGTTATGGGTTTTTGCGTGGTAATCAGGAAGACACACCAGAAGCCTTTTGTCGGCTGGCTTTGTAGATATTGCCATCACAGTACTACCTTGGGGTGCATCTTGCAAATCATCGGCAGCATGGATCATACTGGGCAGATCAAGCATTGAAGGCTAAAGTAAAAAGCTGGCGGCTGGCAAGACAAACAATTCTCAGTTTTCAAGAGTCACAATCCGCAACCTTTCTGGTTTCAAAAATCTGGTTCGTCATGAGTGTGTTGTGTGCTTCTTGGGTGAGTATTCAAAGATATTCCGCGTTTTTGCTGTTTTTATTTGGCCCTCAACGTGGGATTGCATGGTCCAGCCGAACGAATTTTTTGGTGTGGTCAAGAAAGGTGGTCTTGCGCTTGTTCATTTTTTTTCTCCGGCAAATTGTGTCATGCTTTGTTTTTTACGGGATGAAAATGACATTGTTCTGCGCACAGTCATTCACGTAAGGCTGTGTAGACTTCTTCCAGCACTCGTCGTTTTGCCCGTTCAAAGTAGCAGTGGTTGTGTGACCGAGTACCTGCGTGATGTTGTCTTGCTTTACAAGCTCCTGAATGTACTGTCACGATCAATATTGCGGAACATGGGAGAGCGTGGCAAAACTGCGTTCTGCGCCTTCTAACGGCGCCCGTCCGCTCCAGTTACCCTCGCAGGCTTCTCTCTACCCTTACTCCTACCTTGCGCTCAGCAGACGCAGATCGAAACCGGCGCCAGGTGACGCTTTGATATCTAGCGATAGCATGTGCCACAGCCGCTGTGATGAGTGAAGCAGATGTGTTTCGCCGCGAAACACGGCGCGCAATCTGCTTCACTCATCACAGCGGCTGGGGCACATGCTATCGCTAGATATCAAAGCGTCACCTGGCGCCGGTTTCGATCTGCGTCTGCTGAGCGCAAGGTAGGAGTAAGGGTACAGAGAAGCCTGCGAGGGTAACTGGAGCGGACGGGCGCCGTTAGAAGGCGCAGAACGCAGTTTTGCTTTCTCTTCCACGTCCCGCAATATTGTGATCATGACAGTACGTCTTTATTTGTACCTTTCCAACGTTACAACGAAACAACTTAATAGAGATCTTGTGGACGTCAGGCTTCCTTTACTACTGAATCGTTCCTCACATTGTGAAGACCTGGGAAAGGACGTTCTCAAAAAAGTAAAGAAATGACTATTATTTCGTCAAAAAAAAAGTTCTTTTTCAAGCTACCTACAAACTCATTCCCAGTTAAGTTCTGGCTACTGGATAAATTATTCTGTATTCCCTGGAACACTGGTTGCTTTTTATGTAAGAAATCGAAACAATAGAATATGTATTCTTAGTCTGATCGGACCTGACAATTAATTGGGATGTACTTCAAGGAATTTTAAAAAGTAGATACCAGTGGACCCGTATACGCTGAACTAAAAACGCGGGTGCGACAAGAAGCGTAACGTTATGCAAACTGCTATTTAAAACTACCGAATGTTCTTTTATGATTTGGTACATAAACAGCATCTACCTTTTCTCTTCGAACCATCTGTACACCCCGCGAAAGGACGACGTAGTGCAGAGGAGCATGTTTACCGCACTCTTGCCATTGGCTTGTCGTCTCCTAGCTATCAAATGCAGAGTGATGTCCAGTAAATATCGGTTGGTGTCCACGCTATGCGGCACCCTACGAGTGTATGCTACTGAGTATGTGTGAAATACTGGAAGCGAGTATCCAAGTGCCTGTACCTGAACAAGATTCTGCAAGATTTACAGACGGAAATTATTAACAATGTCGTCCCGTACCCTTAAAGGCGAAGGCTTAAGTTCCCTCTCCACCTCCCCCGACACATTTTTTTTCTTTGTATCTTAGCTCTGCTTGATACCTGCTACCAGAACAATGATCACAAGGCTGAAAAACAAAGCAAACGTGCAAATACGCCGAGTCTTACTTTGAAAATAAATAAATTTGAGTAACAATATTTTCCTCAGGTTTTGCGAATATGTCTAAATAAGAGTTTTCAACAAATGCATTTCGAACTTACGAATCAGCCTTAAAATTTGGCTGCCAATAGTTGTTATCTAGCGGCTTGGAAAGGAGGAAAAGTTTTTACTTTGAATCCTGCACCTAACTATTCTAATTAACGAATTAGAACAGGACCAAATTAACACATGTGAAGCTAAAATGTCAATATTTGCTTTCATCAGTCCGCGTGCTGCCTAAAACCACGGGGGGATAACAGCCGTGAGTCTTGTTTTCTCATCGAGGTACCGCTAACTGCCAGCATATATATCGCTAAGGAAATACGTATGACAGACACTTTTTCTAAGTGCACGGCTGATGCGCCCTGATCGCGGACAGAACGAACGATTTGTCTTTGTGTGAGTGTAAGAAAACGGAGTGGCCGTGGCAGGCGCCTCCTACCTTAGAACTGACCGAACTTGTGAGGCGGTCTGCGGGCTGGCGCCGCACAGACGGCCAGCGGAAGAATAATGGCTGCAGAAAAGCGTCGTTTCCGAAGAAACCCGATCCTCCCTCAACGCCTCAACCATCTCCGCCGGGCCAGCGAGTCGGTTTCTAAGAATTTGACGGCGCTGGCGGTCAACAGTTGTAACCGTGGTGGAAGATGCCTGCATCAGCCACAAACAGCCGCGGCGTAACGACGGAGAAAGGGAGGATCCCCCAGAAGGCTGGCGAGGAGGACTTTGAGGGAGAGAGCGACACTGAAGCGAGCCGATCGACGCAAGAGAAAAGAGACTGGTTTCGGGTGCCGTGACGAGAGGCCGCACCCTGATAAAGGAAGAAGTGCTGCAATGCGTATATAGTTGACCTGTAAATAAATTTTGCATTATGTAATTAGAGTGAATGGTACAGGTTAATAGGGAGAGCAGTGAAATGACAAGAAAAAGAAAGGAAATAACCTTTTTATAACCAGTTAATTTATAACCAGGAAATAACGAGTTTAACTGCCACTTTATGTCAAGCATTTTGTGAGCTGCTAGGGAACTGCCAAGTGTCAAGTACTGTGCACATCTCGTACCAAGCACCTTGTCTTCAGTATGCGAAGTAAGAATAAATGAAATGAAATGAAAACGTAAAGCTAAATCGCACCGAACAAACCGATGTGTAAATAGCGAGAATTATACTACAAGCACTCTTTTTTTAAAAAACAGCACAAAGATGTGTTTAAACTACAGTGCAAGTTGTCTCGCATGGCTTCGATGTAAGCGGTCACAAAAAGCAGGAACGCAGCCATGATATTTATGGCACTGCACAACTGTCGTACAATCCTCCGGCGTCACGGAACAGGCTTACTCCGAAGGCATCAGTAAGATAACGAGAAGCTTTTCAGTTGCCAGGCTCGAGACAACATCCAAAAATTTTATCCGACCATCTTATGATTATACAGAGACAGAGCAGAATTTTAGTGCTGATCGATTCTCGAACCAGCGCACTCTTGCACGCAAATCACACCCAATTGCATCAATCGGCCTCGAAGCGGCAAGCCATCACCTCTCGACATGGAAGTGATATGAATTCACACATGGTAGAGCTAAGTTTAGAAGTCATGCTACGATGTCTTACGAGAAACCGGGCATTCTGTTTAGCCACAATACGCGGCCAATCGTCAGCTATTCTTCATCTTGTAAAAAAAGCACTGCACGAATTCGAGCCCCCATTGACCTTACTGCGGTTCTAACGACTCAATAGGTTTTTAAAAATAAATTATTTTATACTCGCGCCAGTAATTACTTAGCTGAAACAAATATCCACATGTGCTGTTTATGCACACTCTGACATCATTTGAACTAACCCTACACATCGCATGTGCTCGTTTTTTAACCCTATTGAGGTGGCCTTGCTGAAGCGAGCAGCTGTGTCGTATGCACGGGCATATTTGGCATATTTTTCACCGGCGACGTCTCTCCCTGCGGTCACACGTGCTGCGAGGATGTTGCATGTTACAGTTAAGTCAGTAGCAATGCGGAATAGGTTTGCAATTTTTGAAACAAATAACTGGAACTGAGTTGTTCGAGTTCATAGCTACTTTTTTCGATTCAGACTCCATAAATATTCTCACTTGAGATGCCGCACAAAGTGTTTCCAGTTCAATCATAATGTTAGTCAAAAGGAGTACCAAAAAGACAACAAAAACTACAATGGCGCCGAAAATGTCCCTTACCTCGTCGAAACAGTGCCACAATTGCGAATTTTTCAGTGCATGCACCATCTGCTAAACGGTTAAAGCCGAGGGAATCGATTTAAAGTCGTCTAGCAGAGTTTCTGCAGTATTTGCGGCCTCCTCATTTACAGGGCAGGGTTGAATACCTGCTTACCTTCAGGTTATTTGCAACAGTGGAGATGCATTAAAAGGCACGCGGTTTGACTCAGAAGCAAACACCCTTAAGGCCCAAACGTGTGAAAAAACTTCCAGCTTTCAGCTGTCTCAAACATGGGGAGAGTACAGGAATTGCCTCCAGCCATTGTAATGGCATAACGTATCGCATCGCAAAACAAAAAGTTTGTTCCTAGTGGCATTCAATGCCACGACAAATATTCAAGTAATAGCAACCAATTTAGGTATCGTTACGAAGGACGCAGCTAGCTTCATAATGCTAAGAGCCGATAAGCTGATCAGAAGATATCTGGTTTCGTAGCAAACTAGTTAGCACTATCCTGCTCAAAGCGAGTTAACCCAACACAAGCGACATTCCATTGAATTCATTTCATTGTTGTAAACACTAATAACAAAGGAGCGGTAATCCAAGGTATGCAAAATTACAAAATTTAGAATGGCGGCGGTGTTTCTGTGCTCGTGGAAGTAGGACAGAGTGTAAACACGAAGATTGGGCTAGGCGACAACAGTACTGGCTTTTCCAGGTCTACGCTTACATGGCATCTGTTCATCAAGCAGTTAGCTGGCCACCTTGCTGCCTTCATCTTCTTGAATGCTGAGGCGCATATCATGGGCGTCACTTATGCTTGGCCTTGCCCTCAATTCAGGAAGCTTACATACCCTGTATTACCGCTCCTTTGTTATTACCGGGTTTACCAGAATAATATGGATTCGAGGGAGTCTCCCTTGTTTTGGGTTAACTCGCTTTATGCAGGATGCTGCTTACAAGATTGCTACAAAACCCGAGATCCATTTACCCGCTGATCAGCTTGTGAGAGGTTAGCGCTACGAAGCTGGCTGCGTACTTCATAACGACATCTAAATTTGTTTCTATTGCTAGAATATTTCCCGTGGGATTGAATGCCACAAGGAATACATCTTTTCTTTTGCGTAGCGCTGCGTTATGGCATTAGAATGACCATGCGTTAGCTGGAACCAATGCCTGTACTCTCCCTACGTTCGAGACAGCTGAAAGCTGCAAGTTGTTTCAAATGTTCGCACCCCCAGGATGTTTGTTCTGAATTATACCTCGCGAATTTTAATTTATCGCTACTCTTGTAAACCATCTCAAAATAAACACGTATTCGATACTGATCTGTTAAACAGGTAGAAAGTCCAAAGCTACGGCAGGAGGCCTACCTTAATGCGATCCCCTGGGTCCTAAACATTTTGCAGATGGTGCAAGCACTTATCAATTCGCACTTGTAGCATTATTCTATTGAGGTAGGGGAACATTTTTACGCAGTTTTAATTTTTCTCTCTTTTTGGTAGTCCCTTTCACTAACATAATACATGAACTAGGAAAACTCTCTGCGGCACCTCAGTGTGAGATTACTAATAGAGTGTTAAACGAAAGAGTAGCCACGAAGAACATCTGAACTCGAGTTTTTTTTCCCAAATTGTAACTCTACGTCGCATTGCTGATGGCTTAACACTAACGTCGTCGCAACACGTATGAAGGCAGGGAGAGATGTCGCAGGTGAAAAAGATGCGCGCGCATGCTGCACAACTGCTGCCTTAAGAAAGGCCACTTTAGTTGGGTTAAAAACCGACCACATGCGAGAGTTAGTTCAAAGGGTGTCAGTGCGAACACACAGCACACCTGACGATTTGTTCAAGCTAGCAAGTGATTACTGCCCCAGGTATGAAAGAAATTTTATAGCCTGTGAAGTCGCTGGAATCGTAACACGGCCGGTGAATGTGAGCCCTAATTTCGCCCAGTGCTCTTACATGAAGAAGAATAGCTGATAAATGGCCGCGCATTCTTGTTAAACTTGAGGGTGCTTATTACGGGGCTCGGCCTCTGCTCTCAGAGCCGAGAGCCACGCCGCTGGCTCGGGCCGTGAAGAATGACACACCGAGGCACAGTGAGCGGGCCGAGCTGTTTATTGGGAGCGCCCATCATTCTTCCGCGGTCATAGGAGCATCCGCGCACTCAGGCGTCGGGGCGTACTCTCTCTGGATGCAGATGTAGTCAGCCGAGATGAGAGGGGAGGGCGAAGGAGAGGCCACCCGGCGCACTACGCCAGTTCTCTCATTCCCCGCCCTCCCGGCCACAGCTCTGGGGGAAGGAGGCCAGCAGCGGAAGATGAGGGGTTTCTTTGAAATAGAGAGAGTGTGTTCCCAGCGTCGTGCGGGCGAGGGGAATGTTCAATTCCCGCCTCCATCCTCCCTTAATCGTGAGCTCCACCTGGGCAACGTTTCCCCTTTGAAGCTGCACGGCTGATCCCTCAGCAGGTCCATGCCGCAGGACAGGAGTTTGGACTCAGGCTGGTAAGCTCTGCCGCTGGAGCCGCGGTCAAAGCGAGGACGGCCCTCATCACGCCAGGCTGGCTCCGCTTGCATGCCGCACATCCGACTCGTTCTGCTGAAGTCCCCGCCGTCGCTGTCGCGGCTAGACAAGGGGGCTAAGTACCCTGGCCCGCCACCTGGTCACGGGCCGCTGGTACGCCCGGAGTGCGCTGCTAGCCCATGGCCGCACCGTCTCCCCGCAGGTCGTAAATCAGAGCGACAGGATCCGTCCCTTCACGCACCAGACGTTTTGCGGAGCTCCATGTACAGGAACCACGCTGGCCTGCGTATCTACAAGGGCTGTGCTCTTCCGGGTTCTTCTGAAACCAGGGCCAAACCGATGCGCTCGAGTCTGGGAAATTCAAGACGGCGGCGGGAGAGGTCAGAGTCTACTGGTATCTCCTCGCCCTCCCGTTTGTTAGTTATCCGGTCGAGCTCGAATGCGAGCTGCTCCGAGAACATTTGTACGCTGGCGCAGCCACAGGGCGCGCTGTTTAAGCATCGCCTTCGCAGCTCTCGCCGCCTAAACGCACACGGCGTGGCCCGTACGTGCGGCTTGAGTGCTGATGTCGTAAGGCCAGTCGGCGGGCTCGGTTTGTCTGAAGTGCTCAGCGCAGGCTTCGCGTAAAGGAGCGTCGCCGGCTTGTTTATCGACACGCCGGATAACTTCACACGAGGCCTCTCGTGCCATGGCAATTGACATTCGGCGCCGTCGCCTGCCTTCTGCACTGTAGCATCGCGGAAAGGACTGTCTTCCCTTATATCCGCTCGAGCGCGAACTCACGCTTCTGGCGTTTGCCTATCGTCAACTGAAGCTGCATAGGCAGCCTATGCCGCCGGCTCTGCTCTGTGTGCGTGACCTCACGCTCGGAGCACTTCCCCTTTTTTCAGCGATCGCGCTGACTGATGGTGTTGTAGCTATGTCCACGGAGTAGCTGTGCGCGTGGCCTTTTATGAGCAGCATTTCACAATCCTTCAGTGATTTCGCTGGCTTTGGGTGCAACAGAACCGCGGTTTGCGTGATTGCACGTGCGCGGCATTTTCCCGTTGCCGCAGCAAGTACGCTGTCTTTGGACATAGCAGCAATGCCCGTAGATACATTTCTGGATTTCTCCAACCTCCGCCCCGTTTAGCGCGTGCAGTTTCCGCTTCCACAGCCACTTTCAATGGAAAGTACCGTTGGGATGGGTCCACGGATTCGGCCCGAAATTGTGTCTTTCACCTTGCAGCGCGCAAGCAACTCAGCAATCTCGATTGGTTCCACCTATCTGAGCGCACGACGCGTCGCGATCTCGCGGCCACGTCGCTGAGTGCGTAGGCATAGCTAGCCATCGAACTTGCAGTGTTCTTACCTCGGCTGCGGTTCGCCTTCCCCTTGGCATTTGCAATTATCTAGCGCAATCGCTTTGCCTAGTCGTCGACATCTGACGGGACATTTGTGTTCATGAGCAGAGCTAAGAAAATGGCGTGTCGTCCGGTAGTTATGCGATCTCGCATATTCACCTTAAAGCGGCTTTATATTCCGATCTCGGCGCTCGCTGCTTTGCGGAATTACGGCTTTCAGGCCCTCATAAGAGGAATTATTGCATAGCACGTATTGTAGCGAAGCTTAATCATAGACCAGCAGGAAGTCTCCTACTCACTCGTAGCCATACCACCTACACTAGAGTCATAAGCACCAACCACACTACAAGTGGCTTCACAACGCAATTTGTCCTGAATTGTCGCGGGGTTCTGTCTTTTCAATTAGACTTGAGACCCTCTTAAGACAAAAATAGCCTTCCTGCTAACACCTGACAAGCTCTTAACTGCTGAACGCAAGTTCGAGGGGTCACCGTCACTCTTACGAGATGCACGTGCTCTGGAGACTTCCGCAACAGGGCTCTGCTCAATGCGCCTTCCTTCCGCAAATTTCATGTACCACCGCTCCTAGTGACATCACACCTGCGACCATAATTCACGCTCCCTTTCCGAACGGTATCTGGCTGCTCGTGAGCTGACCTCTCGAATTCGAGTGAGCTAACCGCATATCCATGCGACGCCGCTCCAGTCAACTTGGCTCTCGACTCTCCTGAGCAGCTGAACTTTGAACCTGTGCTCGGCGCGCTTCGGCGGCGCTCTCACCCGAAATCGCTTCCATACAGGCTGCGCGATTTTGAGCCAACGGGAAAAACGGACTAAACACATTTGCAGTTCTGAGCGGAGGTGGGCAAATGGCCACTTTACCGTGAGCTGGACCAGCGGGCCGGATTTCCCGAGCGGGTGTATAGGGTAGCGTCGGCAACTGGTACTCGCTTGACGACTAGCTCCGGACTTGGTTGAGAATGACTCGTCAGGCAGGTCGAACCTGCGGTTTCAATCGGGACGTATCGCAATAGCAGCTTGAAGCCTCTGCCATAGGGCTAGGCTTCCCATAGTGGCCAGGATCTCCAAGCCAACTTCGAATGACTTACTGCATGGAATTCCACCATTATTTCTGAGCTAGCCTCGCTAACTGGACTGCCAGTGGGGCCCCACGTTGGTGTGCTATTTTATGGTGGTTTCATAGGGGGCTCGGGCTCTCCCCTCAGAGCGCAGAGCCACGCTGCTGGCTCGGCCCGTGAAGAACGACACCCTGAGACACAGACAGCGGGCCAAGTTAGTTTATTGGAAGCGCCCGACATTCTTCCGCAGACATAACAGCATCCGCACTCTCCGCCGTTGCGGCGTCATCTCTCCGGGATGCAGATGCCGTCCGCCGAGACGAGAGGGGAGGAGAAATGAGGGGCTGCCCAATGCACAACGCCACTTCTCTCATCACCCGCCCTCTCCGCCACAGCTCCATGGGAAGGAGGCCAGGAGGCGAAAGATGAGGGGTCCCCGTGCACGAGAGAGAGGGGGTATTCGCCGCGTCGTGTGGGCGAGGGAAATATTGAATTCCCACAAACTGGACTCGCGATTTCTCGTAGGGTAACGTACCGCGCCTTCTAAATTTAGCTTTACCATGCGTGAATGCATATCACTTCCATGTCGCGACGTGGTGGCTTGCCGCTTTGAGGCCAACTGTTGAAAGTGGGGCGTCGATCGCGTGCATGAGCGCGCCTATTAAAAAACTGATCAGCACTAAAAATTATGCTCTGTCTCTATATATTCATACGATGGTAACAGAAATTGCTGGATAGTAACCTAAACACTTCTCATTATCTTCCGGAAGCCTTCAGAGTAGGCCTGTTCCGTGAGTCCGGGCAGTTTTACGACGAACTGTATCTCTTGTGCAGAGCTATAAATATCATGGCTTCGTTCCTACTTTTTGAGAAAGCTTGCTCGAAGTCAAGCGATAAAACTTGCATCGTAGTTTAAACACACATGTGAGCTGTTTTTTAAAGAAATAGATTTTGTAATAAAGTACAGTTCTTGCCTTTTATAAATCTCTTTGTGTGGTGCGTTTAACATTGTACCTTCATTTTATTGCATTTATTCTTCATGCTCAGCGTACAGAAAACAAGAAGCTTGGTACGAGAGGTGCACAATACTCGACACTTCTCAATTCCTTAGCAGTTCGCAAAATACTTTACATAAGGTGTCTGCCATTTGTGACTCCTTAGCGGTGTAGCTAGCGGTACCTCGATGAGAAAAGAAATTCTAGAGGGCACTTTGGACTACTAAAGTCCGATAAGGCGGAAGCCAACTATAGCTCAGTGGATCGTAGCCCTCCACTACTGCACCTCTATCTCCCTCTGTTCTTTCACACTCCCATCTTCCTCCCTTCCTTTACGGCACGGTACATGTGTCCGCGGAGAATGATTACAGATACTGCTCATTTTCGTTCTTGTAAATCAATTTGAAACGCCGCTGATGCTACTGTATTAACGCCTCTTCAACATCTCCGTCTGCTTCTGTTTGCTGTGGGGTGCGGCGTTCGAGGAAGCGCCAAATGAAAGGCGCCGCACGGACGCCTGGATCGGACGCCCGGCGGGGTCAGCTTCGTATATAGGTTTGTTGGTTGGTTATACAACTTATTGCCAAAATTAAGCTTCGATTGAGGAAAACGCAGAAAACTGGAAGGCCTTTCAGGTATGATCTGGATCAAATTTCATTAGAATATGCTGTGGAAGTCAGGAATCGATTTCAAGAGTTAGATCTACAAGACAAAGAGCCCGAAGAGATGTGGACTGATGTGCGTGATATAATACAAGAAGTTGCTACTAAGGTAGTTCCAAAGCAAAAGAAATGCAAGAAAGCAAACTGGCTATCTGAAGAGGCTTTGCAAATAGCTGAGGAATAGAGGATGGCAAAAGGTATGGGGGAAAGAGAAAGATACAAGGTTCTCAATGCGGATTTTCAGAAAATAGCAAGGAGAGATAAGAATGCCTTCCTGAGCATACAGTGCCAAGCAGTTGAGGACAACAGCCAATTAAGGAACACAAGAGCTTTGTATAAGACAATCAAAGATATCAAAGGAAGCTTCTGTACTAAGCTGGGCGTGATAAAGGACAAACGAGGCAAGGACCTCATTGAAACCTCAGAGATAAAGAAGAGGTGGCAGGAATACACAGAAGAACTGTACAAGAAGGACCCGGTTGTGCAAACCCAACATAGGACGATTGTGATTACTGATCTCGAGCCGGGCATCCTGAAGAGTGAAGTTGAATGGGCCTTAGCCAGCCTTGCTAAGAACAAAGCCAGCGAAATTGATGGCATTCCAGCTGAGTTGCTTCAAAACCTCAACCATGACGCTGTTAACATTGTGCATACATTATGTCAGAAGATTTGGACAACCCTGCAGTGACCACAGGATTGGAGGAGGTCAGTTTACATCCCCATTCCAAAGAAAGGCAGTGCCAAAGATTGTTTCAACTACCGCACGATCGCGCTTATTTCGCATGCTAGCAAGGTGATGTTGAAAATCCTCCAAGGAAGGCTGCAGCAGTATGTGGATCGGGAGCTTCCGGACGTGCAAGCTGGGTTTCGCAAGGGCAGAGGAACTAGAGACCAAATTGCCAACCTTCGCTGGATCATAAAAAAAGCACGAGAGTTCCATAAACCCATCTACTTCTGCTTTATTGATTATGCGAAAGGGCTTGACTGCGTAGATCACAGCAGATTGTGGAAAGCTCTCCAAGAGATTGGTGTTCCAATTCACCTCATATGTCTCCTCAGGAACCTGTATGAACCAGGTCAGGACCAGTCAGAACTGGGCATGGTCTTACTGATTGGTTTCCGATTGAGAAAGGAGTGAGGCAAGGCTGCATACTGTCGCCCTGCCTATTTAACCTATATGCAAAGTGCATCATGAGGAAGGCCGGTCTGGACGAGTCTTCAGCTGGAGTGAAGATTGCTGGAAAACGTATCAACAACCTTAGATAAGCGGATGATACCACTTTAATGGCAGAAAGTGAAGTGGAACTCAAGAGACTTCTGATGCGCATACAAGAAGAGAGTGAGAAGTTTGGGCTTAAACTGAACATTAAAAAGACAAAGATCATGGCGTCTTGCCCTATCAAACCCTGGAGCATCAATGGTCAAGAAGTGGAAGCTGTGACGGATTTTCTGTTCTTGGGCTCCAAGATTACCTCGGAAGGAGACTGCAGCCATGAAATTAGGAGACGCCTGCTTCTGGGAAAGAGAGCAATGGTTAGCCTTGACCGCCAAGTAAAGAGCAGAGGCATTAGTCTGCCAACCAAGATCCGTTTAACTCGTGCTATGGTCTTTCCAGTTGTGATGTATGGATGCGAGAGTTGGACTGTGAAAAAGGCTTACCGCCGAAGAATTGACGCGTTTGAATTGTGGTGCTGGCGAAGACTCTTGAGAGTTCCGCGGACTGCCAGAAGATCAAATCAGTCGATATTGTCGACCATAAACCCTGACTGCTCATTGGAGGGATAAATTCTAAAGTTAAAGCTCAGCTACTTTGGTCATCTGATGAGAAGAGAGGAGTCGCTGGAGAAATATTTGATGTTGGGAAAGGTTGAGGGTCGCCGGAGAAGGGGTAGGCAGTGAACGCGATGGTTAGATGGCATCCTCGAGGCACTGCAGATGGAGTTATGTGATGTTAGGAAGATAGTGAGAGACCGGAAAGCGCGGCGTGATATGGTCCATAGGGTCACGAAGAGTCAGACACGACTGAACTGAACTATACAACTTATATTTCTACGGGAAAATGCGTCCTCTTCCCCACCCCCGGCACGCTAGCCGGAGAAGACGGGGAGTCGTGCGCTCGTGGATTATAGGCTGGCAGGTAGCGCTTGGCTTGCTGCGACTTCTTCCGGCAGATGGATGATGCCTCGCTGGATCGCAGGGTCCGCGCTTCGCAGCAGGGTCTCCCAGGCTTCTCTACTTGTTATATTTTGTCCTACAGCTGGGGATTCTGGGTACTCCAAAATTATGGGGTCGAGGGTCCCACGTATTTGCCTACCATGGCCAATACAAGCAATCCTCGTACCCAGGTCTTTAAGCGTTGTCAAGTAACTTCCGGTACGAGTTCATTTAAATGCAAATGTAAATTAAATACAATGATTAAACTTCGATTACAATTTAAATTGCACACATTATCTAAACGGCAAAAGCTTCATGCAAATTCTCATGTTGTCTATGACGATACTCGCGCGCATGAACGCTGCAGAAGCCAAAATGGCGGCGCCCATACAGTAGACGACGGCTGTGCCTACAGGTGGTTTACTAGTTTCATTTGTGCTAATTACCTATAATAGCGACTACAGTACCAGTGCGGAACGGTCAGCACTTAAAAAAACTGACAGTACGATAATTGGACTACAGCAGCAAACAAAATCCTAGTCGCGGGCCGTACGCTGCCACAAACAAGTCTCAAGACAACTTGCAGGGCATGAAATGCGTTCTATATCTGTATTTTCACCTTCCTGAGAGCACACATTTACGTCCGTCCCTCCGTCCTGACGGAATGACTGCTCACCTGGACATCAATAAATAGCGCGAATGTACTTCGTATGCTGATCTCGTTTTAGGAGTGCCCTTTCGCTCGAAATGGGTGCATCCGCTTTTGTCTGCATTGCGTTTACCTTCAAACTCATACCCTTGTCACACGGACAGTTCCGATCCTCATTGAACTCGATCTGCAATCAACTTAACGCAGACCGAGGTTGTCACACGGCAACTTTCAAGTGCTATCGAGTTCGAGCCTGCTTGACTTCAAGCTGCTTCCTCAAGCGCTCTTGTGATTTCAAGCACGCTCGAAAGCGGTCGATGACACCGTCGTCATCAGTGAGCTCTAATGTGCACACGAGGAAAATTTCTCAATGCTCATTGAAAACGCCCGTCTTGCACGAGACGCTTCAATTCTTCTTGAAAACCTGAATGCAAATCGAGTTCGATGAGGATCGAAAGGTACCGTGTGACGGAGGTATTAAAAGGTAAATCGAACCGAACAGCCGCGGCGACAAAAGCCACTAACAAGCGCACTGGAGAAGGCTGTTCAACCACCCGAGAGCATGTGCCGAAGTCGTTGCATGCCTACATGGTTAATCGACGCCGGCAGAAAACAAAAGTGCTCATAAGCATATGCGCGTCAGCATAACGTACAGCAGCAAGCACGCATTTCTCGCTGCTGGCTACTGTGGACGTAGCATTATTTAGTCCGGTAGTTTTTGTGCATCTCGTTCACTATTTCCTAAAATGGCATTTCCTCAATTGCCAAGTACGCCAAAATATGTAACTTACAAAAGTAAAGATCTTCAACTTCAAAGTGCCAATTACTGCTCGTATGTATGTTAGGCTACCTATGACGGGGTCCATCAGAAAAGCTCGACATTATTCAGTTTTCTGTTGTTGACATCTATACATAGCTCCTGCAGGGGGCTCTTATGCCAAATTCATTTAAGAAACAATATTTCTCTTAGCCTTAATATGTTGCATCTGCTTTATGATAAAAGCACCCCACTGACTTTCAGTTCAGTATGCATTGAACTTACCTATTCTGGGTTTCATACTACTCGGGGAAACTAAAGACTCGGGAAACACAAAAAATTGTTTCCGTGCCTTCTGCACACAAAGAGAAACGGCGGAAAGCTCAAGGTAAATGTGAAATGTGTACCCTGATTTGTTCTTGCTGTCGTTTTCACACATGAAGCTTTAGTTTCCAGAATTTAAACGTGTGTTAGGACTGCCAGATGCGAGTCCAAGACGATGCTCGCAGAATTTCTCACTGCGTCAGTTAGCAGAGTAACTGAAATTGAAAGTTATGATGCCTTACTGCTGCACCTGTCAAGCCATCCCAGTAGCTTGCAGCCTTTTGTACCAACATTAATAAAAAATAGTGATTTCCAATGATTTCATATGCAGGTAACCTTGTGAAATACACACCATCACTGCTTCTTTGCAAGTGGCGCCAAATGGCGACTCCTGGTGCACAGCATGCTTTTCATCTCCTTATGTTTTCAAACTCAATAAGAAAAAATCAATAACTCAATCAAAAAATTTCAGGCATAACTCTGCTATAACTGGATATACGTAGCGAAAAGCAGTGACTATCTCACCATCAGATGAAGTTAATTTTTAGTTTTCTGTGCCGTTCGCTAGCAGCTAAACTCGCCTTGCCTTCCGTTTTATACTGTTTTAAAGCGGGCATTACAAGACTGATTGTTAATCAAAACGTTACCGAACCTATTCCGCTGAAATCATCTGTTCGACAGGGCTGTCCTTTATTGCCTTTGTCATTCGCGTTATATCTTGAGCCCCTATGTCGTAGTATCATCAAAAACAAAGCAGTTTGTGGCTTCTCAGTATCGCAATGTGAAATTAAGATTTTGGCTCATGCTGATTACATTGCCAATTTCTGTACTGATAAAAAGAGTGACCGAGGTTTTGTGCGTAACAGAGCGTTTTTGAGATAGATCGGGGGCGTCTCCTAACCTTGATAAATGAAAGGGGTTCTGTTTAGGTCACTGGTGTACAAAGCCTAATTTATTTGCCGGAATCAGGTGGGACTTTGAAGACTTACAGTATTTAGGGGTTCCTTTGCATCAATATCGCAATAGCGATCCTCACTGGGATTCTCAGATCTCATCAGTTAGGCGAGCATCCCCGGCATGGATGAATATGGAGCTGTCTCTATTTGCACGAGCACAAGTTGGCAATGTGTACCTGATTTCGAAGCTTATCTATGTACTGCAAGTATTGTATTGTGCAAGAAAGAAACTACAGTCCACGCATAGAAATTTTGCTACTTTTGTATGGCACTCTCAATGGGATTCTATGCATCTAGGTAATTTGTTTCTCCCTCTGGAGGCTGGTGGAGCTGGCCTTCAGCACTTGTTTGTTCATCAGCTTGTTTCAAGGTTTTTCTTTTTTAAATCAAGAATCCATTCCTTCCTCTTAGCTGTGTTTAATAGATGATTAAGGGTCCATTTGCCTAATTTGTTTGCGCCCACTAGTCATAGGAGTGAGGGTCCTTTGTGGGGTTTTCTTAAGGAAGTTGCCGAAACATTTCATTTCCTCACTGTACGGTTTTTCTTGAAATACCTATACAGTCTATCCAGAAGACAGATGACAAAAGTTCTTATTGAGACATTACTCCCAGTACCGATGTATTGGCAGCCTTACCTCCTCTTTTTAGAGAATAGTTTATTAAAGCGGGTTCAACGAATGTATATACAATCAACCGCAAAAACTTTCTTTTTTATACTTCACACATCAACCTTACCTGTCAAAACGTGGCTTCGCGCAAAAGGCACTTTTGTGCCATTGTTAGTAGACTGTCGCCTGTGTCAGCAGCCAGAAACTATAGATCTTTGCTTTGTGTATTGCTGTGATGCAGTGTTTTAGAGCGCAGCTCTCTGGCGCCCGTTGCAGCGTTTCGCGGCGTCGGCGTCGACCTTGTAACCAGCTCCGTCCCCTTTTGAGCCCCCTCCTCCTCCGTGGCGGCGACCGCGCGTGTTGTCGCATTGCTGCACGCGCTCTTGCCACCCACGCTCGTCGCGACGTATATACCCCCCTCTTTCTGTGTAGCGGCGAGGGCGTGTCCCTTTCTCTTTCTCCGTGGCGGCGACCCCGCCCGTGTTCTCCGATTGCTGCGCGCGATTCTGCCACACCGTTCGCAGCGCGTGTACCCCCCCCCCCCTCTTCTTTCGTGGCGGCGACGGTATTCGGTTGCCGAAGCGCCTGCTCACTATCATCGGATCACGGTGCGAGCATCCCAAGCGGAAACGCAGAGCCACGTTGTCTTCATTCGCTAGCGGCGTCAACGGCATCAGTCAGTCGCTGCTCTCTCTTCACCGCGCAACTTTCCTACGGGCCGACGCGCTGCCTCCCATAACCTCCCGATAATTTAATTGCTCTCGTAAAGAACAGAAAGAACAGAAAACGCTGCGGCATCGCCATCACCATCGCTTGTCTCCAGCGCCCATCTCTCGCGCTGAAGCCGTGCCCTGCGGCTGGCAATTCTACCCTGCTGTGCCCGAATTACTGGCAGCGCTAGACGTTCAAACCATTTATTAAATCCACATTTCACTTGGTGGAGGTCAATCTGAGGTTCCCCGTACCCATCTCGCGCTGGAACTTCGCAGCAGAACGTTGACTACCTCAATGACGGAGCCGACTTCATTGCACCTACCTCCGCCCGTCACCTGCACAGGTGCGCTTCGTCAACGGGACCCTGCTACCTTCAGTGGAAGCAGCGATGACGACGTCGACGATTGGCTGACCACTTACGAACGGGTCAGCCGTCACAATAACCGGGACGACAATCGTAAGCTCAATAATGTCATCTTTTACTTGAGCGACGTCGCTAATCTGTGGTTTCGAAACCAGGAGTCGGGCTTTACCACCTGGGCGAATTTCAAGACCAAATTTTCTGATGTGTTTGGCCACCCCGTCGTCCGAAAACTCCGTGCGGAATAGCGTCTTCGGTCGCGACTGCAGCTGCCCCGTGAAACATTCACCAGTTACATTGAGGACATTGTTGATCTGTGTGGTCGCGTTGACCCGACCATGACCGAGGCCGTTAAGATACGTCATGTGCTCACAGGAATTGACGGCGCTTTCAAAATGCTCATAGCGAAAGGCCCCACTATGGTCAAGGAAATCTACGACCTCTGTCAAAGCTACGACGAGCTCCGGAGGGAGCGTGTTTTGATTCGCCAGCCTCATGCATCACTCGCTGGACTAGCCGCGGAGAGGGAGTCATCTAGCCTCTCCGAAGACATCAAGGCTTTTGTACGCCATGAGGTCGCGCGACAACTGTCCCTGCAGCCATATGTTAAGGAGGCGTCACCAACTGGCCTTGTCCCGGAGCTTCGCCGTGCAATCCAGCAGCATGTGTCTGAAGTCGTCCCTAATCCTGTTCCTCAATCAGCTCCGGTCGCACCCTCAATGCCGTTCCCCACGCCAACAATTTCATCGTCCGGCGTTGCGCCACTGAGCTACGCTCCAGCATTCGAGCCGGCTCCTCTTCAAGTATTGCGTCGCACATATGCCGAAGTCACTTCAAGTCCACCTCCTGAGCCAGCATATGCCTACGCTTCGCCCCCCCCATGCGGTCGGCACCAACAGCTTTTGCTCCCCCCTTGCTTCAGACACAATCTCCATGGCGCACTTCAGACAACAGGCCTATTTGCTACCACTGCGGCATCCCTGGGCACACTACAAGCTATTGCCAGCGCCGAATAAATATGACCTTTGCTGCACGGCCTGCGCCATCTTATTTGGCCCCCCAGTTCCCAGTCCCGTCGGGTCCTCCAACAGCACCCCCAGATCCTCCGGACTTCCTCCCTCGTCGTTCGCCATCACCACGTCACCGCTCTATTTCGCCAATGCGCCGACGACCCGCTACGCAGCCGGAAAACTAACCGCCGCAGTTCGCGAGGCACGAACTGCGTATTCGACAGAATTTCAAAGTCCTCGTCTTAATCCCGCAAATGTTATTTTTGTCATCGTTGAAGGTGTTCATACTCTTGCGCTCGTCTACACCGGTGCCGCTGTATCAGTTATCAGCCAAAAAATCTGCCGCTTCATCCGAAAGGTGACTACGCCTCGAGGGACTATCGCTTCGTACCGCATCCGCTCAAAGTATACAGCCGACAGCTATCTGCACTGCTCGCGTCGTCATTGATGCAGCCTTGTACATCATCGAATTCGTCGTTCTCCCCACGTGTTCTCATGACGTCATTCTCGGCTGGGATTTCCTGTCCCAGCATCATGCTATCATTGACTGCGCCAGTCCTCAAGTAGAGCTCATTTAATCGAGCAATACACCGTCTGATGCCCTGCTCCACGAGACGCGTCCTCGTTTTGCGGCCAAACTCCTCGTAACTCATGACACAACCATCCCACCCGTTAGCGCTGTTCTGGTTCCCCTCACTGCCTTTTTTACTACCGCCGCGACAGTCCTCTTTGTGCCCTATAACATTGTCCGCCGCCGCCGCCACTTACCGCTGCCGTTTGCCGTCCTTGACGTGAAAAACGGCGCTAACACACTTCTGGTAGCCAATCCTCTTGCGTCTCCCACTATGTTGATCGAAGGGGAGTGCCTTGGCCGCATCGAGCCCGTGGACCTTCTGTTCGCCTTTGATGATGAGTCATTCCCTGTTTGCCAAGTTGACGCCTTGACCCCAACTCGTGTGGCTTCCGATCCGCTACAGCGGGACCTTTTTGACCATTCTGTGGACAGCGCTGTAGAGCCGCGCCACCGCGACCAAATTCTTGACCTTCTACACCGATTCCGCTTCTCCTTCGACATCCCGCAATCTTCCTTGGGCCGCACGACGACCGTTTCCCACCTCATCAACACTGGCGCTCATCCACCTCTCCATCAACGGCCATATCGTGTGTCCCCGACTGAGCGCCGTGTTATTGCCCAACAAGTCGATGACATGCTGCAACGCGGAGTAATTAGAGAATCCTGTAGCCCATGGTCGTCTCCTGTGGTCCTAGTTAAAAAGAAGGATGGCTCCATACGATTTTGTGTTGATTATCGCCGCCTCAACAAAATTACTCGTCGTGATGTGTACCCCCTCCCACGAATCGACGATGTCCTAGACTGCTTGCAAGGCGCAGAATTCTTTTCCTCACTCGATTTACGCTCCGGGTATTGGCAGGTGCCCATGGCAGAGGCGGATCGTGCTAAGACCGCCTTTATTACTCCATACGGACTATACGAATTTAATATTATGCCATTCGGACTCGGTAACGCCCCAGCCACATTTGAACGAATGATGGACAGTGTACTGCGTGGCCTGAAATGGATCATTTGTTTATGCTACCTCGAATTATATCGTCGCCTTTTCAACCGACTTCCCGACCCACTTCACTCGACTTCGCCAGGTCTTCACCTTCCTAACCCGCGCAGGTCTTCAACTGAATCTCAAAAAGTGCCGCTTCGGTGCCCGCCAACTCATAATACTCGGACATGTTGTGTGTAAAGATGGAGTTCTGCCTGATCCTGAGAAGCTGCGCGCCGTCGCTGACTTTCCGAAACCGACCACTTTGAAACAACTGCGAAGTTTCGTGGGCCTCTGCTCGTACTTTCGTCGTTTTGTTTGGAATTTCGCACCATCATAGCCCCCCTTACACAGCTCTTGAAAGGCACCCCTAACCTCTCCTCTTGGTCGCCAGCCTGCGATGATGCATTCGCGACACTGCGCAGTGTTCTGACGTCACCACCAATCCTTCGCCATTACGACCCTACTGCACCTACAGAACTTCACACCGATGCCAGTGGTGTCGGCCTCGGCGCCGTCCTCGCCCAGCGCAAGCCTGGTTTCTCCGAATACGTTGTCGCCTACGCAAGCCGTGCTCTTACCAAAGCCGATTCCAACTACTCCGTTACCGAAACGGAGTGCTTAGCAGTCGTGTGGGCTGTAAGGAAGTTCCGCCCTTACTTATACGTCAACTCCTTCGAGGTAGTTACAGATCATCACGCTCTCTGCTGGCTCCCGTATCTCAAGGATCCGTCTGGCCGTCTCGGGCGCTGGGCTCTCAGGCTTCAGGAATACGACATCCGTGTAGTGTACCGCTCTGGCCGCAAGCATTCTGACGCCGACGCTCTTTCTCGGTCACCGGTGCGCTCGCCTAACTCATCGTCCCCTCCTCAAGCATCCTTGTCAGCATTCACCAATGAGGATATGCCTTTCGAGCAACGACAAGATCCTTGGGTTTCTAACCTGCTAGATATCCTTGGCACTAATTCCGCGGCTACGCATCCTCGGGGACTCCGCCGACAGGCTTCCCATTTCACCATTCGGGACGGCATTCTCTGCCGAAGGAACTACAACTCAGACGGCAGAACGTGGCTTCTTGTCATTCCGCGCCACCTCTGCTCCGAGGTTAGTGCCCACAATCACAATGACCCGCAAAGCGCTCATGCCGGCGTCCTGAAAACCTATGAGCGAAATCATCAGAGGTACTACTGGCGGGGAATGTACAATTTCGTACGGCGCTACATTCGCTCTTGTACCGCCTGTCAACAACGCAAGATTTCTGGCCACCCCACTGGCCCTCTCCAGCCTTTACCGTGTCCAGCTCGCCCGTTTGATCGCGTGCGAATCGACCTTTATGGTCCGCTACCATGAAGTGCCGCTGGTAATCGATCGGTCATCGTCGCCGTCGACCACCTGACTCGTTACGCCGAGACTGCTGCACTTCCCGCGGCGACAGCCCGAGAGGTAGCCCATTTTCTTCTGCACCACTTCATTCTTCGACACGGCGCCCCTCGCGAGCTACTGAGTGATAGAGGTCGTGTCTTCCTTTCAGATGTAGTCCAAGAGCTCCTGTCGTCTTGCAAATCGATACATCGGTACCACCCGCAAACAAACGGCCTCACGGAGCGCTTCAACCATATGCTTGGGGACACGCTCGCAATGTATGTTACATCTGAATCTGGAAGCTCCAACTGGGACCAGGTACTGCCATTCGTAACGTTCGCGTACAACATTGCCACCCAATCAACAACTGGTTTTTCGCCCTTCTTTCTCTCATACGGCAGTGAACCACCTTGTACTCTGCACACAATTTTGCCATACCATCCAGATGCTTCTGAGTACAGTGCTTTGTCAGATATTATACAGAAAGCCGAGGAATGCCGTAAGCTAACTCGCACGTTTACCTCCAACACTCAAGGCTATCGCAAAGATCAGCATGATAGCGATACCCCTGCTCCCACGTTCCTGGCCGACAGCTTCTTTTGGCTATGCGTTTCTGCCACCAACAAACTAGAAACCAAATACCACGGACCTTATCGCGTCTTTGAACGCACATCCCCTGTGAACTAGGTCATCGAGCCAGTCACCCCTTCTTCCGACCACCGCCGTCGCGGCCGCGAGGTTGTCCACGTTGGCCGCCTCAAGCCATATTACAACCCTCTGGTCATCTCTTCTCCCTGAGTCGCCAGGATGGCGACTTCTTCCCGTGGGGGAAATGTAAAGAAGACAAAGAACAGAAAACTATGCGGCATCGCCATCACAGTCGCTTGTCTCCGGCTCCCATCTCTCGCGCTGAAGCCGTGCCCTGCGGCTGGAAATTCGACCCTGCTGTGCCCGAATTACTGGCAGCGCTAGACGTTCAAACCATCAATGAAATCCACATTTCACTCTCTTCATTTCTCCGACGACAAAGCTTCCTTCATGACAGTCAAAGACTGTTAGTGGGGTGTTTCTTGAAGGAATATGTGTGAAAGTTGTCTGAAATTGCACATACATATCTTTTTTGGAATAACAGCGCGAAGGACGAGGACGAAGATAGAAGGACACAAACACAGCGCTGCCATATCTTGCTCGAAATCTTTGCTTCAATCTATCGAAAAGGTGAAACAACTGATGAGCTGCGCTCGAATTTCACATTAGGAAATATCGTGATCGTCGGCAAATTTTCTTTGGACATTCTTCAACGGACTCTAAAAAAGGAGATTGATATTACGCCATATACTATAAGATTTTTGCCTACAATGAAAGCTTCTGAGGCGCCATGTGACCTTTTTGTGCTCATAGGACCCTTTAGCCTGTGTAAGAGCCGCATGACAGATCACCACGCAGAGCCACCGCGTTCATCTAAGTCTCTGTTCAGACAACAATGTGCTATGGTGCGGGGGATATATGCCGCGCAGGATCGACCTCCTGCCTGGTTAATTTTACTAGATACATGTATATGTCTCCTGAAATTTCGATGTGTGGCCAAAGTGAGAGCTCAATGCTGGTGTAACTATGTATTGACAGGTTGCGGGATGCGACCTGATTAAATCGGCTCGAAGTACTTCCATGCAATAAAGCAAACAAAAAAAACCCCGGGGCGTGGTACAGCAGTAAAGCGCTCGGCTGGGGGTTCACGGGATGGAGGTTCGATTCCCGAATGGAGACAAATTTTTTTTAACAAGGAGGAGTCGCAAACTTCTTAAGTATTGCTAGGCAAAGCCGGCAGAGCTTAGCGAAGGGGCTGCGCAGCTTGCCTTAGCTGTGACGTCACGGCATACGGTATGCGCTAAGCTCGGCTCTGACCCTCATAGTGAAGCTTCTCGCTTCAAAAATGTGCCTCGGTGGCATAAGGACAGCGCGTCTGACTTCAGATTCAATGATCAAAGGCTCGATTCCGCTGCTTGACAACCCAGTTTCCTTTTTTTATGACGGTCTCCTAATGCTGCTACTCAACCAATCCAGATTTTACAGTCACATTGACGTAACCTTTGTGCCGAACAGGATCATTAATATCGCTGCTCTAGAAAAATGACATCTATGTTGATGACTCCGGAGGGTGAAAGTTATCCAGTGCTCTCCACTACAGCATCCCTCATCGTCTGAGTGACTTTAATATGCTGAACCCCCATGAACCAAACAAGACTGTAAGGCTATAACTAAAGGCAATTTTCAGAGGACTTGAGGACGACACTGTGCAGCATGGTTGCTGCAGGCGGGCAGCATATGATATTCCGTCAAGAAGTGGGTATTTGTCTTGCGCTATGGTCGCTTTATGTTGTTTCCATGGTTTAGCCATTGGTGCAGTAAATGTAAGTTTCTTGGTGATGTTGGCATGACTACACTCACTTCCACAGGTGCAGCATCTTTGCTGCATTGCTAATTACAGGGGTGCTGTTTGCATGCTGGTTGCCAGTGGCCACTTTACATTTGTTGTATAAAGGGCATGCATCTGGTTTGACATGCAGAATGAGTAAAATGTCAAATGGCGGGTTTGCCAAGGTAAATAAGGCGCAGTTCTGCCGACAGAATTATAATGTCTGAATTATGTAGCATGTCAGTGAAAATAAATCACTTGCAGGAAGAAAAACATTCACCATAATGAATTAAGTTTGGTTTATGTGGTTTGACGTTTCAAAAAGAAAGGCTATGAGGGATGCCACAGGGAAGGACTCCCAACAATGCCAACTGCCTGGGGTTCCTTAATGTACCCTAACATTCCACAGTACGCTGGCACCTTGCGTTTCGCCTTCCTCGAAACATGACCGCTGCGGCTGGGATGAAACTTGGGTCCTCGGCTCAGTAATTGAACACCCTGACCACTGAGCCACTGCGGTGAGGCAAAATGAAGCTTATTAGGAAGAATGCAACATGCTATAACGTGCGCTGCCTTTGAAATGGTGCCTCAAATTATCAATGATGGGCTGTGAGCAACAGGAAGTGTATGAATCGGGTCACTATCTTGTCGGGAATTGAAAGACAATAAGTCACAGGCAGGTGACGATGAAGACTGTTCTCATGCTTTGCATCACTCGCTGCTAGATGCTCTGCTGCCAGTGTGCTTTTTCTTCAGGTTGTATGCATTTGAAATTACACTGTTCTTCATGGTATGTAATTGGTGGTGGATTAGAATAGCAAGGTCACTTTTCATGGCAAGCTGTTGACCAAAGAGCTCTCCATGGAGGCCATAGAATTGCTCTGTGCATGCAACCTAAGTACTTCAACTAAGTAGAGAATAGGTTTGAGCATCATGGTATTTATTCTAATCTTGAAATAACAGCGCAAAAAGGAAGACGGAGACGAACGAGTCGACACGGACAAGCGCTAACTACCAACTGAGATTTTATTGCACGATCAAATATATACATTCCCAAAACATGCAAGAAAGAAAAGAACAGTACCTGCATCTGAATCGCATGCTCAGTACCTACCGGCACCACCCGTTTGCACTAAAAATTCAAGTTCTCCAACATACAAAGATAGGGACGGCTTGCTGACACATCTAGTTCCTGCTTGAGCAACCTTGCACGCTTCAACTATCTCTCGAGTGAGTTGATCGCGGTAAAAGTAGATTGCTACAGTTTCCTCGAACACCAGTCGGCAGAGAGGCCTACTGTCACACATACTGCAATGCTCGGCCAAATGCCTGGCTACGACAACACTGCTGACTTTCTTTGCATGCTCCTTCAGGCGTACATATAAGCGTCCGCCCGTTTGCCCGATGTAGAATTGCCCATTTGACAGGGGAATCTTGTTAACTACCCTCTGCCGACAAGGTTCAAGAGACTTACGGCCAGGCTTACGCTTCTTAACAGGGTAAGTCACCGTGCACAATTTCCGCAATCTGTTGGGGGCTGCTTCACATGTGAACACAGACCTACCTTCTTAAGATTGCGTGAAACCTGTCTGCAAGGTATCAGAGCTAACATTTCTTTCTCTCCTCCACTGCTCTTTATCACTTAGACGTGATGCTTCCTTCCTTTTTCTATGCAAGCTTTCACCTACTGAGGCAATCATTCGTCTAGGAAAGCCAGCACCTCCAACCGTGCCACTTGCATGCCAATACTTTCGTCTGTTACGTAAAGACAGGACTTGTGAAACGGATTGGACAGAAAAGAAGACACAGTATTTCTTCTAACAAGCTTTGAATATGTGGATTAGTATGTTAGAGTAGGCTTATTGACTCTAGGCTCACAGAGCCAATGCACGATAATTTCTAAACCGCAGCCGTAAGTCTAAAGAGCATAAACTGTCATTGTCAGGCATTTCACACGGAATTTATTACAGGCGAGATGCAGGACCCTATGCAAACACCCTGCTTTTGCAGGTAAATGTTATTGTAATAAATAAAAAAGTGGACGTCAAGTAGTTAACAAAAAGAATGTCAAGTGGATGTCACTTCTGTTAAGAACTTGACATCCACTTTTGCTAAATATGACAATAACATTTACCTGCAAAAGCAATGGGTTTGCATCGGGTCCGGCATCGCGCCCATAATAATTTATTTTTAGCTCCTTGTGACCAGGCTCTATATGAGTGGCTAGCTGATCTTGAGATTTTAAGTGTTTTTCTCTGTGTGGATGATTTTTTTAGTTTTCATTGACAAGTCTGTTTTTGCTGACCCTTTTGTCGGAAGGGGTAACTTCCTTCACTATAATGACCCTTTTGTCACACGAATGTATTCTTTTGGTGTGTGTTTTAATCCGTTAACGTGTGAAATTCCTGATAATGACAGTTTAAACTTTTTAGACTGGCCGCTGCAGTTAAGGAATGAGATGTGTTGGCTCTGTGAGCCTAGAGCCAATAAGCCGGCTCTGCCATGCTGTTTCGCACATTCAAAGCTTGTTAAAAGAAATATTGTGTCTTCTTTTCTGTTCAATGTTCTTCACAAGTCATGTCTTCATGTAACAGATGAAAGTATTGGCGTACAATTAGCCCGGTTGGAGGCGCTGGCTTTCCTAGGCAAATGTTTGCTTCAGAAAGTGATAGCTTGCAGAGAAAAAGGAAGGAAGCGTCACGTCTAAGTGATAAAGAAAGAGCAGCGGACAGGAGAAAGGAAAGTTAGCTATGATACCTTGTAGACAGAAGATTTCACACAATCTTAACAAGGTAGGTCTGTGGTCACATGTGAAGCAGCCCCCGACAGATTGCGGAAATTGTGCAGGATAACTTGTCCTGTTATGAAGCGTAAGCGTGGCTCTAAGTCTTTTGTACCTTGTCGGTAGGAGGTAGTTTACAAGATTCCCCTGTCATGTGGGAAATTCTACATCGGGCAAACGGGCCGACGCTTAAATGTACGCCTGAAAAAGCACGCAAAGAAAGTCAGCAGTGTTGCTGTAGACAGGCATTTGGCTGATCATTGCAAAATGTATGACAGTAGGCCTTCCTGCCGACTGGCGTTAGAGAAAACTGTAGCAATCTACTTTCACCGTGACCAATTCACTCGACAGATAGTTGAAGCGTGCAAGGTTGCGCAAGCAGGAACTGGATGTGTCCGCACGCCATCGCTATGTTTGTGAGTAAGAGAACTTGAATTTTTAGTGCAAACGGGTGGTGCCGGTTGGTACTGAGCATGCGTTTCAGATGCAGGTACTGTTCTTTTGCTTCTTGCATTTTTTGGTAATGTATATATTTGCACCTGATCGTACAATAAAATCTCATTTGATAGTTAGTGCTTGCCCGTGTCCACGTGCTCGTCCCATTTTCCTTTGTGCGCTATTATTTTCGGCTTAAAACTTCAAGTAATTACTCACACAAATAATTACTTTTGTGTTGATAGGTGTATGCAGCTTGTGAATGGGGGTGTCTTCTCTGAGGGCTTACCTGATGGCAATACTGACAGAATGTGAACAGACACTTTCACCTTGCATGCCTTAGTGCATACCATAATATTATTTTTTTTTTGCTTTCTTTGTAGTTAATGGGCCTTGCGAAGCTTTCAGTGGGTATGACAGCTATGACTGAATCTACTGCTCGAGGCATCTGTTCAGGCTACAAGTTGCAAGTGCCTGCACCTGTTCCATTTGTAGATGGGTTCAGGCAGTGAACACTGGCAGGCCAATAATGCACTCTCGTTAAGCTTTCTTTCACCAATAGTACTTGATGTTGGTGATTTGTCCACACTCTCGCCATTGTTATGCACTTGTATGTAGGACACAGATTTGACTGTTCATTTTTTAGGTACAGTTCATATTTGGAGATAAATGTACTTAAAACACACAGCCCATCTTTTTGTTGACAGCAACTAGGACCAGATTTTATTCCTCCCACTGGACTCCGCCGGGGTGGCGCAGTGGTTGAGGCGTTTGACTACTGTTCCCAAGGATACGAGATCGAATCCCGGCCTCGGTGGCCGCTTTTCAATGCAGGCGCGAAAAGCAAGGCGCTCGTGTGATGTGCGATGTCAGTGCACGTTAAAGAACCCCAGGTGGTTGAAATTTCAGGAGTCCTCCACTACGACGTCTTTCATAGCCTGAGTCGCTTTGGGATGTTAAACCCCACAAGCCAAACCATTTCTCCCACTGGATTATGAAGAAGCTCAGCATTGATATGCACATGTGGTCTGTATTAAAAAGGAGTTATTCTCAGACGACAGTATGCATTTGGAAACACAAAGATTTTAGGCACTGTCCTTTCTTCAAGGATATGCAGTAGTTTGTCCGGTTGGAAGGCTTTGCATTTCATCACATGTTGGGTATGAGGACAGTTTCACTCTTTGCAGATCTATTATTGCTGGCAGTGAAGAGAAATCGTCAACTGTAACTTCTATTTGCGACTTGCTACTCAAATAGCACTGACGGTATGGTAAATATTACGAACAGAAGCAGTCATTAGCTTGAGGATGACGTCATTCCTGACAATGGCCTCTGACTGCCATTATAGAAGGCAGCATGGTCCTTGAGGCAGTAATCCACGCGCATAGTATCAAATATCCTCCATGGCAACTGCATTAAGATAAAGGTGAAATGCAAAGGTGTCCCTGCGCTGTGTGAATCAGTGCATGTAAAAAATAGTCTAAATTAATGCAGAGCCATTTATCGCAGACAAACACATGCCCATGTGTAGCTTTGGGATGCTAACTCCGCCACCACCACTACGACTAAGCCCTAAATGATTTAAGTGGAATCTCTGCTAAAATATAGGACCCTCGTTCTCATCACTTGTTTTCTGGTACAAGCGTTGCAGCGCTGGGCACTCCTTTTGCTGGAGGTGAGCTAACTGATATAGAGCCAAAGCTGAGAATGGTAACGGTCTGTCAGTACTTGCATGTGTTTTACTGAACTTTATCATGACCATCTATTATGAAATGATGATATGGCGGAACGATTGAAACGACATGCTGCAAGGAAGGTTCATTGTCCCATGTTGTCTTGATCTTGATGTCTGAAGCTGCTGCGTGCACTCCATAATTTTTACATTGATAAAAGAGAGGTGAAGCAAGAAAATTGCCGGCATACATCACATATTCATCTTAAATTTGGTGAGTGGTGCACTGCCCGATTTTTCTCTTAGCGAAGCACATACTAAAAGCAATGACACTAACATCATCCACACGTGTATGTGTCATATCCTTCCGCACCTCTGTTCCTGAGAAAAAAGTAAGCAACTATATTGTATTATACTTAACAATTTGCGACATGTGTCGACCTTTTTCGTAGATGTCTCTCCGTTAGTGTAAATAATATACAATACTCCACTTACTGCATATATGCATCTGATGCAGCCTTGTATTTGGCTCCGTCGTCATGCATGTTTTTACTACACATGCATTATTCTTCATTAGCCCTTTTGCTTGCTGCTGTTTTGGGTGACACACTGTAGGGACACATCTGGAACCTCTATTTGATGTAAGATCTTGCCATGGCACGCAGGTAGAGTTGTTTGATACGAGAGAAACCGATACAGTGAAACATTTCGGAAGGGCCGTTGTAGAGCTCTGCTGCTCCTGGGGCAACTGGGGAATGCTGTCTTTCACCAGTGCAATGCGCATACTCGAATAGGCGAAGCTGCACAGCTATGGCCAGTAGATGCCAGTCGTGTTCGGTTTGCACTGAATAAACTTCCAGGTTCTAGCAGAAAATGAGCGCCCTTGTCTCGTTTCGGTTACGACGAGGTTGGCAGCTAAGGTTTCGATACAGTACACAAAGATTCAAGATAACTTATAAAAAGTAGTCATTAATAACATTTTTGTATAATCTAACAAGTCTTTATTGCTTAAAATTGCAGAATATATATTGTAATGACAGACAAGCCATCATCATTATCATAAAACAAGCAAGGACCGCTAGAGAGGTACAGATCAGTGACTTAGAGAGTGGTTGTGAAAAATTTGCACAGACCATCTTTAATATCAAAACATGATAAGCTTAGCATGACGAATAGACTATGATACTCGTCCATTGGTATGGCGATCACCACTAGTCAAAATGGTGCTAGCCGCAACTCTTTGTTCAAGGGAAAAGGTTATGAAATACATGGATGGATGGAATATGGAATGCATCGTACTGGTGAGGGGAGTTTAGCAAACAGGATGGAAAAGAAGATTCTTTGTATGCGATGTATCCTCTGTAGCTGCACTTATTGCAGTTCACGACGAGTGAATAAACATTTAAGCTGCATCCATATCGATTAAGCGCAGTAGTGTTGCCTGATGGCGCGATTAGCAGCCAGTGGCAAATGTCTGCGTGAACCGCCTCTTGTCTCTGAAAGCGCGCACCTTTCTCTTCTTTGCATTCCTCCCTGTTTGATAGCATTTAATATAATAACTAGTACGATTCCTGAACGGTAACCTAATCTGAGCTACCGGCTTTTCGACGTTCTGTCGGGTATGTGTACTTGCATAGCTTGTATATTGATAGCCCTCTTGCTCTTGTGTATCGTGACGGTGGGCTTTTAATTTTGATATTAAGAAATTGGCATTGCTGCAGGTTGTAGTCGAGACGTTTATTCTTGGGCTGCTCACGATATTTAAAGAAAGGTCTCTGAGGAGTCGTCGCATAACCAGACTGATGTTATGGTTAATGTCTGCAAACATATGTAAACTTGAGGCAGATCCATGACCACTGCATCGGTTGCCAGTGAGCTCTGTTGGCAATTAAAGACAAAAAGAGCAGTGAATGTTCATAAAATGTACCCAAGCATATGGAAGCTTAATTGAAACTGCATTTGTTAGCACAAGTAATGCAGTGCAGTTTGTGCAAAGCACATTGCGAATTGGGTACAGAAAAAAAAACACCGGTGAGCTATAACAGCTCTGAACACCACAGAAGCTCACTCGAAGCAATTGTTTGTGCACCCATAGCTCTCGCTACTGGACAGATGAGAAGATATGCCTTTTTGAAAACACTGCAGTGGCAGCACCTGCGGGCTGCATTTCTGTTTAGTTGAAAGGTAAGAGAAATGCAACAATAAGGAGCACTCTATCGGTATACTGTACATATAAGATTTCGGGGGTATATGGAGTGTTCCCAGAACATACAGCATTAGCAAAATGTGTGCTGCAGTAGGATAATGAGCTGGAAGAATATGAACATTATGAGACAAATCAGGTTTTGCCTCATTTGAAGTGTGGGAAGTGCAGAGTAAAAGCTTCTATTAAGAATAGCTGGATAACCTTTTGTGGGACAAAGTGAACAGGGGTTAAAGGGAAGCCTCAGTCCGCTGGCCAACATTCCGACAAAAGTACTTGTCTCTGGTTGAAATGCTGTCTGGCATACCGACGCTTCCCTCGACCCCTGTTCATTTCAATTTGCGTTCTGAGCCCGTATTCCGAGTATATGCGTCGTTATCGAAAATGTCGCTTTCTCCCTGATTTCGAGTCATCTGATTGGTGGAAACGCCGGAACATGATGTTGCCACCTCTTCTTGCTCCATAGTGGCAACAACCGGTTTCGGTATTCCGACCAATCAGATGGCTCGAGGTCACGTGAGATAGCGGCACTTCGATAACGACGAAAATTCGGAATACGGACCCTGGCTGGAAAATCCCATCTCCCTGCCTAATCAGTATGCATCTCTTGTAGAACGCTGGGACACATATTGTTACACTTGCTTCAAGCGACAGTTCGCCTGCGTATATACATTTCCATGCTCAGTACTACCCAATAGTGAAATAATTCACCATATTGTTACGTCAGTAATAAAAATCCATGATGTTCTGTGTGGTTTTACAATTAAGCATGAGTGTACAGTTCTACCACACTGCCCATTTTGGCACAAAAAAAAATGAAAAGCTCTTCAGCTCCACAACGTTTTCCATCAGTAAACTGCTGCATGAAACAGCTTCAGTTTATTTATTTATTTATTTATACATACTGTCAATCCCATATGGAATTATAACAGGAAGGGCATGAATTCAACAGTATTAATACAACAAGAAAAAAGGCAAAATTTACATGTTAAAAAGCCATACACACAGTGTCGTAGAAGTGAGGTGTAATAAAAGCCGCTTGAGAAATTGAATAATGCGTTATAAACTTTCAATCACACAGTGTAGGTGTGGAAAATATTAGCAGCAAAAAAAAGATATTGTTTAATGTTGGTGACAGAGCATACTGGAAAAAATATGCATACTAAAATAAACGCAATAATGGAAAAAGTAAACAAGTTCTGGAGCACTTTGACAGCAAGCTTCATTCAGAGCAGTCTGGAAAGCGCGCACATTTCCTTAAATCATTGAAACGTTACGTTTGTTTCAGTAGAATTTCGACGTGTGTCTCAAAGGCGTTTAATGATGAACTGTTTGTGATGAATGGGTCTAGAGTATTTCATTCAGATATGGTTAACGGGAGGAAGGAGTGTCGAAAGCAGCCGGTCCGGAATGTGTACTCGCCTAAAGTTCGCGAGTGTTATTGCGCTTAGGTCTGGTGTCTGTAAATGGAGATATATTTAGACATATCAATATTTATCTCATTGGAAAGTAGTTGGTACATGAACGTAAGACGACCTAGTTTGGCTCTTTTCGGCAGGGTAATCATACCGGCCTTATGAAGTAGGTCATTTGGTGAATCGGTTTGCTAATATTTATTAAAAATGAATCGGATTGCCTTCCTCTGCGCTTGTTCTATTTTGTTTATGTGTAGCTTAGCGAAGGGATACCAGACACTATTACAGTATTCCAGGATTGGTCTTATAAGGGTATTATAGGCTAATAGCTTTGTCTCTGGTGGTGCAAGTTTGAGGCGCCTTCTAAAGAAAAAAAGGTATTTTTAATGCTGAGAATGTGATGTAATTTATATGATAGTTCCATCTAAGATCATGGGATATGATTACCCCGAGATATTTGTGTTTCATGACTTGAGTCAATGGATTAATATTAATGGTATAATGAACGACAGAGTTTTGTTTTTTTCTGGTTATTGATAACGCGGCGTATTTTTTTAACATTGAAGTTCATTTGCCAGTCGCTATACCACTTATTTACCGTTTTAGGATCGTTGTTTAGGGCTACCTGGTCTTCTGCTGAGCTAATTTCACGGTAGATAATGCAGTCGTCTGCAAAGAGCCTGATGTTAGAGCAAATATTCGATGGCAAATGATTAATGAAAATAAGGAATAATATAGGGGCCAGTACACATCCTTGCGGCACACCGGATGTTACAGGAACTAAGTTGGAAATGTCGTGTTGAAAAGAAACACACTGAGACCTGTTGGTTAAATAGTTTTCTATCCATGCAACTATGGGGCTGTTACCTAGTGTAGCTTTTAGTTTCAGTATTAATCTCTGATGGAATACCCTGTCGAAGTCTTTAGAAAAATCTAGTAGTAGTAGGTCAACCTGTTGTTGATTGTCAATACTGAAGGATAAATGATGTACAAGTTCTATTAGTTGCGTAGTAGTCGAAAGTCCTCTTCGAAGTCCATGCTGTAAAGGCGATAAAATGCGTTCTTTTTCGAGATATGCTGTTATGTGTTTAACGATCATATTTTCTAGTAGTTTGCAAGCAGTGCATGTAAGAGAGATAGGTCTGTAGTTCGTGGTGTCATCTTTGCTTCCTGATTTATATATCGTTAAAACTTTTGCAATTTTCCACTCATTCGGGAGAGTGGATGACAATAATTAGTTAAAGATTGCGCACATATATTTAGCATTCCACTCTGCGTATCTTAAGAAAAGCATTCGGTAAATTGTCCGGGCCCTGCCCTTTTTTCTGTCTAAAGATAGTATTAGATTCAGCACTCCTGCCTCCGTCACCGTCAAAGATGCAAGGTGCATGCTATTGCTGCCATTCCGGTAAGGGGCACTATCGTTACCTTCAGTACAAACGGATTGGAAATATTTGTTTAGCAAAGTGAAAGTAGCTTTGTTATCTGCTTTCGAGCATTCTGTTGCATTTTGCTTAAGGTTTATATAGTGCCAGAATTTTTTGGGGTGAGCTTTTCAGGAAATTAGGAAGCGGTTTGGCAAAGTAGCTAGTTCTAGCCAACTTGAGTTTTGATTTCATAGTTTGGATCGCTGCAGTAAGCTTGAATTTAGCGTGCAGTTTTGAGTTCAGTTTTTTTCGCAGTCGTTTACTTTTCGCTTAGCATGAATTATTTCGCGAGTAATCCATGAGTTTTGGTTATTGGTATCCTTGATTTTAGTTGGAACGAAGATTTTAATGCAGTGAAATGCAATGGTTTTGAACTTCAGCCATAATATTTCGATGTTTGTAGAATCCTAACAAGATAAATCTTTGAAGACCGAAAATTTAACAGGTGGTCAATTATACTGCTGTCGTCAGCGTTGATAAACTCGTGGTAAGAAATTAGCAATTGTAAGAATACTACTGCCTCATGAACAAGAACTCTACATAAAACAATTGTGTGGTCAGATATGCCATCCGAAATTTCAGTATGCACTTTATCAGAAGGAAAATTAACTCTAAGAAATATTAAGTCCAGAATATTAGATGTTGAACCTTGTACACGTGTGGGTTGATTGACTACTTGCGATAGGTTGAAGTTTAGCATAATATCAATGATAAGTTCTGAACAAGGAGAATTAAATTCTAGGGTGTGTGAGTTTATATCGGGAAGATTGAGTCGCCTAGTAATATTAATCCGGACCCAAAAACATTACAACGCACATAATTGTCTAAAGATTCTATACTATTGCGATCTGAAGAGGGACTTCGATAATCCCACAATAATGTTACATGAGTTGGAGTGTGTTTACTTACTGCCGAAAAGATTGAGGTAAGGATATGTACCGTATCCTTACCTAAGATATTCTTGCAACTAGAGAGGTGCAAAATGTTTGCCCCCACTTTCCCTCTTTTATATATTCATTCACTCGTTTTGACTCATGGCTCGTGTGGGCTCACTCAAATGAGCGTATTATCTGTTTTCTGCCCAAGTTGCATGTACTCAAGCCAGCCAAGGCCTTTCTTGTAGCTTTCCTATACTTGAGAATGTTTTACGGTACTCCAGACAAAGACAGGAAAGGAAGTGGAACCTGCATATATGTGGCACTGCACTGCACTGTGAGCAATCATTCTTTTTGTTCTGTTCATTTGCCATGAAGCCTTGCCTCTCTTTGTTTCCCTGATGAGGGTGGGAGGCATATTTCTCTCGGGAACTGGGAAAGTGAAAATCTATGCGGTGCACAGATGCACTGTGAAGCTATGTGTCGATTAACAACGAAAAGGCATGGGTGAGTCCAGGACCTGTTTGTTGCAACTCCCTAGTAGACTGCTATATGCACATGTGTGACATGCGACCTGTGCGAGTTTGTGGGGTTCTTCAAAGCTAGTGTGCAAGCTGCAAAAAAAGGCTGGTGACTACAGGCAGTTGACAGACTTAAAATGAAATGTTAATTATGTCATGACAGTGGAGGACACAAAAAAGGGCAGTTTTCAAGTTTATACTGTATCTGAAACATGGTTAATTGTGGCCTGTCGACATTGACTGTCACAAATGTTGCGTGGGGGGCGTGTCGAAGAGACGGGTGTCCATTTCACAAACAGTTATTTTATAGGTCATGCTGTGTGGCCAGGTCTTGATGACGGCTAATGGAGAAAACTCCTTATTGTAGTGTCTGCTGGCTCTGGCATAACTTTGTGTGCTTTCTTCTGTTTGGGAGGAAAACTAGCTGCTTATCTTTTGGTGTTGTTAACAAGTTGCAGTGTTAAGTGTTGCACATAAATTGCCCTCATTTTACTCCAGCGTTGATCTAAGTGTGTTGCATATAAAAAGCCAGGTTGCTTGGATTCTGAGATGACATTTTTCGTTGTTCATTTTGCAAGGAAATGTGTTTTTCGTGCCTTCTTTATCTATACTAGTGTTTTAAATTGGCACGTATAAGAATGAGTATTGCAAAGCAAGAGCATTAAATGTTGCTTGAAAATGCTTTAATGTTTATGGGTTTTTTTTTAAATGGTGAAGTGGCACTGACAAATACCAAGATGGAAAAAAGAGACACGACAAGTATATGTCCCTTGTCCTTCATTTGTCTCAACATGCAGTGTCTCATCACTATACCTCACTGTTTCCCGAGTAGAGTATGTCCATAAATTTCACCCAATCAAGTCAGATTGATCAGTGTGTTGCATTTTTTTTTATATCACCGTGGTCTGAACAAAAGTGAAGAACTATGGAGGGATGTTTAGTCAACAATTCCAACTTCCTTAATTAGGCCTGGAGTATGAGAAAAAGTGGGCACTATAATAATTATGCACATAGCTCTCCTCTACAATGTTGACAGCTGTTTGGTGCTACTTTGTTGTTTTGGTTACCTTTGTAAAGTCATGGGTATTATTGCATGCTAACTGTGTTATTAGACAGTCACATGTAAATCAGTTATGTTTACTTACATTGTCTTCCTTTCTGAGCTTTTTCATGAATCAGTCCTGTTTCTATCATTATATCCAAATCTATCTTCCTAGAACCTTCGCACATTTCGTTGAAGGCTTCCGATCAGATGATGGAACCATAACTGCTATTTGGCAGCAAAGCCTGTATGCACAGTGCAGTGCACCTGGAGAACTTTGTGTAGATTTGTTGGATGGGCTTTCATTTAAACAATTCCTTACTTCTCACATGCCTAGAGTGTAGAGTCTTCTACCAGGGGCACATTTTAATGCAATATCGTTAAAGGCCCAGTTGTGCAGCAAATCTGCTGTTGGTGTGTTGAGAGAAATTACTGGCCTGGCTCTGGCAGGTAGTACATGGCCAAGTACTGAATGGATGGTGGGTTATCTGACGTCACGAGACCACATGATATCACAGGCGCTGCCCGCCGTGGGCTTCTCATGTGAGATGGGTATCGAATCTTACAGAACTCTTGGACGAGGAGTAAGACACATTGCTCCTAAGCCATGCAGGCATATGTTTATGGCTTGGTGAAAGCAGGTCTTTGTAAATGTCTGATTTGGGTGGCTTTTCACATAATTTTGCATGGAGTATGCTAGTGAGTTTGTTTGAGATAATAGAGGCACAAATTAAGGGGTTAGTAACTGAGCGAGTAGCAAAGTTCAGGTAATTTAATGAGCATCTGCAAAATAAGCTGCAGACGGAACCCATTACCGCTCAAAACATTTCTGTCTCAGGCCTTTTTGTTTAACTATTTAACAGTTTTAAATTCAGTAGCACTACTACCCGCATTCTCACAAAAACCCGATGTTTGAAACCGATTTGACCCTTCTGAGCGACTTCAGATGTCCACATAAACAAGTGTGACGGATACTGCACTTTTCCTTTTCTGTAAACCAATTATAGAACGTCGGTGAACTTTGATGCATTCAACGAAACTGGTTATGTTCGACAAAGGGCGCATGATGTACCGTGTGCAGCAGAGATGCTCAGGCTTTCGTGCAAAGTGTGATTTGTTTCCAACACCATCGCTAATAAAAGCATTAATTTATGACCGTACCTGTTAAGCACATGCAGTGTGTGGTCTGGAAGCATGGCGGCCTGATTAACACAGCAAAATACGGTTTATTAATTGAGACATACTAAATAAAATACTGTCAAAAGGCCCTTGTGCTGCACAATATTCTGTGAATAACTGTGTTAAACCGTCGTTATTGTTTTTCTTAATGTAGCTCTTTATAAAGAGCTGCATTGAAACTGTCGGAAGAAGCAAATGTATTGCTCAGGGTGAAGCATACGGTCATGGCCCGTGCAATTTTTGTTTGAATGTGGGAGCCCATCTTTGGTGAAGGGCACGGCACCTTGCGGACTGACCTCATTTTGTGCATTTGGTAGTACCTTTGTGCATCAACATTTACTTGGGACCCCATCCTGATCATCTTTTATTTCACAAGTGTGTTTCGTATCTCACTTTATTGTTTTCATCTCAAGACCTCTTAGAAGATCCAGAAGTTGCAAACATCTGAATTCCTCCTTTTGCGCTTGTCAGGTTGTCTGCATGTTTACATGACTATGTACCCCGCCGAGGTGGCGCAGTGGTTACGGCGTTTGACTACTGTTTCCAAGGATGCGGGATCGAATCTCGGCCTCGGCGGCCGCTTTTCGGTGGAGGAAAACAGCAAGACGCCCGTGTGCTGTGTTATGTAAGTGCACGTTAAAGAACCCCAGGTGGTCAAAATTTCCAGAGTCCTCCACTACGGCGTCTCTCATAGCCTGAGTCGCTTTGGGAGGTTAAACCCCGCAAACCAAACCAAATACGACTATGTGTGCGCAAACTTGCACTTTGCTTTTGGAGCATAAAGTTGAGGCTGAGCAGTGCTTCATGGCACAAGTTTCAGCAAGATGCGAAGTCTACAGACTGTGCAAACAGGCATTTACAATTTTTCTGAGAAACACATTGATGCGGTCGTTATGACTTCGAACCTGCTGCGGAACCATTTACCAAATTAATAATGAAGATGAGGCTGACCCGTATAGATACTTTGATTCTCTGCAGTATACACTTGCCCAACTGGTGTTCACTGCATGTTGTCGTTTTGTTCGCTTGACTGCTTTGTGCACCTGGAGCTAGCGTAGTGAAAGCAGCAATGAAACCGGTATGAAACCGTCTAGAGGACATTTTCCTTGCTCTGTGTCAGGATCTATACAGATCTGCTTGACAAACCTGCCTTGAGAAAGTTCAGCATATATTCCAAACAACTCACAGCCCTTCCAAAGGGTACTTCTCTTAAAATTGCAGTGTTGGCCATACAGGAGGTCATGTGTGGCCCAACAGCCATGCAGCACAGCACTAAATATGGCCCTCACACCTTTGTTGTAAATGGACTTGGATGTACACATACATGTTGTAGTGGCTGATGCAGCATTCATGATACGTGCATCAAGGAAGACAAAACATCTTTGCGTCTTGTGCATCTCTAAACTCTTATCAAGGTATCGAAATTAATTTGTACCATGGCGCTGCCCTTTCATCACTGGTTCCCATTTTTTCAGCAAGCAAATGTGGCGCAGTCACCTCGCCTCGGATCGCCACGTTTCTTTGAGAGTATGTCATTCAAACACACAACCATTTGATGGGAACCCTCTGATAGGAACGTGACACTCCGAGGAGAGGCTTCGCCACATTTATTTGCTGTAAAGAGAGCCCGAGCAATGAAATGGAAACAGGCTGTCACTGAACTCCAAGACCATGCTCAACTTTCTGAGAAGTGCAAAAGTAGCAATGGCACTTTGTCTTCCTCGACGTGTCTACCATGAATGTCACTAAGGTCGCTACAATGAAAATGATGAAGAAATTACAATGAAGCACTTCAAAATGCAGGCCACTCCCCTAGACCTGCTAGGTCTTCAAGGATCTCAACTTCATAGAAAACTGAAGTGGTATCAGTTGACTATAAGCTAGATCCTTTTTGTTAGATATGTAGTTGTGCTTTAAGCGGCCAAGATGCGATAGAGGCATACGGCATAAAGTGGGACAATTCATCTCTTCTTCCAGATATCTGTATTATCGTGGCCGCAGAGAGTCCAGGAAAAAACGGGCAGCACCAGCGGTGAGCGCAGCCAAGCTAACAGTTCAGTAGCTGTGAAAATCTACACCTGGCTGCAGCAGTGGCTTAATCTTGAAAACATATGAGCGCGATTATAAAGTGCAACAAGTATCCATTGCCCAATGGAGTGTTGTATAATGCCAAGCTGTACCAGCCATGTAGTACCAAGTCGTGCGCACATCCTCTCAAAATAAATATTGGTTATAGCTTTTTAGTGTGGCTTACGAGATTTAACATCTCAAAGCGACTCGGGCTCATCATAGATACCTTTGCTTTTGATGCGACTGCATTAAAGGTCCCATTTGGCGCAAACGTTGAGGTCGGCGTGAATGAAATTTGGATTGGGTGAGTAGCAGCATAGGATTCAGTCATAAAAAAGGAAATTGGGTTGCCAAGCAACGTAATCGAACCTCTGATCAATGGGTTGCAAGTCAGACACACTACCCTTATGCCATAAAGGAGCAGTTGTTTGACTTGCTCAGGAAGCAGAATACGTTGGTAATAAGAAGAGCGTGTATGGACTCTTCAGTGCTATTCGTACATTTAAGGTGAACTTAAGTGTTCGCCAAGATTTTTAGTACTTCCACCGCTACATAATCTACTGTGCTTCGTTCTTGTACTGTGATTCCATATCGTTAGTGATTCCACATGTAGTGATGGTTGTACTACCGCCAGCAATAAACCTAAACACCTGATATAAAATGGCACAGTATAGGCAATGCAGTGATTTTTTCTTTGTTTGCCTTCATTGAAATGTTTGTAGAGTGTGTTCACCGTACTTTCTCCTGCTCACAGCATGAAATTTTCTATTATAGTAGTGAATGATACTAGTGGAAGTGGCAAAATTATATGCTTGGAATTAATTATATGAAAAGGGCAAAGGCAACTGGGCGGGATCAAGTAACTACAGATTTGTGATATCGTGCTAGAAAAACTGGCCACCCTATATACGAAATGTCTGGTGACATCGACATCGGCTTGAAAAACTATAGACGATGGAGTTGGCAAAATTATATGCTTGTAGTTAATTAATGTGGAAAGGGGAAAGACAACTGAGCAGGATCAGGTGACTACAGATTTGTGATATCGTGCTAGAAAAACTGGCCAGCCTATATACGAAATACCTGGTGACATCGACGGTACCGGAATCATGGAAGAACGCAAATATGTTAGTTCATAAGAAAAGGGATGCAAAGGACTTGAGAAATTATAGATCAGTTGGCTTACTATCCCCCACATACAAGGTATTCATTAAGGTAATTGCTAATAGAATCAGGGTGACCTTAGGCTTTAATCAACCAAAGGATCAAGGTGATATTCGGCAAGGACACTCTGCTATCAATCAGGTGATAGAAAAATGTTCTGAGTATACCCAGCCAATATACATAGCATTCATTTACTACGAAAAATCATGTGACTGTCGAAACCTCCATAGTCATGGAGACGTTGCGAAATCAGTGCGGAGATGAGCTATATGTGAAAGTAGTGGAAGATATTTATAGTGGCTACATAGCAACTATAGTTCTGCATAAAGTAATAAAATCCCTAAAGGAAAGGCGATAGACAAGGAGGCACGATCTTCCCAGCACTATTCACAGCTTGCTTACAGGAAGTATTCAGAGACTTGGAATGGGAGCAGTTAGGGACAAAGGTTGACAGAAAATACCTCGGTAATCTGCGATCTGCTGATGACATTGCCTTGCTAAGTAATTCATGGAATGAATGGCTAAGAATGACTGATTACCTAGACAGTAAAAACCAGCACAGGACTGGGGTAGTTGGAATAATGTGGGAGAGGCCTTCACTCTGCAGTGGACATAATACAGCTGATGATTATGAATTTTTAATGGCGCACATAGTACAGGAATGCCCAGCCAATCACTTCCCGTAATTCTTTGCATTTTCTTTGGTGTCTGCTGTAGTGCCGTGTGATATATTTGACATTTCCGCACGTTTATTTAAATCTGATACAAAAAGGCCAAAAGGATACAAAAGTACTAACTATAAAAAAACACAGGGCAAAAATTAAAAGCTCAAAGGAAAAGTGGGCACGAATACTCAAAGAACAATACTGAAAGCAGAAGTGATTTGCATAAAAACTAACCAGTACCTCATCAACATCCTGTTCTTTCTCTATGTCTTGCAGGTATGGTTATTGTGCTCGTAGCGCTCGTGTTCTGTACTTCCTTGTCCCGTCTCTTGAGCTGCTTTTTACTACCATGATCAGTCACCAGCTCGCCCTGCAACACACTTTGATAAAATATAAGTCTGATGTGGATTCCTAAGTCTTTTCGTTTACAGCTGCACAATGCCCCCTGTGCTCTTCCGCTTGCTTTACATGTGCTTATGCAAATTGCCCCGCTTCAATTCCTAAACTGTTAGGGCGCTTAGATTTTGAGCCTCAAGATGCTAATTGGATTTTGGCCGCGGCAGCAGAGTTTCAGTGGGGGCAAAACGAAAAGTGCATGTGTTATTTGTTTATTAAAAAACCGCACACTGTGAAAGTTAATTAATAGCCCTTCGCTCCAAGTCTCAAAAGTTAGGTGCTTCCTTTTTATTGCTATTGTGTTCTTTCATGGCACATGGTCAATACTGCAGTATTTATATTTAGCACAAAAACCATGCATTCTACTAATCGGCGCCAATTGGTGCCACTTGCAAAAAAAACAGTTATGCTATATATTTCCTAAGATGATCTTGCATAAGAAATCACTATGGTTCAGTGGCGTGGGTACTCAGACAGCTGTTTTCAGTTAGTCTATGGAATCTGCACAGACAGCGACTCTTCAGATAGCCGTCACGAGTACAATAGGCTGCGAGCTACAGGGATGGCCTGACGGTAAGGCATCACAACTTGAAATTTCAGTTTCAGGGAAGGTGTAGAGCTGCAGGTGACTCTTTGACACAGTGAGACATTCTGCGAGCATCGTCTTGGAGACGCATGCTGAAAACTATATAATTTCATGTGTGAAAACGACAGCAAGAATAAATCAGGGTCGACATTTTACATTTCTCTTGAGCTGTCTGCCTTTTTTTCTTCGTGTGTAGAAGGCAAGGAAACAATGTTTCTTGTTTCCCGAGTCTTTAGTTTCCTCGAGTAGTATTTGACCCAGAGCAGGTAAGTGCAATGCATACTGAACTGAGAAGTCAGTGCGGTGCTTTTATCATAATGGAGATGCAACATCTGAAGGCTAAGAGAAATACTGTTCCTTAAGTGCATGTGGCTAAGAGCACCATGCCGAAGCTATGTATAAATGTCAACAAAAGAAATGAATAATGTCGAGCTGTTCTCATGGACCTTATCATAAGTGACCTAACATACATACCAGCAGTAATTTGCACTTTCAAGTTGAAGATCTTTACTTGCGTACTTCGCAATTAAGCAACGGCCAATTTAGCAAATAGTGATCGAGATGCACAAAAACTACCAGACTAAATAATGCTGCGTCCACAGCAGCCTGTAACGAGAAATGCGTGCTTGCTGTCCTATGTTGGTCTCTAAAACTGATGGCACATACCCACACGGGGGGGGGGGGGGGGGGGATTGGCAATAATTGGGTTGCAGATATGTTTTTAGATGCATAATTACATCATTTAAAAAAGTGGAGTGCTTGCTAAGGAAGAAAGAAACAAAGTGAAATATGTAAGAACCGAAATATGAAGGAGAATTCATAACGCACGAAGGAGGAGAACACTGAGACTTGTATTATGCTGACGCGCATGTGCCTACACGCACTTTTTTGTCTGCCGGCGTCGATTAACAATGTAGGCATGCAACGACTTCGGCACACACGCTTGCGCGGTTGAACAGCGTTCTCCAGTGTGCGCGTTAGTCGCATTCGTCGCCGCGGCTGTTCGGTTCGATGTACTTATTAAAATTTGAAGGTAAACAAAATGCAGACGAAAGCGGATGCACCCATTTCGAGTGAAAGGGCACTCCTAAAACGAGATCAGCATACGAAGTACTTTCGAGCTGTTTATTGATGTCTAGGTGAGCAGTCAATCCACCAAGACGGAGGGAAGGACATAAATGTGTGCGCTCAGGAAGGTGAAGTGCCGATAAAGAACATATTTCACGCACTGCAAGTTGTCTTGGGACTTGGGGCAGCGTACGGCCCTTGACTGGGATTTCGTTTGCCGCTGTAGTCCAATTATCGAACTGTCAGTTTCTTTAAGTGCTCACTTTCCGCACTCGTACTGTAGTCGGTATTATAGGTAATTAGCGCGAGTGAATCTTGTAAACCACCTGTAGGCACAGCCGTCTGCTACTGTATGGGCGCCGCCATTTTAGCTTCCGCAGCGTATGCACGCAAGTATCGTCCTAGACAACATGAGAATTTGCTTCAAGCTTTTGGCAGTTTATATAATGTGTGCAATTAACAATTGTATTCAATGTAGAAGCATTGCACTGAATTCGCATATGCATTTAAATGAACTCGTACTGGAAGTTAATTAACAACGCTTAAAGACCTGGGTACGAGGCTTGCTGGTATTGGCCAGGGTAGGCAAATACGCGACCGGGTTCCTAAAGGTATCAGTTTTGTAGTTGCCTCCACGCGACAGCGTCTCAATTATTTAGGTTAACATCTGGCGGGGGTACAAGTCTACGTTCAAATTTGTAGTGGTCGATGATTTCCCCGTATTTTTGTGGACGCTCGTCGTATGCCCTTGTTCGGGGGACTCGACGGCTACCCCGAAGTACAGAGCTCGGGCTAGCTCGTGAGCCGCCTCGTCACTAGGGACGGCAGCGTGAGCGGGTGTCTAAATAACTGAATTTTCCTATTCAGCGTTCTCTGGGTGAGGACTTTGGCTGCCTCCGGCGATATCCTCCCGTTTCCAAAATTTTGAATGGCAGTTTTACTGTCGCTAATTATGAACTTAGCTTCCGTTCCTACGCAAGCTAGTGCTATCGCAATGCTCTCCGCAGTCTCTATGTTAAGGCCTCTGATGGCTGCGGTGGATACCGGCGCCTCTCGGCCATCGACTACAGAGGCTACTGCCGCACCTGTACTGCCACTCGCCGCATAGACATGGACTACTTCCTTCGCATTCATGCTTTGAAGCGAAAAGTTTCACTAGGCTCGTCAACAACACACTGCGCGTGAGCCGGAGCCAAAGATTTGCCACTTCTGCGCATGCGCGAAACCGAGTGACGTCATGCATGGCGCAGGCGGCCCCCGTCGCCGCTGCCGCCGCTGACTCCGTCGCCTGACCTTTCGCCGCCGCGGTACTGCGCATTTGCGTCGCCGCTTCTCCTCCTCACTAAAGCGCGTTTGCTCATAGAATAGGCGCGGACATGCGCCATGAAAGGAGAAGAAAAAGCAACAGGTAGCTTGGGAGTTGGTTAAAAAGCAGCGAAGATATGAAAAGCGCCAGGCTAAGTGAGTGGCTGAAACGCCAGAAGTACGAGAGGAACGCTTTTCGCTTCGAGATATCCAGGTTTAACCTTAGCTAAGCCACAGCTAATTATTTGAATCGTCGCTTTAAAGCTTCGGCTAGTTTGGCCTTTCTTTCGACGTTAAATTCTATAATAAATACTACTAAGGCATTCCTGCTTTCCCTACTAACTGTGACCTTTTTTCGATTCCTCTGTGGGTTGAGTCCTCCTTTTGCAAGGATCACCTTGCCCGTCAGGGCCGTGCTTAGTCTCTCTAACTGGGAGACTCGCGCTGCCTGAATCGATTGGTGACGTTATGACCAATCGTGACGGTACATCGCGCGCCACTTGTCGAACACAAACAGCATTCCTTTGAACGAATCAAATTTCAACGGTGTTCTATAATTCTTTTGAAGGAAAGGAGAGGCGCAGTATCTGTCACTCGCGGAATCCCTCTATCATCCTCACGGTAGGCAAGGGGAATAATGATGAGCGTTTTAAACCGGAGTGGTGGCACTCACTCTTAGTGATGTGCTCTGATGGCCTCTTGTTTAGAGTTTGACTTGGTGTATCCTATTGCTTAGCGTGTAGATTTCATGCTCTTTTCTAAATCATTTGTACATAGTCCATTGTCACAAGCTGCCTCATATATAGAACGGAAGTTACGGGATCTCCCCGCTCCTCCTAGCATGCTTCAACGTGACGCTTCGGGGCAGCGACCGCGCGTCCATCACGCGGCCACAGCGCAAACAGCAGAGAATATAAAAAGGCAGATCGAAGCACGCCCACGGCACTGGGCTCTGGGAAGATTGTCTTCCGGACCTCTCTCCCGGCCGCTCTGGGGAAGGGTATTGTTTTTCACTGAGCACGCGATCAACTCATTGTTTCTCCTCTTGTACGGCCGCCGCTAACGATCCTCTCCTCGACTCCGACGCCTCATCTGACAAGAAAGCTGTGAGAATTCCTTTTTACCAAGTACTGTCGGTTAATCGAATATTGTTTTCGCCTTTTGTTTAAACCTTGATCTGGCTTAGTTTTTAGGCTTTATTTTCTGTGTAACTCTTGCCTCTACTTATTATACCTAGAATACTTACTCTGTAATCTTCATAGTCTGCTCTTATCGCAGTGTGTTGCTCATTGTCGGGTTTTCCACTTGTCATTTACCGAGTCGTCATTTACCACTATCGTGACATGGCGTTTTATTTTTTTATTTTTATTTTATGCAGTGTAATTTGGACTACTATGTCAAAATATTGCATTGTTTGTAAAAGAAAGTGACTTTCTTGAACTTATGCCTCAATCACACACCGACTCACGTACTTCACGGGTTGACTGGCCTAAGATTTAAATGTTTTCTCAACCTCATAGAGGGACGACGGGCAAACGTAAAGGGGATCCCGCGCCTCTGTTGACCATAAAGGCGGGGGTTTGTGACATCCATGTATATAGGAAATTCTTTCAATGCAATAAATACCATGTTTAAAAAATAATCCGGGGCGTGGCGCAGTTGGTTAAAGCGCTTGGCTGGGGAACCGAGAAATGGAGGGTAGCTTCCTGGTGGGGACAAGATTTATTTATTTATTCTAACTTCCCGTCTGGTCATGGTCGATGACGTCACCAGGTCATGACTTTTCAATCTCCCGAAATCCTGCGGAATCTCCTGAAGAAGTATGAGACTTCACGCGAATGGACGACAGTATGAGCCATTAAAGGCTTTCATCTTAAAGGAGGACTCGCAGCTGCTATGACTGCAGGTGTTGGACGGCAGCACGCGGACCGACGACATCAGGAGTGGCACTTTAGCTTCAGATATGTGAATTTGGTCCTGTCTTATTTCGTTAGTTAGGTTAGTTTGGTACAGGATTTAAAGTAGAATTTTTCCTCTTGTCCAAGCCGCCACATAATGACTGCCGCTAGCCAAATGTCTAGGGCTCATTCGCGAATTCTAAATGGAGTTGACGAAAAGGTAATTTAGACAATGTAAGGATCCAAAAAACCTGACGAAAAATATTGTTAACCGAAGTTGTTACTTTTCTAGGTAGGACTTGGCGCATTTGCACGTTCCCACTGTTGTTTCAGCCTTGTGATCATTGTTCTGGTACCAAAGATCACGCGGAGCTAAGATGCAAAGAAAAAAGGTGGCGGGGGAGGTGGATAGAGAACTGAAATGCTACTTGTGGTAAAATTGTAATGCAAGCAATCCACAGACGTGGTCATTGTTAGTATTCGAGCCAAATTTCAAAACTTTGCATGGATGCAATAATTTGCAAAGAAATATTTTAAAATATTTCTAGTGGTTAATTAGCTTTTGATTAAACCCGGAGTTATGCGAGAGCTATCTGAATGGCTACTCTTAGGTTCGGCTTGAAAATAAAAAGGCTTTCGCACATATTAATTTATTCTATGGTTTCAGCTTTATTTATGCCGTAAGGGGCACTTTTGACCACTGAAGTGCGATGAGGCGAAGCCTCTCTCGCGTGGTGGGCCGAAGCCCTCCACTACAGCCAACATATAAAGCCCCGCTTTAACCGAGCCGTATGAACGTGCCTGCGTGGTCTAGGGTTAACGTGAGTGCAAGGGTTTCGGCAGGCTGATTCTGATGTGACCCAGAAAGCCCTACGTCCAGTTAGTGCTCGACCATGTCAGCTGCCAGCTGCCGCCTCCCACGACTTTTTTCTTCACTCTTCGGACAGGCACGGACAGGCATGGGGAAATAGCGAGACTGTAGCCAACTTAGCTTCCAACGAACGTCATATGATCTTGCTGGGCGCGCCCGCTCATTGGACGCTCCCAAGATATACGGGTAGGACAGGGCGTGGCGGGGCACCGTCACGACTTCTTTTCTGCTTTCTTCTTGCGGGCCAGCCTGGGCTGATTTGAGATGAAAAAGGAGGGTAATTATTTTTGATCGCCCATAAGTTCGGTGCTAATTATTCTTGCTTAAAACGTATTTCGTGAAGAGAGCATTGATGGGATACCTATTGCTCGTGCGCAATTTCATACTTTTAGTAAATTGCTTTTCAAGGACCCTTTAAGGTTTCGACTTCAAGAATACGGCACGGCACTGTTAATATATTCAGTCTGCAGCTGTCCCTGCGGAATCTTGTTCACGTACAGTTACAGCCCCCGTCATAAATATACAGCCCGCCGCAAAGCGATGCGGAGCGAGTGCGAGGCCGACTGGTGGCATGCCTGTTTCACATGCGCGCTTGATGCGAGGGTATGGAGGATTAGGGAGAAAGTATCACTTGCTATTCGGTCAGGAAGAAAGGCGTTGTCGTGTTGGCTTCGTGACAGTAAGTGCGGCGTTCTCATTATTCGTTTCTGGCGCCCTCGCATGGGCGCTTGCATCAATCCAGTGCGCCGAATCACCTTCGTGACGTTCTCCGTAGCGCTCACGCGAAGCAAGCCGCCGCGCAGTCACGGGCAACGGATGGTTACCGCTATTACGCGTGAAGAAAGTAAAGTGGCTCAACGCCATCTCAAAATGTTTCCTGCTTGCTCCACCATGAAAAAAAAATGTGTCATACCCGCTTAGCTCATGTCAGCAAGCCCTTAGGCTGCGCGCTTTTCTTTTCAGACCATTATATTGTCACTGAGATTGTTGGAGGGTTTTTCACGATTTTTCATTTTAAGATGAAATCCTTATAGGCGCCACTAATGAATGCCAGCGCCGTGCGGTGACCAGATAACACGATGAAAAACAAACGGCGTGACAATAACGCAATGGTGCTGCTGTCGCTTTGATGCAATAAAAAGGTTAATGTGTTGGGTGGATAAAAACCAAACATGTTGGATTACCTCAAGTAAAGGAGATATAAATTTAAATTGATGGTGGATTGCATTAAACTAGGGGATACTTTTGTTGAAACCGTGGAATAAAATTGCTGGTTTAGACCCCGGTTCGTTAAGGATAGAGTCAGGGTTATCGTGATTATTTATGTGTGGATTATAATAGATGAAGTTAGAGTGGTATAGATTAGACTATATTGGCGTGTTACGTGTCCAAAACACAAGCACTTCTCACTACGGAACACAAACCTGTGTGCTAGACGTCGCCTGCTGTAGTGCAGAGTGCCGATGGAAGCCTGCTGATAAAGAGACCAGAGTAACGCGAATCTTTGACGTATTTCCTGCGTAGGTTCGTTTCCATGGTACTGGTTTGTAAAGATATTCACTTCGTAGCTAAACATGCTCGTTTTTAATGTTACATGACTGAATGTTGAAAACTTGACCTTGTTTTGTCAAGTTGGCGGCAGTGATGCGTTATTTTTTGGAGTCCAACAAGGCAGTCAGGAGAAGTTTTCAAGGATTGTGTGTGAAGTTGAGAAAAGTAAATTTTCCACTCATAGAACTACTGTCGAACTCTGACGGTAGCATTATTAAGTACGTCTCACGAAACACAAGAAGGGCTATGAAAAGTCTAACAAACGTCTAGAGAGGTATATGATGCTAAAGTATACAAGAAGTCTATTTTCAGATGTTCTGGAGACAATGACGCAAAAAGAGGTGTTAGATACCCGCTAATGCTCCGCTAAAAAGGTATAGGATACTTCTTGCCAAGAGCTTTTTAAGAACGGTTTTAGACATTTTCTTATTTCTTCATAATGGCAGCTGATTTAATTTCATAGTCCAGAACTAGTTTCATTGCATAATATAGAACCCTATGAAGTCAACCATAGTTTAATGTATTAGGTTAAAAGCACGCATTTTTTGAGTTGGACATTTATATGGAAATTGCATGTGATGCAAATGCCAGTACCGTGCGCTGAGCCTAATAAAACCAAGTGTTCTTCTACGGAATATTTTAAAAACGCCTATATGCATACAGCAAGGACAATGAGTACAAAATACTAGGATGAACAACTGCTACTGCTTATTTATTCCAATTGTAATACATAAAAACAGGAGCCAGGAAATCAGTACAGCCACTAGGGTCTCAAATCACATTCGCAAGGAAGGCGCAAACTAGAAGGTCACACGAGGAGCCAAAACTCATTTGACTACCTGCATCAGCTACAAATAAAGTGAAAAATCAAAACTTCACCGGAATAGCTTATCAGGAGTTGGAAGCAAGACCAAGCCATGTCTTGACATGCGTGTGCAGGCAGAAAATTAGGGAAGCAAGAACAAATGCAAAGAACGCCATTGTCTGCAGTATTTGTGCACAGTGCACTCACTCATCCAAAACTCAGGAAGCCTCCTAAAAGATGATGTCCTTAACAAAAGTATTTATTTATTTATTTATTTATCACATACTGCGGACCAAACATGGTCCAAGCAGGAGAGGCACGGTATAAAAGAAAGTACAAAAAAAACTGACCCTTGACAACATTGGTATTGACAGAACACGCACAAAAAAGAAAAAAAAAACGAACAATGAATACTTATACAAAGCTAAATGGGGTGAAATCATGCTTCAAAAGACGCATCGACACAGAAAGCAATGCAGGTAATTCCATCAGTGTCGACACCTGTACCATAAACTGAAGCTGACATTTAATTTGTGGCTTACCTTGAGAAAGAAATTTTTCTCCCTCAGGAATCTGAAATAAAACTGTAGCAATGAGAAGTGTCTACTCACAGCGCTTCCTGAGCTGTGTCTTGCACATTTTATTTACCTGCACTACAATGCATACCCGCACGATGGCTGCTTTCGTGTTCAGTATCAAGAAAAATTGTACAGGGACTCCTGTCATAGTAATACCTGCGTCACTTCAATACACACTAGAGGTGGATTAGTTTTTGGAGCTTACCTTGACAACCGGACAAAGGCACAAGACCAGACCAATGCAAAGCCAAGCTGTTCAGATGACATTATTGTTGCTCTCTAAGCAAACTCATAAATGCTGCTGTGATGGAGTTCTTGCTTCCTCGGTCAACAGTCTTGAAAGGCAAAGAAACTTGTGAAATATTAGCAAAACCTCCCTGCAGCTAACATAAAAAGGACTCGATATGTTAAACCTATAACAATTTCCTGGAATGCGCTGAAGCATGTGTATCGGGGGGGCGGGGGGCAGACATGATGTGTATGTGTGGCAGATGTGATAATCTATATATATGGATATGTGCTCATCGAAATAAACATTGTTGAAAGTCAGCGCTCGTTCTGTCATCCTCTTCTTCTGTGTTCCGGTCATGTGGTTTACACTGTTAACCTATAATAGAGAAGACAACGTTCATCACACCGGACTGCCTCTTCGAGTGGAAGGTGATGCCATTTGCCCTCTGCTCAGAACCAGGGACGCTCCAGCGAGTAATGGATACGAACTGGCAGGTTTAAGTCGAACATTTGTCCAGTATACTTATAAAACGTTGTTCATTGCCTTCAAGCTTTCAAGAACGCCTGCAAATTCCTCGGACTCTACTGAAAGCAATCAAGTCATCAGAGCTAACACTGAAACCAGAGAAGGGCCACTTCGCCTACGAGGAGCTGCTGTTCCTGGGTCATATCGTAAGCAAGGATGGAGTGCACACAGACCCGCAGAACCCAGCTGCGATGGATAGAAAGTTTTTCGCAGATTCCTTAGACAGTACCCTTATTACCGAGTGTTTGGCAGGAATATTTCCCGCGTCGCGGAACCTTTGACCTAACCTATATAGGCTGGCACGCTCTTTAAATGGCAAACACCGCAAGCAGAAGCATTCAAACTTAAGTGGCGCTTATAGCCCCCTCTCCTTGGCCCCTTTGATGAAACTGCCGAGACTGAAGTTCATATAGATGCAAGCAGCTTGGGCTTAGGAGTGGTGCTTGTGCAGAAAAGTGACGGACAGGAGAAAGGTATCGCGTACTCAAAATTTTCCCTAGCGAAAGCCGAAGCCAACTATTCGATGACCGAAAAAGAATGTCTCGCATTCATCTGCACCGCATCGCAATATCGTACCTCCTTGTACTGAAGACCGTTCAAAGTTGTGAGCGATCACCATGCTCTGTGCTGGCTCGAACACTTGAAAGATCCGTGCAGCCCCCTACCTCAGTGGAGTCTGGGGCTTCAGGAATTCGACATCGCTGCTGTGTACAAGTCTGGCCACAAGCATTCTGACGTAGACTGCTTAATATGAGCTCCGGCCGAAGCGCCGCCTAACGAGGATGATGACGACGCCTTCGTGGGGCTGGTATGTCAGTGAACCGGGTTTGCTCAAATCTCTAGTCTCAGTTCTGCACAATGGAATCTCAGAAACTGTAATCGCCGCCTGATGGGGCCAATCCCCCTTTTGGGTATGCGCCATTTTGATGAGGACAACAACAAAAAAGCGCCCGCAAATTTGTACAACAGCAGTGCTCAGACCTGAGTAGCGAAATCTGATAGACTACGTGGGAAACAAAGACCGTTCTTCCTACTGTTTTGTTCAGACGTCAATTGTCATCCTTCGCATTACACAATAATATCCTCGCAAAGAAAAACTTTCCATCCTACAAGTTCGCAACTCTCGTCGTGTCCAAAAACCTGAGAGAGTAAACTCTGCAGGCGTTCAACAATGAGGCGACAGCAGGTCATATCGGCCTTGCAAGCATGTTGCCCCGAATTCTGGAGAAGTATTATTGGCCACGGTTACATTCGGACGTTGCCCATCCCGTCAAAACATGCCGTGTCTCAGCAACGCAAGACATCCCGGATGCGGCTTTCTAGTCTACTGAACCCCTCACCATCCCGACTAAGTACTTTCAAGAAGTAGGGAAGAAACTCCTAGGCCCTTTCCCAACTACATCGACGGCAACAGGTGAAGAATAGTGGCCGCCAATTACAGGACTCGTCACGCCGAAGCAAAGTAGTGACGGAAGTTGCAAAGTTTTTCGTCGAACAAATTTCCCTGCGACACGGCGCTCCTGAAGTGCTCATCATGGACTGCGAACAACATTTACGGCGGAGCTCACGCAAGCAATTTTGAACTACAGCTAAACGAGCCAGTAGAGGACAATGTTTATCATCCGCAGGCTTACAGAACATCTTAACAAAACCATCGCATACATGATTGCCATGTACGTAGGCGCTGAACACAAGAACTGGGACACCACCCTGCCTTATGTGATCTTCGCCTACAACACCGCCGTCCGGAAGACTATCAGTTCGACCCCATTGCATCTTGCTTATGGCACGGGAGCGGGCGACAGAGCTTGACGCGATGATGCCGCAAGTGACGAAGGACGACAGTGTTGACATGGCCGCCTACTTTCACCGTGCAGAGGAAAACCGACGGCTAGCCTGGCTGCGCATTAAGAACCAGCAACGAACCGACTCCGGACGCTACAACTTATGGCGATGCATCGCGTAGTACAAGCCGGCAGACCAAGTCTGGGATTGGAAGCCGACTCGCCGCCGTAGACTCAAGGAAAAGGTTTACGTCAATAATTTGGCTGGTACAAATTTTCTTTGCCGAGTCGGGCTATAGGGCTACGAGGTTATTCCCTACGGCTTGACAACATTCCAGCGGTAAACTGCTTTTTACAGTAAGAAAACGTTCAGATTTCCCTTCTTCATCTATAAAACGCTGTTTTTCTGTTGTTTCGCTTTCTTTTCTACTGAAATATGCTACTTTCAAGACTATACGCAATGTTACGTCAGTCCATGTTACCTAAGTTTTACTTCAAAGAAACGTGAGCTCACCTTTTCATCTCCAAAACACAGTTTTCCATTGTTTCCACTGTTTCCGGTTGAAATAGACAACTTTCATACAATTTCAGATTGTCTGACACAGTTATGTATGGTTTACCTTTCGTTTTCTTTGGTAAAACGTTTAGGTTTGGCATTTACAACTCCTAAGTGCTGTTTTTCGCATTTTCCCAGCGTTTCTAGTTGATATGGTCTACTTTCAAAAGCCACTGAGGTGTTGCATATACGTTTCTATGGTTAACGCGTTTTTCAATAACAAAACGTTATATTCCACTTTCCCTGTTCCTAAATGCTGTTTCCTGTTGTTTCCCACTGTTTATGTTTAAATATGCAACCTTCATACAATTAACTATTTGAAGACGAGTGTGAATTGTTAACATTGTTTTGCATGGCGCCTTAGTGTCTCTAAAATATGTGGCACAGACATATGAAACTTCTTACGTCTGAGAATGCGAAAGCATTATAACGACTCCGTCATGAGCCATGAGTACGACTGTGAATCATGATATTTGCGCTGCAGAATGTATTAATTATGAGTCATAAAATATGGTTTCGAGTCATGCCTATAGAGAAAGCTACGTTCCATCTTTCATGATTATACTTGTTGTGGAATCTTTTCCTAGCCGAGCAGCAGGAAGAAAACATAAAACAAGAAGAATTTGGTGACGTGAGCTAAGAGAAATCACATGACTTAATATGAAAACAAAGCAATGGAGGACGTGAAGGACTCCTTGCTTTGCAAGTGTTTGCACTGATATGACAACTAAGGAAGTTTCCTAATTTTTTCGGTAAAGGCGCGAAGACAACAAAAAGCGCACGTAGCATCACGCTCTTGAAGACATAACGCAAAAAAGACGGGGACAACTAACACAGATGTAGACAGGACAGCGCCTGTCCCGTCTACCACTGTGTTAGTTGTCCCTGTCTTTTTTTTGCTATGTCTTCAAGAAACTGCTACCAACTAGCCCAAACCAAAGGTCTGTTGCAGCATCACTCTCGAGTGCTAAATATGGGTCAAGTAATCAGATGATTTATATCAGCCGATAGGCGTGGGACAGTCACAAATTCCCATATTCTCCGCAAATCATGTGGGCCCAACGTCTAACTTAGACAAACTAGCTAAAATTGTGGCTCAGAAAGCATTTATTACGAGAATATCATTGCGCTTGAAACTGTGATGTAACATTGGCAAAGGTACTGTGAGATAGGCCCCAACATTTTAGACTAGCTTGATAAGTTGGTTTTCAAACTATTTGCTAATGTCGCCAGAATTGATCATCTAACTTCCTTTGAAAGCACGCGTAGTAATCGTCACGATATCGCGTCCTTTTTTAGTTGCCAAAAACAGCACTCTGACAACTGCGAATACGGAGCACCTTGTTGTAATTGCCATAAGGTAGCGTACAGAACGACACTAACTGCATTTATTCATTATTACGAGATACAGTCAACAGACTTTAAAGAAGCAACCCTATCGTGCTCCTTATTTGTGGGCCCTTGTGGTCATTTTGTGTGTGCCGTCGCACCCCTGATTCCTCATTTTCTCTTTCTCGATGATACAATATCCGTAGATCTTAAAAGGCGCACTCATTTTCATAAAACCACTGCGCTAACGTCAAGGCTTAGAAGATGGGCGCTTGTAATTAATGGCTTTTCTTACGCTTTTTTCGCGGCACTTTACATCAGTACCGGGTGGCATTTCACGTAATATAGTAGCTTGTAAGTGTATGTTAAAAGCTACCTAAAATCATCACCAAAACGAGTAAGTATTACTTTGACCTTGTGAGGCCCCGAAGGTCATCTATTCCCTCTGAGGGAGGAGGAAGAGAAGACGCGGTGGGGCATCGAGAAGAGCTCAAGGTCATTCACCAGAACCCGGTGAACTCGGGAGTTGCAGCCTGGAGAGTAGACCATTTGCTCTAAAAAGCACATGTGAGTTAATAGAGGCACCAACTGAGGGATTAGTAATTAGGCTAGCTGTACAGTGCATGCACGCGAGTGAGGATCTGAAACGCGAGCCGCGAATCGGACCCGTTAACGTAGTCGGGTTGTATTACAGGTGGAGCTTAAGTGGCTTTCAACTTTGACTTCTTTTATCTCGCACATACTCTTTAGTAAGTAGTCGTAAGCAGCTACATCACGTGAAAGACCGCCTGGCACAGGTATAAAGCGCTGCTTAATCTAACCGAACTAACATGACTATGTGTCCTAGTGGTTGCATGTCACGGTCGGAATCCAAGAGTCTCAAAGGTTGCTGTAATGTATGGGTTTGGGCAAGCTGGTAAAACATAGCGAACACAATTGCGCTGAAGACGGGGACAGGAAAGAACACCGACAAGCGCTAACTTAAAACAAAATTTTATTAGAAAGAATTGTTCGCATATAAAGAAAAAAGGGGTTACAAACAAAAGGTTGATAGCAAGCGAATCCACGTCGCGTGGCTCAGATACTCCATCTCTTTTTGTGAGAGAGCTATCGATGGCGTGCTTACATAGTTCAAATATATTTTATTAATTTCTAGCCGCTCTAATATCTCCCATGTGATTTGCACAGGGCGTCTGACAGAAATTACAACATTGTCAATCTCTGGAGCAGAATAGCCGCGCTCCTTCCTTGAAATAGCATTCAGAGATTTATCCCCAGTGTTTCATGCTTCTGACAAAGTTTCTTGCATCTTCACGCAGATTAAACTAGCTAAACGTGGACGATGTATTCTTGATAAGGTTATAGACTAAGTGTTTACAATTGTTCCTGAGACCGCTGTGACGAATTAAAAAACCCTCAACACCACCGACAGGTGCTCTGGCGGGCCGGAAAGATCGTGGCGGCACATGAAGTCCTGGAGTGACAGTTCCACTCTACAATGCGAGGAAAGTAGGCAAGAAAAGTTTTTTCTTCTGCTCACGCCAGGACGACCTTCAGAACCTTTTTTTTTCTGTTGACGTCAAAGACGTTTTTATTCGCTACCACATGAACGTTTTCTGCAGTGTTTTGGGGAGCGCATTCTTTCGCTTCGTGCTGTTACCTTTTCGTGCTATGGCCCCTCTTATCTATTCCTTCTTTCACTCTCACCTTCCTTCCATCCTTGAAGGTGGGGTTGAGGTGTTCAATAAGAAGCAAGACTAACAATGCACCTTCTCTTTCTGCAAGATCAAGGTGTTTCTATTTAGGAAAGACACAGTATGCCAAATCCTGTGCCACTGTTTCAGGGCTTGATTGCCAAGCAAGCCCAGGCCAAATCATGCTACACTGTGCCTTCGTACATCTTAACTGGTTCAAGTTGGGTTAAATCGCAACACATTTTGGTCTCACCGTGGTATCTCAGTGGTTATGGCATTCGATGCGGCTCTTAGGAAAGCTGGGTAGTCACTCCCTAGGCATGCCTGTCCAGCGTTCCCAAGAGAAGCATCGAATGCCATAACCACTGAGCCACCATGGTACTGATTTTGCATCGAGGAGCAAGATATGGCTGCTGTGCACTAGGCTACTTCAGAGGACGCTAAACAATTCCAGGTGGTCAAAATTTCAGGAATCCTTTACTGGCACGTTCTTTATAGCTTGAGTAGCTTTGGAATGGCAAATCCTGTATAGCGAAGCAGGAAAGTGTTCTACCTGATGGCACTACCAGGTCTTCCCGCCGTATAACTGCCGCTGTCGTAGGCGGCTGTCAGCAACAATTGTCATTGGTCGACATGGTCATGACGTATAAGCCACATGATATATCGCGAGATTTTCAAACACTCCACCTTCAAATAAACCTAACGCATTATACGCATTATGGCGTGTTAAATTCAAAATTCGCTAGGCAACCCTCTAATGGGATATATGAAAAAAATATATGCAAATGAATAAATTCTATTCGGGTTCGAAACGAGGTCTTATGCTACCAGGCGTGCACGCAACGAATAGATCATGAAGGACCGTTGGTACCGGGTGTATAAGAAGGGCACCTAGTAAGCGCGTTTCGGTTTGAGATGGCAGGGCTGGGAAAAAAAACTAAATTTCAGAAACATCTGGTTTTTAACCTTTTTCCAAGGCACAGAAAAAAGTAAACAAGCCATTGAGCAAGATGGCTTTGGAAAAATTCGAAACTTTTTGATAGTCGGTGAAATTGATAGCTGCCTACAAATAGAAACGAACACCAGGAAAGTTGTAGAACACTCATTTTATTGAATTTTACCGGGGTTTTGTTGCTATTCGGGTTATTATATTTTCGTTGTTATTCGATTTAGCTATAGAAGATTCATGGGAAATGGTTAATCTACTGAAACAGCCTAGTATGAGAACATGCTGCGTTTTCGTTTTTCGATCGTTACAGCACGTCCGTCCGTTCCACGCTGCGAGGTATGAAGAGATCGGGGCTATATTGTTTTGCACTGTTTTGTTTTGCATATGAGAACGCGGCTGCGCGAAAGAACAATAATGCTAAGAGCACAGTTTATGACTTATATAATGTAAACTCCGCTGATCAGTTGCGTAATAGCACAATGGATTTTATATGTGAGGAAAAAATTGTGTAATAAGACAATTGACAACTGTTGTTCAGTGCGAGCATTTGGCAACAACCAATATATCGTCTTTTCTTTCAGAAACGAGTTACGGTCACTAACTGTAGAACATGTTGGTATTGCAGGCAAAAACTGTGGTTGGCAGATCAATTACAAATCTGCTCACTTCGCAGTATATTTCTTTCCCTGCTAGACGATTATTACCGTCACATCCTCCATGGGAATCAGTTTTAAAACTTATGTCTATGAACCAATATACAGATAATGCTCTATTTTTGAAGATTTGTAAATGCCGTTAGGTTACATATTCCTTCACTGAGAACTATTGAGAAATAACTCCATAAACCTTAAAAGCACACAAAATGAAGGGGAAAAGAAAATAGCTGAAACTCGACATGAACACATAGGAAAACCTAGGAAGATGCAAAGACAAAAATATCGCCAAAACGCCTTGCCCCATCTTCGGTTTAATGAAACAAAAAGATGAACTCTAAAATGTCGAATAAACGTTAAAGAAAAAGAACATCACTGACAATTGACAATTTTCACGTCTTTACCAGAACAAAGCAGGCCAACACACACGAAAAAGGTCAGCGCTATTTGTTCTATTGCTTACTTGATAAAATGTCATAAACATAAACATTTATAGAGAAATATCGTAAACTATGAACTGCACATTAAAATTAACTCCGTAAAAAGGATACATTTCGTTAAGTACCCGATTTAAGGAAAGGCGAGACAAACGTGAAACAGGGCAAGAAAAATCGTCTGATGTAAGAAGTTCGTTTGAACGTAGATATGAAAAAGAACTAAGAAGAAAAAACAAAAACACAACAACCTGGGTAGACCTTATTCCTTATGTTGAATGCAAAAATGAGATGTCATGTGAATTGCACATATTTCAATAAAGGAAACAAATTAGGACCGAAAATATGCGAGCCAAAAAAATACGCAGGAGGGAAAAGGAGGCACAAAAACAAGGCCAGACCTTTCTTCAATAATACTGTTCGAATTCTCTACCGCTGTCATTTCAGATGCTGCTCATCAAGCTGGGCATTATGTTCAATTTATAACGAATCAATACGAGATTCGGTCGTCTATGTCTCTCTAACCTATTTTGGCTCTTGGTGTGCACACAGCCGAACTTCTCACGTGCGGCAGTGTAGGGTGAAACGTCCAGACGACAATATGCAACTGAAGTGGAAATGCTGGTAAGCCAAAAGTTGCCTCCACCATTTCGAAGGTGAGATATGATTTGCCGACTGTCATGGGCTTTGTAGAGAAGGTGCCTGCTCGGGGAGATTGGGAAACAATTTTCGCATGTTCAAATCAAGGTACTCCGCAACTTCCGCTGTTTAGTAAAAAGCAACTGCTGCACGCCCTGCTGTCTTAAAGACCGGAATCTACGTCTCGAATCAAGTAAATTCGCAGCTGAAAGTGCCTAACGAAGTGCCTATGACGCATTATTTCTTTCGCAGTTTCTTTGTCGCTCGTACTTTCTGCTTTCGTAAATACTCAACCAAGAGTTCTTGAAGCAAAATACCTCAAATTTGACCACAGAACTTGCAAGTTGAGTCGAGCTCAACATGTCAGCAGTGTTTATTAAATCTTTCCAAGTAGATTTTCACCTCAAATGGTTGTTCTGGCTTTCTACAATACCCTCACTTTATTGAGAAACGCAGGTTTTGCAAATATTCTTTATTTTTAGGATGCTTTCAAGATACATAACAATGCGTACTCAGCGTGTTTCAGCATGCAGTTTCAGGCTAGCTTGACTTTCTTCGGAGCACTCTTGCTGCTTCTTTGCAAAGTGAAGTAGATATAGTACTTGATAATTCTTAGGTATAAGATCAGAAAATTTTCTTCTTATTATTTTTTTGAAGAGTCATAAGCCTAAATATGTCCCAGAAAAGCAAGTGAGGTGCTTGGGCACAGCCTTCCAACGTAGTAACTGTGGGGTATTGTTGTAAAAGCGTACGTGCTGCTTTCACGTTGCTGGCAGTCCCTTTCACTAAGGCAGAAACATTCTGCTTTCGAAGAGTTTGTACTATGTTGGATATTTCTCCTGCTATACTCAGTAAAGAAAACTACAGAACCGTGTCAAAAATACGACAAAATGTTCTGTAACTCTTTTGTAAATGTCAGATTTTTCTGTAGTTCTGTAGTACTTTTCTCTAGTTTTGTAGTTTTTTGATAGTATATTTCTGTTGTCTGTAATTTCATAGCCCTTTTCTGTTGTAACTACATACATTTCTGATGTTACTACACAAAGTTCTATGGTCACAACAGATTTCCCGTCGAAAACCGCACAGAAATTTTGTCGTAACAACAGAAATTGTTATGTAGTTTTTTTCCGTCTGGGATATCCCTACTGAAAAAACTGTAAGGGGCAATAACCTCACATTTTCTCACACATTCTCACTCCATTCACATAAGAAATCACGTACAATTCACATATAATTGCATAAGTTCTCATAGTTTCTTGTACATTATCATAAATTATGTACGATATTTTATGATAATGATATGCACCGTATGAGACTCTATGCGATTAAATAAGATTTTATGAGGTTATTGCAATTTAGAATTTTTTGTTTTTCAGTAGGGATGCTCTGCATTGTATCTTTCTTCCCGAACTTCCACGGCACTATGAAACTATGCATCGGATGATGTCAAAACAATTGCGCAAGATTTACGTAACCACTGTTGCGAGCAAATTGTAACGATTTTGCTATCATAAAAAGCGTCATGCATGTTTTTTATATGAAAGTAATTGAGGCAACAGTTACGCACGAAGTAAGCAGTGAGGAAAGAAGTGTGCGGTTTCAATACAGCTCTACATCTTGATCTTTATATATAATTGATATTTTTCATAATAGTCATCATTTACAGAAAAACTAGCTTTTCTTTTTATTGCGAAAGCAATACTACTTTCACTTTCAAGCCTTTGCGGTGCGACGGCCGTGTACATGAAATGACCTTTCGCATGACCTCTGTGTGACGTCACGCCTCAAAGCTGGGCGACCAACTCGCGCCGTCCGTGAGAGACGGCAGTGCGCATGAACGGCGGCCTAACTCCCGCTCTCTCCGCCAGGAGCGCCGCAGGTGTTGTGACGTCACGCCTCAAAGCCGGGCGACCAACTCGCGCCGTCTGTGAGAGACGGCGGTGCGCATAAACGGCGGCCTAACTCCCGCTCTCTCCGCCAGGAGCGCCACATGTGTTGTGACGGTATACAGCTCTATGACAGTAGCATTGATAATGGCGGTGCATTTAGTTGATAATAATGATGAGAGCAAACGTAATGCACCGTATGCAGCACCAAAACTCCAGCTTTCGCATTTCTGCAGTGTAGATTCCACAGTGCTCTCAATGTTTTATATTCCAGCCTTTGCAATTTCAGCAAGTGTTACATCCCTAGTTGGGCTGCATATGACTTACTAGCCTGTCTTTAGAATGTGTGCTTATGTTAGAATAATAGTAATATAAAACGAATTAGCAGAATGATGAAGCTTTGCTAAAGCGCTATCACCTCTATTGTTAGCGCAGCTGAAGACGCCTCCTTTATTTTTCGATCGTTACAGCACGTCCGCCCGTCCCACGCTGCGAGGTATGAAGAGATCGGGGCTATATTGTTTTCCACTGCTTTGTTTTGCATACGAGAACGCGGCTGCGCGAAAGAACAATAATGCTAAGAGCGCAGTTTATGACTTATATAATGCAAACTCCCCTGATCAGTCGCGTATAGCACAATAGATTTTATATGTGAGGAAAAAATTGTGTAATAAGACAAGTGACAACTGTTGTTCAGTGCGAGCATTTGGCAACAACCAATATATTCTTTTCTTGCAGAAACGAGTTACGGTCACTAACTGTAGGACATGTTGGTATTGCAGGCAATAACTGCAGTGGCAGCATCAATTTCAAATGTGCTCACTTCGCAGTATATTTATTTCCCTGCTAGACGATTATTACCGTCACATCCTCTGTGGGAATCAGTTTTAAAACTTATGTCTATAAACCAATATACAGATAATGCTCTAGTTTTGAAGATTTGTAAATGCCGTTCGGTCACATATTCCTTCACTGAGACGTATTAAGAAATAACTCCATAAACCTTAAAAGCATACAAAATGACCGGGAAAAGAAAATAGCTGAAACTCGACATGAACACATTAGGAAAACCTAGGAAGATGCAAGACAAAAATATCGCCAAAACGCCTAGCCCCATCTTCGGTTTAATGAAATAAAAAGATGAACTTTAAAATGTCGAATAAACGTTACAGAAAAAGAACATCACTGACAATTTTCACGTCTTTACCAGAACACTGCAGGCCAACACACACGAAAGAGGTCAGCACTATTTGTTCTATTGCTTACTTGATAAAATGTCATAAACATAATGCTCCCATTGGTTTAACAAAAAAGGAGCCGCTTAATGAATGTATCTGAATATACCTTAAAAGCGCAGAAATATGTCCAATACTTAATACTACATGGTTTATTTATAGAGAAATGTCATAAACTATGAACTGCCCATTAAAATTAACGCCGTAAAAAGGATACATTTCGTTAAGTACCCGATTTAAGGAAAGGCGAGACAAACGTGAAACAGGGCAAGAAAAATCGTCTGATGTAAGAAGTTCGTTTGAACGTAGATATGAAAAAGAACTAAGAAGAAAAAACAAAAACACAACAACCTGGGTAGACCTTATTCCCTATGTTGAATGCAAAAATGAGATGTCATGTGAATTGCACATATCTCAATAAAGGAAACAAATTAGGACCGAAAATATGCGAGCCAAAAAAATACGCCGGAGGGAAAAGGAGGCACGAAAACAAGGCCAGACCTTTCTTCAATAATACTGTTCGAATTCTCTACCGCTGTCATTTCAGATGCTGCTCATCAAGCTGGGCATTATGTTCAATTTATAGCGAATCAATACGAGATTCGGTCGTCTATGTCTCTCTAACCTATTTTGGCTCTTGGTGTGCACACAGCCGAACTTCTCACGTGCGGCAGTGTAGGGTGAAACGTCCAGACGACAATATGCAACTGAAGTGGAAATGTTGGTCAGCCAAAAGTTCCCTCCACCATTTCGAAGGTGAGATATGATTTGCCGACTGTCATGGGCTTTGTAGAGAAGGTGCCTGCTCGGGGAGATTGGGAAGCAGTTTTCGCATGTTCAAATCAAGGTACTCCGCAACTTCCGCTGTTTAGTAAAAAGCAACTGCTGCACGCCCTGCTGTCCTAAAGAGCGGAATCTACGTCTCGAATCAAGTAAATTCGCAGCTGAAAGTGCCTAACGAAGTGCCTATGACGCATTATTTCTTTCACAGTTTCTTTGTCGCTCGTACTTTCTGCTTTCGTAAATACTCAACCAAGAGTTCTTGAAGCAAAATACCTCAAATTTGACCACAGAACTTGCAAGTTGAGTCGAGCTCAACATGTCAGCAGTGTTTATTAAATCTTTCCAGGTAGATTTTCACCTTAAATGGTTGTTCTGGCTTTCTCCAATACCCTCACTTTATTGAGAAACGCAGGTTTTGCAAATATTCTTTATTTTTAGGATGCTTTCAAGATACATAACAATGCGTACTCAGCGTGTTTCAGCATGCAGTTTCAGGCTAGCTTGACTTTCTTCGGAGCACTCTTGCTGCTTCTTTGCAAAGTGAAGTAGATATAGTACTTGATAATTCTTAGGTATAAGATCCGAAAATTTTCTTCTTAGTTTTTTTTTGAAGAGTCATAAGCCTAACAATGTCCCAGAAAAGCAAGTGAGGTGCTAGGGCACAGCCTTCCAGCATAGTAACTGTGGGGTATTGTAAAAGCGTCCGTGCTGCTTTCACGTTGCTGGCAGTCCCTTTCACTAAGGCAGAAACATTCTGCTTTCGAAGAGTTTGTACTATGTTGGATATTTCCCCTGCTATACCCAGTAAAGAAAACTACAGAACCGTGTCAAAAACACGACAAAATGTTCTGTAGCTCTGTCGTAAATGTCAGATGTTTCTGTAGTACTTTTCTCTAGTTCTGTAGTTTTTCGGTAGTATATTTTTGTTGTCTGTAATTTCATAGCCCTTTTCTGTTGTAACTACATACATTTCTGATGTTACTACACAAAGTTCTATGGTCACAACAGGTTTCCCGTCGAAAACCGCACAGAAATTTTGTCGTAACAACAGAAATTGTTATGTAGATTTTTTTCCGTCTGGGATATCCCTACTGAAAAAACTGTAAGGGGCAATAACCTCACATTTTCTCACACAATCTCACTCAATTCACATAAGAAATCACGTACAAGTCGCATATAATTGCATAAGTTCTCATAGTTTCTTGCACATTATCATAAATTATGTATGATATTTTATGATAATGATATGCACCGTATGAGACTCTATGCGAATAAATAAGATTTTATGAGGTTATTGCCCTTTAGAATTTTTCGTTTTTCAGTAGGTATGCTCTGCATTGTATCTTTCTTCCCGAACTTCCACGGCACTATGAAACTATGCATCGGATGATGTCAAAACAATTGCGCAAGATTTACGTAAGCACTGTTGCGAGCAAATTGTAACGATTAAGCTATCATAAAAAGCGTCATGCATGTTTTTTATATGAAAGTAATTGAGGCAACAGTTACGCACGAAGTAAGCAGTGAGGAAAGAAGTGTGCGGTTTCAATGCAGCTCTACATCTTGATCTTTATATATAATTGATATTTTTCATAATATGCATCATATACAGAAAGACCAGCTTTTCTTTTTATTGCGAAAGCAATACTACTTTCACTTTCAAGCCTTTGCGGTGCGACGGCCGTGTACATGAAATGACCTTTCGCATGACCTCTGTGTGACGTCACGCCTCAAAGCTGGGCGACCAACTCGCGCCGTCCGTGAGAGACGGCGGTGCGCATGAACAGCGGCCTAACTCCCGCTCTCTCCGCCAGGAGCGCCGCAGGTGTTGTGACGTCACGCCTCAAAGCTGGGCGACCAACTCGCGCCGTCTGTGAGAGACGGCGGTGCGCATAAACGGCGGCCTAACTCCCGCTCTCTCCGCCAGGAGCGCCACAGGTGTTGTGACGGTATACAGCTCTATGACAGTAGCATTGATAATGGCGGTGCATTTAGTTGATAATAATGATGAGAGCAAACGTAATGCACGGTATGCAGCACCAAAACTCCAGCTTTCGCATTTCTGCAGTGTAGATTCCACAGTGCTCTCAATGTTTTTTATTCCAGCCTTTGCAATTTGAGCAAGTGTTACATCCCTAGTTGGGCTGCATATGACTTACTAACCTGTGTTTAGAATGTGTGCTTATGTTAGAATAATAATAATATAAAACGAATTAGCAGAATGATGAAGCTTTGCTAAAGCGCTATCATCTCTATAGTTAAGCGCAGCTGAAGACGACTCCTTTATTGTTTTTCGTCTCCATTTCAGCACGCAACATGGGCGATGCAAAATGCGTTCATATTCGGTGCAGATTGCATTTCCAGTATTTCCACTGTTGTTCTTCTATGAGAACCAAGTTATTGCCATGTAACGTTTTGGTCGCTACTAGCTAAGGCTTTCTTGTTAGAAGGTTTTCGGTTTTATAGGAAAGGGGGGAGGTGGTAGGGGTCGGTTGTGGCTCTACAGTGGCATGCCGGATGCTTCAGAATGTTGCTCTCAGCTCGCGACCACCGATGACATTTATATAATATTTCTCAATGACTTTGAAGTAGAGCGTGGCTGACAGCTTGGGTCTAGTGTAGGCATATTTTTTGCAACTGCTGAGTTCTTTTTCGGTTTTGTGAGCAAATTGGCCCCTTAGCGAAGTTTTCCAGAGTGGTCTGTCTTTAACCCCTGCGCTTGACATCCGCGCTTTATCTCAACACGGAATGTTTGGCAAAAAATGTATGTTCCGCTGCCCTTCCCGACATTTCGTAGAGAGCACGCGTAGTAAATTGGCACTTGTATACATCCTGCTGAAATAATTTTAAGCTGCGAAATTGAAGCTACTTTGGAGGTGAAGCCTGACGTCGTCCATCCGGCACGTCGCGGTTGGTGGTGATTGGAAGGTATGAAGTATCACGTCATATACAATGTCATGAGCGCGCACTAACGTCCTCACGCGAGGTTACAAACCATTAAGGAACTACTAGATTAGCTTTTCGTGCCCCTGCATTAGACCACTGTATGCAATCGCCGCCGCCAAATAATCAGCTGCTGACTTGCCAGATTTAATTAAGCGCTGTACATTAGATGTCTTGAATCCTTTCGCAGATCAGTCTAAGCAATATTACGCGGCAGGTATAACGAGAAACCACAAGCCTGTTTTCTTTCTTTCTGTTTATGAAAACAAAACTCATAAGCTTGACTGGACCAAATACATGTTTGAAAGTAGAGGGTTTAAACACATGGACGCTTTAGCGATGAAAACAGCAAGTAGGGTGGCTCTATGCCGGCGGCGCTGGCGTCGAGGCACCCTATATAGCGACAAAAAGAAAATTAGATTGCCGCACGAATGATGGCGAGAACTGTATTGTTTAGCTTGGTGCAATCAGTTTTATTTTCCCTCCAGGAACAACCATAGTTTTTCAAAGAGAAAAAATGTAGGTGAGACAGGGGCTAGTTCTTCCATTATGTGTTCCATAACAGAGGAACTATGAATCCCTCCTTGCTTGTTTATCTTTCTTCATTGCCGAAGTGCGAGGGGGCAGCCGAAGGAGAATATATTGTCGCGTAAACAGCGACCCTTACAGATGCGTCCGAGGTCCAAGGCGTGGCAAAGGTTCAGGAGTAGTTGAAGCAAAGCACGTCCGTTCGGCCAGGCAAACCGCGCTTCTTCTTCCTCTCACACTTCTGCGCTTCTTTGTCGTCAACGCATGCTACATTAGCCCTTTCATGATGTTGTGACCTTTCTGAGAGCTTTGGCGAAGTGTGCACTTAGAATTGAATAATCAGCGCCAGTGTCGACTAGAGCAGTGACGTCTACGCCATCAACGGAGATCTGCAGGTCGGCAGTTTGTTGTGTCGGGCGGCGACAGCTTCGTGGGGTTCGGTCTCGACTTCGATGCTCTGAAGGAGTGGTGGGGCGATTGTAAATAACTGCTCTTTAACACCTTGCATCAAAAGGCGCACTTTTTTCTCTTCCGACATGGTTGGGTCCGCGCGTCGAAAGAGTCGCTTCATCTCTTCGGCGTAGGCCGTAACAGTTTCATTCGGATGTTGTATACGGCTATTTAAAAGCAGTTGCGCTTTTTTTTTGCGAAGCGTGTTGGTAAACATACGCAAGAATTCTGCCTTGAATGTGTCCGACGTTCGGAGTCCGGCTTCTTGATTTTCGAACCATGTCCTCGCAGAATCCTCCAGTGCGAAGTAGACATGGCGAAGCTTCGAGTCAGCGTTCCAGGCGTTGAAGGCAGCCACCCGGTCGAACTGCTCCAGCCAGTTTTTCAGCGTCCTCATGGAGCAGGCCGTGGAAATGTGGTGGATCCCGCTGTTCGTGGAGCAGGACAGGAGTTGTTGATACCGGGGGATTCATCGCGCTGACAGAAACGCTCCTTGTTGGTCTGTGGACAGGGAGAGGACCACACTCGGGAGGCAGACCTTGCAGTCGGCGGCTGCTCTGGTGTACTGGGGTCTCCACCTTAGGGGTGCGTCCTGGGCTTGTAGGGGGCGTCCGGCTCATGAAAATCGTACCCAGCACCTCCACCAGATGTCGCGTAAACAGCGACCCTTACAGTTGCGTCCGAGGTCCAAGGCGTGGCAAAGGTTCAGGAGCAATTGAAGCAAAGCACGTCCGTTCGGCCAGGCAAACCGCGCTTCTTCTTCCTCTCACACTTCTGCGCTTCTTTGTCGTCAACGCATGCTACAATATGTATATATATAGGTATATATATATATATATATATATATATATATATATATATATATAGGGGAGATGAGGGTGCTCATTATAATACGAGGCCAAGGAAAGCATCGGGGATCGTACTTTGCCTTTTTTATAACTTTTACTTCGATAATCACATAAATTAGTAATGTAATCCGTTTAGGGGAAAGAATTCAGCACAAAGTAGAAGGAAAAACAAAGTGCCGATGGTGGGTACCGAACCCACGACCTCCGAATATTGCGTCCGGTATTCTTCCAACTTAGCTACACCGGCCGCTGTGCCACCTGTTACTTTCTTGGGTATTAATGTTGTCTGTATACCAACCTTGAGACTGTTCACTAGCGCCACCCTCAACCATAGCGGTGGACGTAGATGTCCTGTGTTACTGCCAGCGTCACGTAGAACGTAACGCTGGAAGTTGTGGGTTCGGTTCCCACCATCGGCATGTTGTTTTTCCTTCTACTTTATGTTTGTTTCCCATAAACAGATTACATTACTAATTTATGTGATTATTGAAGTAAAAATAAAAAAAAACAAATACAGTACAATCCCCAATGCTTTCCTTGGCCTCTCCGACTGTTGGCTTCTTTCCTTCGTGTATTGTAACGACCACCCTAATTTCCCCTTCATTTATCTGCTTGTAGCTTACGGGTTCTCGGTTGTGGCAGTCTTGAAGCAATAGGTAGCGTAAGAGGGTTCTAGCACAGCTTTCGCCCTCGCTCTTGATCACGTTCTACGTGACGCTGGCGGTAACACAGGACGTTCCAGGTCTACCGCAATGGTTGAGGGTGGACGCACAAGGTTCGTATACAGACAACATTAATACACAAGAAAGTAGCAGGTGGGACAGCGGCCGATGTAGCTCAGTTGGAAGAGCCCCGGACGCGATATTCGGAGGTTGTGGATTCGGTTCCCACAATCGGCATGTTTAAGTCTTTCCTTTAAACAAATTACATTACTAATTTATGTGATAATCGAAGTAAAAATAAAAAAAGACAAAGTATAATCCCCAATGCTTTCCTGGCCTCGCCTACTGTTGGCTTCCTTCCTTCACACACACACACACACACACACACACACACACACACACACACACACACACACACACACACACACACACACACACACACACACACACACACACACACACACACACACACACACACACACACACACACACATATATATATATATATATATATATATATATATATATATATATATATATGAAGGAAAGAAGAAACAGTCGGCGATGCCAAGGAAAGCATTGGGGATTATGTTTTGTCTTTTTTTTATTTTTACTTGGATAATAACAGAAATGAGTAATGTAATCTGCTTAGGGGAAAGATAATTAAACACAAAGTAGAAGCGGGGGTCTCGGTTCTGGCAGTCTTGAAGCCATAGGTAGCATAAGAGGGTTCTAGCACAGCTTTCGCCCTCGCTCTTGATCACGTTCTACGTGACGCTGGCGGTAACACAGGACGTTCCAAGTCCGCCGCTATGGTTGAGGGTGGCGCTGGTGAACACTCTCAAGGTTCGTATACAGACAACATTAATACCCGAGAAAGTAGCAGGGGGGACAGCGGCCGATGTAGCTCAGTTGGAAGAGCACCGGACGCGATATTCGGAGGTCGTGGGTTCGGGCCCCACCATCGGCACGTTGTTTTTTCTTCTACTTTGTGTTTAATTATCTTTCCCCTAAGCAGATTACATTACTCATTTCTGTTATTATCCAAGTAAAGATTAAAAAAAAAAAGACATAAAACATAATCCTCAATGCTTTCCTTGGCATCGCCGACTGTTGGCTTCTTTCCTTCATGTATTATACCCTCATTTCCCCTTCATTTATATATATATATATATATATATATATATATATATATATATATATATATATATATATATATATATATATATATATATATATATATATATAATTGTAACAGGCTGCAAAGAAGACGAAGATGCGCTAGAGATCACGAAAGAGGAAGTGGTGCGCGCGTAGAGTGACAGAGAGCTGACTGCTGATATGGTGCCCCTGACGTCCCGTACGACCAGTTTTTCACCAAAGCCTTCAGCGTAACAAATTGGTGGAGGCTTGCTGGGTACGACTGACCTCATCAGCAACGGCTCTAACTCGGACCTCTTCGTAGTCGACGCCTTGCTGGTTTGCCACCTGCTAGCCCTGAGATGTCCCTGGACGGAAACGCCTGGCCCAGATCAGCACCGAGCACCTTCTGACCGCATTTACGTGAGCCTCGATCCTCGGGGGCGGTACCGGGGAGCATGTGGACGAATCGCGAACGCACTATCAACGCGTCAGCCGGTATAATAAGTGGGATGCGACCGCGCAACTGGCCAACGTTGTGTTCGCCCTCACAGATACGGCTCTTACGTGCTACGATAACCACGAAGACTCCTTCACGTCTTGGAGACGTTTCGTTGAAGAGCTCAGCAAGTGCTTCGGCGACACCACTGCAAAGAAGAAGTGTGCAGAACAGACATTGGCTCACAAAGCACAGCTTTCTAGAGAGTTCTGCACTCAGTACGTCGAGGCGGTCTTGTAGCTTTGTAAAGTCACCACACCTCGCACGTGCGGCGAGGACAAGGTCGGCCATTTGTTGAATCGCTTCGCCGAGAACATCTACACCTACCTGATAACTAAAGAAAACCTGACATCGGTATCGAACAGGATCGAGCATTGTCACAGCTTGGACGCTTCGCTACTTATACTACAGTGCCAGCTATTGATTCCACATTCACTAGTGACCTTGCCACTACTGTTCGTCAGATTGTGGGTGACCAACTCACCCGCTGTCAAGATCTAACTTGCCATCCCACTGAACAGTATCTACGTATCCGCTGCCTCAGCCCCTGTCAGTCAATGGAGCTCACTATGATGAGCGCTAGGTACTCCTGCAGTCTTGATAGTGCCTACCTTGTCATACTCCGTGATCGCAGCATGAAACACATGTGCACTCTACCGAGCCGCCGCCCGTCAACTTCGAGGAGGGCGTGACGTATAATTCTGTCCATATGGGCCCTCACAGCGATGATGTCTTCCCGAGGCGGACTTCTGTTTGTACAGGGTCTTGAATATTTGGGGGCTGTGATTTTAAAAATTCCTATGCAAAATCTACTACCTCATTCGAGCTGAAATAACGTTCACAAAGTAGAAAAATATCATCTACGTTAACTGATTAGTGATTCAACATCGGTACTTGCCTAGGTTTTCCGAAATCGAGGAAAAACTCCTCTCGGCGGCGTGCACAATTTTCGCAGAAGAGAGTCGAAAAGCTATTTTGACATGGTGGTTCATCTGTCGGGCAGCGAGGCAAGCGCGCCAACGGCCGGGATGGAGCTTGTCTCAATGCTTGACAGATGACTGAGCAGGAATGTCTAGTAGTGATCTCCGGCATCCAGTGGTTTCGGTTGTACTTATACGGTCGCCCATTTAGCATTGTAACCGACCATCACTCTCTCTGCTCGCTTGTCAACCTTCGGGATTCCAATGGTCGCCTCGCGCGATGGGCCCTTCGCCTTCAGGAGTATACCTTTGAGGTCGTGTATACGAGCGGCCGACGCCACGCTGACGCTGATTATCTAGCCACCTCTAGCCACCACTGAGTGTGACGCCGACAACGTCGAAGACTACATTTCGGTTGTGGTTGCAGAGTTTACTGACCTTCAAGTGTTTAGATCGGAACAGCAAAAGTATCCGGGCCTCACAACTCTCTACAACGTACCGCAGACCCGTTGAGGTGCCGGCTGGTTTTGTGTACGTGATGGTGTCCTGTGAAAAAATAACTATTCTTCGATGGGCCCACGTTTACTACTTGTAGTCCCCCAAAGCCTCTGTTCGTCTGGGTTGCGCGTACTGCACGACGATCAAACGTCTGGTCATCTCGGATCGGCTCGGACGCTCCGCCGCGCACAAGAACAATATTATTAGCCGCAGATGCGATCGACCATTGACAGATATGTGTCAAGTTGCACTTATAGTCAGCGCCATATACACTCTATATTTGCTACCGCTGGGCTGCTGCACCCTGTGCCGCCTCCCAGCGTGCTTTTTCAGCAAGTCGGTATCGATCTGCTGTGTTCATTTCCAAAGGCTTGCTTTGGCAACCGCTGGATTGCTGTTTGCACCAATTGCCTTACTCGGTTCTGTGAAACCGTGACTATCCCATCAGCTACAACCCATCAAGTCTCGCTGTTTCTACTCCGCTCAGTGACCTTACGCCATGGACCTACGCGGTTTATAAATGACAGGGGCCGTCAGTTCACGGCGGATGTTGTCGGGGAGTTCTTGAATCTATGTGCAACAAATTTTCGCCCCTCCACACCTTATTACCCGCAAACCAACAGCTTGACAGAGCGCGGAAACAGGACGTTGACAAATAAGATTTCAATGTACGTGGCTGCGGATCAAAAGAACTGAGACACAATCCTGCCTTTTGTCACATATGCCTTCAATACAGCCACTCATGAGACTACGGGTTAAAGCCCTTTCTTTCTTCTGTATGCCCGCCCTGTGACTGTACTAACTTCAACCATCCCTCTCTCACAACTTTTATAACCACTCATCCCCTTCCCCCAGAGCAGGGTAGCAAACCGGTTGCTGTTACGGGTTAACCTCCCTGCCTTTCCTCCTCATCTTCCTCCGCCCAGCACGCTACATCCTGCACACCACACTGTCATTCTCCCTAAGCGACGAACCCTGCGTCGCTGAAATCTTGTTTCTCGCAGAAAAAGCTCGGCAACTGGCGCGCCTGCGGACTACTGCAAGGAACGCTGCGATAAACGCCGTCGGCACATTACCTATAGACCGCTTTCGCCGCGAGGAGGAAAATAGCCTCGAAGCGGCGCGCGCGGAGCCGCTCCTCCTTTCCCCTTTCTCGCTGGTATGCGCGGGCGGCAAGGTGGCCATAGCATTTGCATTGAGAACTTGCCTTTCGTGCTGTTTTTCTCGCGATAAAACAGCTTTTGCTTGGTTTTCACGCAAACTGTGACCATGAATCGTGAGCCGAGGTCATCAGGATAGCACTGCGCTGTTGTTGGCTGCTCCAACAACTATCGTAAGAGAAAAAAACTAGGCGCAGAGCCATGTGCACAGCATCAACAGCTGCGGCATCAGTGCGGGTGCGATCTGTTTCAACTGCATCGTTTTTCGTCGGATGAAGACGAGCGACGGCGTTGGCTGGCTAGCGTCAACAGAAAGGATTTTGTGCCATCGACCGCTTCTCGTGTGTGCTCGGAACACTTTGTTGGTGGACAACGCCATGAACTCCATACCTATGCTTAAGCTGGGCTATGAACCGAAGCTTTATAACGTCACCACTTCTTCTGCAACACACCCATGCTTCGTGAAGAACTTTGACTGACTGTGAGGCCTGCACTTGGCATTTCAGCAATGTCAATTGCTCATCTACTGTATGCATGAGCACCGTCCCAACCCAACCACTCTGCAAATACGAGTACGACTGCATGCTCCTGAATGATTTCACCTCCTTGAGGTCACACGCTTTCTTCTCAAGGAGGTAAAAAATAATGTGTGGCATTTGCACGCGTGGCCACTTCTTTATGTCGTCACTCCAGTCAGTGATAACAGTTGGATGGCTGTACAGCTTGTCACCTGCAGACAAATATCAAGGGCACATAATCAGAGCAATGGAAGGAAGTAGCGAAGAGAAATAGAAAAAAAAAAAACACTTCAAAATTCTCGTTGCATGCTATATCACCCAACTACATGCCGAGGAAGCAATGTAACAGCAAGGTTATTACCACAAACAATGGGCCTTGGGAAAACAAGAGTGCGCTAACTGCCCCAGTCAAGATACCAAAGCCTAGAAAACTCGTGTGAAAAAGCGTAACTTGGAGAGGACTGCAAGCACTCTAAGTGCTCGCCAAAACACAATAGAAGAAAGGGAGGCGCGGCGAATTTCTACTGCCGCGTAGTTAGTAGCCGCGCAACCTGTGATCTAACTTCACTTGTTCAGCGTGAGTTATTTACGGCCGAAACACTCTTTCATCAAGTGAAAAGAGGACGCTACGTACGAGGAAAAAAAAAAACGAGGCAAGAGAACGGTCATTGATCGCTCAGTGGCCAAATCCCCAAACTAGCGACGGTGACATACGCGACGCCAACAAGTGCAGACGTTGCTTTCGCTCGGCCTCTACACGCTCTACCTGAGTACACAATCTCGTACCGATCACTGGATCTGCTCGTTAGTGAGTACTTATCTCATTGATAACCCGCTGAAACACAGAGCGCACAGAGGATTGAACGCTTTATTTTGGCACGACACGTATCTCGCCGAGAAGTGCACTGTATACCGCGTGTTCGAAATCGTGAATTGCATACCGGTCAGCTTTCACGAAACGAGTTCAGTATCGGGACTGATCAAACAATAAAAACCGCATATACACACCAAGTGTACTCAAGCAAAGTGAAGTACCGCTAACGTAAACATTCATGAAATAGCTGTGTTATCCTGGCTGGCAATCGTAGTCTATCGAACGCAATTAAATAGCATAAAAGAAGCTTGGCGCTGTCTGTGTCGCTTCCTCGACAGCCGTCGTAGATAGCAGTGCGACAACTGTAGTGCATTAGTTCACAAACTCAACAAAATCCGCTTACCTATGTCAATCATCGGAACGCCGGTAAGAGTGCCACTGCCTCCGGCCCCGTCATCTGCCGAAGTTCCGGCCATCGCTCCACGAAACGGCGGCAGTACTGCTAGAAAATGCTTTGCCGTAATCCAGGAGCTTTTCTAACGCAAACACAAACAAAACTAAAACAGAAACGTCTATATGCGGCACCGCCGTCCTGCACTGTGGGTATGCAACAAATGTGTGCGCGCATACCAGCATGGCGCTAGGGACAAAAACAGAACATAGACGGCGCCACATCTTCAAAATGGCGACCTCCTAAATAAAATGGTCTTCCGGGCGAATCTCACTACAATGGAGCATACGTGGTCATTAACAGCATCAGTGATGTGACCTACGAGCTTGCACGCCTCACTGCGAAAGGTCGTCGTTCGAAAAAGACTGAACTATCAAACTTTGCGCGCTGGAAGCCCTGCCACACTCGTGAGACGTCGTAACTCACCCGGAGGGCTTCGGCTGCGCAGGGGGAAATGTAACGGGCTGCAAAGAAGTCGACAATGCGCTAGAGAAGAAGAAAGAGGACCAGTTTTTCACCAAAGCCTTCAGCGTAACAATATGTATATATATTTATATGGTAAAGAAGACAAAGAACAGACAACGCTGCGGAATCGCCATCACCATCGCTTGTCTCTGGCGCCCATCTCTCGCGCTGAAGCTGTGCCCTGCGGCTGGCAATTTGATCCTTCTGTGCCCGAACTGCTGGCAGCGTTAGACGTTCGACCAAACTAAATCCGCATTTCAATATATATATATATATATATATATATATATATATATATATATATATATATATATATATATATATATATATATATATATATATATATATATATATATATATATATATAATTTTGCTGATAAGTAATAACATTATATATTGGAAAGTCCTGCCCATTGAGGGAGACATGACTAAGAATATTTTTATCCTTAAGAGTTTTACAGCGGTGGAAATGCATCGTGATCTACAAAGTTTGGCTGAGAAACAAACTGCTTCGCTTTCAAACATTTTACAAAGGTCGTAGATATTAGCATTTAAAGAAAAAAAACAAAGCAAATGGTAGCATACAGTGACTGAAGTCAAGAGACGGAAAATGTCACAGGGGCCTGAAAACATTAGGTGGAGGAATGTCATTTATACTTAGGGAGATTAGTTGGCTGCAGCTAGCTCAGGAGCGGTTAATTGCAGACACATGGATACGAGCTTCCCTTGCAGTACGTGCAGTAAGAATTAGGATTTGGACACACGTGTGTGTCCGAACGAAATCATGAAGGAGAGGCCCGGCACTACACATAGTCTGGCTGATGGTTATGATAATTATACGGTTGCAAGACGGATAGTCGACATTTGCAGCACCAGCAAGAAGCGAAAAAGGAGACGATGACGAAGATGACGGAAATGAAGCTCGTTCTTAGGAACGGTATCAATTTTGATTCCATATTTCGACTAAATTTGAAGCACTTACTTTCAAGGCTAATATCCAGTCTCCTATCCGATCACCTTGAAAAGTTCCCTCATCACACTGTAACCGCCACTGATGGGTCTGTGACAGCGCAGAAAGCAGCGATAGGAATTTTTTCAGTCTTTTTCCTGGAGTTTGTCGGTGCTCGTCCCAAATTACGCACCGATCTTTTTAGCACAGTTTATGCAATTGTGCTTACACTTTAAAAAGATCCCTGCAACAGTCAAAATAATTTTTCTATCAGACTCTTGTTCTGTTTTATTGTGACAGGATGCTCTTTTGAGCCGCTCACTAATGCATTTCATACCAGAATGGGTGAACGAAATACGCTTCATCGGGTCCCCGGTCTCCGCGGTATATTCCAGAATGAAGCGGCAGACCTCTTGGCTATATCAGCTCTTAATGCACCTGTTCCATGTACCATCCCTAATATCATCATTTTTGGAATGCCCCGTTTTCAGCGTTATCAATATATAGCCGCCTCATGCAACAATTCCTTGCTATCTACAGCAGAATATCAACATCTAATGTACTGATGGAAAGTTCGTTCATGTCCATCACGGCGGTGTGAGGTAACGCTGGCTCTCATGCGATGGAGGATTCCCCGCCTAAATCGTTACTCATGTAGATGCGGGTTCAGCCCCAAAAACTTTTGTTAGGCTTGCGGGGAGATTGAAAATATTGAGCATGTCCTTCTGGCTTGCTGAAGGCCTTCACATCAGAGAAAAGTACATTTAGGAATTCCAATGGCACAATTTAGATTTACGTTGTCGGTCCAGCTTCTACTCTCCGTCGGTTCGAGAGCGAAAGGATTTGCGTTGCCTCAAATTTGTCTACATTTACATAACTACATCACAGCTGCGGACATATTTCTTTGCTAACTATGTTCGAGGTTTACAAATTTTAAAATTTTTGCTCCGTATTTTTTTCATTCAATTTTGTGATCTTAAATCTTAGGTTTTTTTTTCAGTTAATAATTATATTATTACACTATTTCAGTATCTATAGGATATTTGGCAGTCCACACTAAACCCTGGCCAATCCCCTTTGGTGGGTATGTGTCATTTATTAGGGTAGAAGAAGAAGGAACCGTGGTCCTTCGCAGCAACAACGTGTCCGTAAAGATATGCCGCCTCATTACACTTTGTAAAGTAAATGCAGGATAGGTGTCCGGATGAAATAGACAGGATTTTGTGAAAGCCCCCCGGCTATTACAAAGCATTAGACATGGGCGATTTGCCATGCTAGGCAACGCCAAAGAACAGACTCAATTTCGATGGTATTTACTCAGCAGTGCTGTCTCATTAAAATGATAAAAGGAGTATGGGTTTCTGCAATGCTCTTGCAGTTTTTTTTTTTCTGAGCAGGAGCAGTAGGTTGGGTAAATAGTGATACTCAGCAGTCTTCTGTGTTTACATGAGACTACTTATTGCCTCGTAGTGTCCCTCGTAAAGCACAGCTGAAATAAACTCGCGTATGTGGAGCATTTTATCTCTTTGGTGTGCTTTCGGGGAACGGACCGAGCGTATGCTAACAGGTGTGCAAGGCTCTGCCTACAGTTGTAAAGTGCACTTCTCCAACTCTGAGCCGCATGCTGTTAGCGATAGAACTGTCAATGAACAGTGACTGCTAGGGCACTTGCGGTGAGTTACCGAGGAGTGCTGCCTTTCAGCCTCACCAGGGGGTGCGATTGAGCCGTGCATCGTAGGAGTCTCGCCTTGACGCAAACCCGCAAACTCCAGGTGTGCTGTTGCGTGCGGGAACGTTTATCAATGCATGGCAACCGGCCTAGTGCAAGTTTGCAGGATAGAAATAACTCGGCGGCCAGGTGCTGCGAGCCGCTGTGTTCAGCTTTAACATATTGCTGTAGGTTGAGTGTTAAGCATAGTCTCCGCTCCGAGCAATGCGTGGCGTATTCTGCCTGAAGTGAGCCGTAACAAATGACGCCTGCAACGATTCCTTCACCATCTGCTTCTGGTGGCGCTCGCTGTCCCATGGTCTCCATGGACTGCTGCTGGACGGTGCCGTTACTTGCGGCTTGCGCTAACTTCTTGTTCACTATGCCAGAGACTAACAGTGGCCTCTTTTACGTGTTCTTCATGGATAAGTTCGGCGTAAACCGGGAAGCGGTCTCGTGGCCCAGGACCATAAGCACAGTGATGAGCAACCTCATGGGTGAGGCTACTTCAGTTCTCTTGAAGTGACCATGTCCGCTTTTGCAAGCGCATATATCATTGCAGATATTCGCTCTTGCCTACAAAGACTTGTACGTTGTTTTATGAATGATAAGGCATGTAATACTGGCTTATGTGGTTCCTAAATTGAATGTAGGCTGTGACGTAGCTGTATTAGAATGAAAGTAGATAAGTTTCGACAATGTGGAATATCTTGGTGCGCACGGAGGCAATGGAGCCGGCGTATATTTTTGCAATTTTCCACACAATATTGCCGCGAAACCTTCAAAACAGTATTTTTTTTTAACAGCCGCCGGCATACAGGCTTATCACTCTGATTCTGGACCGTGTATCAGTTCCGTAATCTTTGTTTGTTAATGCTCGATGTCGCGAGTCACACCTTTATCAGTTTTGTTGTAGCGCAAGATGCACCGAGATCTGTCTCGAAGGTTCCGGCCACTCGGGTGTCTTTCCACAATGTTCCAGGCCGTGCTGGTAGCTGTTTGCGACGTTACATAGATTGTTCCGTGCAGCCTTTAAATTGAGCGTTGACGAGTGTGACGAGCATTATTTGTTCGACGATCGACGAGCACGTTTGTTTCTATTGCTGCCGCCGAGTTGCTTAGTTCTTTTGCGGGCGCAAGTCAGCCCAAATAAAGAGTTTCTTTAGTGCAATCATCGACCCTTCATTTGTGTCGTCGTATATTAGATCAGAGCATAATTTAGCTTTAACCCCGTGAGTAAACAACACAAATTCCCGACAATTTCTTCGGAAACCAATTACGAAGACTGTTAATTAGGAAAAAAAAATATTTTATCACAGCAACTGAATATTTTTACATATATAAGAGATGGTCATAATTTCCAATTGTCGGAAGAGCCATACTGAGTTTAGACATCTTACTCTTGCAAATGTTCTTTTGTTTCTGTTTGTAAGAGCACCAGACCGCAGCAAAAAATGCTCTACTGCCGCCGCCGGCTTGCCGACGCAGGGATGTATACGTTCGTTATGCGAAAACAGTTTAAGCGGGCGCCGGAAAAGGATGTTTGCCTCTGCTCCTTCTGTAAAGTAAAATTTCACCTCGGTGGTACTGTTAAAGTTCCGATAAATTCTGTCAAAACCGACACAGCTGCACGCCGGAAGGGGCATCTGCGCATATGTGGAAAGATGAAAATAGCAGTCGCACATAACTTTCAGAGCATGACATTCAGGACATTGAACAGCATGAACCAAACTATTTTAAAATGAGTATTAACATTTGTTAGGCGAAGTGCACATGCAGGCGAAAAAACGCTTTTCCATAGTCAACGGCGGGAACCGCAACACTAAAACAGAGCTTCTTAGTTTGCACAAGTCTTGACCGCTCAAGTTTTAATCATACCTTTAGATACTTTAAAACTATGCGAATAGCGGGCCCTAATAAAAGGTCTCGCGTGTGTAGGCAAACGATCTGAAGCAGGCTTCACGCGTTTAATATTGATGACTCCTCCATTTACGCAACGAACTCAGCCTATACGCGCTTTTTCCGCTGAATACTCAGTACTCTGGACCTACAGAAATCGCGCTTGAAAGTCAAGGAATTTGATTTCGTTTGGTTTATGGAGTTTGATGTCCCAAAGAGGCTCAAGCTATGAGAGGGGTCGTAGAGAAGGGCTCCGGAAATTTTAACCAGCTGGAGTTCCTTAAGATGCACTGATGTGGTACAGCACACGGGTAGTTTGCTCTTCGCCTCCATTTAAAAGTGGCTGCGGCGGCCGGAATTTGGCCCGCATCCTTGGGTACAGCAGTAGATCACCCTTACCACGTCTCCAGCACGGCGGTGCCAAGTCACGATATTAGTGAAGATACAGATTCGACGATCGCCAGACACAGTCAGAGACGATGGTTGTAACAGTTGTGCTTATTTCAGAACCAGTAGCAATACCATGGCAGCGCAGAAGATGAGAATATTGCGTGGCCTAAGCATGCTGTATATAAGAGAGTAGTAACCGATGCGGCCTCATGTGTTGGGAAAAATCTATGAAGTGGTATTTAAAAAAATCTCTCTCCTCATATTTTCTTCATTAGAGATAAGGCTAAGCTAATGATACATCGTCAGAGCTAGCTTTATGAAGCTGTTTACACTGTACACGTCAACTTTCCTACTTTACGTGAGAGTGTAAAATCATATTTAAAAGCGTGTTAGTTAATCTTTATGAAAACATAACTGACAGAAAGAGTTAATACACGCTGATAGATACTTTAATGTCTCCTAAAACATTACCTTAATATGAACTTCTGAGAACGCTTGATAACGTTATGGATTTGTGTACATTTTTGATTGGACCCTTTGTTTTAACGCGCATCGGTGCAAGACCCATCTGTCAAGTGACGAATGTATGCTGGCACCGCCGTTACCTGCCTGATCCGGCTAAGAGTGTATAGCAGATTTAGAGCTCATATGAATACATATCTACAAATGGTTTGGAAGATGTTTTCTCATTCCAATTTAGGCCTATTATGCATCACTTAGTGAAAAGCTAGCAAGAGCGCCCTTGGACAAAAATAAGAAAGCTATACCCGTCATTTCAAAGCAGAATATCGTTAAAATACATCGCAACCTGTGGGGTACGAGTGGGGAGTGTTACCTGAATGTTACTAATACATATAAGCAACAATTACCGAAAGAGGGTTCTGGTTTTGAAGAAAAGCAATGGAGGCGAGTGGTCGCTAGTAGTGTGAGAGTGCTTAGTAAAAGCTTGCGACAGAAAGTGCTTAGTAAAAGCTTGCAACAGGATCTGTGAAATTAATTCGACTGTTTTGAGCCTAATAGTAAGCAGGTGCAGTAGCTTTCACGCAATCTCATCAGAGATGAGAGTGTGATACTCCTTTAAGGAACCTTGTATTTTCGCAGGTTTCGTAATCGGAGCGGTTCAACAGAAAGCCTCTATCTATAGCATGATAGTCACAGGAGCCATCTTATGTCCCGCTGCCATAATTGCATCTGCCTTCGCTCCGAACATCCAGTGGATGATGCTGACGTTTGGATTTTTCTATGGTGAGTATTTGTGACTAACCATATAACATCAGGAAATATTGCTTGCTTGAAATAACCTGGCGCCTTCATGTTCTTGATAAAAGAACAGCTGGTTGTTACAGCGGGGCGTGGAGGTAGAAGATCCACTTCGCATGCAAAATGACCGCAGTTCGAAAAACGGCGCCGCGCAATTCTCCACAGAATAAAGAAAAAAATCTGCGTGTTGATGCAGTTTTATACATAGGTACGAGGTGCGACCTAGTGCCGGTGAACACATCCGAAAAAGCACTCCCTCATCAGAATAGGATTTGGCCATACCGGTGCGATAATTAACCACAACATTCTATGACCACTCTAACGAACCCACGGCCCTCAGTACTCAGTGGCTGCGGAGCACCTGACCCCGGTGGCGGCGGTCAGACCTGTGACCCAACGGATGGTGCTAAGAATTTCTGGCTCTGGACAGGCCGCCATTTAAACTGACTCTTGTTACGTTTAATGCCAGAACCCTAGCTCATGAGGTTAGTTTAGCAGTGCTGTTGAGCAACCCGAGGGTAGGAAATGGGATATCATAGGCTTAGTAGGATTAGCAGCCCAACTGGGGCATCACTCTACTAAATGGCTGGCAGGTATTGTGTTATCTAGGAGTACCGAATAAACGATAACTAGGAGTACAGTTCCTTGTCAATCAGAATCAGGCCGGTAACAATAATGAACTCTATAGCATTAATGAGAGGTTTACATGCATCGTAATTAAACCTTGTAAGTGGTATTAGCTGGAGCGTATATATGCCTACGCGCCTACATATAGTCATGATGACCAGGCAGTAAAACGCTTCTATAAAGGTGTAGAATCGGCAATGGGAAAGCAAAAACGCAGTGTACTGTACCGATGGGTGACTTCAATGCCAAGGTAGCCAAGAATCAAGCTGGAGAACAGGCAGTGAGTAACTTTGCCATTGGGCCAAGAAATAGCAGGGGGAATATTTGAGTTCTCTCAACGCAACAAATTACGAGTAATGAATACCAGCTTCAGCAAACGGATTAACCGGAACTGCAAATAGAAAAGCAGTAACAGTGAGACTAAGAATGAATAAACTTCATACGGTGTTCTAATCTAGGAATTGTGCGTGATTTAGAGGTGAGCGAGAAGCTTCTATGCAGTAACCACAGGTTGGAAAGGTCTCAAACAATCTGGATTCTAAGAGGTAGCGGAAAAGATTAATGAGGAAGAAATCCATCATTGAATTAGCGGCAAGGTGAGAAGACTAATGAATAAATGCTCAGTGTTCACTGTGGAAGAAGGCTTAGCCTAGAAGCAATGAAAGAAATTTTCGAAGATATCATTACTGAGTGCGCGGTAGAAGTAGGCGGTAGGATAGTTAGAGAAGATGCCGGCAAACTGTCTGAAGAAACGAAATATTTTATTGAGAAACGCCAACGTATGAAAGCCTCCAACTCACCACACCGAGTAGAACTGGCAGACATATTAAAGCAAATAAAAACTGGAATGTGGCGGACGTAAGGGTGTATAACATGGAGAAACTCGAAAATGAATTAAGATCCTGTAAGCATTAAGAGACAAATAGACACCGGCAAAATCAGATGTATGAACTGATGGACAAGGCGAGCAATGTCATTACTTATGTGTACAAGATAGCTAATGTAAATGACAAGTTCTATACGGACAAACAGTTTCCGAAGCCGTCAGAGCAACAATGAGATTGGCAATAGTGAAGTGCAATAAGACCTCCCGCCAGTAACAGATTATTCAGGCTTCAGAATCTATGAAAAGGGGGTAAGCAGATAGGAAGAATCAGGTAACTGCAGATTTGTTTAAAGACGCAGGGGTATCATGGTAGAAAAAGTAACCACCCTGTATACTCAATGCCTGATGATATCAAAGATGCCGGAATCATGAAAGAATGCTAACATAATAAGATTCATAAACAGGTCCCCTTTCTTAGGGACTTAAAAATTACAGATCAGTCAGCTTAGTATCCATTACGGACAGAGTATTTACTAAGGTGATTGCTGATAGAATAAGGAAAACCTTAGACTTCAATGAATTTCAATGATAGGGCGATTTTTGGAAAGGGTACTTACCATCGATGCTATCAACCAGATTACAGAATAGTGCTCGGATTATGACCACCCGCATACATAGCATTCAGTGACTATGAGAAAGCATTTGACTCAGTCGAAACCTCCGCAGTCATGCAGGCGTTGCGGGATCATGGTGTAGTTGAACCATACGTGAAAGCATTAGAATATATCTATAGTGGCAGCACACCGACCATAGTTCATCATAATTATAGTAATACAATTCTAACTAAGAAAGTTGTTAGGCAAGAAAACAAACTCCCCAGTGCGATTGTTTTATTTTTCTCGCCAACTTACCATAAGGCATATCATAGAAAGTCATGTAACTCGTTTTCTGCCAGAAAGCAGAGAAGGTATTTGCTCTTAGTGCTGTCTGTTTTTCACTTGGAGAAATCCTCCTCTCCCGTCACTGACAGCCCCACTTCCAGGAGAATTCATACCAATGACGCCCTCGTCCCTGCTCAAGTCCACAGCCGGTGGCGAACATCCATCTCTGCAGCTGGTGTAGAACATTTCGGGCAGGTGATCGGTCCTATGTATTGAGAGTTCCATCGGCATTTGACCGATGGGGTAACAGCCACCCCAGCCCTTATCTCTGCAGCTGGTGTAGAATATTTCGAGCAGGTGATCGGTCCTATGTATTGAGAGTTCCATCGGCATTTGACCGATGGGGTAACAGCCACCCCAGCCCTTATCTCTGCAGCTGGTGTAGAACATTTCGGGCAGGTGATCGGTCCTATGTATTGAGAGTTCCATCGGCATCTGACCGATGGGGTAACAGCCAACCCAGCCCTTACCTCTGCAGCTGGTGTAGAACATTTCGGGCAGGTGATCGGTCCTGTGTATTGAGAGTTCCATCGGCATTTGACCGATAGGGTAACAGCCACCCCAGCCCTTATCTCGCTGGTGTAGAACATTTCGGGCAGGTGATCGGTCCTATGTATTGAGAGTTCCATCGGCATTTGACCGATGGGGAAACAGCCACCCCAGCCCTTATCTCTGCAGCTGGTGTAAAACATTTCGGGCAGGTGATCGGTCCTATGTATTGAGAGTTCCATCGGCATTTGATCGATAGGGTAAAGGCCACCCCAGCCCTTATCTCTGCAGCTGGTGTAGAACATTTCGGGCAGGTGATCAATCCTATGTATTGAGAGTTCCATCGGCATTTGCCCGATGGGGTAACAGCCACCCCAGCCCTTATCGTTTAAAGGGATACTTCCGCCAGTTTATTAACGTTATTAGGGAGGGGATAAGTACACGGTGGGATGAGCGCACGTGTACTTATCGGCAAAGAGAATGCTAGGATGGCGACAACGGAGTGGGCATTGAAATGTACCAGTAGTCTCGTAAGTTTTTGGAACTGGGCCTGGCATAGTATACTGGGCTGAAGCACTGATTGTACAAGACGTCTTGCCATCTCCGTTTAGGCTCCTCCTCTACTTAACAAAATACGTCTTATGAAGTGCAAGAAAGTCGCGGATGGTTTTTTTCATCCTATGGAGCCGTTGTGTTCTTTTGTCAGATTTGCGAATAATCTAGGCCAAGAACTCTGAGTTCTGCCACCTCTTCTAACACCTGATTTCCAATATTTAGCATCTCTTTTCATCGTCATTTATTTTCTTCCATTTTTGTTTGCAACATGAATGTAGCTGAAATTTTGGTGTCACAGCTCCAGACCTGCATTGAGTACGTACTCATCTAGTGTATTTAGGGCCTCTTTCAAATAAAGATTTTTTGTCTCAAGGCGTTTATGAGTAGACAATTATGTGACATCGTTTGCGTGAATAATGAACTGCCCTTCTGGTATTTCAGGTAATTCCCACGCCAAAGTGATGAGTTAGATACTACACAACAAAGACACTAAAACTAACCCTTGCGGCACACCTCTGTTTGAGATGTAATTGTCCATCCATTTACGCTTACAGAACACGTCCTCTCCTTAAACGGGCGTTGCACGTCTTTGTTACCTGAAGGGGGGAACGCCCATACTTTCCATATGTTGTAAATACCTTGAAATGTAACACGTTATCGTATGCCTTTGCCCCGTCGGTACCCACCACGGTGTGTACAAGTAGGCAACGAGACGACACATGTACGACCTCTTCGCCTAGTATAGCCAAACAAGTTTCTGTTCCAAGACTTTCACGGAATCCCATTTGCCGAGCATGATATTTTTGTTGACTTTCGAACGACCATGACAGACGGGTGGCTATCATTTTTTTCATAAATCTTGCAATTGTGGCGATTAGCGATATTGGCCGAAAACATGTTAGGCTTGTAGGAGCGGTTTTAGCTTGTGATATTGTTACCACCACCGAGTGTTTCCAACCAACAAAAATTTCTCTCCTTTCCATACCTCCTTTATCACATACAGCAGGCTGTCAGTTAAGACTCATTCTAAATTCTAGAATATCTCATAAGAAACATTGTCATTCTCAGGTGCAGTTTACCATTTTCTTCTTCGATAGCAGCCAATAACAACAATATGGTAAATGGTTATGTTGTCCCCATTTTATCAACCACGTCCTTCGTAGGTAGATGAGCGGGACACCGAGCACGGTTCGGGAAAAAAGGACTGCAGCCTAATCTGCAAACTCCTCTGGTGTGAGTTTTAATGCTAGACTAATACTTTCTGCATGATCTTTGATATGTCATCCCTTATCCATACTACAAAAAGTCCTCCAGAGTGCCCTGTTGGCCGCCCATGAGCCCAAACGAATGCATCAGTCGTTCAACCTTTTCAAACGGCGTGCCCGTGCTGTCACTCGGTTCACCTCAGTCTTTTTTTGCACGTCTTCAGAATGCCGAGCAGCCTGATTTCGATCTGGTTTCGGCGTGCCCAGAGTTGTAGAAGGTGTAGGTGGGGAGATGGAAGATCTTCATTCACTATTGTTGTAATTGTGGGGTCCTTGAGTACCGTTTGAATGGTAGCGACAAGCGAATTCGGGCTAATCGCCTGAATTCTAGTGTCCTATTCTATACCATCCCAATGAGTAAAAGTATCTTTCCTTCAAAGTTTCTTCATGTGTCCCAAAATAAAACTTATGCTAATGGGGGCATGTTTAATACCCCATGCATTTATTTTTTTCTGCCAATGGGCTGCGCCAGGGTCTTTTATACCCCGTCAAGTCTGGGGAGTGTGTTCGTGTTGCAAGAGGTGTTGCGACCCCAACAGCTTGCTAAGAGGGCGTACTCAAAACATTGAATGGGAGCAGTTAGGTATCAGGGTTGATGGAGAATCTTGAGTAATTTGTGATTCGGTGATGACATTGCCCTATAAAGTAACTTAGGGGACCCATTGCAACAAAGGAATAATGACCTGGCCAGAAGAAGCAAAAAGGTAGGCCCAAAGATTAGTATGCAGAAAACTAAAGTAATGCTGAACAACCTGGGAAGAAAACAGCAGTTTAAAATAGGTAGGGAAGTACTGAAAGTGGTAGGCGATTATATCTACATAGGACAGGTAGTAACCGCAGATCTTGACCACGAAAAGGAAAACCCTAGGAAGATAAGATGCGGACGGAACGCATTTCGAAGGTACTCAAACAATATGACTAGCGCTTAGCGGTATCTTTCAAGAGGACAGTATATAAGAGTTGCACCTTACCGGTAGACACCTACGCGGCTTAAACGTGGAGGCTAACGAAAAGGGTTCGACGTAAGCTGATGACAACGCAGAGGGCTACGGAACGGAAAACGGTAGGTGTAATCTTTAGAGATGTATATCAATCTGAATGGGTCGAGAAATAACTCGAGTTACTGACATTCTGACATTCCAGTCAGTAAAAATCACATGTTCTTCTTCTTCTTCTTCTTTAAATCTTCCGCACCTCTCCAAGCTAGGTGCTCCTCGATTCGGCAGGCGACGTGCAGTTCACACGCAAGCACACTGAGACGAAGGCCAACGGACTTGTAGTAACAAAACGAACATTAACTTTATATAACAAGAACACGAAGCACAGGGTACAGAAAACTTATTCACATCAGAAAGAGAGGCGACACACTTTACAAAAGAGACTGAGCTAAAAACTAACAGCAAAACGAGCGCATCACTCTTTTTAACGACTCCTCAGCCGGGGCCTGCCTGCTACGCTATCTCCATCAACGACTAGCCTCAGCACAAAAGCCAGAACCGTCAGTAACTGCGCGGCGCGCTCTTAAATAGCCAGCGCCGAACCTTCTAGAAGCGGGGGAGGAACGGAAAAACAGCTTAGCGCTGCCAAAGCTATGCCTTCCCCCCTTGGCCTTCTGGAGAAGCCTCGAACTTTCTCGAACGTGGTCAACACGGGCGGCCCTCCCGCGAGAAGCGAGGAGGAGGGTCGGGACCGTGCGGAGGGATGCACGCTTGACTGCGCGCATGGCGACGAGGGCGAGGAGGCGCAGCACGGTGGCCGAGATGACGCAATCGGTCGCGTCGATTTCTCGTAGCTTGGGGAAGCTTCCATCGCCGTTTTCTGCGGCGCGGGCGCCGAAACATTAAAAAAAGGTCCACCGCGGCCTTACACGCCCCACCATAAGAGGATTGCTGGGCTTTTTTGCCCAGCCAAACCGAATACACACTAAAGGCCGCGGCCCTTCGACCGCTGACACACGGTCTACATGCACAGTTCCCTTTGCTCACAGTCTCAGGGTGGCACGAATGACATTCAAAGTTGGTCGCAGTTCCTGGCGCAGAAAGCTCACAAGCACAAAGTTCAAAAGCACTTCTCTCGCGCACAGTCACTGCACAGCAGGCAAAACGTCAGAGCAAGTCCCAGATCCTGGAGTTCTGCACACATCACATGCGGTCAAGTCCGGCAAGTGTTCTTCGCGCGCTTCGCTTGTCACTCCATGCTCGCGAGCGCACACACTTTCAAGCACAGGCGAGCAGGACTGCTCACGCCCGCCGGCGCAACGTGGCTCAGGTGGCTCAGGTGGAGATTTTGTTTCATCTCGACACTCGTTAGAGCTAGGGAGGGGCGCGGCATCAAGCGGCTCGTGCAGGTCTGCGAAAACGCAGCATGCCAAACACTCGCCTTCAAATGGGGGACTCGTCGCTTCACTGAGCGTCTCGGGTTCACGAGTGCGAACGGTGGCCAGTTCTGTGACTGTTGCGGTGCTGACTTCGATGTTTGCGACAGCTGCGGAGACTTCTGCTGCGGTGAACGTATGATCGCGGATCTCGACGACCGCATTGCTCGTGACCGCTGTCACTGAACCAACTGTGGCGCCCTGTTCTTGGTAAGCGCTCGCGCCCGGTGTCGATGTTTCACTCGCCTTTTCTACATTAAACGCGTCAGGATCAGTTTGTAAACACGCTGCAGCTTTACGTTCTTCTATTACCTCGTCTACAGCGAGTTTTAGTTCGGTCTTCTGCTGCCGCGCGTCTTCCCATGCGCCTGACTGGATGCTGACGCCTTCGGTAATCTGAGCGCACGTGGGCACTTCCATCGCTACGGCTTCCGCAGTTGTTTTGGGGTTGTTTACCTCCTTAGCCGACGACGCGCCGTTCATGCCGACTGAATTTCTCTCCTCGGCGAAGGTCGTCTCCGCCGGATCTATACTCGCGGTAGTGTCTGACGCTGAAGCTGCAGCGTTACCTGACACATTCCCTTCGAGTACTATTCGGGGCCGCTTTTTCGGAGGGTTCTTTTTAGTTTCTTCTGCTTGAGTACCTGTTTCGATTTGGCGTTCGAGGGGCATTTGTCTTATTTCCACTAACTGGACCTCTGCTGGTACCTTTCGAGCTTCAGCTATCGCTTTTTGAGTTTCCAGTTCGTACTTTCTCAATTCTGCCTCCATCGTTCTCAATTCTATCTCCATTTTTGCGATTTCCAATTTAACTGCTATCTTTCTCCTTTCCACCTCGGCTTCCATCTCTCTAATTCCTAATTCAGCCTCTGCTTTCGCCTCTGTCTCTCGACGCTTCGCCAGGCCCTTACTATTCGTCTTTGTTACGCAATTCTTCCGTCTCAGTGAGGCTATGGGGACTCTTACGGACACTCTGGTCCATCCGGAAAACACTGACTTTCTGGTGTTCATGTTTGCTAACCTAACTACACGTCGACACCGCGCACCTCCCGCTCCTAATGCCTGAGCCACGCACACCAACGGACGCAAGAAATCCCGCTCACCTGAGCAACGGTTCCGACTTTCTCGCAGCGTCGCTCCTCGCTGTGGGGCACTTCCGACCGTCGCTGCCTCTGACCGTCACCGCTGGGGGTCCCTGGGTCCTTGCACGCGTCGACGAAACTCCTACCCCGAACGACCGGGAGATCTCAACACCTCAGCAACGGTTGCTCCCTCCTTGCCGCGCCGCTCCTCTTTGCTGGGCACTCCTATTCGCCGCTGCCTCTGACCGTCTCCTCTTGGGGTCCCTAGGTCCTTGCACGCGGCGAAGCTCTTTCACCTTGACCGGCCGGCAGACTTTGGTGAGCGCCGATAACGTTGCGACGGCTCGAGTAACGGGCTGGGCTTGCGGAGTGCCGCAGTTGCCGAATCGTACTGTCGGCTGCGCCAGTAAAAATCACATGTTCTTCTTCTTCTCCTTCTTTAAATCTTCCGCACCTCTCCAAGCTAGGTGCTCCTCGATTCGGCAGGCGACGTGCTGTTCACACGCAAGCACACTGAGACGAAGGCCAACGGACTTGTAGTAACAAAACGAACATTAACTTTATATAACAAGAACACGAAGCACAGGGTACAGAAAACTTATTCACACCAGACAGAGAGGCGACACACTTTACAAAAGAGACTGAGCTAAAAACTAACAGCAAAACGAGCGCATCACTCTTTTTAACGACTCCTCAGCCGGGGCCTGCCTGCTACGCTATCTCCATCAACGACTAGCCTCAGCACAAAAGCCAGAACCGTAAGTAACTGCGCGGCGCGCTCTTAAATAGCCAGCGCCGAACCTTCTAGAAGCGGGGGAGGAACGGAAAAACAGCTTAGCGCTGCCAAAGCTATGCCTTCCCCCCTTGGCCTTCTGGAGAAGCCTCGAACTTTCTCGAACGTGGTCAACACGGGCGGCCCTCCCGCGAGAAGCGAGGACGAGGGTCGGGACCGTGCGGGGGGATGCACGCTTGACTGCGCGCATGGCGACGAGGGCGAGGAGGCGCAGCACGGTGGCCGTGATGACGCAATCGGTCGCGTCGATTTCTCGTAGCTTGGGGAAGCTTCCATCGCCGTTTTCTGCGGCGCGGGCGCCGAAACATTAAAAAAAGGGCCACCGCGGCCTTACACAGTCTAAATGAAAAATACGAATTGGGCATGGATAGGAGATTACATTCCAAGAAATGAAAGCGCAGCAGGGCGTGGCCGAAAATTATGTGTGTGGAGGAATTTAAAAAGTTCGCAGGTGTCAAGAGGAGGCAGTTAGGACAAGACTGGGCTAATTAGAGAAACATGGGAGAGGTATTCATTTGCCCCACAGTGGCTATAGTGCTGCTGATGATGACGATGATGGTCATTACAAAAGTTCGCAATCGCAGAGACACCACAACAAATTTGAAAAATGTCTTCGCACAAGTCTACTTTTTATTATGTCTAGACCGCAACGATCAATGCTGTCCGGGAGTATCTCGACAGAACAAAAGTTAATAACAGACAACCTTTTTTATAATCCGTAATTCAAATTACTTTTCTCTACTTGCCAGTATAAATGCCTAACGTGCCATCTATATTTGAACGTTGGTAGACGCTCACAATTTGATGTATATGTTGCATGTGCTCTTCAACTTACAAGGATCAGGCTTTGTAACAAGCACGGAAAGGACCAGCTTAACAGCACTGCTTACTTGAGTAGAGGCGGTATGGAAAGCAACGACAGTACAACAGGTGGAGAGTTTGAGAAGTACATACTCTAGAGGAACCCTCCAAGCTGTTCTCTTGCGGTTCATTAGACGATAGGGTATAGAGCCCATTGGTGCGAAAAGCGACCGCCATCATCATAGATGGCGTCCTTGAAAAATCAGAATTGATCGACATGCTCCTGATGTCAAAATCGTTTGACCTTGCCCGGGAATTCAAAAAGCCTCATTGAAATAAATATAACAATTTGACGAACGCTCCGAGTCAAGCCGAAAGTGGCGATTAGTTTGTGTATGGTTGTATTACTGTGCAGCCGTCGCGTCTATAATCCCTTTTTTCACGCCGCTTACACCGTGGTGCAAGGAGACTTCGTTGGCTATGCGTCTCGCAGCAACGTGCTTCCCCAAGCTAGGCTGACAATGCCAGGGAAAGCGTCATGGTTGATCGCCCCTCGTGTAAACTAGTCGCTTATCGTGTAAACTAGTCGCTTTCAATATTTTCTTATAAGAAAAGAATTGAAACAATCGCTGCGGGGCATTAACTTTTCAGACGTTTTCTCTCACTTTTGTTTACGTATGCTTAAGGAAAGAAATGTTACGGCTCAGTACGGTGGATAGTTCGCTTTTAAAGCACGGAGTTGGGAATTTTTGGGATAGCGAATTGTTCGTCACATGCACAGGTCCTGAGCGCGAAGTGAAATGGGACAAACGGCATCAATTAGAGGTCTCAATGAAATATTATGATGCTCCGAGAGCGCGGGACAAGCACTAAGCGGCATTTATTCCTTCTTTTCGGGTGTAGTTTCAATAAATATTTCAGGCTTGTACTAAGGAGCTCATCCTCAATAAAGCATAAAATTCATCGAAGTCGAAGCGTTCACACTGTTTAGTTATTTGATTTACGACTGTAGACCCATAAAAAAGAACTTGCTGGGGCGAATTTGAGAAAAAAGGTATTTTGCGGTATCGCAAAGTAGTCCAAGGAAAAGCCGAAATATATGGGAAACTTCGGGGCTCCGCTCTGATGGATCCAATACTAGCTGGATTGCTACTCAAGCAACGTTAAATGAATTGCCACGAGTACTTGACGACTCAGAGGCAATTGTTTTTATACAGTTTTGTTCTCCATTTGTGTAAGGGACAGTTATTCGAGTGTTTCTTTTTCTCCATTTTTGTATGGGACATAAAGCCATATTCCTCCCGAGCAAGGTCCAAAGCACCATTCGGCAGGATGCATTGTTGAAGGCCTCTCACCCAGCATTGTCTATGATGATCGTCCTCAATCTTAAATGAACGTCCAAAGGGTAATTGGAACGCATGAAACGCAAGGACAGTTGCTAGAAATTCCTATTCTGTTAATGTGTATTTCCTGTAGGACTTCTCTAAGGAGCGGCAGGCACACGAAGTTATATACTCGGCACCACTGTTTACCTGCAGGAGCATTCAAAGGCCGACGCCACAGACATCGGAGTGGATATCCGTTGCAGCGGAGAGATCAAATTGGCGCATAAGGACTGCCAGTATGAGAGCCATTTATAGCTGGTTGAAAGACGATTCACGTTCAAATGGGAATAGAACATGGGTGGGTCGTGGATTGGCATCCCACTGGTGGCTTGTGATAGTGCTTTTTCCAACTTTGTGATCGATTATCTCCTCGATAACGTTATGATTTTGCATCGATTAATGAAATGAGCAGTGTCAGTGGCTCTGGTTAATTTTGCACTTTTTTGAAAACGAGGCCCCTTATGTCCTTTACATTTTTTTGCAGATTCTTCTTTGTAGCGGATGAAACATTGCATCACCATTTTCTCTCAAAGGCAGTTTTGAGAAGACTATGCTCGCCATTTTCCTTTAATGCTGTCCTCGCCTCTGCTCGGTGTGGGAGCTTTCGCGAGCTGTTACAAACCCTCGGGAAGGTGAAATTACGAAGGCATGAGAGGCTGTTACACTGTGACACATGAAAACAACTTTTTAAAGTGCAACAAATTTCTCCACCACTGCAACCGGCTGCATTGCGTTTTAATTTCAAAACCACCCAGTCCTGCAACCTGTCGTCCATGACCTCGGTAGATCATTAAAGCTTTGGTTAGAGTTTCTCAGTGTAGCGTTTCCACTTTGTGTACACGTGATTAAGTGTAAATGTTCTAATCTATTTATAATAAACCTCGCCCATTCACTTTAGTTTTTATTGGGCCAAAGATTTTCATTGGGCCATGGGCATTTTTATTCATTTCGTTTAGTAATTTATGCACAGGAAAAACTATACGCGAAGAAAATATATTGAAATATTTACCTTAGCGGTCCTATAGTAGGTGCTTTAAAAGCGATGACACAGTTTCCTATGTCCAATTTACAATCACTTACATCGTAGTGCTCGAATATTTGAATGAAAAGCCAGACACTGTGTTGTTAAAAATATGAGTGGTCTTATGTGCTTCAAGCTTAAGAAACATACCAGGCTCTCTTTGGCCGCACACCCGTAGTAAGATTGTTCTTCCCGTTAATCATAACCACTCTTGATTTTGGACCTGATGATCAGTTATTGTTATGCAACGAAATTGCAATATAGCAAAGAGACATTAAGGTGCATCTGTTTCTCCGTGCAGGTATATCTGAAGGTACGCTCATGATCACCACATCCGTATATATGGTGTCCTACTTCAGCAAGTACCGGAGTGCAGCCATGGGACTGAAATTTCTAGGAGTTTCAATCTCAGGCGTCGTCGGTCCATTGCTGCTGTCGGCTTTGGACGAAAAATATGGACTCGGCGGAATGTTTCTTGTGCTTGGCGGACTGACTCTGAACATACTACCGCTAGCCGTTCTTCTGCGAAACCCACGACCAGTCAAAGTGCCGCTTCGCAATATTTGCATGAAACGTGCGGTTAATGACCAAGAGCCAACGAAATGTGCAGTTCCTTTCACAGAGCATACACAGTTCGGTCGGCTGAACGAACGGACAAAGGAGCGAAATGTGCCCGCAGCACAACAGACTACATCGTTGTACACGGTAACGCTTCCAACTACCATTATGAGCAATAGTTCGGACAACGCTCATCCTGAATCACGGAGACCAGGACGTGATACGCAGGCATCAAATGATCAAGATGACCAGGATGGCGCCACTGGCTTCTTTCTGGAAGCTGTAAATGTTGTGAAGGCACCAGTATTTTATGCTCTCTTGGTGCCTATAGTTGCCGCTGAGTTCACACTGCCCCTATTCGCTTCCACAATAGTGGACTACGCTGGAGACAAGAAAGTGTCAAAACGATCTGCAGCGCTGCTCGTGACGTACCTCTGCACTGGCGGTTTCATCGGACGACTTGTAATCCCTCTTTTATCGGACAAGGTGCCCCACGGTCGATGTATCGTTGCCTCTGCCAGTTTACTGTTGGTTTCCGGTTGCTTCATGCTGATGCCGCACTTACATACTTTTCCGGCCATTGTTGTTGTGACTGTGATCACTGGCATCCAACAAGGCTACTTGGCCACCATCAAAGCAGTCCTCACTGCGGACTATTTGGGAGTGCGCTGCGTGCCAGTCTGTTGGGGTCTCGTGGCGTTTGTGTCTCTTCCGCTATCCTTCTTTGAGCCTTCCCTTGTGGGTGAGCATAAAATCAACCATTCAAATACCGCCGTTGCTGTTGCTCCGTGATGAGGTCTAATGTAATGCATTTTAAACATGACACGCATATTAGCATTTGTATTGCACGTACAGGAGTAGTCAAAGGTTTCAGGCCACGGGGTCTGCTTCTGTGCAGTATAGCTCGGCAACTACGATGCCCCCAAATCTCAAAATATCTGTGGAGGCATGACAGGGCATTATTCTAACCTCTGAAATTATTGATAACTTTAATGGGATACCTAGTGCCAGCATATGCCGAACAGATTCAGAACCTGTGTCCTGGGAACTTTTGACTACGCCTGTACATGCATGTAGTGTGCGTTGGAGCTGAATATTTGTACAGAACACGTTTTCGCTTTTTTACCAGCTATTTCAGGAAGGTTTACGGTGATGAAATCAGATAGTGTTTATTTCAGAGACATACATGTTACTTGTATGCCACTTGTAAGCTTATAACGCCCTTTGTAACACTTCTGTATTTTGGGTTACTACTGTCGCATTTTCTTTGTCTGTTGTTAATGTTTAATAATGTAAGTGTGACATCGCTGGTAGTCTAAGTGCTTAGGAAGCTGGAATGCGTGTCGCGGCCGGGGATCACGTCTGGTATTCTTAGTCAAAGAAGTGTGTTGAATGTGATAGAGCTGCAGTGTTTCCTCTCTTGTAACCATTTCATTATAAAAGATATTTGTTACCCTAACCCTAGGACCAGAAGAAATCAATTTTTTCGCTGTGCGACGACAGAATATAGAATAAGACAAAAATGTTAGCTTAGAACAATATTGGTGCAGAGAGCACTGGTTGTCTCATGCACCGGCGTAGAATAGTAGTGGCAGCTTTAGATACGCGGTCTTGCGAGGTTAAATCTGAGACGCTGAATAGCTCCGGTGTGCACAGTGTGACCGTGAAGGTCACGTGTAAAAATCTGCATATGCATGAGCCTCAAAACATGTTGCGGCAAGTTTCCTGACGGCGGCAAGGTAGCGGGAATGGGGTTAAGGAATCTGACCACGCTATTAGTGTAGGCCATAATGCATGTGTGCCGACTGAGGGTTTCAGGACAATTCAACTGCATGTTTTCGTACCCTATTATAATTCACATACCTTACTTTCCACACTCTTCTACCCCAACGTGGCGGGCTTGGTTAGCCTCTGACGAAAACTCTCCTAAATTACTTGTCCCTAAACTGCAGGCTTTTGCAGAGTTATGAAAGATCTTATATTGGCATTCAAACGACGGCTTGCAGCCAATTCAATGTTGTCCATTAAAAGTAGGGTAACACAACGTTAGCGTATCTTCCGACTTGCTTCTTAAGCTCATCTCATTTTGATGCTTATCCCTTTTGCGTAGGTCTGTTCCGTGACAAAGGAGGATCGTACGACAACCTGTATCGCCTCTGCGGTGCTATAGATCTCATGGCGGCGTTCCTGCTTTTGGTAAAGTCTTGCATCGCTAGAAGGGGCAAAACAAGTTGACACACAAGATGAGCATATTTTGTTTTAGAGAAAAAGCCTGTAATAAAAACCTTTTCGGTCTCCATACTTTACTCAGAGGAGACAGCAGGCTATTGTGATATATTAGTGCTCGTCCCCACATGCTTAACATACAGTCACTTCTAGTGATATAGGAAAACATACTGCAGTAGAGAATCGTATATTAAGGCAAAAGCGTTTAATGGCTCATGCTATCGTCGACAAAATGTGTCCTGCTTTTGAGGCGACTCTGATTGGCCGAGGCGGGATGGCATTAGAGAGCGATTTTAGGTAACTCATTAGTTACCCAATTATTGACTAATCAATTAGGTTAATAATATATGCCTACTTAAGGATTGAAACTACTATACAATCAATTATGGACGACTTAATAAAATATTCCTAATTGGTGCCAGTTGCGTAGCAGAAAGCGGCACTCAGGCTTTCGCCTGTCACTACTTCAGTCGATAAAGTCCCTCGCAATTTATTTGAGAAGGTAGTTGTCGCAGTAGCTAACTTAAGGCACTCACCAGGAACTTGGAAGAAACGAGGAGTGTCATTCGATCGCCCGACATCTCTCTTACCCACCGACTCTCGACCATCCCAAGATACCGCATTTACATACAGCAAAGAGGATGTCGGCCGCATACCAGGTAATTATACCATACCACAGATTAAATCGGTATATTTATGCGCAACTACACTGAACTCTCAATACGAAAAAGGAAGTTATGTGGAGAAAATTACAGACGGGGTTTTTTCGCAACCCGGTACTCTACAGCCAATGACACCCTGAAATCTTCAGGTGAAAGCAGAAATTTCGCGATGAGGCAGCAACCTTCGTGTACATGGTGTGGACGTGTTCGACTGAGTACAACGGCTCGCGCATTCTAGAAGCCTTCGAGGCTTTGCTTTGCAGCCCTGACCATAACGGCCAGCAAGACATCATCGATCAAGCCTCTTGTGCTGATGTGTTCCAAAAGATTCCGGTCGATGGCTAGGGGCAACAGGGGAGATAGACTTCTCTCCTGGTGCTGATTGTTTTCAAAAAGATGCTTCTCTTTTTCAGTGCATGAAGAGGTAATGCTTTAAAAAGAATAAAATTTACTGAAGTGAAAAAGCTCGCTTTGTTTTGTTATTCAATTTACGAGCAGGGAACAGAAGTTCGAATTCTGTTCGTTTTGTCTCGTCCTCTGTCTGTATCGCAAGCGCTTGTTTTTAAAAGAAGTTCGCGAGACGAGCATTCGCGCTGAAAAGGTTATTTTCTAGAGCTCAAGGGAAGTAACTCAATGTAGAGCAGGGGTATGTGGGATACTTGCGTGCTCACTCCGCTCTCTCAAGTACCAGCTCGTTGGCTACAGAGGCAAGGAAGAGAATATGAAGTCGAAAGTCTTTAATGGCTCATCGTTGTCGTCAGTAAACGTGTCACGCGTTTGTGGCGATTATGATGCTTAAAACATAAATTAATAAACCTTGTTTTCCACTGGGGAATAGAACCTCCATCCCTTGTATCCCCAGCCCAGCTCTTTACCACGGCGCCCTGCTCCGGACTTTTTTCTCTATTGCCTGGCTTTGGCACACGACATAACACGAAACTCTTATCAAAACATAAAAAAAGAGACACAAGGTATTATACATGGATGAATGTCATGATCAAATAGTGTTTGACTAGCCTGGTTGCATTAAAACTCCTGTCGCGACAACAGACTGTACCCTTGAGAGCCATTCGGGAGGTTCTGCAGCCACTTTGTGGATAGGAATTAATTACTCCATACTCTCTAGAAAATAAATTTGAACATGTCTGGTATCTCTGTCACTGTAATAGCCTGCCATTCTGGAGCGCTATATACAGTGGAGGCCCATAAGCATAATGCGTTAAATGGAACCCCATCCTCATTTTCTATGCTTATCGAAAGCCGTGCGAGTTTAGTGGAAAATCCTTTATGGTCCGTTGTAATACATCCCAGGAATGTACCCCTTTCCAACAATCTGAAAAAAAAAAAACATGATATATTGTTTCCGGCCGCTTACAGATTAAACAATGTGCTCCCTACGGTAAACAAAGCCCCTTTCCTCCAAAGGCTTCTTTACTGGTGTTGTTCCAGTATGTAAATAAAAAAAGGTCTTAGCTCCTGGCAGAACTTGCATTTTCTTTACTCTCTTTAATACATCTGTGCCAGGGCTTCCATTGTATATGGCTGTGTACAAGGGTCCTGGGAAGACAAAATCACACAGATCGTGGTACAACTTTTTCCTCTTTGCAACAAACAAATATTCCGTACGGAAACGCGCTGAAAGGAATCTAACACTCTCGGTGACCTCCCTGTAATATCTGTAAATCCCGCACGCTACTTCTCCGGTGGAGACAACAAACTCAGGCAGCAGGCGCCACAGCCTAACTTGGCAGACAGTGCGCAAGAATGGGTTGGAAACGTCGCGAAAAAACAAAAAAAAAAAACGATTGATCACCTGGTGTAAAAAGAGATTTCCGAGCCCCAGACCCCCATCTTTAGCTCGCCGGAATAGATCTGTCCTGCTGCAGCATTTTAATTCCGCCGACCAAATGAAAACGGCAAATATCCTGTGAAGCTTTCGTTCGTTTACTCGCGAACAATGTAACACTTGCAACACGTAATATAGCTTGATGGCGAAAACAAGATTACATACTGTAGCTCTGGCGAAAATGGATATGTTGACGCCTTTTCACGTCTCTGCTTTCTCCCGTAGTTCTTGCGTCTTCCCTTTCCAGCATTGCTCGCTTTGTCGGCAACTTTCCAGTTCGATACCTGACTATTAGGTCGCAGTCTTCTTCCATGTTACACTGACAAAGTGGTCAGGCTTCGATGGCCACTGTCCATGTCATAAGGCACTTGGCCCAGTTCACCCCTCTACCGGTAACATACTAAAACTCACGGACACATTTGACAGGCTCAAGTACACTTTCCTGCTAAACCGTAAAAACAGCAACATCGCCCGCGCACGCCAACAACTTCAACTCGACTGCTTGTAGCTTAGACCCTTTAATGATGTCGTTTTTCATTATTTTCATTCGGAAAGACTCAATGTAAATACAAAACAAAAGAGGGCTGAGGAGGCAGCCCTGCCGCACCGAGTGCTGCACGCTTAAGGGGGCCCCCAACCTCTTGGTGATGATCAATCTTGTCGCGCAGTTTTAGTACGCCAAGGCCACGCCGTTGCAGATAACTGAACCAACGTTGGCACGATCCAAATGGACTGCAAATGTTCTTGAGCAACACAGTCGAATGCTTTCTCGAAGACAATCTGGAGCATGACTATGCGACCATTCCAGTCCTCCCCCCATCGCAGCACTCAAGAATACTTCGCGCCTTATCACTATTGAAAAAATTCTAGCGTCCTTTCGTACTACATGTCTGGTGGGGACCACCTATGTCCTTAATCACGGTCTGAAACCTTACAGCTAATACTTTCATAAAAATTATGTATTCAACGTTAGAAACGCTATTGGTCTCTAAGCTGTAAGTAGTCGTAATATATCTATCTGATCCGTTTTAGGGGTGAGGACCGTGTGTGATGACGCATATGATAGAGGCAGTGAATTAACATTGAAGGCATTGTTAAAGATCAAGATAGGGATAATTTCTTAATAGAAGTGCTTGTGAAAACCCGCGCTGATCCCGGCTGGCCCTGATTATTTACCGGGGTTTAACCTTTCAATTACATTCTCAACTTCTGTCTCACTTATGTCTAGTTCTAATCGATCTTTTTCTAATCTTCAAGGCGCGGCATCAGATCCAGAAACGTATCTGTAAATGCGCTAGTGTCGACTACATGCGACGCAAAAAGCGCCTGGTAATCTTCCCTTAAAGCTGCTTGGATGGATCGTTGCCCGCTGACAAGATGCAGCACCATTCTATTTTGTCGATGTGGTTTCTTTCAGCATTTACTTTTTACAACCATATAGTGCTCGCTTTGATGGCGCTTCCCCTACGGCTGTGTCCTCTTCCCTTGCCTTCACTAATTCTCCCCGATACCGTTCCTCTTCCATTAATTCTAGTTCTTGTTTTATTTCCCTTATATCTTCCATGCATTTCCCTGGCTCTCGAAATTCTTGTCGTAGCAATTTTATTAGCAGTGTCCTTAGCGCCGTCTCTTTCTGTTTTTCTTCAAACCCTATACAGGTAGCCCTATACACAGGCTCTGTAAAGTGTCTTTACAGAGACCCCACTGTTTCTATATATGCACGTTTCTTCCGTCTACTTTACTAATTTCTTCTTTTGCTACACAATTATAGAATTCGTCCTGAAGGATCTTATTACTGAATTTCCATAATTCCCACAAAAAAGAATGCTCTGGCTTCCCAATCCCTATGGAGAATTAAACGAAACAGTGGTCTGAAAAAGATACCGGCACTACTTCATAATTTTTACATCTAGATGTGGTGACTGCACATCCATAAATGAGGTCCAGCTGAACATGGCTAGAGCCCTGGAATCTCGTGTACTTCACATAACGCGCTCCTTCGATACACTCCGCCACATCCTTTAGTTTGCTATTCTTAATTATTCGAAATAACACATGTATTTTTGTCTCGATAACTGCGGCTACTTGTCTTATCGCGTGCGCTGAGGACACAATATGATCACCATAACTACCAGCTGTCTACGCCCCGGATCGGGAAGCGCTCTTCATAACTGCTGTTGTCTACAGTGAGAGTGATAGCGATATCCCGCGAGTGGCAGAAAGAGAGAGAGAGACCCTTTAATGAAGAACAGAAATTTCAGCTGTTGTTTAAATTTTAAGATATGTTGCACAGTTTTAACCAACCACAGTTGTCACAATGCGGACCGTTCATTTGACCAAGCGGTATCGCAAGCTGTTTGTATATGCACAGTTCAGGCGAAGTCGATGATAAAGAGGAAATTTTGAAGGGAGTCTTGATCTTAGATGTGGGTCGATTGAGGAAAGAAACTAATAGTGATTTGTCGGCAAGCTCCAAAGTCGTTACTCTGCTTCGGCAGCATATTGTTTAGCCATTTGGGATGCATCAGGTTTTGTGAAGAAGGTCCTAATGTATCTTTGAGGTTGGTGGCCTTTACGAGCCGCCTCATCGGCGTTTTCATTGGCTTTAATGCCTCAGTGGGCTGGCATCTACTGAAATGGTAAACAGTGGCCGGAGGCAAGAGCCAAATGATGCAGATACAGAATGTCAAGGGAAACAGGCTGATGATTGGTTTTCTTCAGCAGGATATACAGGATTTGTAGAGATGCTCTGGAATCCGTGAAGATAACCCATCGGCCGGGGGTATGGCCCAGCATATAGAAAACAGCTTCTTTAATGCCATGAAGCTCAGCTGTCGTAGATCCTGTGTTCCGCTCCAGCCGGTAAGACAGGGCATGGTTTGTTGAGGGCACGTAAATGACATATGAAGAAGTGTCTTGAATAGTTGAACCATCAGTTAATATGCGGGTGTACTTTGTGGTTAAGTAGGAGAGAGCGGCTTGCAGAAGTGCTGCTTGTGGCATGCAGTTCTTCGAATCCACGCCAGGAATTATATATTCACCTTTAGAGACGGTAGTGTCCATGGGGGAAAGGTGAGTGGTAGTAGATTTTGTGGCTGAGTAATAGTAGGGAGGGGCAGAAAGTGTACAGCTTGACGAAAGCCAGAGTTGCATTGAGTTATGTGGACACGATTTAAGACGTGCTTCTTCCATCGAAGGACATATCTGAGATAGGTGCGCATAGTTTCTTGGGCGGCAATTACCTCTAGCGGGAGAAATCCTGCTTGCAAATGTTCCTGATGCAAGGGATCGCTTTGGGAGGCCAAGGCATATTCGCAAGCAGTTGTTCAACGCGGCTTCAAGAATCTTCTGGCTTGTTGGAGGTAATCTTTGAAGCACCCGTAAAAAGCAGCGCAACGCTCCTTTAACGTAGGCCTTTTCAAGAAGAAACATCGACCGACAGTTCCTGCCCCATAGTGCTCCTGCCATGAATCTGAAATTTGTCGTGTTGCAGTATTTCTCTCGCGGAGGTGTTTAATTTGAAGTGCCCAAGAGAGATTGCTATCAATCATAACACCTAGGAATCGGTGTGATCGTACATAGGATTGTGACCGTTCACCCAGAAAGAGCGGGTGTCGAGTCATTCTTTTTCTTGTGAAAGCCATAGCCACACTATTTCCTGATCAGAGACGAAGACCACGGGGGCCAGGTATATTGAGATGTGCAGTAACGCTGTCTAAATTCGTTGCTGCGTAGTGTAAAGCGAACCTGATGCACCCCTGATGCATCTATCATCTGCAAAAGTATTATGCGCACTTCTTGTGGAAGGTTTCTTGTAAGAGAGCTGAGCACAGCTCCTTGAGGTACGCCCGTCTTTACTGCGTGAAAGAGAGTTGGACCATGTGAAGTGGTCATAAAAAATTGCCGCTCTTGTAAATAGTGTCCAATTTCCAAGTGTCCAAATACTGGCCAAAGCTGCGAGAATACCACCATGAAACACACTCAAAAAAGCCTTGATGCCAAGAAAAACGGCTGTCGAGATATACCCAGCGTGAAGGTATTCCCCAAGTGATGAGACAAGCGCGATGATATTAACAGTCGCCCAACTATTTCAGTGAAACCTGTTCATTTCTTGAGGATGCTCACTTCGGCTCTCCAGAAACCAGGTGACACGTTTGCGCATCATTCGCTCGATAAGCTTACCATCCTAGCTCAGTAGGGCGATGGGTAAGAAGGATGCGTAACTTGTTAGTTGTTTAGAAGGCTTCAAAACGGGCACAATTTTCACCAACTTCAATTCTGTGGGGACCTCATGAGACATCCCGGAAGAATTGCAATATTCCAGAAGTCGAAAGCAGGAATTTCGAAGTAGCTTTGCGATTGCGTCATAGGTCACTTCATTCTGACCGGGAGACGTCCGTCTGTTTAATTCCGTCATAGCTGAGGATAGCTCTACAATTATGAAAGCTAGGTCGATTGCAGGCACTGCGCTCTACCTTTCCTGTAGACGAAGCATGGAACACCGAATAACTTTAATGCGCTGAATGAAATGGTGGTTGTGTTTGACAAGGGGCGCGCAATGTACCCTGATGCCAAGACGGATGTCGCAAGGCGATTACTGCAATACGAGCTGACCCCATCGGGCGTGCGATCTAGCCGTCCGTGCGTCCTTTCATTTGCCGCTTCCTCGAACGCCGCACCACACAGCAAACAGAAACAGACCCAGATGTCTAGGAGGTGTCAGTACAGCAGGCATCAGCGGCGTTTGAAATGGATTTACAGGATAGAACAGGCGCAGTATCTGTCAACAATTCTCCGCCTACATATATACCATGCCATGAAGGAAGTGAGGAAAGTGAAACAGTAGCCACCTCTTTACTCGCATCCCCCATTCGCACAGCCCCATTCGCAACATATGCGTAGCAGAATTCGGCACTCAGGCTTTCGCCTTTCACTACTTTAATCGCCTAAGTGTCTCGTAATTTTTACTCTGGTCACTTACAAACCTACGTACATTTATTGGGAAAATGTTTCAGCGTGAGAGTGTCATAAGCCATGCTCTGGGGAGAATTCAGCTTTGGTATTGTCGGCGTTCAGTGTGAAAAATCACTGGCATATATAGGTGGCTGCTGAAGTGGGCGGGCACTTACTGGGCGTATGGCTTTGCAACTTCGCGGGACCACGTGACACGGCCGGTTTGGCAGTAGATGCCAACTCGGGCTCCAAAATTCAGATGAGGTCTGAGTTAGGGTAACTGAACGCTACGATTTGGAGTCGTACATGCTACATTTAAATCACGCAAATGAGTTCGTACGACATTGTGAAACGGGACATTCATTAATCAGGATGATGTTGGACTGTTTACAGGTAGTTATTTTATACCCTTATACCCTGTGAAAGATACATCAGTGCGATTTTTGCATCGTATGCTGCAACGCGGCCATTAGGTACCTGATACAGCATAGAAATAAATGAAATAATTAGCCAAATAAACTAGACTTTCATTGCTGACTATTTTTAGCTTATATATTGCAAATGTCTTGCCAATAAAAATTGAAAACTGAACACACATTTTATTTTGGTGGCGGTTAATATGTTAATATAATGTTAGCCCATAAAATTAAAAGTTCATTAATTAACTTTGGCTAACTCATTTCTTAATTACTTAGCTGTATCACGCACATAATTCCCACCTTGCCTATGAAGGGAATTTAAAAACGACTTAGGTTCTATTTTCCAGACTTTTCTTTTCTTAATATAATGTTGGCCCCTCCTCCAAGCTGAAGTTGCTTTCCAGTGAGGTAATAATGATTTATTAACATGTAAATAAGAGCAGCCGTACGTGTACAAAAAAAATCTATAGGGCTTTCTCAGAAACCTCGCTGTTAAAGAAAAGTTTTTCCTGGTAGTGGTTCGAACCTGGGATCACCGCATTTCTGGGCGATTCGCTCTATCAACAGAGCTAAAAAAGATGGTCGGCAGATCAGATGGTAAGGCGAGAGCGAATTGATCTATAACGCGATGTGGGAACGATATTGGTTGGATATTTTGAGGATATCCCTACCGGTGGAGTAGATTTATGGTAAGAGAGTTATTACTCTCTGAAATCCACCCAGGCAGCTTATGGCTGGCTTAGTTGGATGTCAATGATTATTTACTTCCTTAATATTGTTGATCCACAAAATCGAAAATAAAAAGTTCATTAGTCAATTCTGGTTAAATTCTGCCCTGTGGTGCATTCTACCTTTACAGGTCGGATCTAGGTATCAGTCGCAGGGTTTAAAATAACGATCTCTAAGCAGTTAGAAAATTATTCCTTGTCAGTATGCAGGGCCGTCTTCGACAATGTATGATAGCTTCCGAATCATGCGAAACAATAATTGTGAGATGCGATACACTCACAAATTCAGGGCCTAGTGATTAAGCGAGTGACAAATGCATCTGTGTGAAATAGGAATATTAGGACTGGTAACAGTTATTTAGTGCTAATTATTATCTTTAATTAGGGCTAATTATTGCACTTGGCTTTAATGAATGGTAAATATTAGCCGTGTTTTTAATTAATATTGATGCAGGCATTGAATTTGATATATTTTGCTATTATCTATTACATTGATACCATCCGACTAGCGAGAAGATGGCACAACTTGGCGACAGGATGAAGTACGATTTAATGTCCGACCTAGCGTGAGGTCTCCTCTCACGCCACTGCCGTTCTTCTTCTTCGCAACAATATCTTCATTTTCTTTAATATTGATGTCGGAGGCTTTCTTACAACGCCCTTTTTTTTTCATGAAGTCACTTTTTCGGAGACTCCAGATTTTCGTTCCAGTGTACACGTAGAGCTTGCACGTCAGTAATTCAGTTTTTGCGAATTCGGCTCCCCAAATTTTGGCCAAGACATTATGCGGCGTGATATGCGCTACCTTAAAGAGCGCACTTTGTCTTCCGAACGCCTAATGCTGCAATGATTACCTGGTAGAGCAGCGCATTACGAAACGAAAATGTCATGAATTCGGCTGATCGCGCGTGCACATATGCTAGCTCTCCTCTAACCATGTGACGGCGCGAAGGTCGCGTCTAGTCGAGGTCACTAAGTGTGCGGACATGAAAAATGGACGGTATGTAGACATTTAATTTAATTTAAAAAGTAAAACGAAAGAATGATCCATTCCTATGCTGAGGTCACCCGTCTGTGGTTGACGGAAGCCTAGTTAATCTGGGCTCCACATTGCATCTAGCTGTTCACCGCTACTTGGCAGGATGCAAGCGGCGCATATATGTATCAGCTCTTCCCAGGTGGCTGCAGGGGCAACAACGCTTTCGCTTCTACAATAGGCGGCACTTTTTTCCTGCTTGCCATAGTGAAAGTAACCAACACGTGTCTGAAAAAGCAAAAATTCCCTTTTTCACACATCGGCTGTCTACACAGCGGCACATCAGGCGCAGAACCTCGTCTCCCGAACAGAATTTTGAAACCAATGGCTACTCTGCTTGAAGTAACGCCCCGCTTTACTCCAGCCCCTATCGGGAGTGCACGTGGTTACAGTTCTCGAATTTGGTGACCTGACAGAAATGAGCGAACAGGAATGGTTTTGGTCTGCTTACGTTATTTACCGACGCGAATATATTTCGCATTTTCAGAGCATTCTTTTTTCTTGTGTTTCTCAGATAATACGCATAGTTTTGCTGGTGCTCTACTCCTATCCGCTAATTCGAAGTGCAAAGCAGACGCAATTTTTTTCGCGTTAATCTTAGAGGCAGTCAGAAATACAATGCTATTAATCGAAATGAGCCAAGTTTCATAGCTGTGCTTTTGTGAAGGTCTGAAACTATTCCACGAAGAAATTAATCAAATTCATTTCAGGAAATGAGTTACATCACGTATAATGTACTATTCTACTATTCGCCGCTTGCTTACAGGAAGTATTGAGAGACCTGGAGTGGGAACAGTTCGGGATAAAAGTTGATGGAGAATCTTCAGTCATCTGCGATTCGCCAAGGATATTGTCTTGATGAGTAGCACAGGGGAAGAATTGCAATGCATGGTTAATTATCTAGACCGATAAAGCAGATTGCAACTTTTGCTATATAATAATATTCAGAAGCCTAAAGCAATGTCCAAAAGCCTCGGAGATGAACAGCTGCTTGCAATGGGTTGACAGGCACTGGAAGTAGTAAAGAAGCACGTATAGTTAGGAGAGGTAAAAACTGTAGATTTCATCCACGAAAGTAAAATTACTAGGAAAAGCAGATAGCGATTGGGCGCATTGTCCAAGCGCTAGTGGATCGTTACTGACAGCTTGAGCATATTCTTGAAAAGTAAAGTATGTAACCGCTTTATGTTACCGGTACGGGAGACGCTGAGGGCAATGGAAAGGGTCCTGTTTAAACACAAAGAAGCATGGAATGTAAAATGATAAGTTTAATTAACGTTTAGAGACAGGAAGTGTACAGATTGGCTCAAGGAAAAGATCAAAGATATTGACATACTTCTCCAAATCAAGAGGAAGAAATGTCCATTTTCAGGAATATGTAATGTCAAGATAACATAAGTGATGCTCGTCAGGTTACCTAATACGATTTCAAAAGACCGAGAAAACTTAGGAGGGGCGGCAGAAGGTTAGGTGGGCGGGAGAGACTAAGAACTGGGCTGGTGTATGGGTGGATGCAGTCATATGAGGACCAGGTTAATCGGAGGAATATGAAAGGAGCATTTTCTTTGCAGTGGGTGTATTTGGATTTGGATATGCGCCTGTAATTTGTAATCAGCGATATTCTCAAATAAAACTTGCGCAAATGCCTAAAATAATTATATAGGTGTCGCTACATTCTATTGGTATTTACGGAGGTTCCTCTCGACAACGTAAGTCATCGTTTTGTTGCTTTTGCTGTTGCTATCACACCTGGCACGATGCCGCCTATCTCTCTTATTTCATAGCAAGCTCGCCAGCCGAATAGACATATTTCAGGTGATAATTATAATGAAGACTCCGACAAGGATGATAATCTCCCCTCCGACAAGGATGATAATCTCCCCTTCGGATTACACTAATTTGTTTTTTTAAAGCCTACCCGCAAAAATGTCACGGCCCACTTAACCAAGCTGGTGTGAATGGATCTGGTTATCTAAAACTAGGGCGTGCTGTAGTGACGTCTGTTCGTCCCTTCTAGAAGTAGCAACTCGGTCGGCAGCTACTCGCAGATCGTGTGGTCTCTTGGCTACCGGCAACTTGCCGGCTAATCAGTGTCTTGTCATGCGACCTATCAACTTCCACTCAAGTGTTTTCGCATTTCATGTACCTACTTTACAAACTTTTTTTTTCCTAATTGCACAAAGCAAACCGACCAGCGAAGCATAATTATGTTGCTCATGGGGAGTAACATTTTAATTACATGCTCGAAATTTCAGCAACTACGAAGAAACCAGCGCTTGGCAATGATTACTTTCTGTTCTATCTTAAATTATATATAAGATAATTTCGAGTTGTAGACTGGTCGTCCGTAATTGCGTTCGGACAGGCCTGTCACGCTTTATAAAAGTACAGAGATCATTTAACACATCTATTTTTTTCACATCCAACAATATATATTTAACTATGTCCTGAGGACGTATTAAATTCTTATGAGCGTGTGTCAGAAAACCAGACCCTACACCCCACAAAGCATTACTAAATGCTATTGAGTAAAGCCAACCAAACAAACTGAACAATTTTGAAGGAAGCGCTCTGCCGTCAACCGTAGGCACCACGAAATTCACACATACTGATTTACATAAAAAAGGAGCTGATATATTTTAAGGCCTCTCTCTCTAATCACGCACACTTCTCTTTGACTCTACACAAAACGCAATGTTATAACCCGCAAATACACACTCCCGATAAATAAAAGCCCTCAGACCTCATCTGCAAAGCAATCTGCCGCTACAACAATTCTCCCCGAAGAGGCACCATACAATCTTATCTGCTCGTATATAGACCACCCTTGTTTCTCAGCCGGTGCCTGAAAGTTGAAATTCAGCGAAAATAAACAATTTTTCTTGAATTAAAAGCGACAAAAACGAGACATTGCAACTGCAGGGAAACGCAACGACATTCCTTTGCCAAATGCTTGCGTTGGCAGACAGTAAAAGCTTCGTCCTGAAGTTACTCATTTCTAAAGGTTGTGCGCCGTTTTCTTGAAAGCAGCACGTATATTGGTAGAAACTATACATAAAAGCTATGAGGGAAGGGTGGTGCCTGTGGGAGTCTGCAGTCCCCATCAGCAGAAGACAAAAACTATCAGCAACGCTTCTATTGAAGGGTTCTCCCAGGACAGGTAATCGCTTCGGCTGCTGTAGGGCTCTAGGTAGACAGCTACACGGGCATCCCGAAAGCCGTAGGAAACTGACCATTTGACTCCCATGAGCAGCTTTATCGAGGTGTATAGATTAGCAACAGAAGTTGACGGGAGAATTTCAGAAAGTAGACCGGTGGGAGCGCCGCCGTTGCCTGCATGTCATCGATGGTGTCGTAATCATGCCATTAACTCGGTGACGCTGCCTTTGCACATATGACGTGGGGGGTACCGGAACTGTTGGTGGAATGCTGAGACACACAGGACTACCCCGCGTGGAAACCCCGAAGGAAGCGGAATGAGCTTGGATAGAAGGTAGACAGGAGGCCCAAACTAAGCCGCATGGCTCTTGTTGCATCTTGAGGGCAATTATTGGGCTGGAGAGCTCCATGAAGTGCCGTGTAGCATTTATAGCACAGCATAGTCGACCGCGCAAGCACCTCGGTGGCGAAAGTGCCTTGGCGAAAACTGTTACGCTTTGATAAGCAGGGTGGGACTTATAGAGAATAGTGGGAAGTTCAGAAAGAGCGGAATGTTTCGCCACCAATGAAGAGGGTGCGTCTGAAAGCTGGACGCGGAAATATGCAAAACGCGGCATTGCCAAAATGGGGCAAGGGCGCACTGGTAGCCAGGAACTAGCTGTTGGGGGGTTGTGGTTGCGGGAAAGAAGGACTAAATACTATGTGACTTTTAGCCGGTAGTTGCAGGATTGCAGCTTTGGGAGAGGTCGTCAGAGGGCGCGAACTTTGGGACGAACAGGTCAGTTCATATAAAGCCATCCCGCTGGTGTCAGCTTATTACTTTTTATTGTTTATTGATGAGGATCTAGTAGTCTGGGTGGGTCAGCCAGCAAAGTTGATTGGGGCTGCAGTTGCTGTGGTCAATCGCTGGGATGTTATCCTTATCCTTCGCGTGAGCTTTGTCGTTTTCTTAGAGCATATGAAACATACCAACCGTGCAGACTGTGCCAGGCTTTTGTATAGGCTTGATTAATGAATAAATCGCATTTACGCATGTTGTATTTTGAAATCTTAGTGTCAATGAGAATGCCTTGGGAAATAGATTAGATGGTCGGGATAGTAATCAAATATAAAATTTCGGTAATCACATTTCTAAATGATATCAAGGTTGTGAAATGCAATCAAAATAGCATCATCATCATCATCATCCTGACTATATCCCCTGCAGATCAAAGGCCTCAACCATAATTCTCAATTAACCCGGCTCTGTGCCAGCTGCATCCACGTGACCCCAGCGAATTTCTTGACCTCTTCCGCCTACTTAACTGTCTGCCGCCCCTTGCTACGCTTTCCTTCCCTTAGAATACAGTTTGTTACCTTAGGCGGCCATCGATTATCTTCTCTTCGCACTACATGTCCTGCCCATGCCCATTTCTTTTTTTTTTTGATTTCCACTAGAATGTCATTAACTTGAGTTACTTCTACGACCCACTCTACACGCTTCCTATCTCTTAATGTTACCTCTACCATTTTTCGTTCTATAGCCCTCTGTATTGGCCTCAACTTAAGTAGAACTGTCTTGGTTAGCCTCCACGTTTCAGCCCCTTAGGTGAGTACAGGTAAAGTGCAACTGTGACATACAGTCTGCTTGAGCGATACCGGTAAGCTGCTAGTCATAATCTGGGAGTGCTTGCAAAATGCGATTCAATCCAGTCTTATTCTCCTTGTTATTTCCCTTTCATGGTCCGGATCTGCGGTTACTACCTGTCAGACATATATTCGCTTAAGCAGACATATATTCGCCTACTACTTCCAGTGTTTCGTTACCTAACTTAAACTGCTGTTCCTTTCCATGGCTGTTGAGCATTACCTTAGTCTTCGCATATTAATTTTCAAGCCTACTTTTCTACTTTCCCTGTATAGTTCATCAATCATTCTTTTCAATTCATCCCTTGAGTTGGTTAGCAAGGCAATGCCAAGGAAATCGCAGATTACTGAGGTATATCCCTACTGAAAAATACCCATATGATTTTCATATAGGCCACATATGAATTCTTATAGGCCACATATGAATTCATATAGGCCACATATCGATTCATATGGGGTCAAATTCACACCATATGGGGCATATAGGACTAGGCGCAGTTTATATGGGCAAGTGATATGAGGCCATATGTGCCCCATATTGTGCCCATATCCATATGCATTGCAGGACATATAGATCATATGGGCACTGGGCATATGGGTGCAGAGTTCATATGGGTGCCCATATATCAACCAAACTTGGATTGTCAATGGCTCATTTTTCGTATTATGTTGAAAATGTACATCACCTGGGCATCCATATGTAAACAACACAGTACCTTTAACTATGCCAAGGTGTCGAAATCACTCAAACTTATCAAATTAGTGTTTGGTTTTCCCAAGAACGGAAGCTTACAGGAAAGCATTGATGAGATGTGCTCCTCGCGAGGAGTTTATGCCAACCGGATACATTTCAAGGTAAGCAAATAAAATTTCACCCCTTTTGATGGCTTTAGCTCATGTGCCACAAAATTCAACACACAACAAAAACATTTTGTAAATTTAAAAAGTTCGCTCAACAGCAAGGAGTTGATACGGCTCCGTTCGGACAATGTGACAAGAAGTTAGATGCAATTTGTCCTTATTTTCGTTTTATTTTCTTTTAAGTTTTTCTTTCTGAATTCCTTCGCATTTTTTCGGAATCTTTTCTTTACTTCTTCTTATTGTAACCATACGTTTTCTGTGATGCATTCTTCTTCTTCGAACATATATACTACACAGTGATGGTACAATTTATCACTCCCCACCAGGGCGCTGCTACATAAAGAAAAAGTGAAGCAATTAATAATGAAGTATATAGTTACAGGCGTGATTGCTTAATCGTACAATACTAAAATGCATTCTTGAATAGAGGGTGCTTTTGGATGCTTGACAATGGCCAAAAGTAGTTACATTCTGCTTATGTGCATGGAACAATTAAATGACTTGAAGGAAGCTGCTTATTTGATGTAATAAAGTATGTCATTGCACTTTATGTGCCATTATCACAAACTTATACAGAACAAAATTTCAATAATCCAATTCCTTTCTTAGATCAAGATAAATATTCGGCTTCCACAACGACACGTAATCATTAAAAGCAGAAAAAAGAAAGATCAGCCTCCCCTCTCCCCCCTCCCAAATTTTTTCGTGTTGTCATGCACCGCCAGCTTGTCCCTCTCCCATCGCCTTCATCCCCTGCATACCACGCTGCTTCCTTCGTTTTGCCTATTTATTTTTTTCGTTAGAGGTTGGTACCCATGCTGCAGCTGCTTAAATGTTAAAGCCCTCCCCACCGCTCTCCCCTCGCTCGCATCCGATGCTCTCTAAACTTGAAGCTTCTGGTGGTGGTAGTGGTTTATTTATTTATTTTTTTTTAATTCCCAGAAACGCGATGTTTGGGAGACGGCTCGCCTTCTGCACCGGTGACGAAGGGCTTGTTGAGAAGAGGGAAGGAGGGACGAATACAGGAAAGGGGAAGTTGGTTTAAAGGGGTAGGAAGTGGGGGGGGGGAGCGGTTTAAAAGCCTATTTTAGTCAAGGTGTCGGCAGGTGCAGGTGTGCGGTAGCAACGGTGCTAGCTGGGGTCATTTTTATTTTTCCTCTGCTTTGTGGCTAGCTCGTACGGTTCAAGTGGTTTGGGGTCATCTAACTGAAGAAGGCGTTTTTTCCGATCTCGGTCTCCGGGACGGAGGGCTTTTGGAAGTTTTTTTTTTTTTTTTTTTTTTTCAGAGCATGGAATGTTTGGCTATATGGTAGGTGTCGCGCGTTCTCATAGGAAATTCCTTACATACCATTTTTATGTTGCCGGATTTTTTCTCTTTATGTACTTGTATTCCCATATTGCAGTCAAAGCGCAATATAGAATGTATACTGCTTATAACACCTAGGTCGTGAAGCCGCGAACATTCGCATTATAAACGCGTATCGCACTTATTTTTTGGCCTTATGGCTCACGCCAGATGGATAACTTCCCTTTCGAGAACATCTCATTAATGAGTGAGCGAAAAGCAACCCACTAAGTCTGCTCAGCACTTGATTATTGTTTCAGCATATCGTACGCCGCGCTACTGCGAAAATTACCGCAACCGCCGCAGCACGGAACGATAAGCACTGCACGGGCCTGAATTTCCGGCTGGGCGCGGCCCCAGCCCATCGTTTGAAGCCCGAACCCAGCCCGAGCCCATGGCTCCTAGCCCGGGCCCATGCTAACATGTGCTTCCGAGACTCGGCCCGGCATAGGCACTGCAAAGTCAGCCTGCGCGGGCTCCTTAAAGGCTGTACTACCAAGGCTCTTAATTGGGAGTTGGGTGCTATAGGTTCGGATGTAGCGGATAGTGCACGAGGAACTGTACACCTACTTTCTGTAAGCGTTTTTCATGTGCACGAGACACTATGTTGGAAGGGAGCTAGTTGCAATAAACTTACCAATAAAAATGTATGTGTTAAGAGCCATGAGTAACTATCTCTGTTATCTAAATTGATGAATTAGCGATTGTAGATATATGCTGTGCACGATTTTGTTCCCTTCGGTTATGACTGCACTTCATTTGTAATTGCTTAGTTTACTACTATGTACGCACTTTTGATGTAACCAACCCACTCCCATCTATGTCTCGAATAGAACTGATAAGGTTATAAATAAATAATATTGCTTAAATATGGTACATAATAACAAATCAAGATGGGATAACAATCTGACAAATATTCTCAGCAGAGAAGGGCATTTAAAGTACCGACAGAAGCAAATGCTTGGTCAAGAAATTTTTTGCAAGCCCTTTTATTGAATGATATTGTGCTCGATGTGTATGTTTAAGATCTATGGATTAAAGGCATTTTAAATATATATCCTTATTAAAAATTAGATATTGGGGCAAGTTATTTGCTTAATTAAACACAGATACGTACTGCCCAAGGCAACTATGCCACAGCAACCTGTGTGAGTAGGTGGTCGCCCTTTATCTCAACAATGACGAAAAGCAAAACGCTTGTTTTGTGCATATATACGTGTTTGAAAACCGAGAGCCATAAAGCAGTGCGCTCTTATCCAATGGCGTTTATCGCAGCGTAGAGATGTTTTTATTTTTTGAGGAGGGGTAGGGGGTGAAGGAAAGCGAAGCTAAGCAAAGGCTATCTTTGTACTGACGCACCAGTTGCTGCCTGCTGAGCAGTCGATTAAAGGTCCTTCTCCGGCGAAGGTTTCAAATGTCCAGTCTTAAACACAATATCGAGAAGATTAAAGAGAGTCTGCTTGATCCGACAGAGTGCGCCCATTGGTTGCTGAGCGGTATTGTGTACTTTAGCAGGCGCGTGCTCATGCAAAGGAGCGATGTTTGTTGCAGCGCTTCATAAGACCTGCACTGTATAGTAAAGAGCACTGCAGGTTTTTCACTTTTTCAACTTTTTCGCTGTGCCGTTGTGCGCCGCCGGGCGTGTTTGTCTGAAGTTACTTTAACAAACCACTAAGTGCCGCTGATTAAACTAAGTCTACAAATAAGCTTTCTCTCATTCTACGTTAACAAATGCACTAGTATAGGGTTTATTCATAAACCACTTGGACGATTCTAGTGATCTTGTTCATATGTTTCCGAAAGAATAAGCCGTACACAGCCTTGCCTCTGCCCTGCCTGGATCCGTGCGCTTCTACTTCAATCCCGGACCCGGCCCAGACCCGCAACTTCAAGCCCGAGCCCAGCCCGGGCCCGGCCAAAAAGCAAAAATCACCCCCCCCCCCACACACACACACACACATTTTTCGTGTTGTGCAGGTGCCGCTAGCTTGTCCCTCTTCCATCGCTTTCAACCCCTACATGCATACGATGCTGCTTCCTTCGTGTTGCCTGTTTTTTTTTTTTTTTTCTCGCGTTCGAGGTCATTTCCTTTGCTGCAGCTGCTTAATTGTTAAAGCCCTCCCCACCACTTTCCCCTCGCTCGCATCTGCTCTCTAAACTTGAGACTTCTCCAACCATCACTTCTTGAATTCCTACTGCTCGACTCCGGCGCGGGTGACGCAGGGATTGTTGAGAAGCAAGGAGGGACGAATAAAGGAGAAGAGAGCGAGTGGGGTTTAAAGGGGTAGGAAAGGGAGGGGGGGGGGGAGATTTAAAAGCCTATATTGAGTCAAGGTGCCGGCAGGTTCAGGTGTGCGGTAGCAGCTGTGCTCGCTGGGGTCATTTTTTTTTTTCTGCGTTGTGGCTAGCTCGTACGGTTCCGTGGTTCGGGGTCATCTAACTGAAGAAGTCGCTTTTTTCCGATACTTGGTGTCGGTCTCCAGGACGGATGGTTCTTGGAAGTTTTCTTTTTTTTTTTTTTTTTTCTTGTCGGAGTCTTCGGAGTGTTCGGTTATTGTGTTGCTACTTCTTAAGAAATTCCTTATATACCATTTTTACGTTGCCGCATATTTTTTAGGCACTTGTTTGCCAGCTTGCAGTCGAGGACTAATATACATGCAGTGTAGACCGCTTATAACGTAGGTCGCGGGACCTCGAACGCTGCACTGAAAGCGGTACCGCAATTTTTGACCTGAAGCTACACACGCATCTCAATAATAAATGAACAAAACGCACCGCACTAAGTCCTCTGAACACAGATTAGTTTCAGCATACCGCACGCAGCGCGCGACCACGTAAATTACCAAGACCGCTGCGCGCGGAACTGTGTATGCGCTAACGCATGCTCAGTTTCTCAAAGGCGGTGGTGCTAACCTTAGCAGTCACAAACGCAGTGGGCTAAAGCATCCTTGTCTCTTTGAATTCAAACAAATAATATGAGGAGTCTCGGAACAAGACCTTATAGTTGGAACACAAGCTGTGCGGTGAGGGTGATAGAGGAGTCCTCATTTAGTGTTTAGTACACTGTTGTGGCCACCCCCCCCCCCCCCCCCCCCCACGACATGGTACCTCCTTCACAATCAGCGGTTACGTTATAAGTGGTATCCACTGTATTTTGTAAACAATGGCTTGAGGTCTTTCCGTAAATGGTCTTTGGGAACATATAACCGGCTACACAATGTTTGCTTGCTACTCCTTTCTTTTTTTTTTTTTCAGCATACGGGGCGGCGGCACCATCATTATCGTTACAAATGAAAGTTTGCTCTGCCGCCCCATAAATATTGCGCCAAACTTTTGAACTGAATCACGTTCACTCTAGAGCTTTTAGCCTAACCGCTATTTTCGGCTGCTTTTACTGGCTCCCACACGCGGCAGCTTCGTTTGCAGCGGAATTCGACATTATGCTTCATGCTAAAAACCACATCATATCTGTATACCTTCATTTTATTCGATGGCTTTAACTTTCCTTCGATATCATGGAATAAAAGTCCTTGCCTCACATTCGGTTTATCTCAACTCGTCACCTCCTAGGCTTGACGAAAGGAGGAAGCTGATCAGACATAGCCTTTCTTCAGTTTTTTTTTTCGAACTTGACGGCAATGCAATTATTTGGGAAAACTCGTATCATCGGTATTTGCAGATACATATGCACAAAACATAACGGAATGTCCTATTGACAGACTCTCCGTCTTGTACTTGTTCAACTGTACATTTTTGTTTTTTGTTTTGCAAACCTATGCTACGATATGATGCATTCTTTTTGTCGTATTGTTGTACCAACCTCCACTGTAGCATGGATACTCTTAATTCGTGAATGAAATAACTGGATTTATTTTATTTGAGCTTGGAAGTAGGCCAGCGCCGTATCATTTCCAATGCCATGAAAAGGGTTGCGAATTTGCGATCAAAGGGATTTATTTTGCATCTTAATGACTGTCTCCTCGAGAGCACCGAGTGGGCTTCTCCCCCACCGTTTGTATATATGGCGATTAAAGTTTCTGCCATCACCATGTTTCGTTTCCTCGCGTCTCCCGGGTTAGGAAAAACTTGTCCAAGCTCTCCGCTTTTTGTTTTCCTCCCTCACTTTTTCGCCGCGTTCTCTCATTCTCTCCACATCTATAAACTTGCTGCGCTTTCTCGTTTTTCCTCCTCCTCCGCTGCTCCGCAGTCCCCCGTGCTCTCTCCACATAGCTCACGCCGAAACCAGTTATCGCTCTCCGTTAGGAAAGAACTTCGCTCTCCGCTTTCTTTTCTTCACTCTCGCCTTTCCGTCGCATTCTTAAATTCTCTCTCCGGTCTGCTTCTTCTTTTCTCCTCCTCCGCGGCTTGCTCCCGCCGAAACGACTTTTCTTGGTGTAGTGTTAAGGTCTATTCACACTTGCGACTAGATGAGGACGCGCGACTACCAGTCGCGCGACCAGAGGAGAGGAGCTCGCCACTACCGATGTTCACACTTGCGACAGTCGCCTTCTCGTTCTGTTCTCGTTCCGAACGAGTTGGAAGTAGGAGAGCTGCTGGGCGACGACAGTGAACGTCGGTAGCTGCCGCCTGCCAGACACTTCAGCTTTTTCAGGAGAGCCGGTACGCATGCCGCGCTCTCGTGTTTCCAGGAGAACACCGACGACGAATAGACGATGTCAATCACCGTGGTGTCAATATAAAATGTTGTACCTGCGTGAAAAACCCATTTCTCAAAAGTTCATGGTATTTACCGGACTTTCCAATCTCCTCCCAGGCCATATCCTATCTCCCTGCCTTTGAATTCCGGGTGCCGTTTGTTGAAAAGGTAGGGGTATTCTTTAATTGCATTGAGAAGGTGCTCGATCGAGTACTCCGGGACCTCGCTGATTGGTGAAATGGTTTGCGACTAGTAGTCGCGCGACTGAAAATTCGAGCAGTGCCCGATCGGCCCGCGGCAGTCGCTTTTCGACCGATGCGACCGTTTGCGACTGTCGCTTTTCGACCAAAACAGTCGCGCGACCGCTGCTAGTCGCAAGTGTGAACGGGCCTTTACTGCTGCTGGCGCGCGTCTATTTATGCCCACGCAGTGTGCTCCGCCGGTGCCTCTGCTGCTTGTGTTGTGAGAGAAGGGAGGACAGCATACAAGATGGGTATAAAGCTATAGTGGATGTCTCCTTAATCAAAGATTTTAACCCGGTCACATGCGCTGACTCTGCTAAATGCAAGAGAATCTGCTGGAAGGAGACGTTCAACGGTGAACTACAAGAATCCTACCCCCCGGCGACGTTCTGCTTCTTGGATGTAAGTCTGCATGTGTTACCAGTATATTGCAATATTTTTTGTCTCGATCGTACTATTACTGCCTGCTGATGTAGCTTCTGTGTAAGTTTGCGGCTCTTATATTATTGTTCGGCAAAAGGTCATGGAAGCGTTGAATAGATTTTGATCGGTGTCGGCCCGCCGTCAACGCTGTGTGTACGGTCAAATACAACCACGCATACGCACCAAAGTACTTACCAATAACGGAAACCTAATAAGCATGCTCAGAGTAATTGCCTCATCCCCCCCCCCCCTAACCCTTCTTGAATACGGGAATAACGGACAGCGAGTACGCATACTCACAGTAATTGCCGCATTCCCCGCCCTTTTATTGGACCATTCCTGCGTGTGCGCATTCGCGCACTGGCATGAGCGGACATTTCTTGAGGGCTTGAATAGTGTCTGATAAAAGAACATGCTCAGTGTACTATGCAACTGCTTGCATGTAATTATTTGGCTTGCAGCACTCCGCTGCACTGTGCGTGCGCGCCATGTTATAATCGGCGCATATTTTGCGATGTGGAGTTCGCATACAGTTTGACGTGCTGATGACCGTGGAAACATATTTAGACATTTTTGCTGTTCCGGACAGTGACACGAGCTGCGTGCGTCTTCTCGCAAGCAAATGTTTACGTTGCACGGGCGGCGGAGCTTGCCGACTAGAAGTGCGGCCAGCTAGTTTATCTGCTCATTATTTATACTCACATTATCTGACGCTGACCACTGAAAACGTAATAGAATGTGTACATACATTCCATATTCCATTGCAAAGTGCTGTGTAACGTGTCCTTTAGTTAGCAATAAGTTTAGCTCCCATAAATTTCTCTCTCTGCATGCCACATAGGCTAGCACAATTAGCAAATGACAAAAAGGAACCTGCATCTGTTGCGCATTTATTTGTTGCCATTAAAATTTATCCAACCGTGGTAACATTCAGTGTGGTCGTCTTCTACAGCATGTCATCAATATTTAAGGAAAGAGAGGCTTTTAAAATACAGATATCTTACAGGATGGACGAACGAGGACAATATCTATGTGGGAAAGCAGGAACAGTATTTAGCTGAAAGGGAAGAGACGTGTCGGAGTAATGAAGCTTAGAGCAACAAGAAAATACAATGGGTAAGAGGTGCTGAGAGATATCAGAAAAGGACTATTGGCACCAGGGATCACTTTCGGAAGTGGAGAGTTGTTCCTAAAGTCGGACCAGCGCTGCTAGAAATAAACCACTGATGCGGCAGTACAGGGTGACAAAGCGGAGATCATTCCAGAAAAGCATATATTGAGCATATTGAATCAATGGTCAAAAATGTAGGGGGAGATTAATGTAAACTTAATGGGGAAAAAAGGCAATTGTTGGGATATATAGAGAGATTGCACTTGGGCCACAGTGGCTGCCATTTCAGCATGCAGGCAGAGTGTAACATGTCAGGAGGCAAGGCACAAGCGTCTAATCAACTTATTGGTCCCTAGCTGCTTCATCCTGCACAATCGAAGCTGCTGTAGCACTTCAATGCTTCTGGTTTACAACAGTGTGATTCAGTGGGTATGTGTGTTCTGTGTGCACCAGAAAAGAGCACATGTTTCTAAAAAGTTGGACTATTACTATATTGACACTTACGTATCACTGCATAGACTCTGACGTGGTGCAGTTTTCTTTTCTTGAGAAAAATTCAAAGCCTATAGATCCGTTGCGTGAGCACGCTTGCTAGCAGTCAATGCACCATTCTCAAAAGGTAACATACCGAGGCTCTTCAAGCAGTTAGCTTGAAATTTCAATCTTGTTCTGCTTGTAAGTGATGGGCTATATAATTTGAACTAATGGAATCACTACACCTATAACGTTTTCACCAAAGCTGGATTTTCGGTCGTGCACATTTGCAGCGCTGATTGCAATAGCAAAATGTCTCTGATCACCATGCCACTTGTACTGTGGATGCATGTCTTTCCACAGTTTTATATCTGAAATAAAGCAACTTGAGATCTTCATTACAGTGGTGGCCCCTTATTGTAAAGGCGCAGATCAGCATGCACCCAGTGCACACGCTAGAAATGCATTGCGCTGTTAGGTGATATTGATACTTAGGCATAGCTTCATGTGTTGCTTCATGTCTTTGCAGTCTTGTTGCATTTTTGTTAGCTACTGCAGAAATGCGAAAAAAGGTCCCCTTGAGCAGTGTCTCTCAGGGCCTTTTTTGCAAGTAGTTTGCAAATGCAATGCAATTCTCCTATAGAAAAATAGATCCTATTGGAATGTCACATCAGTGCATGGGCGATGGGAGGATGTTGTCTTTTTGTTATCTTATGGAGCCAAACTTGCTCATCCCAGTAGGGGGGGAGGGTGGATTTGCCCAGGCGTCATGCTGGCAGAGGCACTGATGCCATGAGCCAGCACTTCTGCCAGCCAGATCAAGATCTTGGATTACTATAGGTTCTGAGATATCACATGTAGGTTTTTGTGTTGGGTGCAAAAATGTTTGTGGTGATTATTTGATAAAGTAAGTTGGTGAATTTTGCCTGAATGCTTTTATTTGCTCAGAAGCTGCATGGATGCTTGAAAATGGTACTTGCTAATCTATACTTTCTGTATTCTGAAGGTGAAACGCAGTAAAAAAAAACTGCTCCTTCTCGGACAAGACTCCCATGGCCTGAAAGCTCGGGTGATGAGCTTATTGAGAGATGGTTGCTAAGGAAGGAGCAAGAAAATAGCAAGTCCCTGCGAAGAAAGGTCACAAAGCTGGAGGAGAAGCTGAAATGGTTGGAGATCAAGATAGCAAACCTCCAGGATTTGCTGCACAAAAAACTTGGCAAGTTATAAACACTTTTCCTTTGAAAATTAAGCGAAATGATTTGTTTTTAAGTTTTAAATGCAGCGATGTAAGCACAGAATTATAAGAATTCCGTTTGATATGTGATGACAGTAATCTGCATGATATATAGCTGGGTGTACATCTCCGTACCATGCTGTGATAGCCTGTCATTTCCTAACCATTAATTTTAATGTCGTGTTCAATTTCGGACAGGCCAAAATATATTTGTGCTTGGAATCTTGTTTCAAACTTTGTTGTCATTTTGTCTGTAGCAAGCAATGTTTTCTAACAAAAATGTCAGAAATCGACAAAACTGTATAGTTACACCGGAAGACACCAGAGACAGTCGCCGCTGGACACCATCTGTGTTCACCGAGTACGTGCAGTGAGGGACCTTGAGTGTAGCCAGCAACTTTGGTGAATCAGTGACATATTAGCTGTGGGAATAAGTTTTCTATTGGCATCATCGCAGTCAGTTATTACTGTACTTGGTTGACAAAACCCACAGTGCTAAAAAACACCACGACTATACACTCTAAACATAGATCATATCTTATAAGCACAACTCTCGCATAACATAAAGAATGTCGCCCATTGTTATGAGATTACAGTGGTTTGTTCTGCACCCTTCAAATTGTCCAGATTTGCCTGTGTACAGCAAAAAATTGATTTGTCCCAGAGTATTGGCCCATTTCAGTTTAGTATTAGGCACAGATCATGGCACGTCCCCTGCATGTGCGGTTGTGTATGAGTTCCATTTATCTTGCAGTAAGGTGTATGTTAGCCAGATGGGCCGATGTATAAATGGATGTCTGAAGGAGCATTTGGAGGCCATATCGTCCGACACTTACTCGCACGTGGCTGTGCATTGCAGGAAATGCAACGAAGAAAAAATAAGAATGGTAATAAAGATACACAAGGCTGCTATCCGCAGTTCTCACCACAAACTAGCATTCTTTTCCATCATCGAGATAGGCTAACATGAGAACTTAAGGAGGCCTACTGTATCAGGAAAAAAGGTGATAGATGCATCACCCAGCCTTTGCCTCCCTTGCTTTATACCTAGATAAAACTTTATTAATAATAATTTTTATTATTATTTTATTAGATAATTTTTATACCTAGATAAAACTTAAAACGTAATATTTTTTTTACTATCTGGCAGTTCTGCGCAGGTGCATCTGTTTGTTTCTCTGTATATATATCTCGTCTGTTTCTTCAAATAACCGTAGTTGTGAGTCTGCGCTTGTCCTGTTTTTTAAGCATTTAGACATCATCTCTTTTAGTGCAGTGGATTTTTTCAACCATGTCTATATACCAACTCGCCCAACTTTCTACCTTATTACTGTACTTGTATTCACCTTGCAGCTGTTCTAGGCAATATGATTTCTTATTGTAGGCATCAATTTACTTGTGTTCGTGCAGCATATAAACTGTTGTGTCACACAGCCTAAAGCCTAAGCCTCTGGTTTGTTCATCCAGTGCAAGAGGTGCCGGCGGCACCCAAGATCACTTTGCACATTTGGAGCGAACAGAGATGATGCCAAGCAGTGACGCTGTCTCTGTTGTCTTATGGTGTAAATGTAGATGTTGATGTCACTAGACGGGGCCGTATTGCAAGAGAGAGTATGAATATCTAAATAGTACTAGGTACTGTTGAAGAATATGTGCTGCATTGAAAATTATGTACTCTTACGGCACGCTTCGAAACTACAACTGTCATTGTGTACTAAAAATGCACTCTTTAGTTGTATTTCATATCTTTTTGTACATAAATTTGTGACAGTTGTGTGTACAGAATAGGATAGAATATAGCACTGGATAAAGGTGGGGGCTAAGGATGCTGAAGCACAGAACCTTATCTCCGAGGATGTGAGAAGGGAGCCCGAACCACATAGTATTAAATGTTGAGCGACAGGTATGAAGAGAGAAAATCAGAATGAAGAGATGGGGCCTCCACCTGATCTTACTTTGTTTAGCTTTTGCTTTTGTCAGACCTTGTTGAGCTCCAAAAACAGAAATTCCCCTTCACTCGGGAGGTCTCTTTCTAAAAATAATGCATCACTCTCGTGCCAATCACAGTAATCACACCTTGTTCTTTTTTAGTTTGGTGTAGGTAAAATGAAATGGAGTTTTTACAAAAGTATAATATGGAAGTGATAGGAGGGACTTCCAAATTGGGGGGAGGGGAGGGGGGAGGTTGCATGCACTCTAGCCTAGGGCCCTTATTTCTGTTAATCCGGCTCTGAGAATGTTGCAAGTTGTGATAGCTGAAGATGCATCACATTGAAATTTGCATGGCCTGCTGATCCACCTCCAATTTTAAAATGCGAAACTGAAACAATTGCAAAAATCACTGAATTTGTGCAATCAGCACTATTAAAACTAATGCTGGATATGTTGCTGGGCTAGTTAGTAGTTGTCCAGCATTATGGTATTGCAGTGCTGGTAGACGAGGACAAAGGGACGAGATACACTTACACAACTGCGCTGAACTTTCAACATGGTTTTGGATGCTTTGATTTGCGCTTTACATTTGACAGAAGGGCATCAACATGCAAACGCACCTACAAAGCAAATATGATAATCTCAGTAGCCACATGTGTCTTTTTTCATGAAAAATCTGGAAGAAAAGTTAAAGGCCAGGGCACAAAACAACAAAAAAATGCTAACGGGGCCGAAGCCCGAAGTGAGGCCAGCTTTTTATGCAAAAACTCGCAAGTGGCAAGTTAGCCACATTACCAGTTGTCATGTGGTTGTGGCATTTTTAGAGAGGCGACCACTTTCCAGTTTAGAATTCCCGACGGCATTATAGGTTTCCTCCTTTTAAATCAATGACTGTGGCGAAATTTGTCCAATCGCACCTTGTCACAGTCAATGCTGCAATTAAAACACCGCTTTTTTTTCATTTTAGTTTCCTTTATATTTTTACTTTCGTTCCTGATACAGTGTATTTTTAAACATTTAGTGTTTCCTGCAAGATATTACATGAAATGAAGAGCTAGAGAAGCAATTGTTGAGTGAATCTGAGAAAGTAGGAACCTGGGTGCAAGCAAAAAAATGAAGACAAGGTAGATGCTTGGGCATGCTGGTTAGACATCGGTGCAGTGAATTTACGCCCAGGTGTCTGTGTCTCCTCTCGTCCTCGTCGTGAATGCGCTGCACCGATAATAAAAAAGCATCAAGTTAAGTCAGATGAACTCATTGATGAAGAGAAAGTTTATACATGCTATCGGTAAACTTCAGCTCACTGGCAAAGGGAAAACAAACATGCCCATGTCTACTACTCATTACCTCGAGCTTCTGGCACACACACTGACTTAACTTTGCAGGGCATAGACGTGATCGAGCTTGTCTACAAAGCAAAGGAAGTGACATTTTAGAGCAGGTTTCAGTCTGTGTTCTCATTGAAGCAATACTGCATAAAAATAAAAGCAAATAACAAGCACATTGCCCTAGACAAAGCAGTTGAATGCTAGGATTTGTTCCACAGCATAATGCGGTGGTGCTGTAAATGTGGCTCATAAATTACTTTAAGGACATTGCCTGCTCAGCTGAAGTGATGGCCATGCATAAATGGTCTGGGCTCTGGCTTCCTGAACTAAGCAGACTGCAGTTTCAAGTGAAACCATCATGTACCATTTTGGTTTCAACTATGTGTACACAATGCTTTCAACCAATTTTTATTCAGCTGTCAAAATGACTCCTCTTCAGAGTATCAATGAAAATAGACGAATGCTCCTTTTGTTGCATCCTGTATGCCTGCACTTCACTCTTTTAGGGTTGCTTCTAGAGAGAGAGAGAGAGAGAGAGAGAAAAACTTTTATTTAAGATGCCTGCAGAATCGGTTAGGCTCCCTCCAAGCAGGGAGGACAAGCTTTTACCGTGACGCGGCCACTACGTCAGTCTCGTGCGTTGTGCTCCTTGAGGTCTTATTACGTCCCTCGCTACTTCCGCGGGTTCGAGAGCGCTGCCACCCCCTTCTTCTAACATCCAGATATGAACTTTGTGCCATAATTGTTGTATAGTAGCTGCAAACATGACAAAGAAAGCTTGTGAGATCACTGGGCTGTGCCAGCTTTGCTGTAAAATTGATGCTGATAAGAAGTCCGTATCATCATTCTTTGTCAATCTGCTATCACTTTTCATAGACAGTGCCAAACTTTTAAGCATTAAAACAGTTTTGCTGAGCAGAACATTCTATCACTAAGAGGTCTTCAGTGTGGGACTTGCAGTGTATGACTTCCTTCAGTGCTTCTGCTATACAAGCTTTCCAAGCAACTTGAGCTAAGATTTCAAAAAGGTTATTTGCCCTTACCTGATTATATTTACTTAACTCCTACATTATTCCCTGCAGCCCCCAAGTGAGATATGCAAGGTTTTATAACAACTTCAGAAAACATCTAATAAATTGTTTCTTGCACGGTATGCCTCACAAACTTCTTTTTTTGCATTTTAAAGCCTATAAAATATGAAAGAAAAGGTCACTTGATTGGGCGCTTGAGCTTTGCTATTATGCAGCTGTCGAGAATATGTAATGAGTGGGGAAGGTTGGCAGCAGTACAACTGTAGGCATGGCGACGCAACATTGTTGTATATATTTGGATCTCTAGCCTGTGTCATGTGAAGGTGCAAATGCATGCTGCACTGACTGACCATTGCTGACTGCAAAACAAAGTAAAGAGCTTTTTCATTCTCCTTTGGAATGCTCAGTTAGGAACATTCATTGTGAAATTGTGCATAAAAAGCAGGAATCCCAGTCAGTCACTGCATGCTTGAGAGCAGCACAGCAGCTTGGCATAAGCATCTGGTCACATGACTTTTGTTTCTCATATTCTGTGAATTTTAGAATGCAAGAAAGTACAGCATGAGAAATATAATATAGGAAACAATTTAATTATTGTTTTCCACTGGCACTATACAAGTTTGCATATCCCACTCTGGCTCTGCAGCAAATATTTACAACTTTCAGTAACTAAGATTATGTAATAAGTCAGTTAATGGGGAATTAAAAATTAGCCTAAGTTACAGTAGTCTATGTCAACATGAAACATCCAGTACAGTTGTCTCTGAAGTGCCTTTCAATTTTAAATCTTGGCTGTAGTTGTGCATGTTATGCATACCCATTGCTCAACGACTACTATAGTTTGCCATATTGCCACTGTGCATCTGCATGGGTTTTAAAACTATTAGTGAGCATGAAGGCTGACAACAATATAAGAGATGAGTTGGAATCTGGTGGAAGCATTCCAGATGGTCTATGCCAGTGTTTTTCAAATGGGGGTCTGCAAAAATATTTTGAGGGTCTGCAAACACACATCTCCCCATATAAAGAAAGTTTATGCAATAGATCTTTGCTCTGGCCTGGCAAAACAGCTTTGCAGGGTTAAAAGCATGGAGGTTCAAAGCCAACTAGTTTCTCAAAGGCAAAGACACAGGAGAGGAGTGTGGAAATTGAGAGTCTGCATATGAGAGAGGGAGAGAGAGCTTTTGTTGATGCAGGCATTAGTTAAACTCGAGCTCTTGCTGCACTGCTAGATGGGGCTGCAGGCAAAACATTTGGGGGGGGGAGAGTGAGCAGCGCAGTGTTGGAAGGAGTTCAGTCCTTTCCAGCAGCATGCATACTAACATGCTGCCTCTGTCTATGTCCTCTGCAGCTGTGGCCCACTGGCGTATTAAGTGCACATTTTTAGAGGTCACTTTAGTATGGACCCTATCCCAGTTTGATCTCTTGGAACTGCAGCAACAGCAGTCCTCACAAGAATCCCTACCCCCCTCTAGTCAACTTTCAGTGGTTTACAAGAGGTCCCCAACCCATCCATTGCTGATAACCACTGATCTATTCATTAAGCTGTTTTCTACTTATACAGATCCCTTCCGTTTCTAGCTCTTCAGGAAACAGTGCGAACAATGGACTGAAAATATCCAAACAAAAGAGTAGTAAGGATGGCTTTTCTTTATGGCTGCAGAAATCATATAGCTAACCTTATCCATATCAAAAGGATTACCTTTTTTGTTCATCTTTCATGTCTACTGTGGCCCATCTATAAATAAACATGTGTGAATTCAGATTTCAGTTTGTTGTTTCACTGCTTTTCCTTTCCTTGTAGGTGTTGAATGCACCTGGTGACAAGGTACCTGTACTGGCAACAGCAAACTGCCACGTAGGGGAATTGCATATGATTTCAACTCCTATGCTTGCACAACTATCTAGACAGAAATACGTTGGGACAAAGTCATAACACCCAGATTAACTTATAACTCTTTTTAATGTGCACTGCTTCGCTTTGTTTCATGTTTCTTACTATGCCATCCCACTTAAAAACTGGAAAGGATTGGCCAAGAAATAATGTGTTCATTCATTCATGCTTTTACTATTGCTTACACATCAGAGTTGTAAGGGTGGCTTTTCTTTGTGGCTATAGACAACACATAGCTAACATCAAAACCAAGAGCAATATGTTTTTTTGTTCATTTTACCTTTCTACTGTGGCCCATCTATAAACATGTGTGACTTCGGATTTCAGTTTGGTACGTGTTTCACTGCTTTTCCTTTCTTCGTAGGTTTCGAATGTGCCTGGGGACCAGGTACCTGTACTGGCAACAGTAAATGACCAGGTAGGGGAATTGCATATGTTTACCACTCTTATACTTGTCCAACTGCGCAGACAGAAATACGTAAGGAGGTGACCATAACACCTAGAAAATCACCTTTTAACATTTGTTTTGTGTTTCTTGCTATGCCATCTCACTTAAAAACTGGGAAAGAAAGGTCAAGAAGTCTATGTATTCATTCATGTTTTTACTGTTGCTTATTACCATGTGCTTGGGTATGCATGGAAATAATTACTTATTTCATCACATTTACCATACAACCTATATTAAATAACTACGTGGCTAGTGATCAAACTGTAGGGACATAAGAGGCTCATTGTATGGCGCATACAAGGTGAGCCTACTGCCACTCGTAACAAGGAAAGCATACAGGGTTATTTATTTTGTTTATTAATATCGAAAATAACGAGTCATTTGATACTACAAATGTACAAGTTTGTGTTTTCTACGGTCTGCAATTTCTTCCAAAATCTTTGTGGTTTTTATTGAACTGTTCAAAGGCAATTTTCTTTAAAGGTGCTATCATGTAACACCTCTTTGAATTTTCTAGTCTAATGAAAAGTGAACTTATGTTTTCACACTCAAATTTTTTGTAGACAATCTGTGAACAAAGGTTTTTATCAGGCACCAAAAACTGCCAGTAGAGTGATTTTTTTAACTGAAGATTCATCTGTTTTACATCTTTTTTCAAAACAAATTAAATTGGTGAACAATACAAAGCTTAATCAAATTGTCATAACCTGTATAACTTAGAAAAATATTTATAACTGCCTCATGACTGGCAAATATCCTTGAAGATATATTAAACGAAATTGCCTTTCGCTTAAGGGTTCTTTTGGAGTGTATATTTTATCTGTTATTGTTCATATTTTATTTTTGCATGCATGCGGAGGGTAATGCTTTTCTCTGTTCCATGCAGGTTCACCTTGGCAAGGGTGTGTACATCCCTGTAGAGAGATGGCAGTGGCTCCTGACGCTGCCCAAGGATTCTCTGTTCTTCAAAGAACCAGTGAAGGCTGCCTGTGTCTCAGAAACAGGAGTGTGATAGGGGCCCCGTGTCGCCGCTTTCCGAACTCTAGTCCATTCAGCCTCCAAAACAGCCCTGACCTATCACAAATTGGCAGCTGTAACAAGTGAGTGTTTGAATCTTGATCTAATTATCTTTTTTTCAGTCATGTTCATGCTGTTTTACATAAACACAGCTCAACATCCTTCACATTTGTGGAGAATTCATGTTTTCAATTCCATTTCTTTTATATTGCTGTGAATTGTTTTGGTGTTTCTTGACTGATTTGAATAATTTATTTTTACAATGATATAAAATTGACCATTTCTTCTCTTTGGACTTTTTTCTCATTTGTTTGCTTTCCAGATGGATTTGTCTCATATATTAGAAGGAATGCTAGTGATTAGCTGCCTCCAAGCAAGTGCATGCAGAAACTAAAGATATATTGCAGAAATGCTGAAAGACGAACAGATGAAAAATGCAAGCTTGCAACTTCATATGTCGTATCAGAAGCCAAATAAATAATACCGAAAATTTCAGTCATTACCAGCCTTCTCTTATTGTATAACGTAGGACACCTGCTCAAATGTCACCACCTGAAAAGAAATTATATGGCCGTGGATTTCACGTCACCCATCCTGCCCAAATCACCTATAATGCCCGTATTGCCCATAATGCCCATATCACCCATAATTCCCTTATGCCCATATCACACATATCGCCCATATGCCCATATTGCACATATCACCCGTACTCCCCATATGTCCCATATGACACATATCCCCCATATCCAATAATACCGTATGCAAAATTCATATGGGAGATTTTCAGTATCCCATATAAATTTTGAGCATACGGTATTATTGGATATGGGGGATATGTGTCATATGGGACATATGGGGAGTACGGGTGATATCTGCAATATGGGCATATGGGCGATATGTGTGATATGGGTATATGGGCGATATGTGTGATATGGGCATACGGGAATTATGGGTGATACGGGCAATATGGGCATTATGGGCAATACGGGCATTATAGGTGGTTTGGGCAGGATGGGTGACGTGAAATCCACAGCCATATAATTTCTTTTCAGGTGGTGACATTTGAGCAGGTGTCCTACATTATACAATAACAGAAGGCTGGTAATGACTGAAATTTTCAGTATTATTTATTTGGCTTCTGATACACATGACATATGAAGGTTCAAGCTTGCATTTTTCATCTGTTCGTCTTTCAGCATTTCTGTAATATATCTTTAGTTTCTGCATGCACTTGCTTGGAGGCAGCTGATCAATAGCATTCCTGCTAATATATGCGACAAATCCATCTGGAAAGCAACAAATGAGAAAAAAGTCAGAAGAGAAGAAATGGTCAATTTTATATCATTGTAAAAATAAATTATTGAAATCAGTCAGGAAACACCAAAACAATTCACAGCAATATAAAAGAAATGGAATTGAACACATGAATTCTCCACAAATGTGAAGGATGTTGAGCTGTGTTTATGTAAAACAACATGAACATGACTGAAAAAAGATAATTAGATCACGATTGAAGCACTCACTTGTTACAGCTGCCAATTTGTGATAGGTCAGGGCTGTTTTGGAGGCTGAATGGACTAGAGTTCGGAAAGCGGCGACACGGGGCCCCTATCACACTCCTGTTTCTGAGACACAGGCAGCCTTCACTGGTTTTTTGAAGAACAGAGAATCCTTGGGCAGCGTCAGGAGCCACTGCCATCTCTCTACAGGAATGTACACACCCTTGCCGAGGTGAACCTGCATGGAACAGAGAAAAGCATTACCCTCCGCATGCATGAAAAAATAAAATATGCACTTTAAAGAACCCTTAAGCGAAAGGCAATTTCCCTTAATATATCTTGCAAGGATATTTACCTCATGAGGCAGATACAAATATTTTTCTAAGTTATACATGTTATGACAATCTGATTAAGCTTTGTATTGTTCACCTATTTAATGTGTTTTGAAAAAAGATGTAAAACAGATGAATCTTCGGTAAAAATCTCTCTACTGGCACATTTTGGTGCCTGATAAAAACCTTTGTTCACAGATTGTCTGCAAAAAATTTCAGCGTGAAAACATAATTTCACTTTTCATTAGACTAGAAAATTCAGAGGTGTTACGTGATAGCACCTTTAAAGAAAATTGGCTCTGAACAGTTTAGTAAAAACCACAAAGATTTTGGAAGAAATCGCAGACCGTAGAAAACACAAACTGGTACATTTGTAGTATCAAATGACTCGTTATTTTCGATATTAATAAACAAAAAAAATAATCCTCTATGCTTTCCTTGTTACGAGCGGCAGTAGGCTCACCTTGTAGGCGCCATACAATGAGCCGCTTATGTCCCTACAGTTTGATCACTAGCCAAGTAGTGATTTAATATAGGTTATATAGTAAATGTAGTGAAATAAGTAATTATTTCCATGCGTACCCAAGCACATGGTAATAAGCAACAGTAAAAACATGAATGAATACATAGACTTCTTGACCTTTCTTTCCCAGTTTTTAAGTGAGATGGCATAGCAAGAAACACAAAACAAATGTTAAAAGGTGTTTTTCTGGGTCTTATGATATCCTTCTTACGTATTTCTGTCTGCACAGTTGGACAAGTATAAGAGTGGTAAACATGTGGAATTCCCCTACCTGGTCGTTTACTGTTGCCAGTACAGGTACCTGGTCCCCAGGCACATTCGAAACCTACAAGGAAAGGAAAACCAGTGAGACACGTACCAAACTGAAATCCGAAGTCACACATGTTTATAGATGGGCCACAGTAGAAAGGTAAAATGAACAAAAAAAGATATTGCTCTTGGTTTTGATGTTAGCTATGTGTTGTCTACAGCCACGAAGAAAAGCCACCCTTACAACTCTGATGTGCAAGCAATAGTAAAAACATGAATGAATGAACACATAGATTTCTTGGCCAATCCTTTCCAGTTTTTAAGTGGGATGGCATAGCAAGAAACATGAAACAAAGCAAAGCAGTGCACATTAAAAAGAGTTATAAGTTAATCTGGGTGTTATGACTTTGTTAGGTAGTTGTGCAAGCATGTTGGGAAAGGCTGAGGGTTGCCGGAGAAGGGGTAGGCAGCGAACGCGATGGTTAGATGGCATCCTCGAGGCATTGCAGATGAAGTTATGTGATGTTAGGAAGATAGTGAGAGACCGGAAAGCGTGGCGTGACATGGTCAATAGGGTCACGAAGAGTCGGACACGACTGAACGACTGAACTGAACTGAACTGTGCAAGCATAGGAGTTGAAAGCATATGCGATTCCCCTACCTGGCAGTTTGCTGTTGCCAGTACAGGTACCTTGTCCCCAGGTGCATTCAACACCTACAAGGAAAGGAAAAGCAGTGAAACAACAAACTGAAATCTGAATTCACACATTTATTTATAGATGGGCCACAGTAGACATGAAAGATGAACAAAAAAGATAATCCTTTTGATATGGATAAGGTTAGCTATACGATTTCTACAGCCATAAAGAAAAGCCATCCTTACTACTCTTTTGTTTGCATATTTTCAGTGCATTGTTTGCTCTGTTTCCTAAAGAGCTAGAAACGGAAGGGATCTGTATAAGTAGCAAACAGCTTAATGAATAGATCAGTGGTTATCGGCAATGGATGGGTTGGAGACCTCTTGTGAACCACTGAAAGTTGACTGTGGAGGGGGTAGGGATTGTTGTGAGGACTGTTATTATTGCAGTTCCAAGAGATCAAACTGGGATAGGGTCCATACTGAAGTGACCTCTAAAAATGTGCACTTGATAAGCCAGTGGGCCACAGCTGCAGAGGACATAGACAGAGGCAGCATGTCAGTATGTATGCTGCTGGAAAGGACTGAACTCCTTCCAACACTGCGCTGCTCACTCTCCCACCCAAATGTTTTGCCTGCAGCCCCATCTAGCAGTGCAGCAAGAGCTCGAGTTTAACTAATGCCTGCATCAACAAAAGCTCTCTCTCCCTCTCTCATATGCAGACTCTCAATTTCCACACTCCTCTCCTGTGTCTTTGCCTTTGAGAAACTAGTTGGCTTTGAACCTCCATGCTTTTAACCCTGCAAAGCTGTCTTGCCAGGCCAGAGCACAGATCTATTGCATAAACTTTCTTTTTGGGGGGGAGATGTGTGTTTGCAGACCCTCAAAATATTTTTGCAGACCCCCATTTGAGAAACACTGGAATAGGCCATCTGGAATGCTTCCACCAGATTCCAACTTATCTTCTTTTTCGAACTGATCTCTTATACTGTTGTCAGCCTTAATGCTCACTAATAGTTTTAAAAGCCATGCAGATGCACAGTGGCAATATGGTAAACTATAGTGGTCGTTGAGCAGTGGGTATGCATAACATGCACAACTACAGCCAAGATTTAAAATCAAAAGGCACTTCAGAGACAACTGTACTGGATGTTTCATGCTGACATAGACTACTGTAACTTAGGCTAATTTTTAATTCCCCATTAACTGACTTATTATGGAAGCTTAATTACTGAAAGTTGTAAATATTTGCTGCAGAGCCAGAGTGGGATATGCAAACTTGTATAGTGCCAGTGAAAACCAATCATTAAATTGTTTCCCTATATTATATTTCTCATGCAGTACTTTCTTGCATTCTAAAATTCACAGAATATGAGAAACAAAAGCCATGTGACCAGATGCCTATGCCAAGCTCCTGTGCTGCTCTCAAGCATGCAGTGACTGACTGGGATTCCTGCTTTTTACTGCACAATGGCACAATGAATGTTCCTGACCGAGCATTTCAAAGGAGAATGAAAATGCTCTTTACTTGGTTTTGTAGTCAGCAATGGTCAGTCATTGCAGCATGCATTTGCACCTTCACATGACACAGACTAGAGATCCAAATATATACAACACTGTTGCATCACCATGCCTACAGTCGTACTGCTGCCAACCTTGCCCACTCATTACATATTCTCGACAGCGGCATAATAGCAAAGCTCAAGTGCCCAATCAAGTGACCTTTTCTTTCATATTTTATAGGCTTTAAAATGCAAAAAAAAAAGAAGTTTGTGAGGCATACCGTGCAAGAAACAATTTGATAGGTGTTTTCTGAAGTTCTTATACAACCTTGCATATCTCACTTGGGGGCTGCAGGGAATAATGTAGGAGTTAAGCAAATATAATCAGGTAAGGGCAAAATAACCTTTTAGAAATCTTAGCTCAAGTTGCTTGGAAAGCTTGTATAGCAAAAGCACTGAAGGAAGTCATACACTGCAAGTCCCACACTGAAGACCTATTAGTGATAGAACGTTCTGCTCAGCAAAACTGTTTTAATTCTTCAAAGTTTGGCACTGTCTGCGGAAAGTGATAGCAGATTGACAAAGAATGATGATATGGACTTCTTATCAGCATCAATTTTACAGCAAAGTTGGCACAGCCCAGTGATTTCACAAGCTGTCTGTGTCATGTTTGCAGCTACTATACAGCAATTATGGCACAAAGCTCATATCTGGATGTCAGAAGCAACACTAAAAGTGTGAAGTGCAGGCACACAGCATGCAACAAAAGGAGCATTCGTCTATTTTCATTGATACTCTGAAGAGGAGTCATTTTGACAGCTGAATAAAAATTGGTTGAAAGCATTGTGTACACATAGTTGAAAGCATTGTGTACAGATAGTTGAAATCAAAATGGTACATGATGGTTTCCCTTGCAACTGCAGTCTGCTTAGTTAGGAAGCCAGAGCCCAGACCATCTATGCATGGCCATCACTTCAACTGAGCAGGCAATGTCCTTGAAGTAATTTATGAGCCACATTTACAGTACCACAGCATTATGCTGTGGAACAAATCCTAGCATTCAACTGCATTGTCTAGGGCAATGTGCTTGTTACTTGCTTTTATTCTTATGCAGTATTGCTTCAATGAGAACACAGACTGAAACCTGCTGTAAAATGTCACTTTCTTTGCTTTGTAGACAAGCTCGATCACGTCTATGGCCTGCAAAGTTAAGTCAGTGTGCGTGCCAGAAGCTTGAGGTCATGAGTAGTAGACATGGGCATGTTCCTGTTTTCTCTTTGCCAGTGAGCTGCAGTTTACTGATAGCATGAATAAACTTTATCATCATCAATGAGTTCATCTGACCTAGCTTGATGCTTTTTTTTTATTATCGGTGCAGCGCATTCACGACGAGGACGAGAGGAGACACAGACACCTGGGCGTAAATGCACTGCACCGATGTCTAACCAGCATGCCCAAGCATCTACCCATTTTTTTGCTTGCACCCAGGTTCCTACTTTCTCAGATTCACTCAACTATTACTGCTCCAGCTCTTCATTTCATGTAATATCTTGCAGGAAACACTAAATGTTTAATATACACTGCACCAGGAACAAAAGTAAAAATATAAAGAAAACTAAAAAAAACGGTGTTTTATATGCCGCATTGACTATGACAAGGTGTGATTTGACAAATTTCGCCATAGTCATTGATTTAAAAGGAGGAAACCTATATGCCATTGGGAATTCTAAACTTGAAAGTGGTCACCTCTCTAAAAATGCCACAACCACATGACAATTGGTAATGTGGCTAACTTGCCACTTGTGAGTTTTTGCATCAAAAGCTGCCTTCACTTCGGGCTTCGGCCCCGTTAGCATTTTTTGTGCGATGTTGATTTTGTGCCCTGGCCTTTAACTTTTCTTCCAGATTTTTCATGAAAAAAGAAACATGTGGCTACTGAGATTATATCTACCTTGCGATTGCACGTTGATGCCCTTCTGTCAAATGTAAAGCGCGAATCAAAACATACAAAATCATGTTGAAAGTTCAGCGCATTTGTGTAAGTGTATCTCGTCCTTTTGTCCTTGTCTGCCAGCACTGCAATACCATAATGCTCGACCACCACTAACTAGCCCAGTAACATATCCTGCATTAGTTTTAATAGTGCTGATTGCATAAATTCAGTGATTTTTGCAATTATTTCAGTTTCACGTTTTAAAATTGGAAAGTGGATCAGCAGGCCATGCAAATTTCACTGTGATGTATCTTCAGCCATCACAACTTGCAACATTCTCGGAGCCGGATTAACAGAAATAAGGGCCCTAGGCTAGAGTGCATGCAACCTCCCCCCCCCTCCCCCCAATTTGGAAGTCCCTCCTATCTCTTCCATATTATACTTCTGTAAATACCCCATTTCATTTTACCCTACACCAAACTAAAAAAAAAAAAAGGTGTGATTACTGTGATTGGCACGAGAGTGATGGATTATTTTTAGAAAAAGACCTCCCGAGTGAAGGGGAATTTCTGTTTTTGCAGCTCGACAAGGTCTGACAAAGGCAAAAGCTAAACAAAGTAAGATCAGGTGGGGGCCCCATCTCTTCATTCTGATTTTCTCTCTTCATACCTGTCGCTCAACATTCAATACTTTGTAGTTCGGGCTGCCTTCTCACATCCTTGGAGATAAGGTTCTGTGCTTCAGCATCCTTAGTCCCCACCTTTATCCAGTTCTACATTCTACCCTATTCCGTACACACAACTGTCACAAATTTCTGTACAAAAAGATATGAAATACAACTAAAGAGTGCATTTTTAGTACACAATGACAGTTGTAGTTTCGAAGCGTGCCGTAAGAGTACGTAATTTTCAATGCAGCACACATTCTTCAACAGTACCTAGTACTATTTAGATATTCATACTCTCTCTTGCAATACGGCCCCCTCTAGTGACATCAACATCTACATTTACACCATAAGACAACAGAGACAGCTCCACTGCTTGGCATCATCTGTGTTCGCTCCAAATGTGCAAAGTGATCTTGGGTGCCGCCGGCACCTCTTGCGCTGGATGGACAAACCAGAGGCTTTGGCTTTAGGCTGTGTGAATCAGTATCATCGAAAGCAGTTACTGCCCTTATTCATCTCACAATTTCTGCATGTATTATACTTTCAAAATATAGACACAACAGTTTATGTGCTGCAGGAACACAGGCAAATCGATGCCTACAATAAGAAATCATATTGCCTAGAACAGCTGCAAGGTGAATACAAGTACAGTAATAAGGTAGAAAGTTGGGCGAGTTGTATATAGACATGGTTGAAAAAATCCACTGCACTAAAAGAGATGACGTCTAAATGCTTAAAAAACAGGACAAGCGCAGACTCCCAACTACGGTTATTTGAACAAAGAGACGAGATATATGTGCAGAGAAACAAACAGATGCACCTGCGGAGAACCACCAGACAGTAAAAAAAAAATATTACGTCTCAAATTTTATCTAGGTATAAAAATGCACACTCTGCTAGGGAGACAAAGGCTGGGTGATGCATCTAGCGCCTTTTTTCCTGATACAGTAGGCCTTCTTAAGTTCTCATGTTAGCCTATCTCGATGATGGAAAAGAATGCTAGTTTGTGAGAACGGCGGATAGCAGCCTTGTCTATCTTTATTACCATTCTTATTCTTTCCTTCGTTGCATTTCCTGCAATGCACAGCCACGTGAAAGTGTCGGACAATATGGCCTCGAAATGCTCCTTCAGACATACATTTATACATCGGCCAATCTGGCCAACAAACACCTTACTGCAGATAAATGGAACTCATACACAACCGCACATGCAGGGGACGTGCCATGATCTGTGCCTAATAGTAAACTGAAATGGGCCAATACTCTGGGACAAATCAATTTTTTTCTGTACACAGGCAAATCTGGACAATTTGAAGGGTGCAGAACAAACCACTGTAATCTCATAACAATGGGCGACATTCTTTATGTTATGAGAGAGTTGTGTTTATAAGGTATGATCTATGTTTAGAGTGTATAGTCGTGGTGTTTTTTAGCACAGTGGATTTTTTCAACCAAATACAGTAATAACTGACTGCGATGATGCCAATAGAGAACTTATTCCCACAGCTAATATCACTGATTCACCAAAGTTGCTGGCTACACTCAAGGTCCCTCACTGCACGTACTCGGTGAACACAGATGGTGCCCAGCGGCGACTATGTCTCTGGTGTCTTCCGGTGTAACTGTACAGTTTTGTCGATTTCTGACATTTTTGTTAGAAAACATTGCTTGCTACAGACAAAATGACAACAAAGTTTGAAACAAGACTCCAAGCACAAATAGTATTTTGGCCTGTCCAAAATTGAACACAACATTAAAATTAATGGTTAGGAAATGACAGGCTATTACAGCATGTTACAGAGACGTACACCCAGCTATATATAATGCAGATTACTGTCAGCACATATCAAACAGAATGCTTATAATTCTGCGCTTACATCGCTGCATTTAAAACTTAAAAACAAATCATTTAATTTCAAAAGAAAAGTGTTTATAACTTGCCAAATTTCTTGTGCAGCAAATCCTGGAGGCGGCTATCTTGATCTTCAACCATTTAAGCTTCTCCTCCAGCTTTCTGACATTTCTTCGCAGGGACTTGCTATTTTCTTGCTCCTTCCTTAGCAATCATCTCTCAATAAGCTCATTACCCGAGCTTTCAGGCCATGGGAGTTTTGTCCGAGAAGGAGCAGTTTTTTTTTTTTTACTGAGTTTCACCTTCAGAATACAGAAAGTATAGATTAGCAAGTACCATCTCCAAGCATCCATGCAGCTTCTGAGCAAATAAAAGCATTCAGGCAAAATTCACCAACTTACTTTATCAAATAATCACCACAAACAGTTTTGCCCCCAACACAAATACCTACATGTGTTATCTATAGTAATCCAAGATCTTGATCTGGCTGGCAGAGGTGCTGGCTCATGGCATCAGTGACTCTGCCAGCGTGGCGCATGGAGAAATGCACCCCCCCCCCCTACTGGGATGAGCAAGTTTGGCTCCATAAGATAAAAAAAAAAACATCCTGCCATCGCCCATGCACTGATGTGACATTCCAATAGGATCTGTTTTTCTATAGGAGAATTGCGCTGCGTTTGCAAACTACTTGCAAAAAAGGCCCGGAGGGACACTGCTCGAGGGGACCTTTTTTCTCATTCCCGCAGTAGCTAACAAAAATGCAACAAGACTGCAAAGACATGAAGCAACGCATGAAGCAATGCCGAAGTATCAAAATCACCTAACAGCAGCAATCACCTAACTGGGTGCATGCTGATCTGCGCCTTTACAATAATGGGCCACCACTGTAATGAAGAACTCAAGTTGCTTTATTTCAGATATGAAACTGGAGAAAGCAAAGACATGCATCCACAGTACAAGTGGCATGGTGATCAGAGACATTTTGCTATTGCAATCAGTGCTGCAAATGTGCATGACCGAAAATCTTGTTTCGGTGAAAATGTCATAGGTGTAGTGATTCCGTTAGTTCAAATTATATAGCCCATCACGTACAAGCAGAATAAGATTGAAATTTCAAGCTAACTGCTTGAAGAGCCTCGATATATGTTACCTTTTGAGAATGGTGCATTGACTGTCAGCAAGCGTGCTCACGCAACGGATCTATAGGCTTTGAATTTTTCTTACGTAAAAAAAAACTGCACGACGTCAGAGTCTATGCAGTGATACGTATGTGTCAATATAGTAATAGTCCAACTTTTTAGAAACATGTGCTCTTTTCTGGTGCACACAGATTACACACATACCCACTGAATCACACTGTTGTAAGCCTGAAGCATTGAAGTACTACAGCAGCTTCGATTGGGCAGGATGAAGCAGCTAGGGACCAATAAGTTCATTATACGAGTGCGCCATGCCTCCTGACGTGTTACACTCTGCCTGCATACTGGAATGGCAGCCACTGTGGCCCAAGTGCAAGCTCTCTACATATCCCAACAATTGCCTTTTTTCCCCGTAAGTTTACATTACTCTCCCCCTACATTTTTGAACATTGATTCAATATGCTCAATATATGCTTTTCTCGAATCCTGTACACTTACTGGTCAGTTTTCTAGTTCTCTTCCTCCACTTCAAGTCCGCACTCTTCTTATACAAATATTTAGTTAATACCTTCGTTGCCCGCTGGTTTTGCCCATTCTCCATACCCATCCTTCTTATCAGCATTTATTCTATGCTTCTCAAGCTTTCAATGATCTCCGCTTTATGTCACCCTGTACTGCCGCATCAGTGGTTTATTTCTAGCAGCGCTGGTCCGACTTCAGGAACAACTCTCCCTTTCTGAAAGTGATCCCTGGTGCCAATACTCCTTTTCTGATACCTTTCAGCACCTCTTACCCATTGTATATTCATGTTGCTCTATGCTTCATTACTCTGACATGTCTCTTCCCTTTCAGTTAAATACTGTTCCTGCTTTCCCAAATACATATTGTCCTCGTTCGTCCATCCTGTAAGATATCTGTATTTTCTAAAAGCCTGTCCTTCCTTAAATATTGATGACATGCTGTAGCAGACGACCACACTGAATGTGACCGCGGTTGGATAAATTTTAATGGCAACAAATAAATGCGCAACAGATGCAGGTCCCTTTTTGTCATTTGTCTGCTAATTGTGCTAGCCTATGTGGCATGCAGAGAGAAATTTATGGGAGCTAAACTTATTGCTAACTAAAGGACACGTTACACAGCACTTTGCAATGGAATATGGAATGTATGTACACATTCTATTACGTTTTCAGTGGTCAGCGTCAGATAATATGAGTATAAATAATGAGCAGATAAACTAGCTGGCCGCACTTCTAGTCGGCAAGCTCCGCCGCCCGTGCAACGTAAACGTTTGCTTGCGAGAAGACGCACGCGGCTCGTGTCACCGTCCGGGACAGCAAAAATGTCTAAATATGTTTCCACGGCCATCAGCACGTCGAACTGTATGCGACTTCCACATTGCAAAATATGCGCCGATTATAATATGCCGCGCACGCACAGTGCAGCGGAGTGCTGCAAGTTAAATAATTACATGCAAGCAGTTGCATAGTACACTGACCACGTTCTTTTATCAGACACTATTCAAGCCCTCATGAAAAGCCCGCTCATGCTAGTACGCGAATGCGAAAAGGGCGGGGAATGCGGCAATTACTGTGATTATGCGTACTCGCTGTCCGTTATTCCCTTATTCAAGAAGGATTTGGGGGGGGGGGGGATGAGGCAATTACTCTGAGCATACTTACTAGGTTTCCGTTATTGGTAAGTACTTTGGTGCGTATGCGTGGTTGTGTTTGACCGTACACACAGCGTTGACGGCGGGCCGACACCGATCAAAATCTATCCAACGCCTCCATCACCTTTTGCCGAACAATAATATAAGAGCCGCAAACTTACACAGAAGCTACATCAGCAGGCAGTAATAGTACGATCGAGACAAACAGTATTGCAATATACTTATAACACATGCAGGCTTACATCCAAGAAGCAGAACGTCGCCGCGGGGGTAGGATTATTGTACCTCACCGTTGAACGTTTCCTCCCAGTAGATTCTCTTGCATTTAGCAGAGTCAGCGCATGTGACCGGGTTAAAATCTTTGATTAAGGAGACATCCAGTATAGCTTTATACCCATTTTGTATGCTGTCCTCCCTTCTCTCACAACACAAGCAGCAGAGGCACCAGCGAAGCACACTGCGTGGGTATAAATGGACGCGCGCCAGCAGCAGTAACACTACACCAACAAAAGTCGTTTCGGCGGGAGCAAGCCGTGGAGGAGAGGAAAAGAGGAAGCAGACCGGAGAGAGAATTTAAGAATGCGGCAGAAAGGCGAGAGTTTAGATAAAAAAGCGGAGAGCGAAGTTCTTTCGTAACGGAGGGCGAAAACTCGTTTCGGCGTGAGCTATGTGGAGAGAGCACGGGGGACTGCGGAACAGCGTAGGAGGAGGAAAAACAAGAAAGCGCAGCAAGTTACTAGATGTGGAGAGAATGACAGAACGCGGCGAAAAAGTGAGGGAGGAAAAGAAAAAGCGGAGAGCTTGGACAAGCTTTTCCTAACCCGGGAGACGCGAGGAAAGAAACATGGTGGTAGAAACTTTAATTGCCATATATACAAACGGTGAGGCAGAAGCCCACTGGGTGCTCTGGAGGAGACATTCCTTGCAATGCAAAATAAATCCCTTGGATCACAAATTCGCAATCCCTTTCATGGCATTGGAAATGATGCGGCGCTGGCCTACTTCCAAGCTCAAATAAAATAAATCCAGTTATTTCATTCACGAATTAAGAGTATCCATGCTGCAGTGGAGGTTGGTACGACAATACGATAAAAAGAATGCATCATATCATATCATAGGTTTGCAAAACAAAAAACAAAAATGTACAGTTGAACAAGTACAAGACGGAGAGTCTGTCAATAGGACGTTCCGTTATGTTTTGTGCACATGTATCTGCAAATGTCGATGATACGAGTTTTCCCAAATAATTGCATTGCCGTCAAGTTGGAAAAAAAAAACTGAAGAAAGGCTATGTCTGATCAGCTTCCTCCTTTCGTCAAGCCTAAGAGGTGACGTGTTGAGATAAACCGAATGTTAGGCAAAAACTTTCGATGTTCTGTTCACTTAGTGTTGCGACAAGATATTATTCCATGATATCGAAGGAAAGTTAGTCATCGAATAAAATGAAGGTGTACAGATACGATGTGGTTTATAGGATGAAGCATATTGTGGAATTCCGCTGCAAACGAAGCTGCCGCGTGTGGGAGCCGGTAAAAGCAGCCGAAAATAGCGGTTAGGCTAAAAGCTCTAGAGTGAACGTCATTCAGTTCAAAAGTTTGGGGCATTATTTATGGGGCGGCAGAGCATACTTTAATGAGTAACGATAATGATGGTGCCGCCGCCCCGTATGCTAAAAGAAAGAAAGGAGTAACAAAAACAATGCGTAGCCGGTTATATGTTCCCAAAGACCATCTAGAGAAAGACCTCAAGCCATTGTTTACAAAATACAGTGGATACCACTTATAACGTAACCGCTTATGTGAAGGAGGTACCATGTCGTGGGGGGGCCACAACAGTGCACTAAACACAAAGGAGGATTCCTCTATCACCCTCACCGCACAGCTTGTGTTCCAACTAAAAGCCCTTGTTCCGAGACTCCTCATATTACTTGTTTGAATTCAAAGGCTGCTAAGGTTAGCACCACCGCCTTTGCGAAACTGAGCTTGCGTTAGAGCATACACAGTTCCGCGCGCGGCGGTCGCGGTAATTTACGCGGTCGCGCGCTGCGTGCGGTATGCTGAAACTATTCTGTGTTCAGAGGACTTAGTGCGTTGCGTTTTGTTCATTTATTAATGAGATGCGTGTGTAGCTTCAGGTCAAAAAGTGCAGTACCGCTTTCAGTGCAGCGTTCGAGGTCCCGCGACCTACGTTATAAGCGGTCTACACTGCATGTATACTAGTCCTCAACTGCAAACTCGCAACAAGTGCCTAAAAAATATGCGGCAAGGTAAAAATGGTATATAAGGAATTTCTTAACAAGTAGCAACACCATAACCGAGCATTCCGAAGACTCCGACCAAAATAAAAAAAAAAAAAAGCTTCCAAGAACCATCCGTCCTGGAGACCGAGACCAAGTATCGGAAAAAGGCGACTTCTTCAGTTAGATGACCCCGAACCACGTGAACCGTACGAGCTAGCCACAACGCAGAAAAAAAAAAAAGATGACCCCAGCGAGCACAGCTGCTACCGCACATTTGAACCTGCCGGCACCTTGACTCAATATAGGCTTTTTAAATCTCCCCCCCCCCTCCCCTCCCTACCCCTTTAAACCTTACTAGCTCTCTTCTTCTTTATTCGTATGCCGTATGCCTTTATGCCTCTTCTCAACAAGCCCTGCGTCACCCGCGCCGGAGTCGAGCAGTAGGAATTTAAGAAGTGATGGTTGGAGAAGTCTCATGTTTAGAGAGCAGATGCGAGCGAGGGAGGAGTGGTGGGGAGGGCTTTAACAATTAAGCAGCTGCAGCAAAGGAACTCACCTCGAACGAGAAAAAAAAACAGGCAAAACGAAGGAAGCAGCATGGTATGCAGGGGTTGAAGGCGATGGGAGAGGGACAAGCTGGCGCTACCTGCACAACACGAAAAAGGGGGGGGGGGGGGTGATTTCAATGTCCCCAGCGAGCACCGTTGCTACCGCACACCTATACCTGCCTGTACTTGCCGGCACCTTGACTCATGACTCAGAGGCTTTTAAACCTCTACCCCCCCCCCCCCCCCCACTTCCTACCCCTTTAAACCCACTTCCCCTTTCCTGTATTCGTCCCTCCTTGCCTCTTCTCAACAAGTCCTTCGTCACCGGTACAGATGTCGAGCCGTCTCCCAATCATCGCTTTTCTGGGAATTAAAAAAAATAATAAAAAAAATAAACCACCAGAAGTTTCAAGTTTAGAGAGCATCGGATGCGAGCTGGGAGAGCGGTGGGGAGGGCTTTAACAATTAAGCAGCTGCAGCATGGGTACTGACCTCTAACGAAAAAAATAAATAGGCAAAACGAAGGAAGCAGCGTGGTATGCAGGGGATGAAGGCGATGGGAGAGGGACAAGCTGGCGGTGCATGATAACACAAAAAAATTTGTGAGGGGGGAGGGGGGAGGCTGATCTTTCTTTTTTCTGCTTTTAATGTGTCGTTGTGGAAACCGAATATTTCTCTTGATCTAAGAAAGGAATTGGATTATTGAAATTTTGTTATGTATATTTTTGTGCGAAACGAAGTGGCGTCCGTGTGCTGTGCGATGTCAGCGCACGTTAAAGATCCCCAGGTGGTCGAAATTACTCCGTAGCCCTCCACTACGGCTCCCCTTTCTCTCTATCCACTTTCACTCCCACCTTCATCCCTTCCCTTACGGCGCGGTTCAGGTGTCCACAGAGCAAGTGTGACGGATACTGCGCCTTTCCCTTCCTATGAACCAACCAACCAACCAACCATTTTTGTGATGATGGCACATAAAGTGCAATGACCTACTTTATTAAATCAAATGAACATCTTCCTTCAAATCATTTAATTGTTCCATGCACATAAGCAGAATGTAACTACTTTTGGCCATTGTCAAGCATCCAAAAGCACCCTCTATTCAAGAATGCATTTTAGTATTGTACGATTAAGCAATCGCGCCTGTAACTATATACTTTATTATTAATTGCTTCACTTTTTCTTTATGTAACAGCGCCCTGGTGGGCAGTGATAAATTGTACCTTCACTGTGTAGTATATATGTTTTGATAAGAGTTGAGTGATTTCGACATCTTGGCATAAAGGTACTGTGTTGTTTACATATGGATGCCCAGTTGATGTGCATTTTCAACATAATACGACAAATGAACCATTGACAATCAAAGTTTGGTGTATATATGGGCGCCCATATGAACTCTGCACCCATATGCCCAGTGCCCATATGATCCATATGTCCTGCAATGCATATGGGTATGGGCACAATATGGGCACAATATGGGGCACATATGGCCTCATACCACTTGCCCATATAAACGGCGCCTAGTCCTATATGCCCCATATGGTGTGAATTTGACCCCATATGAATCGATATGTGGCCTATATGAATTCATATGTGGCCTATAAGAATTCATATGTGGCCTGTATGAAAATCATATGGGTCTTTTTCAGTAGGATACTTCCTTATATCGGCCACTTTGCGCTTGTTAATTAGCTTTGATATCTCTGCCAATTCTACCTGTTCTGTTGGATTGGAAGCTTTCATGGTCTGGCGTTTCTTAATAAAATCTTTCGTCTCCTTAGACAGCTTACCGGTATAATCTCTAACTATCCTAGAGGAAGTATTCAGAGACTTGGAATGGGAGCAGTTAGAGATAAGGGTAGAGGGAGAATACCTCAGTAATCTGCGATGTGCTGATGACATTGCCGTGCTAAGCAACTCGGGAGATGAACTACAAATAATGATTGATGACCTAGACAGGAAAAGTAGAAAGGTAGGCTTGAAAATCAATATGCAGAAGACTAAGGTAATGTTCAACAGCCTCGGGAAGGAACAGCAGCTTACATTAGGTAGCGAAGTACTGGAAGTAGTAGGCGAATATGTCAACTTAGGACAGGTAGTAACCGCAGATCCGGACCATGAAAAGGAAATAACAAGAACAATATGATTGGGATGTAGCGCATTTGGCAAGCATTCGCAGATTATGTCTAGCAGCTTACCGGTATCGCTAAAGAAGAAAGTATATAACAGTTGCATCTTACCTGTACTCACCTATGGCGCTGAAACGTGGAGGCTAACCAAGAGAGTTCTACTTAAGTTGAGGACAACCAGAGGGCTATGAAACGAAAAATGGTAGGGGTAACATTAAGAGATAGGAAGCGTGCAGAGTGGGTCAGAGAAATAACTCAAGTTACCGACATTCTAGTGGAAATTAAGAAGAAAAAATGGACATGGGCAGGACATGTAGTGCGAAGAGAGGATAACCGATGCTCGCTTAGGGTAACAAACTGGATTCCAAGGGAAGGTAAGCGTAGCATGGGGCGGCAGAAAGTTAGGGGGGCGGATGAGATTAAGAAGTTCGCATGGGTCAAGTGGATGCAGCTAGCACAGAACCGCGTTAAGTGGAGAAATATGGGAGTGGGTATAGTCAGACTGATGATGATGATGATGATGATGATGATCCTACCGCCTACGTCTACAGCGCACTCAGTAATGATATCTCTGAAGTTATTGTATATTGCTTCTAGGGTAATGTCGCCATCCTCGGTTCGAGCTGAATATCTAATCTGAAGCGAGATCCTGAACTCTTCTGCCTTCCCCCTCACCGATAATGCGTTGATGGACTTCATTATTACTAATCCGTTGCGTTCCTTCTTCAGATTTAGACTAATTCGGGGCCTCATCATACTGTGGTCACTGCATCGCACTTTCCCGATTGCCTCTACATCTTGCATAATGGCGGGGGTTGAACATAGTATGAAGTCAATTTCATTTGTAGTCTCCCCATTAGAACTTTTTCATGCCCATTTGCCGTTCTTCCGTTTGATGAAGAAGGTATTCATGATTCGTAAGTTATTGCGCTCTGCAAACTCAACTAGTCCCACCCCCCTGCTATTTCTAGAACCAATACTATTATCACCTACTGCCTGGTCTCCTGCCTGTTTTTTCCCTGCCTTGGCATTGAAGTCGCCCATCAGTACAGTATACTGTGTCTTCACTTTTCGCATTGCCGATTCTACATCTTCGTAGAAGCTTTCAACTGCCTGGTCATCATAACCACAGGTAGGTGCATAGGCCTCTACAACCTTTACTTTATACCGTTTATTTGGCCTAATTACGATGGCTGTCACCCTCTCATTAATACTATAGATTTCATCTATATTACCCGATATATTCTTATTGACAAGGAAATCTACTCCTAGTTCTCGCCTCTCCGGTAAACCTCGATAACACAGTGCATGCCCATCCTTTAGTGCAGTGTATGCCTTATTCAGCCTCATAACCTCACTAAGCCCTATGACATCCCATCTCATACCCTCTAGTTCTTCTAACAGCACTGCTAAACTAAATTCACTGGCTAGTCTTCTAGCGTTAAACGTTGCCCAGGTCAGCTTCCAATGGCGGCCTGTCCAACGGAGCCAATAATTCTTAGCCCCCCATGCGGCTTCACAGGTCTGACCGCCGTCGTTGTCAGTTGTTCCGCAGCTGCTGGTGACTGAGGGCCGGGGTTTTTTATAGGTATAATCATGGGAGGTTGCCGCCAATTACTGCACCAGGGGGCCAACTCCTGTTATGGTGAGGGAGTGCGTTTCCGGAGGTTTTCGCCGGGATCAGGTCGCACCCCAAACCCTTTTATGCAGTTCCATCGACAGGCAGAATTTTTTTTCTTATCCGGTGGTGGATTGTGCGGCACCGGCATTCGAGCCCCGGTCTTTTTGCATGTAAGGCGGATGTCCTACCGCTAGGCCACCGCTGCTCCGGGTGGGTCCCGATCCCGTGAGCTGCCTCTTCGTCATGTTCTTGTCAAACCAAAAATATATGAATGGTTAAATAATGCACCTCCAAAGTATCAAAATACTTACTTTATGGCATGGCTTTGATTGGTTGCACCAAGGTAGACATGGACGAGAATTGCTGGAAAAAGCATCCTTAATCGAGCGAATAGAATTTGCAGTGATTCGTTTTTCAAGTGAATTGCGAATGGTCCGAAAATAGTGCCGGCATATGTGCTTGCAGCCCCTGACTTCGAAGCGCTGGTCATAGCGTATTAGTTTCACTGCTTTGTCGAGTGTGAACACACAATGACCTGCGAATTTTATTCGATATATAAGGTTTTGCTCATCACGGTCCACCATCAAGGCCAGCAGTTTGTTTGGTGAATGGTGAACGGCATCAACATTGATTGGTGGACACACGCGCTCACAATGTGTTCTACGATGAATTAAAATTTAAAGTAAGCACCTTATTACTGGAAAATTAATTTAGATGTTTTCGGCGTTGTGTGAAGCACCGCACAGAGTTTCTTTAATTTTCCATACTTAATTATTACCTTCGAAATAACAAATGTGTAAATACCATCTGAACGAACTGAGACAAAAAAATATCAGGTCTATGAAAAGATTCGAAATCAGCAGGAGGAGCGGGAAGAAGATGAGGAGGAAATGCAGAGTGGTTAACCCGTAAAAGTAACCTGTTTGCTACCCTTCACTGGGGGAAGGGGGTGAGTGATATAACAGTTGTGAGAGCTTTCAAAAAATGCAATTAGAATACACCTTTTTGCTTTTTTTATTCAGGACAATGAAAGCGGCAAGCATTAAACCATTACACAAATAGCCTTTGATTTGTCTACGCAATCCTTGGCGTCTCGAATGAAAAGGTCCCTTCGACTACCTAATTAGGGAACGACTGCTTCACGCCTTCTGCACTGTCGTTCGTTTCGAGAGATGTGAAAGCGGCTGCTAGCAGTTCCAGAAAGAATCGTTTCTGTTTAGGTCACCTTTTGTGCCGAAAGTTAACCCCTGAGGAGTGAAGAATGAATGTGGTTAAGTAATGGCAATTTTATGGCCTTGTATAATGGTAAAAGGGAACGAATCTTAATTCCTTGGAAATTACACCTAAAAGGATTCTCTTATTACCAAAAATGAGACGTGATGATGTATTTTAGCTTGCAGTTAGATATCGTGGCATTTTGTCTATTTTGTCAAAATGTGACTTCTTCGCATGATAAAAGGAACGTAATTTTCGTCTAAAGGCTATTCCAGCTCAAATGTCAACTTGTGGGAGTCCAGATCTGGAAACCTTTCTGTGCTCTCGCTGCAGATTTCCTGATGTTGCTGACGCCTACCTCGTTGCCTATTTTTCCATTTTTTGGATTTGGGTACATCCAGTGCTAATGCAGACATCTGGAGCCCTTTGTCCTTCATGTAACCTTACAAGAGGTCTAAGGCGGTGCAGTCAAGCTACCCTACAGGCTTCATGATATGTCTACACAACTCCATGAACACATATTTAAAGCCGTATCAAGCCATGCTCATGCTACGCTGCTTCCACAAGCCATGACGTAATTCTGCTAAAAACAGGCAGTGCTAAATATTGTATTGATGGATTTCACACTGAACATCTTCTCTTTGACTGTTTGAGGTGTCATTCACATGCAGCAGCGCTGATAGCATATGGTAACAAAAATATCGGATCCAAATATGCCTACACCAAAGATCTCGCAGCGAGAGCAAAGTATTTAGTGGTATTTGTATTCCGACTCGCACTTCACCACCGAGCCTCAAAGGATACGATGTGAAAAGTGATCCGGTGCCAATTTTTGAGCGACCATTTATTTAGTAGAGTAAAGGATAGAGACGGGTACAGCGACGAACGACCTGGCTCCACAAAACAGGGTGCGCGAACAGAGAGCAGAAGAAAAAAAAACAAATATTACAGCGAAAAGTGTTTTTCCAGAAATGCCTGCTGCTAAAACAGGTTGTTTGAGCAAGGTACTCTGAGTTACTGCGCAGAGTGTGGAAGCCACCTGTGAGCACCGCGCATCCAACGAGGGTGCGTGAACAAGTGCGGGCGAAGCAGAATGTGCGGTCAGGGTCAGTAAGCCCTAAGAAGGGCTTGAAATAAAGACCGAGTTAAAACATGGATTAAACCTTCATATTGGAGACGTCCGACCACCGCGCTGGCGAAGTAGTTAAGCCGCTCAACTGCTGAAGCCAAAGATGTTGCTTTGACTCCTGGCCGCAGCGGCCGCTTTTCGGTGGAGGCGAAAAGCATGGCGCTCGTCTAGTGTGTCGTTAAAGAAACTCAGGGAGCCGAAATTTTCGCAGCCCTAAGCTACAACGCGTCTCATATATCATGATTTGGCTTTAGATGCTAAACCTTGTTAACAAAACCAAACCTATTTGACTCATCCTACAGGAAGTGTGTATATATAACCCTGCAGTAATGAATGTTAGGCACCTAGATTTAGCCTTTGGGAAGCTCGTGCTTCTTCAGTCCATGCCACTCTTCTAAAATTATTTGGCAGTGCCTTAAAATTCCGAGCAAACACTGCACCCATGCATGAGCACGCTCCCCTCCTTACAAATGCCTTCATTACTAAATTAGCTTTTCCCGCTTGCCGCCCTTATCATGCACCGTTCGCAGGAAACATCGGTCAGTCCCATCCAGTATAAGGATCGAATCTAATTCAATCCTGCTTTGCTGCTCTATTAGATGCATGATTAGATTTGAAATAATTAGATATGTTTGCTGTGCAGGTTTTTACCGCAGGTGGAGGGGCGATCGTTTCTAGCGCATACGCTGCCCACGGGCTCCCAAAAACCTCTAAAACAAATCAGGTACCTCGGAGGCGGCAACTCGTAGTGAGGCGCTGACAGTGTGTGTCGGATCACTACCGCGTTTGAGACATTGATGTGCGCTCGTTATATACAGCCAATGGGTGTTGTGAAGTTTGAGCTGACACCGAAATTAAGCAAGAGAAGGAGACAATTCCTAACGTGTTTAAATAGCGCACAGAGGGAAAACGTCGTCAGCGGCAGCACGTCGATCAATTTGCGTCAGTGGCGGCAGGCGTAGCGAGAACACTAGGGGGCGGGGCCCCGATGTCTCAGCGCACGCTCAAGAGCCCGATCAGAGGCAAGTAAATTTTCAAATTATGTGCGCGGCTCTGTAGCTTTCTCTGGAGAGAAAATTTGTCGTCGCCATGTTGAATTTTGCTTCCGTTCTTGGGCAGCCCCTCCCCTTGTTTTACTGAAAATTGTGGCCTACATGGACGGAGGCCGTCTAGCCAATGTACTCAGTGGTGAGGCCACGCCAACCTTGAATGTGTTTGTCATTTAAGCCATTTATGAAAGTGCTGGGATACGGCTTTTCTAAAGATTTACCTTTATTTGTAAACACATATATCAAGACCCAGCTTAAAAACAGAAGGAAGAAGCGGTCACCTGGCAATATGAAGCAATACCACCTTGCCCGACTTTTTGCTGGGCTAGTTTGTTCATTGTGACTTGAGTGAAACAGCGCGAAAGAAGCCCGAAGGCGAAGCCAAGAAGGGACAGGAAATAGCGCTGAAACAAAATGAAGAAGTTAAACTTGATGACAAAAACAGTAAAAGGAACATGGAGTAAAGAGCCAAAACAACGGTAAAAGCTAAAAGTCAACTGAATTCGAAAATGGATGAAAACAAAGTGAAAAAAGTCACTCTTGAATACATAAACAGTCAATGAAACATGGTATAAAACACCATAAAACAGATAGAACATCGCTAGCAGGTAACAAGTATAAAACCGATAAAAACTGACGAAATGAAGTTGTGGAAAAGATAAAAACTGATAGAAAGTGACCACGTGTGGATAAAAATTGCGCACAGACCTTCACGAAAAACAAAAAAATCAACGATTAAAACGCGCTTAGTGAGCGAAAAACCTAACAAAGTTGTTCCAAGAAGGCAAGTTCATTCTCGTACAAAGATTTTGAGGCATCGCTCACACAATCCGAGCCCTTTTGTTTTATAACGAACGCTTCTTTCAACTCCCGGACTACGCTATCCCTACTTCTATCTCGAACAACTGTTTCGCGTAAACGATGCATGCATATGCATTCTTTGCAATGAAGTGCTAAATTATTGCCAGTTCCGTTTTCAAGTGAGCGCTCGTGTTCCCTTAAAAGTTCGTTCAAGCACCTTCCGGTTTGTCCGATATAAACGTTTTCGCATGTAAGAGGAATATGATATATCACCCCGTCCCTACACCTGACGAACATGTTGGCATGCTTCACGCCACAGGTTTGTTCTCTTGGTTTTTCGTTGTTAATCCTATGACACAACGTAGCTAGCTTGGAAGGGGCAGAAAACACTGCAGGAATCTTATACTTATTGGCAGCGTTTTTCAAATTATGGGCTACACGGTGGGAATACGGGACAACGGCTGGTCTCGCCCTCCTGTTGCCTTCCTGGGTAACAGGAGGGCAACTAAGACCTGCACAGCTCTCCGTATGCTTTACTCAAAACATGCAAGGTTTCACTGCAAATAAGTCACGTTTCTTGGTATGCAATGGTCCTAAAGCATGAACCTGCTATTTCATTGGCAGGAATAACGCGTGAATACCGCATTAGTGCTGTGTGACTAGCACGAGCAAGAGGCAGAACAATAAGCCTATCAAAGCAATAAAAGTGAAGTAGTAAGCTCATATACTGCTCTCTTCGTAATCGCGCAGTTCTGCATACCATATGGCCTCCAACATTGTGAATCCATTAGCTTACATATTTATCTTCATAAGTGTTTATTTAGCTTTTCATTGCTCACAAACTGTGTGACCGTTTAAGTTGGCACCTGGCTTTAAAGCAGCGCTCTAATGAAGATGGTTTCGGTGGGTTTGTCTCGGAGTCTGTAAAAGTTTCGGTCTTGTTTACTTGCTTTGCTTTGTTAATGCTTTATTTTATTAATCAGTTAATCTACCTTTCAAACAAAGTTTTTTTCGCAAGCGTAATCTGATTTTGCGGCTACGAATGTGCAAGATTTCAACACGTTGTATCCTGCGTCAATCAACTTTACCTCAAACTTTTATCGAACTAAATTGAATCTATTAGTGAGTAATATTTTGAAGGCTTTCAGACTTCGTGCCCAACCCTCTCGAATTTCTTTAACAAATTTATACACTAGGCTGCATTCGAAATAACACTTAACCAAAGTAATTTTACAATATTCTGGCCCTCGTGCGTCTTGCCTTAAGTTGTTGGGAATGTGATGATACTTAGAGAACTCACTGACCTACAGAGCTATATCATCACATCTTCTGGGTAGAGCCATATAACCTTGGCAAATGAGAACATTTTCAAACTTTTTAAAGCCGCGACATGTGACGGTATTACAAATAAAATACAAGATGTGTTTATATGTTTTGCAACAGGTCTCAATATCATGGCCGGACTCACGGTGCGAGAGCCTTTAAGTGATGCTGCTGGCCGGCTGGAGTAGGAAGTTTTTCAACACAACTGAATACAGACACGGGCGCCCCTTATATAGGCCAAGGCGGCTCGGCGACCGGTTGGTGGAAGAGCTTTCGGTCCACATGGTGGCATTAATTTGCCACCAGGATAACGTTAGGAGTTGTCTTTGTGAAAAAGGGACTGACGCTTCGGCAGATGCAATGGGAGAGGTTCCGTTCTTCTTTAACCGAGTGGAGGGAGCTGTTTACAATAAAGTCCTGAGAGAAAGGCTGGGAGCAGCTGGGTGCTCTTGTAATCTACTCAATCGGAAGCTCAGGTGGTATACTGATTTTATCAGAGATTGACCACTGTAGGTTATGTTCAAATACGCCAAACCGACTATACGCCTTGGGATTTGTGATTTGCTTCAGCGGTACGCTGCAGCCTTTCCCTACGATAAAACTAGCGAGAAATGACCCAAGGTTATAAGTAAAAGCCGGACGTTTATATGCAGAACTAGGCAGTTAAAATTAATTTCAGGCGTCCAACGGAGAAAATAGGCCCCAAGGCGTTAAAATGAAAATTGCACAATATCAAAGATCCGAACATCGGCATGTCATATCTGCCGCGAAATAAAACGAGAGGAAGGAAGATCTGGAATTTTCGCAAATTCGCGAACCTGAGAACCGGTTTTGTTTTTTGTGTGCACTTTGTCGTGAAGCAGCGACGGTAACCACTACCGCGATTACGAAATATATGCTCGTCTTACAGACCACAATCATTAGTAATATTGTAACGAGTACAAGGCAGCGATCACTAATCGGAACAGTTCCACGCACTACACTCAGTTTCGTCCTCTTTGTCCTCTGTTCATCTTTGCCCTCTTTTCAGAGAAGCACGCGGCATGACTCACCCCCCCCCCCCCCCCTCTTTGAAAGCGGCGACTCGACGCTGGGAGTGTCCTCAAATTATGCACACAGGAGAAGCAGGGAACACAAAGCTGCAAAAGGTCACTGCCTCTCATAATACGGTTTCATCCGCACTACATGAAGAGTTTCAGCACTTCAGCGCCGCCGTGTTAAAGGTTGTTGGCCCCGAGCCACCAACTCGTAAGTCACGTTACTAATTCATTATTAATTTAAACAGCGCGAACACGAAGACAAAGGACAATATAAAAGAAACCGCTTTCTTTTATCTTGTCCTTTGTCTTCGTGTTCGCGCTGTTTAAATTAATAATGAATAAGTACCAACTCGCCCAACAAAGTATCTTGGTAAGTCACGTTACTAAGATGCTGAATGACTTCGTATGGCCCAAAGTAACGGCGAAGTAGTTTCTTTGGAGAGTCCTCGACGGCGCACTGGTGTCCACACCCATACAAGATCGCCAGGTTGGTAGTGAACGTATCTGCGTCGGAGGTTGTACCGACTGGCATCGCCATGTTGTTGATGCTGAATACGGCATCGTGCGAGCTGGCGCGCTTCTTCGGCTCGCTGTAGAAATATGTCGACGTCTGCATAGGCGTTGGCGACATCGTTGCCGTGACTTGTGGGTAGCATAGCGTCCAACATTGTGGTGACGGGACGACCGTAAACTAGCTGAAATGGCGCAAGAACGCGTCGTCTCCTGTTCAGCCGTATTGTATGCAAAAGTTGCATCCGGAAGGACTTCATCCCACGTGCGATGCTCAACGTCGACGTACATGGAAATCATGTCTGCAAGCGTTTTATTGAGGCGTACAGTTTGTCCGTTTGTTTGCGAATGGTAAGCAGTAGTCCTACGATGACTTATGCAGGTAAGACTGAAGAGAGCCTGCATTAGTTCGGCCGTAAAGGCTGTACCGCGGCCAGTAATAATAACCGATGGGGCACCGTGGCGCAGTACGATGGCCTTGAGAAACAACTGGGCTACTTCAGCTGCAGTTGCACGGGAAAGTGGCTGTGCCTCGGCATATCGCGTTAAGTAGTCCTCCGCCACTACTACCCATCTGTTCCCTGATGCAGACGTTGGGAAAGGGCCCAGAAGATCCATGCCCACTTGCTGGAAAGGCGCTGTTGGAGGGATCGGCTGAAGAAGCCCTGCAGGCTTCAGTGGAGGTGCATTTCGCCGCTGGCAATCTCGGCATATTCTCACGTAGTGCTGGACTGAAGGCAGCAACTTAGGCCAATAGTACTTTTGCCGAATGCGTGCTAATGTTCGCGTGACTCCTAAATGACCAGCCGAAGGCTCATCGTGGCATGCGTTCAAGATTTCTGGCCGGAGGTCGGATGGCACAACGAAAAGAAAGGTTTCCTTGCTGTGCTGAAAGTGTCACTTATATAGGACGCGATTGCGAATGCTGTAGGAGGATTAACCCCCCTGTGAAAGCACGTGGGACAGCTACTTCAAGACCTTCGAGATGGTCAATAAGCGGGCGTAAACCGGGGTCATCCCGTTGACGCTGGGCCATGTCAGTGGTCGTGACGACAGCAAGAAACGGGAAGTCATCGTCTTCTCGGTCGGGAGGGGCAGCATCAACTTGTGCACGAGACAAGCAATCGGCTTCGCTGTGCTTACGGCCGCTCTTGTATACAACCGTAATGTCGTATTCTTGGAGACGGAGGCTCCACTTTGCAAGCCGTCCAGAGGGGTCTTTGAGGTTGGCTAGCCAGCTTAACGAATGGTGGTCGCTCACAGACCTAAAAGGGCGGCCGTAAAGATAGGGTTGTAACTTAGTTATTGCCCAAACTACCGCGAGACATTCCTTTTCCGTGGTTGAATAGTTTGCTTTTGAAAAAGAGCGACTCGCGTAAGCGATAACTTTCTCAGTGCCATTTTGCCACTGAATCAGAACGGCACCGAGTCCAAAATTACTGGCAACGGTATGAATATCCGTAGCAGCTTTTTCATCAAAATGGGCAAGTATCGGGGCGGTCTGCAGTCGTCGGCGTAACTCGTTGAAGGCATTGTCTTGATCATCTTGCCACGCAAAAGAAACATTGTCTCGCGTAAGAAGCGTAAGGGCCTCGGCAATCGAAAAATTCTCGACGGAGCGCCTGTAATAGGCACAAAGCCCCAGAAACCTTCTAACGGACTTTTTGTCGGTTGGGCGCGAGAAGTTTTCCACAGCAGCAGTCTTGTCGGGATCCGGTTGCACGCCCTCAGCACTAATAACATGGCCAAGAAAGCGGAGCTGCTGGAATCCGAAATGGCATTTCTGTGGTTTTATCGTCAGTCGTGCTCAACGCAGCGCCTGTAGTACCACTCACAGCCGGTCGAGGTGCTTCTCAAAACTAGCCGCGAAAATGACGACATCGTGAAGATACACTAGGCATGCTTGCCACTTCAGTCCAGAGAGAACGGTGTCCATCATTCGTTGGAAGGTTGCTGGCGCAGAACAGAGACCGAAAGGAAGCACTTTAAATTCATAAAGGCCGTCAGGGGGTGACGAACGCTGTTTTCTCTCTGTCCCTTTCGTCCCCTTCTATTTGTCAGTAGCCGTTCTTGAGGTCAAGCGACGAGAAATATTTGGCATTGCGTAACTGGTCCAATGCGTCGTCAATACGTGGGAGTGGGTATACGTCCCGTTTCATTACCTGATTTAACTTACGATAATCGACGCAAAAACGCAAGGTGTCTTTTTTCTTCACCAACACTACAGGCGAAGCCCAGGGACTGGTAGACGGCTGTACCACGTCATCAGTAAGCATTTCTTACACCTGGTGCCGAATAGCCTCTCGTTCCGTTGGCGACACGCGGTATGGGTGTTGTGAAATCGGCTTGGTCTCCGCGGCAACCATAATGCGGTGTTTGGCTACTGGGGTGCGCCCAACCTTCGAAGACGTTGCAAAGCATCTAGCAAATTCTTGAAGGAGCTCTAAGAGTCGCCACCTCTCAACCACTAACAGATTGGGATTAATGCCCACAGCTGATAAAATGTCGGGTACATCGCATCCGGCTGGCGACGGCGGCGCCAGAGTACAGATGTTCGCTGACTCAATAAAGTCGGCAACATACGCGATGGCCGTTCCTTTCGCAATGTGCTGAAACTCGGTCCCGAAATTTGTAATCCAGAGCTTCGCACAACCGTCCCGCAAGCGAACCAGTCCTCTTGCAGCGCAGATCCCTTACTCAAGAAGCAGGCCCACGTTCCTCTCTGCCAGTACGTCGCGGTCGCACCGTGAGTGACTTTCTAGCAAGACCATAATGCTTCTCCTTGGCGGGACCGTAACGTGAGCAGCTGTAATACGTAAGGCGGGCGTTGATGAACCGTCGACACTAGATCTCGTAATGGCTTGGCTCGGCGAAAACGTCACACGTGATTCTCGCAAATTAATTATCGCACCGTTAGCCTGTAAGACGTCCAAGCCGAGTATGCCGTCTCGGGAATAGTAGTTAAGTACAAGAAAGTCGCCAACATAAACAAATCCGTCAATTGCAACTCTCGCAACGCATCTTCCAGCCGGGGTAATAAGGTGTCCCCCTGCAGTGCGGATCTGAGGCCCAGTCCAATCGGTCAAAACTTTCTTCGATTTCCTGGCTACCGCACTGCTCATAACTGAATAGTCCGCCCTCGTATCAAATAACGCTGTAATGAGAAAATCATCGATAGAAACCGGTATGTTCGAAGCTGCGCACTCAAGTTCATCGTTACATGACGCCGTCTGATAGCCGCTATCTTCTACTAAAATTGATGGAGGATGTTCGACACCTCGCTCGTCAGCGGCCTCATCTCCGCAGGTCGCTGTTCCTAGTTTTTTCGACTGCTCAGGGAGCGAGGGCTCGGCGAGCGGCCAGTGCGGTATGTAGATGGACGTGGACTTCGGGAACGATAACGGGAATAGGTAATGACGCGGGACCCGTATTGTGGGACGTCTGGAGGATTCGTATGCGTCGAAAGGTACTCCTCGATTTCGGGTGGTCGTTCACCACTCCGAGGACATCGTGCACGCGGATGGAAGCCGCGAAGTCCGGCGCGGTGGTACGGACAGAGCCTCAACATGTGACCGGCGTCACCACAGTGGTAACAAAGGGGCCGATTGTCAGGGGCACGCCAGACGTCAGTCCTCCAAAACCGTGCACCGGCTATAAGTGGAGAACGGCGCGGGCTTGGATGACGAGCAGGGATATCCACTCTGGTCCTCGGAGAATTGTACCCACTATGAAGGCAGTGATCCCTTCATGGATCACTGCCTTGTCGTGGCGGAGGGGCTTGCGAAACTAAATGAAGTCGTGAGCTCTGCTGTGTAGGGCCACCCAAGATAGACAGGTCACGGCAGAGAGTTCTGACAAAATGTGATTCACTGGAGAAGGTAATGGCAACCCACTCCAGTATTTCCTGCCTAGAAAACCTTATGGCCAGTCACAATACCATTAATGATATGGCGTCGGAAGATGAGCCCCCCAGGTTGGAAGGCGTCCCACATGTTACCGGGGATGAACAAAGGGCGATTCCTAGTAGCTCCAGGACGAATGAAGCGGCTGGGCTAAAGCCAAAAGGACGCTCAGTTGTGGATGTGTCGGGAAGCGACCGGAAAGTCCGATATTGCAAGGAGATATATCACATAGCAACATGGAATGTAAGATCTATGACGCAAGGTAAACTGGATGTCGCCAAGCGAGAAATGAACAGATTGAACATTGATATCTTGAGTATCAGCGAGCTCTAGTGGACCGGAATGGGAGAATTTAACTCCGGCGACCATTATGTCTTTTATTGTGGGCACGAATCCAAGAGAAGGAATGGGGTCGCTCTCATAGTAAACAGAAGAATGGCTAAAGCAGTGCTAGGGTACAACCCCAAAAACGACCGAATGAATTCACTTCGGATCCAAGGTCCACCCTCTCAACATAACAGTTATCCAAGTCTATGCACCGACCACTACTTCTGAAGAAGCTGACGTTGAGAGATTTTATGCGGACCTACAATGCCTTTTAGACCGCACCCCATCATCAGACGTCGTTTTTCTCATAGGAGACTGGAATGCTATGGTCGGGAGTGAATAAATATCCGGAATTGTAGGCAAGTTCGGTCTTGGCGAGTCAAATGAAGCTGGACAGAGGCTAGTAGAGTTTTGTCAAGAAAACAACCTGACCATAGCGAATACTCATTTTCAACAGCACAAGAGGCGCCTGTACACATGGACTTCACCGGACGGTCTGTACAGGAATCAGATCGATTATATTCTTTGCCGGCAGAGATGGAGAAGCGCTATACAAGCAGTAAGAACAAAGCCTGGGGCCGATTGTGGCACCGATCATCAGTTTCTTGTTGCCAAAATTAAGCTTCGATTGAGGAAAACTCAGAAAACTAGAAGGCCTTTCAGGTATGATCTGGATCAAAATCCATTAGAATATGCTGTGGAAGTGAGCAATCGATTTCAAGAATTAGATCTAGAAGACAGAGAGCCCGAAGAGATGTGGACTGATGTTCGTGACATAATACAAGAAGTTGCTACTAAGGTAGCTCCAAAGCAAAAGAAATGCAAGAAAGCAAACTGGTTATCTGAAGAGGCTTTGCAAATAGCTGAGGAAAGGAGGATGACAAAAGATATGGGGGAAAGAGAAAGATACAAGGTTCTCAATGCGGATTTTCAGAAAATAGCAAGGAGAGATAAGAATGCCTTCCTGAACATACAGTGCCAAGCAGTTGAGGACAACAGCCAATTAAGCAACACAAGAGCTCTGTATAAGACAACCAAAGATATCAAAGGAAGCTTCTGTGCTAAGTTGGGCGTGATAAAGGACAAACGAGGCAAGGACCTCACTGAAGCCTCAGAGATAAAGAAGAGGTGGCAGGAATAAACAGAAGAACTGTACAAGAAGGACCCGAATGAGCAAACCCAACATAAGGCGGTTGTGATTACTGATCTCGAGCCGGGCATCCTGAAGAGTGAAGGTGAATGGGCCTTAGCCAGTCTTGCTAAGAAGAAAGCCAGCGGAAGTGATGGCATTCCAGCTGAGTTGCTTCAAACCCTCAACCATGACGCTGTTAGCATTCTGCATATATTATGTCAGAAGATTTGGACAACCCTGCAGTGGCCACAGGATTGGAGGAGGTCAGTATACATCCCCATTCCAAAGACAGGCAGTGCCAAAGATTGTTCCAACTACCACACGATCGCACTTATTTCGCATGCTAGCAAGGTGATGTTGAAAATCCTCCAAGGTAGGCTGCATCAGTATGTGGATTGGGAGCTTCCGGACGTGCAAGCTGGGTTTCGCAAGGGCAGAGGAACTAGAGACCAAATGGCCAACCTCCGCTGGATCATGGAAAAAGCAAGAGAGTTCCAGAAACCCATCTACTTCTGCTTTATTGATTATGCGAAAGCGTTTCACTGCGTAGATCACAGCAGATTGTGGCAAGCTCTCCAAGAGATGGGAGTTCCAATTCACCTCATCTGTCTCCTCAGAAACCTGTATGAAGGACGAAAGGCCACAGTCAGAACTGGGCATGGTCTTACCGATTGGTTTCCGATTGAGAAAGGAGTGAGGCAAGGCTGCATACTGTCGCCCTGCCTATTTAACCTATATGCAGAGTGCATCATCAGGAAGGCCGGTCTGGACGAGTCTTCATATGGAGTGAAGATTGCTGGAAAACGTATCAACAACCTTATATATGCGGATGATACCACTTTAATGGCAGAAAATGAAGTGGAACTCAAGATACTTTTGATGCGCGTATAAGAAGAGAATGAGAAGTTTGGGCTTAAACTGAACATCAAAAAGACAAAGATCATGGCGTCTTGCCCTATCAAGTCCTGGAGCATCAATGGACAAGAAGTGGAAGCTGTGACAGATTTTCTGTTCTTGGGCTCCAAGATTACCTCGGAAGGAGACTGCAGCCATGAAATTAGGAGACGCCTGCTTCTGGGAAAGAGAGCAATGGTTAGCCTTGACCGCCTAGTAAAGAGCAGAGACATTAGTCTGCCAACCAAGATCCGTATAACTCGTGCTATGGTCTTTCCAGTTGTGATGTATGGATGCGAGAGTTGGACTGTGAAAAAGGCTGACCGCCGAAGAATTGACGCGTGTGAATTGTTGTGCTGGCGAAGACTCTTGAGAGTTCCTTGGACTGCCAGAAGATCAAATCAGTCGATATTGTCGACCATAAACCCTGACTGCTCATTGGAGGGTCAAATTCTAAAGTTAAAACTCAGCTACTTTGGTCATCTGATGAGAAGAGAGGAGTCGCTGGAGAAAGATTTGATGTGTGGAAAGGTTGACGTTCGCCGGAGAAGGGGTAGGCAGCGAACGCGATGGTTAGATGGCATCCTCGAGGCACTGCAGATGAAGTTATGTGATGTTAGGAAGATAGAGAGAGACCGGAAAGCATGGCGTGAAATGGTCCATAGGGTCACGAAGACTCGGACACGACTGAACGACTGAACTGAACTGATGATGCTGGTTGGGATGAGGCACAGTGGGGTTCACTCTTGGAGGATCACAGAGGGTATGCTGCTGAAGCATGGACGCGTACGTTGGCACATTCGGTGGCGGTGGGTGCGCACCAGGCACAGACGGTTCCGGGACGGCTTGCCTAACTTCTTCGCGAACGACCTCCTTGATTGATGGAAGCCTCGACGACGACGTTAAACCCTGTAGCGGACTGTGTCTCAGCTCTTCTCTGACCATAGATCGAATAAGCTCCCTTAAAGCATCATTAGAACCGTTGAAGCCGGAACCATAGACGACCGGTGACATGGCGGACACTTTATGGTTATAGTGTTTAGCCCTGTGTCGAAATGTTTGTTCTATCATGGTGGCCTCCGTTAGAAAATCTGATGCTGTGCCAGGTGGATTGCGCACAAGCCCAGCAAATAGCTCTTGTTTCACCCCGCGAATTAGGTGGCGCACTTTCTTCTCTGACATATCGGATCAGCACGCCAAAGGCGGATCATGTCCTCGTAGTACATTCCAAAACTTTCGTTAGGGGCTTGGACGCGAGATTGCAGCGCCGACTCCGCACGCTCTCTTCGGTCGTTCGCGGTGTAGGTAGCCAACAGCTGGCGACGAAAGAGGTCCCATCATGACAGTGTCGTTTCGTGGTTCACAAAACATGTCCGCGCTGAATCTTCGAGACTAAAGTATACATTATAAAGCTTCCTTTGCTCATCCCAGCCGTTGTAATTGGCGACCTGTTCGAATTCGTCCAGCCAGTCTTCAGCGTCCTAATAAAGGTCGCAATGGAAGGGCGGTGGCGTTCGAGACTGGAGGACAACGAACTGGGGTGAAGACTATCCGTTAGCCGCAGTGTTCGTGTTAGATCTATGCATGTTGGCGACAGGCGTGCAGGAAAGAGGCCCGAACTCTGGCGACTGACCTCGAAGGCGGCGGCTGCAACTGCGATGGACCGGTGTCAAATCCGTGGGGGCTCTTGGTTGCCCTTGACGGGTGGAACTCAGCAAAAATGAAAATCGTACCCCGCACCTCCACCAGAAAATGTAACTAGTACACGGCAGTGATCACTGATCGGAACATTTCCACGCACTACGCTCAGTTTCGTCTTCTTCGTCCTCTTTTCAGAGAGGCACGCAGCAATATGAAATGTTACAAGATGGCGACATCCGCGCTCCTCGTCCACCAACACTGTCAAGAAAAGTGAAGACAACCGACTCACTTTTCCAGTTGTTACCCCAAGGCTATTTACTTTGTTGCCATTTCCAAGTCTTAATGGTTGCTACGGCATGTATGTTTTTTATATCTGACGTGTACAGCGCCCAATCAAGAAGATTCCGAATGCGAATAAGATGTTTCATCAGCGATACTCCCAGAAATCTGCACACTTTTTGGTAGCGTGTCCAAAGATGAATCCTTCAAAGGCTTCGTGTTCCTGAACTGCATGTGGGGCCTTACGTTTTTTTTTTTCACACGAGTGTTTCCTCTCCTTTTTTTTTTCTCGATAATTTTTCTCCGTATGAATTATATTCTCACATACCAGGAGCTTTTGGTTACATAGCCGCATGCATATGTAGTCACGTCCCAGAGCCTTAAGAGGCTTAATACAGATGCGTCTTGTACAATTAAGGGTGCGTCGTATCTACCAACGTTTTGTTAAAAGCCTCGTAACAAGATGAATTCGTCTTATACATTGAAGAATATAGTAATCGGAATTTGCAATAATTTGATGCGTAAAGTACCTCGGAATTTGTCCATATTGAGGAGTATCAAGAAACTGAAGCGTGGCTTTATAGGTTGGTTAGTTAGCTCGTTCGGGTTGAAAACAAACTAGTTTACTTTACAGCAATATTTTTTACGAGTTACAAGCCTCAAAATCACTGAATATGAAGTACAACTGTCGCAGCAGCTTACCATTGGATGTAGGAAAATATGGCGCACGAGGCTGGTTACAACGCGATTTCCATCATGGATTCCGGAACCTACGATATATCGCTGTTCCCCGACGAAATGTGTCCAAAAAGGCCATTCAGTATTGACCTTCAAATTTTCAAATCTATTAAAGAAAAGGCTCAGCCCATTTTAATCGGGAATAAACCTACCTGCTGCTGCTACAAATGGAGAGAATCAATTGTTCATCCAAGAAAAGTTCTAGTAGCGTTGTTCTCAACATTCATTTCATTTTTGGCTTTGTAAAAAAATCAGAGTTAAATTTTTAGTCAACTTTTCGCAGTTAAACTGTGGGAAGTGTGACTCACGTCTGTGTAATGTTTAAATTTCTGGTATGCAGTTTAAGAGACCTTAGTACTTGTGTTGTCAGCAGGGGAGCGGACGTGTAACTATAAAACTTCAACGCATTTATTTCTTCGGATCTCTTGGTCAGAGTGCCGACCAAATCTGGTAGAGTTTCTGAACGTAATGGGTGTATAACTCCACATTGACATAAGCATATCTGCAGGCGTCCCACCAGCGGATTTCTAGATTTTGTTGCAAATTCTTTTTGAAACTAATTTTTCTTATTTTATGGCTTTCTTAAAAATGAGTTCAGATCCAGGACAAAATAACTTAGAAGCAAAAAACTTGCAACTTATCTAAAGTTTAACTTGTTTCCATTAGCGTATTAATTTAGGCTATCTTATAATATTCAACGGATGTCCTATTACTATTTTTAAACACGCAGCATGTTGGTTACCTATGGCAATATCAACTACTTGTTGCGAGTGCTGGAAGGACATTAAAGAGGAATTTTCTATTGGCAGCGGAAGCTTAGTGCATTTCCTTTAACAGTGATTACCGATCTGTATCGCACAATATCCAACCACTGCTGCACGCCTAAAATGCTGCCAGAAAGTTGGATATGGGCAAATATTACTCATAGTGGTGTATATTTTCAGCGCCTTCACAAAGTAGTCAGTGCTTTTATTATTCAATTTTACGCTATCTTTCTCACTGCACTATGAGAAAACATCAATTCATAAGTCTATCAAGGCATCTCTGCTTTAGATTGTTTTTCGATAGCGATAACGCTGATTGATATTTTATAAAAATGGTTGAGATAATTTAAATTAGTATCTCTTTTTCCGTGTTGTTGATGACTTGTGAGGTCAAAGGATTTTGTATAAAGCAATTATTTTTGCGCAATATATACAGCAGCTTGTACAAATTCCACGGTACTTAAAATCTTCAACCAAATCAATTTTAGACCATTGCATTGATGCGCATCAGCAGTTGAGAACCTCTTTCTCTTTCTTTGCCATTCGCTTGCTGTTCTTCCTGAAATTTTGGTTATTAGTTACACTGCTGAGAGCTCTACCACAATGAAGGCTGTAAATCATTTTTTTCCTTTAACGTAGACGAGAAGGTGAACAACAGTAACGCATGATACCGCCTAGCGTTTAAGTTTTGTTCAGAAGTGGTGAAACTGCATGAATCAATGCCGAGTGGCGGCGCTCGAGTGACAGCGTCCTATTCCAAGCGACGCATCACCATGACGACGGCACCCATGGCCCCGATCGCGAGCGTGGCGATTCCATCCGCGTTGCCCGGGCCTCGCCGGCCACGGTAAGTAGGGCGCTTTCTCGGCCATTAAACGGCTCGGCAACGCTGTTGTCTGCACGGCGAGTTCGGGAACATGGCGGTATTGCTTCACCTACATAGTGTGCCTTTTGTTGGGCGGTAATAATGGCGTTGAAAGCGTCCACCTGAATTTTTGTTGTTGCAGCAGGAGGAAGGGGCACATGCGACGCTCTTGAATGTTTTTGTGCGCCACAGAGCCTGCCCGCCCGAGCCGGGAGTTTCGATTCCATGTCTCCTCTCGCCCTCAAGGCGTGGCATTTTCCAGATGCAGGCTGACATATCGCCAGATGAAACAGCGTACAATCGCAAGTATTGGCGATAGAAGTGTTTTGGTTTCAGTACCAGCCATCAAATGGTCTTGGTAATCGTTCGCCTAAATGAGATTTCGTCACAGTTCTCTATACCGACGGAACATCCTCTTTTGGTTCGGGTATTATTTTTCTGACGTCTGGGTTCGGTCGTGATGACTGAGTCTCCATGTTTGTCAGGGCGGGGACTTCGCTATAGCAAAGTGTACTCTATATGTCACAATAACTTCTCTTTTTGGACAAGTGTATAAGGTAAATCCAGAGAGATCAGTAGCATGGGTGCCACTTAGTGGTTCTGAAGCACTATAGTGGATGGTATACCAAATTAATTTTTAAACAGGCATGGTCACAATATGGAGTTTGGGATGAAGTTTGAATACTGAACACCGAAATCATATAAGACAAACAGGTCGATTAAAGCGCACCGAGGCAGGAATTGCAGCACTCGTACGCATTCTTTGCTGTTCGAAAACGTACTATGAAAACTTGATAATTGTTTGATTCTTCATAGCTCAACCGATTTATAAGCCGTGATAGGCAGTCATTTTAGCGGAATCCTTTTGTGTGCTAACAGAGCAATGTTCCTAATTTAGAATGCATGTTGTGCTTTGCCAGTAGAGACCAGGTCCTCAAATATTCTTGAGCTCCGCAGTGCAGTGTCTCTCACAGCCGATGTCGCTTTGGAATATTATGGGTTATACGGCAAACCAAAGCAACGTAACTATTGTCTGAAATGAACTCGCGGTTAGGTAACTGCCTCGTCTCAGGCCACGCTGTGCGGCATACTTGGCGCTGCTTGCTCTTGTGAGCACTAATGGCCTCCTCCTAACCAAGCGCAGACCCCCTATTGCCTGCGATGTCTTAGAGGCGTCACTTACTAACAACCAAATAACTGTTAGAAAAGATCCGAAAACATTCATTCCGATGTTGTATTAAAACCGATTACCTACTTTTTTTTCTACCTGAAAAGAATGGTTTGTAGCAAGAACGCTACCTGGCATTAGGCACTTTGATAAAAAAAAGAAATGAGACATATGTCTCCTGTTTTTCAATCGAAGTGCTCAACGCCAGGTAGCGTTCTTCCTTTTATAGAAATGACAACTTGTAAAAGAAAAATGGAGTACCGTCACTCCTCTGGAGGCGTAGTACATCACAGCAAAGGCATTTAGTTCCTTACTTGTGCCCTTGCAGTGTTAGGCTTATCACAGCTGTCACAGCTCTAAATTATTATAGGGCTTTTACGGTCTTATAACCACTGTCCCTTATCCGCATATTCTAGCGCTTTCGCATTTATTCAAATTACACTAGCAGCGGATACTGTCTCCTGCGGCGTTTACGCTACGCTCCTTCAGTAGGCGAAGGTTGAATGTAGATTAAACACGAACTGAAATTTGTATCTGTACATTATTCATCACATTTACAAACATGCTATATTCGTTGAAACGTGGCACTTATAAGTTAGAGAGGGATGAGACGTACGGCACAATTGGTGCCAGCTTCTTTCGTTTTGAGAAACAAACTGGATTCTTTTAAGAAAGTTTTCTACCAGGAGAATACGCTTTTTTTTTGTATCAAAATGCCACGAGACTAAATCAGATCACTAAAATATTAAACGTGTTTAAGCAAGAAACATCAGGATTGTTTAAGACAGCTACAGGATGAATTATTACTGAGACTGAAAGCAGTACGCAGTCAATTTCATCGTCCCTTTGATGACAATAGTGCGTCGAAAGTCCCGCAAATGCATAAAAGTTGAGATCATCAAATGTGTACGTGCGGAGCACGTAGTACGTGTCTCAGCACATCTCGAACATATGTCCTTGCACTACTTCGACTCAGGACAGCATCATGGAGCAGGGTCCCGAGCCGGTCGCCGACGCTTTGGAATGCGTGCAGCCGGCGGTGTCACTGCACGGCTTCAAGTTCCACGGCCGGTGCCAGAGGATCGACTGGCGCATGATCGGTACGCCCTTTGCACGTGGTCTATAGGCCTTCCCGCTAAGCTTGGGCTTTCATGATTACGTGAAAGACGTGTATTCACGTCGTATCAGTGGCACAGTATAATACTAGCATAATAAATTCGCAGTTGTAGCTCTACAGTAAAGACAACTGCAGTAGGCAATGCTTCAAGTAGCTTTTATTGTTTTCATATTGAAGAAGATGCTGTAGCGGCCGGACTCTAAAGACATACACGAGGGGAACGAAGACTGGCGTTATTGACCTTACGCCTCGCTCACCATTTACCTTGAGAAAACCATCTGCGAACTAGCAATAGCTGAAATTTTATTGGGGTCGGTCTAGTAGATAACTAAAACCAAACAGTCGAGACAACGCGCTTGAGTAACGTGGTAGCGAACGGAGCAGCCATGTTTACACTACGGCCATTTTTACGTGGGGATTACCGTGAAAAGTTCTATCACACCGTAATAATCATTACAGTGTATCCATTTCTTCACACTTTAAAATACAAAGCAACGTATAAAACTTCGTTAAGGTTAACATAAAATAAGAATAGCAATATAGAGATCAACGCACTGAGGCGAACAATGACCGAATATTATTGCAAGGAAAATTTCAGTTGTGAATTATTCGGCGGCTTAAGTAATGTAAAAAGAAGAGAGCTCTAGGGCGTATCAGGTTGTGGATAAAGGAGTACTGTACTTTAGAGACCTGATAATTTGAATGAAACCCGTTAATCAACTAAAAATGCTACTGTATAATATATAATTGAGTCTGTATGCCTGACTTTTGACTCAGCTAAACTCGGTCGAATGATGTTCCATCTGCTTGCAGAAGTTCCATCAGCTTGAACCAAAAGATATGAGGAAAAACAAGGACTTGATTCGAGGCAATCATGCGCGGTACCATAGGTTTTAGCCTCCACTATGGCTAATCAGTTTCCTGTTGTATGAGTTAATAGCGCGCTGGAGCTTGGAACTCCACCGGTATTTCTGGCTGGAACTTGGCTCGTTCAAAAAAACTTCTGATCATATCTCTAGGTTCCATAGCAATGAATAAGAGCGAGCACATCTTACAACATTAAAAAAAGCTTAAATAACAATTGTTTACAAATAAAAGTACTTATAAACACATCGAATGAACGCAGAAGACCAATAATTATATATTTCTTTATATCTGAAGGTACCAAAACACAATGGTAACATATGCAAGGAGGGAGTTGTTCAGAAAGGAAAGTATGATTGACAGGCAATATTATAGAGAAGCTGTCTATTTTTATCTCAGAGCGACCTGTGCTGAGTTCAGACAAGAGCAGCTCACATGTCAATCTGCTAGAGCAGTAACGAAATTTGCTTAATAATTTAGCAGCCTGTTTGGCACAGTTTTAAATTACGGCAGGGTGCTCGGCTATATATTAGTCAAGGAAACGTGCTTCAGTCTGAAATAAAATTGCGTTTGGTGTGACAGCTGTGTACTTATTAAAACTGCAACGCGGAAATGTTATGTACGTGAGGAGAAATGTAGGAACAATCAGTAATCTGCTTTGACATGATGTATCAGCGATGCGAACGCGCAGGCGAATCACTGTCAATACAATGCAGCGGCCGTGGACGTGGACCAGGTGGTTCGTGATGTGGACGTCAACACACTGCAAAAAAATCTCGCCCACCTCGCCTTCTGCGACATCGACCACGAACTGGTACGGCACACCAGCTGAAATCACAAAATGACATTTCTGGTTAGACAACAGCACGAAACACTGAGATGAGAGTCGAAGTCAATGTAACTGCGACTAAGAAATTAATATTCAACGAAACTAACAGGATTGAGTATGCGAGAGCAAACCCAATAAGATTTAATCAAAACCTTAGTGCGCTGATCTAAATTCATGCTACTGGTGCTTTTTCATTCAAAACAGTGAAGTTACCGTCCATGCAATTATATTGAGCGCGCGCGAGAGAGAAAAAAATAGAATAAAGAGCTAGGGAGGTTAACCACGCGATGCCCAGTAGACTACCCTATACGTGAGGAGGGGAAAAAAAGGAGAAGGAAAGAAACAGCGCCAAGGAAAGGGGTCTGTCACATGTCGAGGGATGTATAATGAAAGAAGGTGGAGAGCGTACACTTAAAGTATCAACCCCGAGTTCTAACTTAACAAGTACCTTCACTGTTTGCCTTTGTGATGAAGATGTTGTCATCATCTGTCATCATTATCATCATCATCATAAGCCTGACTATACCCTCTGCAGGGCGAAGGCCTCTCCCATATTTCTCCACTTAAGATGTTGTCAGAGGGCCCACAATCTTAGCTTCAGTAAGAGGGCGAGAGTCAAACAGGCGGAGTGTAGCAGCCAAGAAGGCACGCTCATGCTCAAACTGAGGGTAGTCACAAAGTATGTGCGCATAGTTTCAACGTATCCGCACTGCTCACACGTTCGAGAGTCTGCCATTTCGATGAGAAGGGAATAGAAGCTTGTAAACGTTCTTCCTAGCCAAGGGCGACACAACATTGTAGCATCACTGCGGGGGAGGTCGAATGGTACCTGCAGTTGAAGTAACTGGTCAAAGCAGTGCGAGCGGTTCGTCCAGCCTCCAAGCGTAGATCATGATTATCTAATCACGCCTTTGGCGATGAGCCGAGAGTGATTTTCTGTGTGATATCTTTTCAATGGTATCTCAAGAATTTTGGTTGTGTCATGAGCTGATCGAGCAGCATAGTCAGCGAAGTCGTTGCCAACAATTCCACTGTGGCTGTGAGGCCGCGATGACGGGCAGCATTTTTTTGGTTTATTGTGCTTACACGTGCTGCTCGAACCGCGTTGACAGGGCAGTCGGACCCTGCTCGCCAGAGCAGGAGTTCAGCGTTTTGAATTTTTTTTTCTTCGCTCCTTTCCTGCGGCGCCAGCGGCGCCTAGAGCCCGCTTGGCATGCGGGATTCCATTAGCTTTTCTCACCTCCCATGCGTCTTGAAGAAGCGACAATAGCCAAGCTTCCTCTACCCAGGAGGGCTTGTTTCTCGGAAACACTCTACAGTGGAGCTTTCTAAGCGATGCCCCACGCGTCGCCACTAACGGAGCAGCGCGACTCTTAATGGAGCTGTTCGACACACGGCGTTGCGAAGACGACACAGCTGCGCTCTATTCAGCTCGAAAATAAGGAGCGCGCCCCTGAACACTTTGCAGTAGACCTGCATCCCCACCCCTCTCCCCGCGGCTCTTTCTCGGGAGACGCAGTAGCGGTGCGGCTGGTTCCCCCTGTGGACAGTGGGATAGGGAAATGAGGAGGAGCGCCGGTTGGGAGAGGTTGGAGAAACGTGGAACGTTTATGCTGCGTTTTTATCATAGGCAGTTAAGGACCTATGTCTTATTGGCAACCCACCCATTTTCGGTGTTTCTAATAAATGGGTTTGTTTGGCTGCGTAATTTTGAGGCGGATCATAAAAAGCGACCACCCTCATGTCTTTGTCGTTGCCATGAAAACGAAGTCAGCAGACCCGGTTGAGTAGTTCGTCCTGCCGAGCACAAATGACGACTCCGTGCTCGGCACATAAACTTTCCTCTTTGTACGTTAAACGGTTCTCTGTGTGCTAGGGTGGTGGCAGCTCTGTGTGAGGTCACCAGTCTAGCCACAGTTGCTTGCATATAGTCTACAAATATATCTTCCCTCTGCATTCAACATCCAAACTGCTGCCTTACTTGTCATATTTCTCCGTCATGTCGAATCACTCTTCTGAATCTTCGGAAGGCGACACTGATCCAAAATTGAAAGGCGATCATAGAGACTCACGCTGAATTAACTCATTGGTATTACTTTTCTACTGCACGGCGCGTGTTAATTATTTATTTTCTACTCACAGCAGTCCCAGTAAGTCCAAGCTAACCACCAGTATCATTACAACGAGAACAAATATTTCAAAAAATCATTTCTAGACTGAAAAACTGACCTTGACACAATCAAACACAATCGACCTGCATATGCATTTACACAGAGTGAAATATTATTTCAAAATGGAAAACATAACAATGAAGATTACTGTGCAAAATAAATATTCAGCGCCTGCTCAACATTTACAATACTGAAAATGTCTTAGGGCAGGTCGTCCCACTGAATAGCGGTACAAGAGAAGAGTCCTTAAACAACTTAGACCGTGTGCGGAATGGGAGGAGAGTTGTTAGCTAAGCAAGTAAAGTAATAAGAAAACGACACACAAAGTCGTGCAGTGGCGACCGAGCAGGAGCAACGCCGCAGTTGAACAATGCAGCCGCCACCTTTCGGCTGTCCTCTCTTTACCTCTCCCGGACAACTGATCTCCTCTATCTTCTGTACTACGCCTCGTTTTGTTTCCCCAGAAGACGCGTATTACACCTGCTTCCTCTCTCCTCCAGTTCTTTCAGCCAGCATGTTTTCTTCTCCGTAATCTAAGGTGCTTAAAACACTGATAAAATGTTTCCTGACGTGCCTTCTCTATAGGACTCGCGCGCTAAAAACATGCCGTGAAAGCAGTCTCACATGCCTTTTAATATGTTTCTCTTATCATGTATGAAAGTTTCTATCACGTACTACGGACCACACACACGCCATGCACACGTTTATTGCGACTTAACTTGATTAGGCCTGCGCATGCGTAGCGAAAGCTACCAAACGAATTGTTCCGACTCGAACGTTCTCGTCGCCAATGCACTGGCGGCAAACGGTATGGTGTGATCTGCTATTCAGCGTGCCTTCTTGGCGTCTTCTGAATCTTCTTGGTCTATTTGACAGGCTTCTTCTTTTGTGGCTCGGAGCAACTTGTTATGGTTTAGATGTATGCTCTGTAGTTGCAGGCGACGATTATCTTAAATGGGCTGATGACTAGCCTAGTGTATGTATCTTTCGGTACAAAAACGGGATTTATTACACGACTTTGAAGCCGGCGCAACATTGACGGAAGCAACTTCTATCCGAATTACGCGCAATTCTTCCGTCCACCTCAACTTTGTAGAAAAGACGGTAAGTTTAGTGTGCTATTTTTCAAGCCCGTCACAGGTCCATACGGCGACAAGTCCCGAACAGCTCATTATTTGCTAGTTAACTCAGGGTAGTAATCGAATCGGGGGAGCGTGAACGTTATCACCTTTCAGCCGCTAAGCATTGTATAAAACGATCTGGGTGCATTGGGCTTCAAGCAGGTTCTTCTTCAGTGTGAAAGCGGTAATGCTCCATTTTGGTGCAAAAATATTGTCAGTGGCGTGCCAGAAAAGTGCTCATCGGGTATGAGGGTGCATTGAATCAGAACCAAGATAACTAGTTTTTACGTAGTCGAACGTTTGACAGAACGCAGACTGAAATGGTGAATGCATTATAAACTTAAAAATATTGGGTCACTGCCCAAGTTAGAAAACTGCTCTTGTTCTAAGAATTGATAGGCATACTGAGAGGCTTTGAAGTGCCTTATTCCTGTGACAGCTTGTTTGCTGTCTGCTTGCTCATGGAAGTAAGAAAATTTCCGCCTTACCGAGCATTGCCTGAGTCACGCATCTCTGCCAATCGTTGGGCAGAGCTTTTTACTATGCGGTTTAGTATGGCTAAGAGATAGAGCTTGAAAGAGAAAGTACGCAGCAAAACACACGAGGAGTGGCGTTGACCTAATATATATTTCACCGCGTGAGGGATGGAAAAAGGAAATGTGACAAAGGACGCGACAACATAAAACGCGATGATGGAAAACAGGAAATAGAGACAGTACGACACAAAACTGAAACAGCAACACCGCAACAAACGCGCGTATCTGCTCAAAGGCCTGTGGCAAATGAACGTTGCCCGTTGCCCTCACAAGGTAGTTTCGAAAAACATATAAATCAAAGGGCACAACCATCTGTGAGAACGGACGAGCGAGGCCACAAGGGAGCAGTAACCAGGCAGAAAGCAATCGGCATTGGCGAAGAGCAGGAATAGGGCAGCAACCATGAACCTGAGCGAATTGAGGATGGCCCATTTGTCACAACAACGCACCTAGCAAGGACAGGGACAATCTTTAAGCAAGAACAAAATCGCGGAACAAATGTTATGAAAAGAAATAATTGCCACTAGTTAAGGGCGGTTAAAAGAATTTCAAAAGAACGATAGCTCGTTTTTGCTTCTTTTTGCTAATACCACATTTTATATAGTAGAAACACTCCTCATTGACGTCCAACAAAGCGCAGCCAAACTACAAAAAAAAAAGCTATAAAGGTTTGTAGCCTGTGTAGCCGCATTCCTCTGCTTAAGTGGATTCTAATGAGTAATCACTTTTTTTAATGCATGCCTCAATCCACCTGGGGGATTCCCCTAAACTTTGGACTACCAAGTATAAAGCTGCGACATCGCGCGCCCATTTCGTGATCTCTGAGAATGATGAAAATGAATGTTCTTTAAAGATAAAAGACCAAGTTTATGGTCACTTGGGGTCTTAGTCATGCGGTGATGAACCAGCTTACCATATCGTAACGCACCGACTGACAGTTTCCGTAAAAAAGCTAATTGAAATTTCTACCTTGGCTCAGCTGCAAAGCAACCAAGCCTTACCTAGTGATACCTGAGCCCCGAAGAGCACAGCGATCACTTTTATATGTAACGGTGAGAGGAAGGACTACCAGGAGAAAACCTAGCCCCAAGCAAGAGAAAAAGAGCGAGGGAAAAGGCAGATAGAAATAAACCCCCCTTTTACGAGATTACAAGCATGGAAGAAGTACCTTCGATGGCCATCCCCGTAGTAGCACGGTGCACCTTTTCTTGACGTGAAGTACATAGATCCACGAAAAGAAAAAAAGAGAAGGAAGGAAAATAATGGCGCCTTTTTGTTTCACTGAGGGTCCTCGAAGTGGCGTACAGACAGTTGTCTTTGGCGCCTTAATTCCGAACGCTTCGGTTATTTTTCAAAATCAGTTGCTGTCTTTTCCTAATTCTGGAGCAGGCACCGAAAGACTATAGGCATGCTGCTAACTCTGCAGCGGGAATCTGCGTCTAGAAATCACTTCGTGTGGATCACATCGAAGCACGCGTAGACGAACCTTTACGGTCTTTTTGGTAGAGTGTGGAACGGACTGCGACCTGTGTTTGTGGTATGGGCGCCTCAGTTTTATGTTAGTAAAGTTGACGAATCTTGTATGTCTATAATTATCGAATCGTGCAAAGAGACGTCGCTGAAACACTCGGCTGAAGCAAAATTTTTGCTGTTAATGCCTGACCTACTGGGGCATCTGGTAAGCACATTTTTGGATTGCTTCGTTCTACGAGCTTTGTGAGCTTAAAAGTGCTTTATAATCGGTTTCGGTGTCCATGAGTCCATCGAGCATAGCTAGGATGAAAAACTTTAGCGCTATCAATTTGATTATTGTTGAGAAGACCAAATGAAAAGAATATGCCCTTTTGACTACCCTTATGCAGTTGTGAAGATTACACTAAATGTCATTCTTTTGGTCTTCATTAATCTGTGTCATTCGTTGTAGGGGAGTCTTCAAAATATGCACTTGACTTCCTGCATGTATGCGCTTGCCCAATTTTCAACGTGGTTTGCGATCCTTAGGCGTCATGAAATGGTCACAACTAGATCACATCGCTTCTTATTAATTATGCCTTTCTATCATAATGTACACTTATGTTACCCCCATATATGGAGTAAAATAAGTGTACCCCATAGTATGGGGTACACTTATTTGATTGATTATGCCCCAAAATAACATTGCTGTAGCTTATTTTGATTATTTTGCCTCTATCAAAATATGGCTTCCAGCTTTACATTGAGCACCCCAAAACTTGTGTTCGTGAAGCGGGCAGCAAAGCCACACTAACATCGCGACTATATTCGACAATGAGCTAAAGTGCATATTAACCTACCATTGAATGTTAGGAATTCTTTCCCATTTGGATGCTATTACAACGTAGCTAGCTCTAATCGCCAGCCCTAACAAAAGCTCTAACGCTGTCGCTTGGATAGAAACAGAAATTTTGCTCGCTAGAAAATAACCGATATCTAGTTTTAAATGAGAACTAAGTAATCGCATCTCTTTTTAATATGTATCGATATTTACATAGCGTTGTCAGCGAGAGGCTGCACTAACTTTTTTATAATTTTCTCGAAACTTTCTTAGCAGTGTGTTGATTAAGATTTTAAATTAACTTTTAAGTTTTGCCACTTTGTTTCGGCGTCTTAATGGGTTCATTATCGGACAAATTTTGAGGACTTCAGATACGCGCGGAAAGATTATTGCCGCCTATCCTAGAAAAACGCTCAGCTGGTATTCACTCCAGCGGATGGAGCGCGTATGTGGTCAGATGAATATTTAGATATTGTTGGTATGCTTTACCCAATATAGAGGTGTTTTGTTTTAATTCATCAAATCCGCATTCAGCAAGTTTGTGTCATTGACTGCACTTCTGCCGGTAGCATCATACAATACTCAACTAGCAAGGATCTGTAAAAGTAGGCCACTCAAGGACCTACAGCTATCAGCTCCCAGGTTTGTTTAATACAGAAATGGCGATAATTTCTTGAATGAGCCAAATTCTCTCGCTCCTCTCTTGTTAATATGTTGTCTACACGAAAGTTGCATGCTAAGGACATTCGTCATAGACACATATTTTACCTTTTTAACCTTGTTAATTCAGGGCCTAATGGACGCCATTGGCCCATGGCAAGCGATTAAAGTTGGGTGTAATTGGGAACATAATTTCAACAACCGACAATTATAATGGCTTGGTTTCTTCGTGCACTGTCTATTCGCACTTCTACCGGAGCAAGATGTAGAACTAGCTGCTGCATTTGCTAGTACTATGCACTAAAGAGTACACAGCGGAAATAGTAGCATTTAGAGCAATGTTCTGAAAGTTTAAGCGAACGTTATAAGCACCCGTTTATATCGCATAATCGTGAAAATTATCACTTCCCAAAAAATGTTCTGCATTGACATGTACTTCTGCTGATTTTATAGCTTCCGTAATGTTAATGCAATGTTCTGACGCATTTGCAGGAAGGAACATCAGTGGACCCCAACTTCGTCAAGTTATTCAAGCTGGCTCAGCTGTGCATAGAGTACCTGACGGTGAGTTTTGTTTGGCAACATGTCCGCTATCTCTGCTCTATCTACAGTCTGTGTAAAACTCAGAGAGGCGTACAAATGAAGACATGAATGTTTCGCGTGGTAAATGACGACTTGCGTATATTGGCGTAATACTACTCCTGGTCGTGGGAGTATATGTTACATAGGTCGCCTGATTACCAGTCAGAAAAAAGGTCATAATGAACGGTTCGGCAAGCCGTTTCATGCACTGCTCTGTTTTTAGGATTGTGCATGTTAGTTCATAATACGTTTGCACTGGTTTTACCTAAACCTCCTCCATCTCTAGCTGCTTAGCTTATTTCCGTGGCAGCTAAACGGGATATGTTAACAAGGCAAGAGGGTTCAATAAAAGAAAACCGAAAAGCCCGGCCTTTCTTAAAAATTCTTATATCTATATCCTTTTGAGGACAGGCGTTACAGATCGATCACAGCGACTCCGAGTATGAGCTATCTTAATCAGACTCGTGTCCTCCCCTCCTCGAAATTCTGGCCTATTATTTCGGGATGATCTATATTTTACGCACACCGACAATGAAGAGCTCGTGAGTAATTTGGTATCGAGAGTCTTTTTGCAATACAGGACTGGTTGTAATTCACATTTACTTTCACAGACTGCGTACTAGCAGAGAAATATATCATTCTGGCAGGTATTTATTCCAAACACCGGCTGTCTGGCGTCCCACTATTATAGTCTCATGCTTGCACTAAAATCAATTATGTCATATTATTGTCCGCAGTAAAGCACCAAGGTCAATTTATTGGTGCGATAATACCGTCATTCAGTCTTTCGTTATATATGCGTATTCTTGAAGTGCGAGAATCCTCCTTGCACTGCACATAAATTACGCCCTACATTTTGAGAAATGGCCTCGATTTAACTGCTGTAATTTTCTTCTGCCATAAATATTACATTAACGACCTTCTGGCTGGCTAACTTTATTGCGTTCTGATTAGGTATGCTGCGAAGGCCTGTTCTTCTTTCGGCTGATTTTGAATTTGGGGTTTGGATGCACAGCACTCGCAAGAGCTTCTACTACAATCCCTAACCGACACCGAGGAGCAGCTGGCGGAGGCTACAGAGGCGCTGGAGGAAGAGCGCAAGTTCCGCATATGCGACCAGGAGGCCATCCGCGAGCTGCAGCGTGAGAATCGCAAGCGCCGGCGCATCATCGAAAACCAGCAGCTGGAGATGCTGCGCTCCGACAGGCTTGCGCCCACCGGTGCAGTTACGTATTCCTACGTGCTTTTCACGCAGGTGCAGTTCGGTAGTACTGGGCGCACCAAGTGTGCTTTCCTCTGAGCGTTGGTATCAGAAAGCGTGATTATATCAGCGACACTGCGTTTCCGCTTAGTACGTGATATACTCATGTGGTTGGTGCGCCTACTACTGGAGGCATGTGGTTGGTTTAGTACGATGACATTGAAGTTGTCGTCGAGATGCTAACCTCGTGGTCTTTGTCACGAAACTTTATGACTGCTCGATAGGGTAGTGACGTCAAAATCATATGGAATTAAACAGGCAATTCAAATTAACCTACAGTAAACCAATGATGACGTAACTACACAACCCTTATTAGTCCACATGGTCGTGGCGCTATTTTATCGCCATTATGCACTGCGTCTAAAGAACGATAAATAAATGCCTCCAAACACAAAAAAGATAGTGAAGCTAGGAATTCATCATGACCATCATCATCATCAGCTTGACTGTACCCACTGAAGGACGAAGGCCTCTCCCATATTTCTCCAATTAACGCGGTCCTGTGATAGCTGCATCCAGTTGACCTCTGCGAACTTAACCTCATCCGCCCTCCTAACTTTCTGCCTCCCCTGCTACGCTTTACTTCCCTTAGAATCCAGTTTGTTACCCTAAGCGGCCATTGGTTATCCTTTCGTCGCGATACATGTCCTGTCTGTGCCCAATTCTTCTTGATTTGCACTGAATGTCAGTGACTTGAGTTATTTTTCTGACCCACTCTGCACGTTTCCTAACTCTTAACATTATCCGTACGATTTTTTTTTTCCGTAGCCTTCTGCGTTGTCCTCAACCTAAGTAGAACCCTCTTTATTAGCCTCCACGTTTCAGCCCCATAGGTGAGTACAGGTAAGATGCAACTGTTATATACTTTCCTCTTTAGCTATACCGGTAAGCTGCTAGTCATAATCTGGGAGTACTTACCAAATGGGCTCTATCCCATTCTTATTCTCCTTGTTATTTCTCTTTCATGGTCCCGATCTGCGGTTACTGCCTACCCTGAGTAGAAATATTTGCCTACTACTTCCAGTGCTTCGCTACCTAACGTAAACTGCTGTTGCTTCCCTAGGCTATTGAACATTACCTTAGTCTTCTGCATATTGATTGTCAGGCGTACCTGTCTACTTTTGCTGTCTACGTTATCAATCATTCTTTGCAATTCATCCCCTAAGTTACTTAGCAAGGCAATGTCATTAGCAAATCGCGGATTACTGAGGTATTCTGCATCTACCCTTATCCCTAACCTCTCCCATTCCAAGTCTCTGAATACCTCTTCTAAGCAAGCTGTGATTAGTATTGGCGAGATCATGTCTCCTTGCCTAACACCTTCCTTTATAGGAATTTTGTTACTTTCATTATGCAGAACTATAGTTGGTGTGCATCCCCTATATATATCTTCCAGCACGTTCACGAATGGCTGGTCTGCACTCTGATTTTGCAATGCTCGCATGACCGCCGATGTTTCCACCGAGTCGAATGCTTTTCATAATCATCATTGCTATGTATAAGGGCTGGTTATATTCCGAGCATTTTTCTATATCCTGGTTGATGGTATGTATATTATTGATAGTAGAGTATCCTTTCCGAAAACCTGCTTGATATTTTGCTTGGTTGTAATCTAAAGTTATCCTGATTCTTTTAGCGATTACTTCGGCAAATACCTTATACAAAACAGGCAGTAAGCTGATTGGTCTAATTTTTCAAGTCATTTGCGTCGCTTTTATTATGAATAAAGAAAATGTTTGCGTCCTTCCATGCTTCCGATGCCGTCAACGACACCAGGTACTGCGTATACATGGTGGCCAGTTTTTCTAGTACAATATCCCCCCCGTCCTTCAACAAATCTATAGTTACCTGATCCTCTCCATCTGCGTTCCCACTTTTTATAGCTGGCTAGGAATTGAGCTGCTGTAATTTCCACCATCTGAGAGCGCTGCCTCTCCACCACTACTGAGCATGCGCTAAAGTCTACAATTTGGCGAAAAGACTCATACTGCGGTGTAGCCAATTGTGGACTACAGAACCACTTGATTAGCTGGAACAAGTACACACTTTTTAATATATGTCCATATCAGTACGGCAGAATTTAAGCTTTTGACGAGGTAAAACCTCATGTTCTGTAATGTCGAAATTTGGGCTTGTTGGTTCATACTTCCAAGCTGTAGCGCCCACAAGACGAGGGTCTGAGAACGAGAGGACACACACAGCGCTAACTTCCAACAACTTTAATTAGAAAACCGAAGTGGAAAGGATAGCCCGATTAGGAAGTGCATGCGTGAGTACCCCTGTGTTAATTTTCAAAGAACGAAATAGGTTACCTTCGTTCCTGCTGATCCCGTACATGACTTGTGTGATCGCGACGATGTACTGTGTATATATAAAGATGCCGTTTTTCCGAATAAATTTGTAGGAAGTTAGCGCTGTATGTGTCCTCACGTTCTCAGACCCTCGTCTTGTGTGCGCTGCAGCTTGGACTCACGTTCTGTGTCGAAAGATTGGTTGATTAGTCGACGTAGTTGTGACGTTATAAAATTCATGTGACATCAAGGACCCAATCATGAAATGCCACCAAATTGGGAAAGAATGCTCGAAAACTTAGGCAGGCGAGCAGCCTAGTTTGCAGTTGCCCGCGCAAAAGTTTCGACTAGATGCATGATGGACCAGGACTCCGAAAGAAGTGAATCCGAAAAGTTTGCTAATGGTATACCCCAAAAATTTCAAAGTCGGTCCGACATCTGGGATCCGCCACCTAATGATTTGTGGGTCAGGATGGATTAGTGCGTTGATTAAGACATGGCACTAGTGTAATCCGTCTCATCATCATCATCATCAGCCTGATTATACCCACTGCAAGGCGAAGGCCTCTCCCATATTTCTCCACTTAACCCGGTTCTGTGCTAGCTGCATCCACTTGACCCCTGCGAACTTCTTAATCTCATCCGCCCACCTAACTTTCTGCCGCCCCCTGCTACGCTTTCCTTCCCTTGGAATCCAGTTTGTTACCCTCAGCGACCATCGGTTATCCTCTCTTCGCACTACATGTCCTACCCATGTCCATTTTTTCTTCTTAATTTCTACTACAATGTCGGTAAGTTGAGTTATTTGTCTGACCCACTCTGCACGCTTTCTATCTCTTAATGTTACCCCTACCATTTTTCGTTCCATAGCCCTCTGGGTTGTCCTCAACTTAAGTAGAACTTTCTTGGTTAGCCTCCACGTTTCAGCCCCATAGGTGAGTACAGGCAAGATGCAACTGTTGTATACTTTCCTCTTAAGCGATACCGGTAAGCTGCTAGTCATAATCTGCGAGTGCTTGCCAAATGCGCTCCATCCCAATCTTATTCTTCTTGTTATTTTCTTTTCATGGTCTGGATCTGCGGTTACTACCTGTCCTAAGTAGACATATTCGCCTACTACTTCCAGTATTTCGCTACCTAATGTGAACTGCTGTTCCTTCCCGAGGCTGTTGAATATTACCTTAGTCTTCTGCATCCGTCTATCCGTAATCCGTCTATTCATCTGATACTTCCGGTTTTAAGATCTATTAGTTGCTGATTTAAAGAGATCGGTTAACGCATTCTATCAAGTTAGCTGAAAATGCAAGTAGTAAGACAGATCATTCGGCAATATCAAGCAAGCCTCAGCGACTCTTTAACACCAGTAATTTGGTTGGTTCCACAGGATCAGCATACTCCGCCTTTTTTGAAATATTAGTAGCCTTGCATACACATATTCGCCGTAGAAATAAACAACCGAGAAAAACACACATGTTATAAAATCTCGGTGTACTTAACGAGCTCAATGGAGAGACATTTGATCTTAATCTGACCTTGCTGAAACGTCTCAGACATTTGTGGGTGTCCGTACAGAAGCAGTTAACTTCCACCGCATCGATTAATGGAGCATCTGATGATACGGCTGTCAGAACTGGTGTCGCCAACGAGGCTTACGTTTCACTTTGGCAAAGGTTAGTTCTTATTTATTTTATTTTTGGGGGGTTCAACGTCCCAAAGCGACTCAGACTATGAGAGATGTCGTAGTGGAGGACTCTGGAAATTTCGACCATCTGGGACTCTTTAACGTGCACTGACATCGCACAGCATACGCGCGCCTGGCTTTTCGTCTCCATCGAAATGCGATCGCCGAGGCCGGAATTTCATCCCGCGTCCTTGGGCATAGAAGTCAAGCGCCGTAAACACTGCGCCACCACGGCGGGGTGGGCAAGATTAGTGAACAGATACATGTCAATGTGCTAATCAGAATTCTTATATAAAAAATGAAATCTTATGATCTCACAACGCTTACACGACTATATTGGTCAAGAAGACTTGGTTAAGGTTAAAAGCACAGAACTTAAAATTGTCGGAGACACGATCAAGAAGGTGCCGCACAGGAGGCACAGAAGCGATTAGAGCAGAATAACAAACAGTTTTATTGCATTGTATATGATATACAGGTTCGGTCACAAGTAAACGAAGCATACTTTTCCGTTCAAATTAAAATCATGCTTTCTGCACTGAAGACAACAAAACAATATTTGTCCAAGCGAAGGTCACTGGCGTCCACTCTCGGTTCGCACATATCCTGACTGCCAGTTTCAATTACGCAACATGCGAAAAATGCTAGAATGTAAACGCTTGCTCCGTTTATTTTGTTTTCCGCACAGGTACCTTTGTGAGTACGTTCTGAATATTCAAACATTAAGTCCAATCGACTTTGCACATCATCTTTTGTTTTTATACTATACACATTTAAACTCACTTATAAGGATACAGAAATATCAAGGAGGCATCAATGCTGTTCCAGTGATTGTTAAAATTAGTTATGTCAAAAATGAAGGAAATGAAAAACATCGGACCATTTAATGGTATGAAGCATATTTACGATGTTAATTTGTTTGCATCAACTGATCTATATTAGTGAGCTTTGTATGCTTCACGGAACTTTTGGTTCGCATTTCCTTGTAGAATGCCTAATTGCTGCATATATCGATGTGGAGGACGTTTAACAACTGTGAAGCCACTGAGGTTCTGTATTGTTAGTAAGGCATCCTTTCAAACGGCTCCTATTTATCGGCACTGTCAGCTTATGTGGCAGCCAAGAGGATCATCTTTTCGATGCAATATACGTTTTTCTTAACTGCATTGTCAATGTGCATGACTTCATGTCTCTGCATACCGCCATTATCAGTACCTCGGTGGGAGCTTCCCGAATCTTCGCTTTAGTGGCATTCCGAATAAAGCCTGCTTTTTGTAATCAATTTTTGATGAAAAAATTCGATGGTGTTGCAGAACAGAGGGAACTGTTACGGCGGAAATCAAAAGCAAGACCGATGCCTACAAACCGCGTTCACCTCAATGACTGACGAAATAACGCATATCAAACGTGGCATATGCAATTTGCACCGGCTCTGACGCATAGGCGCGTTTTCCACGGGACGCACACCCTAAGAAACGATAATAATGGACTACTCCATCGAAAGCGACTTCGGAAAGTTTTTCTTGTGTCCTACCTTGCGCCGTCACGACATGTAAGCTTTTCGATGAACACTGAACCTGTATGCCTATAGTCACATGGGATTTTAACTTCACATCACCAGGCCAATCCATCAGTAGGATCCGCTAGCTCCCTATGCCTGTGTTTCCGCAGTGTGAGCGCGGTTTTACTGGCGTGGTTGCAGCGTTCCCATATTTTGTCTCCTTTAAAGTGTCTCAGTGACAGTTGATTGTTACAGCCAATAATGCGCAACGACAGCAGTGTTTTTGAGGGTATATTTTACCCTAGAAAACAAGAAACATCTGAAGGTGCCGCGGTAGTTCATTGTTATGTTCAATATAATGTTTCATTGTAATCAGTGGGTTTGGCTGTATAGGTACTTATTGTGACTGAGTGATGCTCACTTTCTCCTTCCCGCATCGCGCCCTGCAGCCGTGTCCGTTTTGCCGCAAGGTGTTCGTTAGCCTACCGTACCTGCAAGCGCATGTGGTTCGGCGCCACCCTGACAAGCCGGCACCCACAGAGGATGCGCTGCTCGCCCAGTGGCAGCGAGTGGCCACCGGCACAGGCCTGGCCTCGACGGCCGAGCTGCAACGCGGGCTGCAGGAGCTCAGGGGTCTTTTGCTTCTCCAGCGGCAGCAGCCTGGCGACGATGGCACCGAACATAATGAAGACAAGGTGAGGGGGCCGCCTTATGGTGAAAGGAAAGACGCAATAACTGCGAACGAACAAGACAAGAAAATAGTTCAAAAGAGAAATTGAAAGATGAGCATAGTACTGAAAAGCTAGAAAAAATATTGGCTATAGCTGGTGTTGATGCCACCATTTATTTCCTGTAGCCTTTAGGTGAGCTGTCTGTTACGGACTAGAAACGACGTCTGTTTCACTCGGCGCATGCTTTTTTTCGCTCATAACGGTAAAAGTGGGTAGAACGGGGCGAATTGCGCTGTGCGATGTGCAAGGGTGACTGTGGTGCATATGTTCAGAGGTAGTAATAAGCCTACATTTATGTAGTTGTGGCCTTTTATGCTGTGTGGCCTTTTATACGGGAGGAGACAGCATTCTTATGGCACCTCCTTCACACCTTTCTTCGGTTAAACTTCAAGAGTTAACCACACCCTACCTGCATGCGGCATTTTGAACTGAGCTAATGAAAACCACCTGCGCGATTTCGTTTACTAATAAGAGCATACTCTCTCTCTCTCTCTCTATCACCTTGATGCTCGCAATTTTATCTCCATAAATGAAAAATGCAAACTACATACTTTCTAATTTAAGGTGGGGTGCGACATTGACAATGCGTATCAAGATTTCGCTGTACAGAAGTAGTAGTGAAAGCTATTGCCATACATTTAGCAAGAAATTTTAAAGTTAGCCAAAAATATATTCTAGTTAAAAATTGGTTTTAACCTCTGAGTAGTATATTTATTTTTGTTTTTATTTTTTAATGTATGTACATTTTACTTGAGATTTACTATTCGCAAGACATTGCAATTTTGTACAAAGGTATAGCAATAAAGGCTTTACGAAGTGGAACTAAAATCACGCGCATAAAACAAAGCTCGACTTGTCATGTTTTTTGCTTTGTTATTGCATGAACATTATTACTTATGACTGGTCTTTATGTACTGAAAAATTGAAATGTTCCTAAGTCATTCATCCTAGCTCCAAATATGTGAAAGCCACTAATTAACACATATGAGATTTTGTGCTTGCTTATGCTGCATAGCTGCCGAGTAAAAAGGTACACAAACATCCAAAATGTTGTTTTGAGAAAAACGCCAATATAGTCTTTGCAAACAGTTTTATTCAAATATTCGCTGGGCTGTAGTGTTTGGAAGTGGCAGCATAGCTGCATTGCTGTAGTTTTGCCATTGTTTATTCGGTCCTTTCTTTCTGTTTCGCTTAGGACGTCACCTTGAAATCACTTTTTTGGCCCGCTTCTGTTTATAGATGTTGCCGTTGACACACACAGAGGTCTCGGATTGGCTCTTTAATGTTTCAGCACTGTTACTCGTGCCACGTTTCTGTATTAATCATTGCAATTGTATCATCGACAGCTGTGTCAATTGTTTTGAGCTTGAAAGATGTGGTTTTAGACACCATACCGTGAACGCATCATAAATTCACAGCGGGTCGTGGTAAATGCGTTTTACAGCATCCATCACAAGAGCATGTGCCATACCGAAACTGAAACCGGAGTTTCTGATCAAAAACTACACAGAAATTACTTTCTGCAAGGGTCGATAAGGAAGTTGCCGTGCCCAGGTGCACCCGATTTTTCTGTCAATGTCTTAAACGAAAAGAACAAAATATTGTTAACCGCAAATACAAAAGTGTGATATATTCTCAGAATGAAAATGGTTGGTTGGTTGGTTTGTGGGGTTTAACGTCCCAAAGCAACTCAGGCTATGAGAGACGCCGTAGTGAAGGACTCCGGAAATTTCGACCACCTGGGGTTCTTTAACGTGCACTGACATCGCACAGCGCACGTTAAATTATCTATAACATTATTGCAAAACCATAAACGCAAATTTTTTGACCAAACTAAGTCTCACCCTCGTCGGCCTTAGATGCAGAATTAGGCAACTCAAAAAACAGTAATGGAGAGAGGAGCAAAGAAACAAGTAACATAAAACAGGGAGCAGACTAATATGGCATGAACTTGAGTGCAGCCTTTGTAATGACTTTCAACAGTTATTCTGTGGAAGCAGTGGCATAGCGTTCTACATAGCGCTGCAGTATCGCTTATGTGCCGCAAACTGATTCGATTGACTGTTTCCACTAGCCTGTGACTCAATACGTCATTGCCAGATGTGCGAACACATGTTATATTTTATTGATGGTTATGCAATAACAACATACATAACTGACTGGTATGAACTAACTCTGAGCTTCACTGCTCGCAGCTGCTGTTCCGCGATGAGCTGTTGTGTCGGCTGGACGAGCTGCAGCGCAAGTGCGACAGCCTGGCGGCGAGCGGGCCTAGGCATCCCGGCGGTGCGACCGCCGCCGGTGAGGCTAGCCCATGGGAGATGTCCGTCGAGCCACCGGGGTCCTTCTCGGAGGGCCAGGCTTTGGCGAGCCTGTCGCAGCAGTTGCTGCAGCAAAAGGAGGAAGTTAGCCGTCTGCTGGCCCAGCAGGAGCGCCTCTTCTTGCAACGCATGGACGCTCTTGCCAAGGACGTCGTAGCTCTCACTAAGGCGAGCATATGACCTTAGTATACCTTTGCATGGAGGTGGAGTGCGACAAAATAGTTTCTTGGCACAGCAAGAAGCTATTTTATATCAGTTTACTGCCCTTTAGTTTTGAAGGATGCCGCGACAGCTTCATGTTGTGGCTGAGACCAAAATAATATGGCTTTATGACTTTTTTTTTACTAAGACTGTAAGTATGCCTAATCAACGCAACGGCTAAATTGCCAACAGAAGGAGTAAGCAGTTTATAAGCCGTACATAATAGGTTTGAGAGTAGCTGCGGAGGCAATTAGGGCTAGACGCTAAGGTAATCTGGATTTTAACGACAGTCAGTTTCACTGTGTTGTTTGGCACACCCGCAGCAGCGCTTGCCTTCATTCTCCAGTACTTCTTCAGCAGAGTCTTTTGTATTGTTCTAGCGTGCCCTGTGGCACGAAATAATTTCAAAATAAGAGTGAAGGTCTCATTCACGATTTAAACCAGTAGAAAGCCTAGTAGGGGTCAATGATGAAGTCCTTTTATTCACTGATCTACATCCTGCGGTCGACCTAAGGGTGGTCCGCATCTGAATAGGTGTTTCTCCCGAAGGCCATGTATAAATATACTAGTTCAGAGCTTGCGTTCAGTGTCCACTTCGTAGAAAGGAGTCGGACGCAAGACACCGCAGTCGCCGATGGTGCATGATATTGTGGCGGCCATGGCCAGGCTACCACAGGGTGAGAGCGACAGTGATGTTGGCTGAACAGCGCATGTGCCTCTTGTCACAACCAGGAAGTCACTGAGCTACAGGTGCGAAGAGTGTTACCGAGGTGGTTTTGAGAATGCTGAAAATGAGGAGCGAGCTTTGAATGGGCTGACAATTTCAGTAGCTGTACGAGTGATCCAAGAGAATAAATTAAGTGAGGAGTATTTGCAAAACTTTGATATAGCTATCACCTTCAATCGTTTTGCCTGAATCCAACTTTATTGAGGGAATTTACCAATGACAATGTAGAATATCCACCCGCCTGCTGTACAGTGCCACTGTTAATGAGTAATCTTCAAATGCAAATAAATATTTTGTCCTAAGGACATGGGGGACTGCTTTCGTATGAACTCCTGTTGACAGGCATGACGTCGAAAACACGAGCTTCTCGATCTCCTTGAAGAACATACGTAGCCGTTCTGCTTTTGATGCCGCTGACATTTCGCTCCAGCTCACACCTCCCGCCCTAGACTGGAAGACGTTTTGCAAAACTGAGACCACTCCATTATCACATATACAGATGAAAATATTTCATAACCCCATTTTGCTTCCAGACGAGCACAACTCTCGAGCGCAAGTTGTCCCACATGGAGGACCCCCACTGTGGGTACAGCCGACGCTCGCTGCTGTTCAGGAACCGCCCCGTAGCGCATCAGCTCGCGAGTCTCCTTCCAGAAGGGTCGAGCTCTCCAGTGCGCCTTTCGAGGCCCTACTCCGAGGCGCTCAGAGCTTCGCCTCTACGCTTCCCGCAGGTAAACCAAAAGGAGCAGAAGTGGATAGCGTTGATTAACACAGGTATTCAATTTATATCATTTTTGTCGTTGACGTTATATCTTGGGCTTTTTTCGCATTCCTTTTCATTAAGCTGTAACGCCCGGTATTCTCACTAGTGGAATGTTGGCGAAATGTTCACGTGATGGTGTCGAACTGAAGTAACAAGGAAGCAAATGGGAGGGGGCTGTCGTCAGCCTGCAAGGGCACTTGTAATTTGGACCATCCTGCCCTAGATAAGGGATGAATGGTTGTTTTTATCGCGTAGAACCTGTGAATAATGTGTCGCACGATGTTCCTATTCTTTCCCAATGAACAGAGTTCACGTGCAGATAAAAGCCGGCCACTTACGGCTTACTTTTTATGACATGATAACTGCGTTTGCTCTTGGGGTTCTTGTTTCTCTGTATATATTACGCCACTTAGATACTGCCGGCGACACAGCGTCACTTCTTTCCCAAGTGTGACCGTCCGAGTTATTTTTCACTTCTTGGCGCCACAACAAACTACAAATAACACTGAGGCATATTGGTTCTGGTTGTCATCACCGGGATGCAGAGCAGGGAGACACTTTCACAGCACTATAAGCCGGGGTAGTTACAAAGGCGCAAAAAGAGGTTGAAATCTTTTTTTTCCCATCGCAAAGTTAACATTTTGCAGTAAGCAAATCAACAAAACAATGAACTGTCTGGTAAAAAATTGTTTTGGCTCTTCGCGCCGCAGCTGATGCTGAAGCACAGGAAACACACTCTACCGAGCGGCGTTAAAAGGCTAACATTGTGGCTAGAAGCGTTGTCGCACAAGCAGAAACTGGGTACTTAAGCCAGATCCCTTTCAAAAAGCGTATGTTTATATCAATCAGCAAATCTTAAGTGCGAGAATACTAGAAGAATGGATGAGCTCCTGTAAATCCTTAGGCGAATCCATATGATCTCAAAAGTTTCATTTCATAAGTATCGTGCAAGGATATAAGCGCTAATGAACGCAAAATGAAGGCCGCAATGACAATGACTGAAGGTATGAGCTTGTGGACTTTCTACTAAAAGCGTGCGAAAATTGAATATGATTTATTAAGAAAGACGAATACAATAGCACCGCTAAGGTAAAAAGCAAATGTAAACTGAAGTCCTCTTGGTGGGACTTCGATACTTCATTGTTTTACGTTCGCATTTTTTTGTAATTTACGTCGAGAGCTACTGTGTCGGTTCAGATTGGCTCCAAGAGGGAACCTGCACTGCATAGGTGGAGCTGCAATTGTACTGCAGTGTGACCCAAAAACGCTGCTGTTAGCCGCTTGGCTCGCGATAAACGACGGAGCACACTCAGCAGCATTATAGATACGCGTGTGACAGATAGCGTTCTTGCCCAGGCGCTCTCAATGTAGCCCAGTTATCTGACACATGCCATGCAATGTTTCACCAGAGGGTGCAATCTTATCCTTGCAAGCTCATGCAGGTGGCGTGGAAACGTCCTGAAAAGCCGTCTCAGAAGTGTTTGCTCTTCTCGCTAGAATATGTGTTACGGTGCGGTGATCGACATAGCAAACTTGAGTGCAGGTTGAAACCTACCATGCTCTTCCTTCTCCCCTGCCCCTTGCCCTCGATGACAGGTCAGGAAAGCGTTGGACATTTTTGGGGAAAGAGAAAAGGGATGTACTGCTTTGGCGAAAGAATGTTGAAGGCATGCCGCTTCGAGCGTTTCCATTAACGTGCAAGAGTCGGATATGAGAAACTCAAAAGTGTTTGCACTGGTGCATAGACATCACCCATAATACGAAAGGGCATCCGATGCAAACGAGTTTGTAGGTCTTCCTTAAGAGGGACAACTCGGGTATGAAAACCTTGTAGGCTCGCGTGACGTTCCCGGTTCGACCGCACTCTACTTGTGCCTCGGTATTGGACATTGCCATTTCATTGAAGCCAGAACACACCCAACGTCCCTGTGGTAGAGACCACGGGCAGGGTCACTCTCACATTTAACATGGCTCCATGTGGCCTCGCACCTGCTCAGCGCCATTGCATCTAACATGTTCGCAAATTAATGCAGAGTGGCGTTCGAGAAGAAAGATATTGGAGTGGTGCGTCGCGTCACCTGCCACTTTGCATGAAATATCTGCCGATGTGGTCACAACGGGGCACTGGAAATGCGCTGCTACGCGGATTCGTGTTAGGGCTAAGAACAACTGACCCTGTAGAGGCCGCGTACTGGCCTTCTATTTGAAAAATTTACTTTAAAGAAATGCTTTAGATGTGCACTGCAGATAAAATAGATATAATTAAATAAATATCTTGTTGTCATATTTATTGCTGCAGTCGCGCGGATTGTACAAAGATAAGAACCATGTTTACACCATCTTTGCAGTCAGCAAAATCCACCACCGCGTTGAGGCATGAAATAACTGTGACCGATGCGGTAAACGGAAACCACGCTGTCGACGTGCATCAGACGGGTTTTCGCCGCGCATGTCATGTTTGCCAGTAGTCTACTAGGATCCGTTTTGAAACTCGAGTTTTAGTTTTTCCCAATTTTTAAGAATCTTGAACCACAGGACTAAACACCTATAGATAACATGCCTGATGGTGCCGTGGACACGAAATGAACACACAAAATTAAGAAATACGTTTACAGCATCGTTTTGTGGTGTGCAGTTTAGAAGAATGCATAGCACCTAGCAACAAACCACTGCATCCATCAGAATAAAAACAGTACCAACTAATGCCGTAGAGAATGAATGAAGCGAAGAGCCATTTTGCACACTATTTGGAGTCCCCAAGAATGACGAAAACAAACGGAAACAGCAGGTGGGCTGTGACAAAATTCACTAGACAGCGGGACTTAGCCCCACTTATAGAAGTTGCCGCTTGCCGCACGCACTGACTATACCACTGTCTCCGTCATGGTGAGGTACAGCGTCAGCACGCTGAACTCGAATGCTCGAAAGTGGGGTCTGGATTGCAGCTAGCGCCACGATGACGTGGCCAGGATAGCTAAGTGAGCAGTTGTATATGACTTATCTGTCGCCATCAGAGTGTGGTTCATAAGTATCCGTGTCACCGCGTTTCGCTCCTGGCTACCATCTCAATAGAAACGTGCACAGATTATGTTATACTCTACTTATTCTGGCCAACCCAACATGGCGTGGGGCCGAACGAGCTTACGTTTTGCCTCAAAACTGTCACTTGAAAAATAAAGTTTGAGAGGAAGGAAATGCGGGTTCATTAAATGTACAAGACTGAATAAAAAATAAAAATGTCGGTTAGTTTTTCAGCTTTTGTAGGCAAATCTTCTTGATTCTTGAGCCTTGAGACCAAACTTATCATACTCCATGTGAGGTTGCAGAAATAGGCAACCTGCAACGAAGCTTGCTGTGTCGATCGTCGCGCCTTAACACATATCCTAGCGAGAAGAGCAAACACTTCTGAGGCGGTTTTTTAGGGCGTTTTCACGCCACCTGCATGAGCTTGCAGGAATCAGACTGCACGCTATGTTGACGCTTTCCATGGCATGTATCAGATAACTGGACAACATCGAGAGCGCCTGGACAAGGACGTTATCTGTCACACGCGTATCTATAATGCGGCTGAATGTGCTCTGTCGTTTATCGCGAACGAAGCGGCTAACAGCAGCATTTTTGAGTCACGATGCGGTACAATGGCAGCCCCACCTATGCAGTGCAGGTTCCCTATAAGCAAACTGCAACGCGTTTTCTGTGTGTTTCAGTTCGACCTCATCCACGAGTAAAACGCGATCAGTCTCATTGCAGCGGCTAGTCGTTCGGCGTTCGTGCTGACGGCTATATGGTCGGGAATGTGCCAAGCATTCTATCGTTTCTTATGCACGTTTCTAAAGCTGCGACGTCGTCACTCGACAGAAGGAACCAATGCCAGAAGACCATATAGACATGAAATGAAACAATGACTCCCAGTGGAATTTATTCCCTAATTCCGGGAAAAGGGAACGTGATAATAAACAATGAAGGCGGTAGGTATTTGCGTGATGAACACAGCGATAACTTTGCAGGAATACATGCAATAGAGCATTTATTACATGCTTGCGGAAACACTTGCCCTTATTGGTGATTAAAGCTCGCCGGGGTGGATCAGAGGGCAACCGTCTACTGTGCCCCAGGACGCTGGATCGAATCCCGGCCTTAGCGGTCGCTTTTCGATGGAGACAAAGAATAGGCGTCCGTGTGCCTGTGTGATGTCAGTGTACGTCAAAGAACACCAGTTTGTCGAAATTGCAGGAGTCCTCCACTTTTTCCCGTCACTTTTCCGTCTATTTCCGTCTCTCATAGCCTGAGTCGCTTTGGGACCTTAAACCCCAAACCAAATTAAACGTATTGGTGTTTGAAGCGGCCGAAGAGGGATTAGATGTTACATGGTTACATGTCAGCAAACGCAAGTATTGTCAGCCGCAAAAGTTTGCGGAATCTCCAACACGTGCAGAGCGCCGAAAATCTTCATTGCAACGCCATCGGCCGCAATGGAGCTCGATGACGAACCTAAAGGAAATTGCGCCCGAAACGGGCTTTGCGCACGTCGGTCATTTCATCGCCATCACGAATGCCTTGTCGCTTGCTTCACTGTAACGCATTAACGGAAGCAGCTGAGGCGCTGTGACATTCTACACCGGTCCACATTGGAAGGCGCGATGTAATGAGGTCGCCTACTCTTTTCGCACCCTGCCCTGTGGAGGGATAGTGACACAGTGATTTAGCGGCAGCAACGAGCGTCAAAAGCATCCGGGATCCCGGGGAAGCAATAGCCGAGGCATGCTTGATAGTGAATAAAGGACGTGCGCGCTCTAAGAATGCTTCAGGCGCAATATCCCTTAGCCTCGCCATCAGGCATAATTGCAGCAGATAGCTCAACAATGCACTTTTCCTTCGCTTCGTCACGCGCTGGAGATCCCGCATACTTTTGCTGCTGACTGTACGTTCCAGGGATGTAAGCCACCAGACCCAGAAGAAGGTATACTATACTGCGTGGTTACGATGAAGGTGCAGTTGTTCTCAACGCGTGTCAGATTTTCTCTGCGTTTTATTAGCTTGGCGGTTCGGCTCTACTGCGGGGGGTCTGATATGTGAGCACGGACATTTAGCATTTGCTGCAATTAACCGATGCGAAGTCAGTGTCGGCGTCAATCGACCTCCCAGAAAGCACCGTGCCCCAACTATGAATTCGGGGGCTCATTCAGTGACGCGGTAATTTGCCACAGCTGTTTGTGTTCTCGATAAGAGTTGCCTTGGTTCTCCGATTCCAACAAGAACACCGAAGCATGGCAGGTGTTATTCTCGAGCGTGTAATGCTCATCTTTATAACCACTGGTATACCCCCCGAATGTCCTTATTCATGAGAAGAGCACAGCGATTGAGTGTCGCTTCACTAAATGGCCGACATGCGTGAAATTGAACAGATGGTTATAGTGATACATGATGATACTTGCCACCCTTATTAACGGAAAGTCCGCGGCTTCAACCGCTCGGCCAAGCAAAAAGCAGACAGTTAGAATCGTTTGAGTCCGGATGGGATAAATTGTCTGCATTAAAGACTCGCGCCATCAAATGTTCAAGCCGGCGCTTCATCACTTCTTGCGCCGCGTTTCTGTCTCGAATCTCTTCAAAGCCATGCGGTTGACCGTAAATCCGTTTTGGACCAAGACTGAAATTCACTGAAGCCTATCACCACATCTCACTGTTACTTCCTCTGCATTACAAAGACGGCAATCCTTCGGTTCCAACAGGGAGAAAGCAGAGCCACTTACCGGTTAAAGACGCAGATGGCGCGTTTAAACAACCGATCCATCATCCAGCCATTATAACAGCCTCGTCAATGACACGTGTTTCCCCTCCTTTTCATTAGTAAACCTATTTACAAGCGCTGCTCACATTTTGGCTTACGGCTCACTGTCTGCCCCTTCCTTAAACTTGGCGGCAGCTTATGGTACCCGTGGGTCTTGCGCTGCAAGCGCTCTTTTAAGCACAGGGTTCAATGCGAAAATAGCACCAATTTTTCGTAGTGCGAGATTTCTGTACAAAATATAGTGCAGTTTCATTCTTTAGCTGATCAGCAACTGGTTCTTAGTTTGGAGTTGATTTTGCTCAACAGAGTGCCTTCACTGCAGTAGCGTACACAAGCTTCTCTACAGAAACAGTGTGTGACAAACGTCAACAAAAACAATCAGTTTTACATAGGGTACAGTAATTTCTTAGCTCAAACTACACTAGGCTCGCTGAAGTTTTTTGCTATTGGACACGATACGTGTAGCGTGAGCCTAAGGGAAGGTTTTTTTCATTCTCGCCTAATTTATACCTTCAGTGAAAGAAGGCTCCCCACAAGCACCCTGCGTCAATTTCATTTGTAACATATGGAATGCAGCTGCACGAAATCTTTTTAAGCCAGTTTTTAACAGTGCTTTGTAACGCGATGATTCTAAAATGTATGTTACGTCCTCGATGTACTGATTATTACCTTAAGACATACATCTTGCGGACATTTTCTCCAGTTTATTTTTCTATCTTTTTTGTCCCTCGTGGAAAGCTCCCATTGTTTATTATTTCCAGAGCACACTGTCAGTTCCCGTGCCAGCCCCAAGACAACGCGTACTCTTCAACGGCACAGGTCTCCTGCAGGCACCGTCCGTAGCGCTACCAAGCAGAGGTGAGCCCCATGAATTGCTTTTTTTTTCTTTCACTTGCGATTCAAGTGATTGCAATAAGTATTATCAACTGATATAATTTGCGGCTGAGCACGATTGCCAACTCTTTATTGACTGAACCTTACCACAGTCTCCTCCATACAGCGTACCATGGGCAAACTTCCTATACCATGTGCAACCTTCAGCTACTCTATAGGCAATTGCAAAATAAAATTTTTTCTTTGTTAGGGTTAGCGTCTATTCGTAAACGCGCTTTTCACATTTTACAAATTATGCTGTTTTCATGTGAACGCTGCACAGAGTCAGAGCAGACGAAAATCCCAACTTTGGTTTTAGTTTCTACTTTGGGCTATGGCTTGGTCGGAACTGAGACCCTATTATTCTTTTACCACGATAGGGTTAACGCTGCCTTTCTGTACAAAATCCTTGCGTCAGTGTAAAAGTAGGTTTAAAGTACTTCGTCATGGAGCATTGCTAGAACTGCTGAGCGATCATGGACATGTGATTTTATCTGAAGTAGTTTAGTCCCTCCTGCAGCAATGTATCATTCATTGCTCTGCTACGCTCGAACATCCGCAGACTAATGGTCGGGTCGAACGATTCAGTCGAACCATAGGTGACATGTCTCGAATGTACTTCACTGCCGATCATACCATCTGCGACATATTGCTACCCTTTTTCACGTATGCATACAACACCGCTATGCAGAGCACTACGAGAATCGTAATTTTTTCAATTTTATGAACGTGAGCCATTGTCTCCACTAAGCCTAATAATCCCTTACCGGCCCAGTTCTTTTCAATCCGCCACCGTATCTAGAGCTCCGATCTAGACATGCTGAGGAGTGCAGGCAGCTTGCTCGCTCGCTCATATCTGCCGACCAGGGACGACAGAAATATCGTTTTCACGCCAGTAACGCCGCCGACAACTTTCTTCGTAAAGTTCTTATTCGGCTACGTGTGCCTTCTACATCACCTGGCCTTCATTTTACAATAGCACGGAAAGGCTTCTTGCACTAAATAATCCGCATTTTAATAGGCCCAAGCGACTCCTGTCTCTAAATTCGCTTATCTTATACTTCGATGCATTATTGATTTTATCAGATTTCTACAGAAATTAATATTCCTGTCATATGAGTCTTTCTCCCAGTTAGCCGCCTCACAAACTCTGGTCCAAACGCGCGGAGTTCCGCTGCATACGACGACATTTTCTGCATGAACATAGTGCATTTGCGCAGTTATATAGTGTCCCTGTACTGTTTTCACAAGGTGAACAAATGAGTACCTCTGTTCCGGGCGCTACGTTTTGTTTAAACGTCTATCATGCGTGTGTACTTCAGAATGTCACAAAATTAGGACAGAACGCAATGACGACTAAAGCCTCAGCCTGATATACTCAAATTTTATGTGGATTCCCAATTCCATGTTTTCCGAACAGCAATATTGACAAATAGGCAGCAGTGTCAAAATATAGTCATTCGAAAGGGGAGTATCTGTCCCACACTAACTTTCCGTTGAGATGCAGTAAAGGAAAACGGGAAAAATAAAACAAAGTTCGATTAGGAGAAAAGAATAATTGTAATGATTAGTTCTGTAAGTGTTCTGACATAACTTTAAATAGTCTGGATTACACGAATTGCAGTTGCGTCTTCTGCCTCGAAGCCTCTTTTATTTAGCCATTATGAAGAAGTAGGGCCACGACCGGCAATGTGTTTTCCACATTCATCTTTTTCTTCGCAGAATCCAGAATTCATGCGAAGGTTGCCCAAAGTGGTCCCTTAAAAGATCGGCATGACAGCAAGTAAGGACGGCTTCGCGAGCCTTGTTCATGAGTTCATGTGCTAGAATTGAAAGTGATTGAATTTAGTTTCTTTGAAGAAGCAGAGGTCTATGTGACTCAAGAGGATTTTTTTCATCTACGATGAGCTTTGAAAACGTACCACTGTTAATACTGCTGAGTATTTTTTTTTCCACAGCTCTTATAAGCAAAGAAAAAAGCTGTATTATCCCTTCCAATAAGAAAAATTATCATGTAGGCAGCGCTTTCCGCGGCTATATATAGGTTTTGATGAAGGGTGACTTACTTTCCTTTTGCTCATGATATAGAAATTGCCATTACAGCCTTATGCTGAGCGGTAAAAAACGCGTCTTCCATTTAAAGTTTCACTGAAATGCCCTTGTAGCATTCCCGCAGCAAGGACAGTATAAAAAGTAAGCTGTCAAATACCACAAAGCCTGTCGTAGTTTCATATTCAGTTTAGTCCATCTGTAAAGCTAAGACAAGGACGCGCATGGAAATCTCATTCGTTGCGGAGAGTGCCTATTTTGCACGCAGTGAACATCAACAATGCAACCTTTATTTACTCCGTCAAAGCCAGCATTAAAAGACATTAAAAATTTCATATGACATCGGTTATCTCGCCATTGCACTGCACCGGCCGCCTAGTCGATGTCCATGACTTGTGAACCAGCGGACAGATCTTTTACTTTGCAAATGTATGGGCTGATGCATTATATCTATTGCTTGTTTTCATCAACCAGGCATAGAGTTGGTCGTTATTGCTCCGAAACTGCTGACAATGCATGCATCGGCCACGGAATTCCACTACTTAGTAGCACCAACAAAAACGATGGTAATATCAATATTATCAGTTATATTTTACATGCTTTACTCAAAGCTCACCGAAATCGCTGAGGATTGTCACACCACAACCGCTGAGAATATCATAAAAAATCGAACTCAGCATGAAGAAATCGCTATAAGTACAAGGAAAAGAAATTCAATCAAAAATATGTCTTTGGCACAGGCGCATTGCTCTGGTACCAGTGATATCAATCACGATTGTCGCATTCGCAAAATACTTGCAAAAGCACTAAGGAAATAAAGATGGTCGAGGTGCTCTGCCTTAAATAAAGTAGGACTGCAGGAAATTTAGCATATTATTCTCCGAAGCATGACAATGTCATGGAATCTTAGTACGATCATAATATACTTTGGCCAAATGCGGCATAAGATATCATTAATGTTTGCTAAGTCAAAATAATAAAAAAGTGTAACACTTAGCTATGGTACATTCTCCATTATATTGTGTTGCCGTTATCGTCACAAAAGAACTCAGAAGATCTCATTCGCTAATATGTATCCTCTGCTCCCCTGTCGGATTCGCAGTGGACGCAACCTGATGCGTCAGCCGGCAAACTGCGAAGTGCGCTCTGACCGCATGAAGTCGGTGGTGCACAGCACGCCGAACCTTATCGACGCGCTCAAGGAGGAAATAATGGACCTGACGCGGAACAAGCTATCAGGACTGGAGATCAACGCGTTGGTGCGTCTCCGTCTAAGACAGCTATCCTTCTGGCTTGCTTTTCTACAGATAGCTCTCCATAGAAACTAAGGCATCCCAAAAGCTTCGCCCAAATTTTGGCCTTTAGCGCGATATCATGCAAAACCATTAAATTTGGCGTGAGTTAATTTGGCCGCGAGCAGCTATGTACGTTTTTAAGACGCGGTTAAAAGTAAATCAGGCGTAGGCTTTGTCGGCGATGTGACACCATGTATCTCGACATGGAAATTGTTGAGTTTAAATCTGAAAAGTGGTGGAATCGATCCCCTGACCTTTCGGTCGCAATTCACGCACGAGAGAGAGAGAGAAATAGTAAGGAAAGGCAGGGGGTTAACCAGGGGATGCCCATGTATGTAATCCTACACGTGGGGAGGGAAATAAAGGGGAAGAAGAAAAAAAGAGCAGCAAGGAAACGAGTCTCCTATTTCTATAGTAAAAAGGATGGGGGCGTACACTCAGTCTTACAGCAGCTAAGCTTCTGGGTTATTGGACGACACCTTCATCAGAAAGGAAAGTGGCGAAGACGCTTCCTAAGCTTTAAAAGACACGGGGTAGAGTTCAGACTTAAGTGTTGGCCTCACGGACGAGAATTCCACTTCTTAGGGCATGTTCGTTCTGTTGAGAAATAAAGAGGGCTTGTACAAACGTTTCGTATCAGTTGGTATATAAAGGGCATAAACAATGACGTGTACGTAACGTATGCATCAATAATTAGTATAAATATTTGCTTTTACAATACTTTTTAAGTACGTAGTTGCTACGACAGAAGGAAACGAAAGCGCTGTCAATTCACGCACATCGAATTATTTTAAGATCCCGCTAATTTTGTACTACTGTTAAATAAGAGCTGTAAAGATTAGTGCCGTAGATTATTGCTGCTGCTGCGGCAAAGCACGTTCGTTATGCGTAGCTACATTCTTGTCATAAAGACATTCCAATGCAGGGCAAGAACTCAGTGGCAAACAACATTTTTCGGGACTGCAGCAGGAGGCTGATCTCTGAGCGCAAGCTGCTCGCCAAGGTAAGCGGCAAGTTCACTAATGTGCGAGCACATTCTAAAGTGAGAAGACATTGACACTAGTACAATTATTATCTCTGAAATTACTTGCGAAATTAAGCAAATGTCGTTACCCTTTAAAGGTTGCCTCCTATTCCATACATTTATGTGATGGGCGGTTGATTTGGAGGCTTTAACGTCCCAAACCGACTCATGTAATGAGAGATGCATTAGTGAAGGGCTCTGAAAATTTAGGCCACCTCGTGTTCTTTAACGTGAACTAGTATCGCACAGAGGACAAATGCTTTGCTTTTTGCCTTCATCGCAAAGCGGCCGCCGCGACTAGCATTCGATCCGGCAATCTCATCCCAGTAGTCGAGCACAATAACTATTGCACCACCGCGGCGGCTCACACCCTCGTAGGTTGTCCCACTGAAAATGAAATACAATCCGCACTTGTTCCTAGCTATATCTTTACTGCTAGCGGGAGGGCATTCTTCTGATCGCAGCGTATAGATGGTAATGTCATTGTGACCTGTCCGCCTCAAAGTAGCCTTGTACCTTGCGCATGTAGTCCTCACTAAGCTGTTCTGTATGAGCCTTCCTTCCTGCATCATATTTCATGCCCTAGTCATTTGCAGCATCTTACTGAAATTTAAGTATTATTTCAACGTAGCATATACATTTAGTGGCAGTGCTTTCTTGTTCCTGAATGGTTAGCATTGTTGGGTTTAACGCCCCAAAGCGACTCAGGCTATGAGAGATGCCGTATTGGAGGACTCCGGAAATTCCTACCACCTTGGGCGCTTTAACGTGCACTGACATCGCACAGCAAACGGGAGCCTTGCTTTTCGCCTCCATCGAAACGCAACTGCCGAGGCCGGGATTCGATCCCGCTTCCTTGGCAACAGTAGTCGAGTGCCGTAACCGCTGCGCCACCCCGGCGGGGCGTTCCTGACTATGGGCTTCAGGTTTATATACCATGTGCCTTGTGACCTACTGATATGTAGTTTTTTGTCCTCAATAGGTTACCTTGAGTTCGAGTTAATAGTTTTTGTTGCTAAATTCCAAGCGGAATATTTCGGCGCCCTTCAAGATATATACTCTACATATAGTTGACCATGAACCACGCTTTTCGGCTGAACGCTCCCTCAAACAAAGCAGCACAATTTTTTGGCCACAATCTGAAAGAGCAAACAGCTGTTTACGTGCATGTACATTTTATTGTAGAATTTCGAAAAAAGTGAGTTGCAGTAAATTCCATCGTCCAGCACGTACCACTGCGACGCTATCTTATGGCAGTTCATGGCAATAGACGATCACAAGTGTTCTTCATTATTAATTTAAACAGCGCGAACACGAAGACAAAGGACAAGATAAAAGAAAGCCACAGTACAAGCGCTGATGTTTCTTTTTTTTTTTTCTGGGCCTTGGAGTAAAGGGCTTAGGCATAGTTGTGAGTCAGCGCTTGTACTGTAGCTTTCTTTTAGCTTGTCCTTTGTCTTCGCGTTCGCGCTGTTTAAATTAATAATGAATAAGAACCAACTCACCCAACAAAGTATCTTGATCACGAGTGCTATTTATCTAACCTTTACAGCAGCTAGTTTACTGATATGTTTTCGAATTGTAGCTTAGTGTGTTTCCACACATGTGACGAAATGATTAGTATTTCAGAGATTTAAAATGCTATAAAGTAATTCTTATGACCTTATTAGCTTATTTGGCCAGGAGCTTCGATGAAGCAGCGACGGGCGCAGCCGTGACGGCTCAATATGTTCTATAATTAGGCGAAATGTCTGGTGGGAGAGTGCATTGTGCTATATTTTAATTTATCGAAGATATAGGCGCGAATAGCGTACCGAAATACCCTTTCATGTGAACACGGCTAGGCGCAAAGCTCCTGACTTGGGCCCTTGTCCGATGATGTATTAGTGTCTCGACAGTCCATAATACACAACAAATAAGCAATCTAACGCATGCAGATTATTAAATTGCCGCTTGTTTAGCTGTTAACTAGGAAGCCATAAAAATTGTAGCCTTCCGCTCTCGTATGAGGTTTTTGCTGCTTGATCTTGTCTCAGCGTTTCTCTCAAACATGTCTCCAAATTATTTGCACTGGCCATTCAACACGACCTTATTCTGAAGTGCCCCATCGTATTAGGCTTTTCAGGAAGCATATTTACTTTAGGTATTCATGGGCTACCTACATCGCCCCACTCTCCTCCAGGTATTTAGGCAGAAGGAGACTATTACTGACACCTGGACCTTTTGCAGACATACCTCGGCCACGTGGTGGATAGGAGGGGCTAACCGACAACGCAGACAGTATTCAGAAAGTTAGTGAGGCGACAGAGGCGGTGGAATACAGAGGATGGAAATCAGTTGCGAGTGGGTTTCGAAGTACAGTTCTATAATCAGTTTAAGAATTTATATACTCTTTCAACGAATTACAAGTGAATACCTGTCAAGGCGAAAGAAGGCTTGGAGAGAACTGCCTAGGAGAAAATAACATCCACTTAAGCAGAGCGCACATGTAAACACTACTGAAAATCCCGAAAAGAAAGCTCATACTAACAAACCCTTTGCGGGCTTTTAACCAACCATAAAGTTGCTGTGAGTACTTAACTTATAATTTGTCCTAAAGGTTTAAGCTGTTTAGCTGGCATTACTAGTACCAAGCTTGTATACTGAAATGTTATCTAAAAATATTTGCTTTTGCCTGCATAGTTGTACCACATCGTGAATGTGGTTGCTGCCATACATTTCATGGCGTTGCTTCAACAGGGCTTGATTTACACGTCGACCGTGGTCACTGCGCTATAAAAACTGGCTCAGCAAATTTTATTTTCGCTTTGGGTGGTGAAACCTGTTTGAAGTCGGTCATGTTTCTATGTTCGCACAGAACAAGAAATTCTTTGATGTCCGGCAACGGAACGCTACTCACAAGGAGGATCTCTGCGTGGACAAAATGGCTCGACGTTCACCGGAAGATTGTTGGCTGCTCCGGCCTTCCAGCCTAAGTGCGTGTTAGAAGGGTACCCACGCACTCAAGCTCTTAAGCACTCTTTAACACTGCATTATGGAATTACAGCAGCATTCTTGGCTTACCCCTCAGTCAAGGTATTCGCGAGCCAAAAAATAACAATGTTGTGTGTTTAGTCTACAGATATCTGGCGCTGCATTGTCCATCACATACGTACGCATACACAAGATCACAAGACGTTCACACTGATGATGCGCGTCATCGGTGTTCAACGTCTTGTATTACCTCTTGTGTGTGTATGTGTGTGATGGACAATGCGGCGCCAGAGGTCTTCAGGTTCATCCAACCAATTAGCTCGCACGCAATTTCTACTGAGCGTTTAGTTTTCGGAGAGGAAGATGGCTACTGAGTCTGAAATAAGTATCTTGAATGGAGGCACGGACGCCAGAGATATTATGCTGCTTGTTACTACTGTCATAAGGCAAACAAATGTTAGCGTTAAAGCCTGCTCGACGAAAAACCTGCCAAAAGTGGTCTTTTTGATTCTAGGCACTCACCAAAAGCAATGTTAGCAGCAGATTTATGCATCCGCCGCTAATTAGTCTCATTGTATTGTCACTGATCTCAAATTCAACTTCCCAAAGACAAAGCGAGGCCACATCCGCCCGCGGCTGCGCTATTCGCTGTCTATCGTGCTAACCTTCTTAAGACTGCATCTTTAAAGTCAGACCAGTCATAGACTGCGGTCATGATCATGTTTGATGCATTTTTGTTATTATGCCTTATTCTTTTCTTAAACCTATACTTTGTATTCTATTGCTTTTTATAGCCTGTTTCTTTATCCTCTGGTGCGTAATTATTTTCCCATGTTGTATTTAGCCTGTTTATGGTTCATTTGCTTTTTAATAATGTTCTTGTTACATGTTTTTTTTTTACACGACCCCCCCCCCCCCTTATGTAATACCCTCGAATAAGAGTCTTTAGGAGTATGTTGAATAAATAAATAAATAAATAAATAAATAAATAAATAAATAAATAAATAAATAAATAAATAAATAAATAAATGTGGTTGATTTATAAGCAATATGCACATGCACAACTATTCGCTAAGTTACCTGCCCTTATGCTTAATCAGTACGTTCACCCAATATCATTCGATCAGAGAAGGAGTACGTTGTTCGTTATTCGCTGGTAATGTTGGCGTTTGTTGTCGTGATGAGTGATGGGGGTTGAGGGTATCTTGGAGGATAAAAAGCAAGGCAAATCCCTTACTAAAGTGTTTCCTAGGACGACATTTGGAGCAAAACCTTACATTTCACCGTGTCTCTCCTTTTGAGGGACATTCGATAAGGCTCACTGCAGAATATATGAGACTAATCGCAAGAGATATAATCAATGAAAATTAATGTAATTTTATTTAGAAGCTGTCTCACGTTTTTTTTCACTTTCTCTGCCCTTCTAAGTTAGCTGAAATTAACCTTCGGCTATTTTAAACGACATCTGTGCCTTATCTAGTGCATGTGTTTAGTAGCTGAAACCGTGAAAATAATCACTTTCAACTTTTAAATAATCGGCTATGTTTATGAACGAGCTTAGCAGCTGTGTCAATTTCTTGCTCGTGACATCATGAAATAAAGGAAACATCGGTAAAACTGGCTTGTAAAATCGACAGATGGTATTCTCAATCTGTGGAGGTTTTTATTTTTTAAAAAAATTATAAGGCCAATTACGACGCTCAATAATGCCAGATTTGAGTATCGCTATTTAGACGTTATAATGTTGCAATTTTACACGTGATAGTATATATGGTTGTCAGTTACAAGGAACCATGTTTCATAACTAATTTATTCCATAATGCAGACCACGCTAAAGTCCAAGAAGGGTGGCAGAATGACTCAATAAAACAGGCAATACATCAATCAAGAAAACAGACAACAACAAATCATTCCAAACTGTCATGGCGCGGAGTAAAAAATGAAAACTTGAATATGTCCGTCCGTGAAATATAAGGTGTTAATGTATTCGGATGGTGATGTTGAGTAAGACTAGATGCTTAACCATACATAGGATGAAGGGTTAGCCGCAAAATCTGCATTGAAATGCATGAAAATTGAAAGGAAACGCTAACTTTGTCTTTCCGGCTAAAGAAAGTAAATATTATTATCCTGCATCTTGGTTAGGGTTGGAGGATTTTGAATTTATATATCGCATAGATGTCTGTGTATTTTTTCGAGGTATTTCATATTGTATTTAGTAAATGGGTTCGAAAACGTGTATGCATATTGAAATTAAGCCTACATAATGAATAATACGCAAGTGCTTTTACGCTAGGTGGCGAATTTTAAAGATTTTTTTTGCAAAAATGTAATTTATGGAAGGTCGCAGAACAGAAATTATAACTTTGTAAATTCTGTGATAAATGTTTCGCAGTACTTAGACCCAGATAATTACATTTGGTTCCTTGCTGCAAAGGCGACAAACCTAACGTATAAGTAGAGAAAATGGAACTTTTTGTTTCAGTGTTAAGCTGGATTCTCCAGATTTTGAAGTAATAAAAAATACAACAATACAACCACCTAAATAAATTTTATAAACTAAACATTTTTTTCAGAAGGAGATAATTAAGTTTCACGAATGAGCGGCACAGTGTTCGTGGCTCTTGTGTTCTCTGCTTCCAGGAACATCTCGGACTTATGAATTTCTTTCCCTCTATTACTCTGGCAACGGCACCAATGGCTATGCCGCTCAACGACTCAACGGACGCATAAGAGCCGCGCTGTAAAATTTAATTTCTAGATCCATAAAAGTTCTCTTGGTAAGAGATATAAGAAGCTTCGTCTCTATATTTTGTTTGCAGCCAGCTCACGGGTTGCCGCAGCTCCTTCAACTGTTCCAAACATCGACACCCCTAAGGAGGGCTTCGCATCTAAGTGAGTTCCACATTTTTCCCTTTGCCGTACACTTGTCCACGTTGTAGTGAACAAAGCATCATGCCACTAAGTTATCACCAGTGTCACGGCTACCGGTTTATTAACTTGAGCTGCGCGGGATCCACTTGATGCTATCGTATTATGAGCGGCGTGAGGCGATTTCTCATCGTGTATCGCCTCACGGAAAAAATTGAATAACAAAAATATTCAGAACACAGAGCAAAATTTGAATCAAGGCCAACGCGGGCAAATCCGTTGTCGGACACCGGTGCGTCACACTACTTTCTAGACGTGCCGCGTGTTAAACAGCCTGTATGTGATGCTTTTATTCTGAAGGACGTCTTCTTAAACTTTCGGAGGTTTCAGGTGTAAAGCTACCTGCCTGTATAGAACTCTTCATGAGAGCACGTTACAATATTCCGCAATCGCCCTAGAAATAAATGTGATGTCCCACACAGCTGGTCTAAATAAATCAGTAAATGACTACGACATTGAAACTAGCTTGGAAAAAGACAAGGGACAGCGACAATAATGTACCGACGAGAAGGCATGCCGGACAGCCTGGTTTCCCGTCGGTACCTTATTGCCGCAGTCTCTTGTCCTTTTCCAAGCTAGTTACAACGCCGCCGTCCTTTACTAAAACGAACCAACTAGCCCAATGGTCTTCTCTGATCAGACTAAACGAATTTGTGTCATTTGATTCCTTTACAGACTGCTTATGACGAGTAGTGTTAGCACTGTGGGGGCAAAGTTGATGTCTGGCATCTTACTGAAGCCAGATAAATCTATCTTGAATTTGAAGAATTTCTGTTAAAATCCTCCGTCTGCGGCCGTTGTTTCGATCACTCCCTTAAAATGTGAAGCATGTTTTCATTTAATGCGCCATCTTAACTTTTGCGGTATGGGGGTGACCACTTCAGGTTATTAGTCTCGAGATTCTAGGCTGCTTATACACTGTAAAAAAAGTTTGTGAAGAAAACAAATTCCATGGCAAATGTAATGACATAACAGTTCTGTTCATTTGTTTTCTGTTTTTAACTTTGCAATATGTAACTTTGGCAATATTTTCTGTTAGTGCGTTTTCTGTAATTCAACATATACTAAGCTTCCTCGTTTTTGCTTTCATAAAAAACAGGCTGGTTGTTATTTCACAAATTTTTGTGTCAATATTTTTTCTCTAATTAAACAGAGATTTTATGTTTTTAGTGGTTTGTTAAAGAACAGCCTAGCTTGCAATTTTACATAATTTTGCTGTGAATGTTTTTTATTAGGTCTACAGATATGTTCTGTTTCTGACATCTTGTTAAATAACAAGATATTGTGTAATTGTACAAAATTTTTCACTCATTGGTTTGCTGCAAATTTATGGAAATATTTTACTCTAACCTTCTAATGGATTTCAGTCTCTCGTAAAAAAAGCACTTGGTTTAGGTGGGAACGGAGCCCATTAATTTTCCACTAAGATTAGCGTAAACTATATTTCTGTTACCACAGCAGCAAACCAACAGTACTCTGAGCTTGGGAGGAAGCGCTAAGAGAGAAACTAACAAGTAATTTCAAGTTAACACACTGAGTTGAAGGGAATGGTGTCAGCTTCCAAGTTTTGCAGTTTATTAAAGGTTCTCAATTTGTATCTTGCATTTGACAAGACAGTCATATACTTTCGGAGACAAAGAACATGTCTAGGCATTTGTTGCGTTTCCGTGCTTCATTCAGGGATCATTGCAAAATCAGCGCCAAGGAAAAAGAAACAAGAGCCTAGATTAGTGTACCGGAATGCTATTTGAATAATACCATGAACTTTCAAAAGTTACATCTTAGAGGTGTCGACAGTTCCAATATTTCAGGGCTTTCCTACAGCAGCCATGCCTAATACTGAAAATTTCAGCACACAGCACAGTGGTATTATTATGGTACTTAAACAGAAATATATCGACTGAGACTTATTCATCTCAGGTGCAACTTGCCATTATTATTATAATATTTGCCAGTGATTGCGTGCCTTAAAAGATAGAATGTCTGCTCAAGAAAAGCAACAAGGGCTCACGAGATCATGAAATTTCATCTTTTAGTGAATCGCTGCTGTCAATTGAGAGAATAATGAACTAATACATGAAACAAGAAATGTTCATGACACGGTATAGTATCGTGCAAAATTTCTTCCAATGTCAAACATTCACTGTTTTGGCTAACTAAAACATAATCCCCCTGGAGCTTATATCCACAGACTTTTACACCACAGTATATTTTCCCTATCTCTGGCGCACTTAGAAAAAAGCCCACGAAGAGGCTATACACAGCCTTTGTCAAAAATTCTGACCTTAAGGGTCTGCATCACGAATACAATGTACAGCACAGAAATTGCCGCCAGCAATCAATTTACACTTAAGATCGAACAAAGAATGGTCGGTCGACCTTTAACGTTTATTTCAAGAGTTTATATATAATTTTCCTGATGACTGGAAAGAAGAAATCTGCAATTGGTTTTGCTGCCAGAAATTGGTTGGTTTGGTTTGTGGGGTTTAACACCCCAAAGCGACTCAGGCTGTGAGAGACGCCGTAGTGGAGGACTCCGAAAATTTCGACCACCTGGGGTTCTTGAATGGGCACTGACATCGCACACCACACAGAAACCTTGCTTTTCGCCTCCACAGAAAAGCGGCCACCGAGACCGGGATTCGATCCCGCGTCCTTGAGAACAGTAGTTGAGCACCGTAACCACGGCGCCACCCCAACGGGTTTGCTGCCAAAAATTATTTCGAGGCCCAGAAAATTAATAAAGACGAAGCAGTGGAGTGCGGCTCTTATCTTCTTTACTGTTTTGGCTCACTTTGGTTATGGATTACACAAATATGTTAAATTTTTGTAGGCGAAAATTGTATCACTTAATATACGCATGTTTTTATTTGCATTCAGTTGATTTTCATTTTTTGAGTAGTGTAGACGTTTTTATAAATTTTCTCAACATCGGCCGAGGAAACGAAATTTTACCTACTTTGCAAGCATTTTCTTTAAAAAAGATTATGACAGAGCAGAAATAATTCCGCACTATGTTCTGAGCATAGTTATATATGAAATAGTTAAAACCTATATTGTATAACGTTTCGATACATAGTTACAATCGCGCCAATTTCAAGTAAACAGCAAACAATGAAAATGTCTGAAGGCAATTAAAAAAAGCGCATTTTTTATATCTGTTTAACCTCGTATATCTATTCTCCTCCACTTCAGCATTCAAAATCATTCAAAATATGTTGAATAATTTTGTTGCAGTAGTAATTACCGTCACTTCAATAAGGCCCTTGTGAAAGGCATAGCACACCACGCAGATATGAAGGTTCGACGGCATTTGTGAATCACCCACTATTTTCAAATTTTTGGCATAATATTGTAACAGGGAGAAATATATCTACAACAGACGATTGAGGATATATATATTGAGAGACAACCAAGCAGTCAGGCAATGAGGGCACAGCGTTCGACGCACTTCCCTTTACCTTCCACAAACCAGCGCGCCACTTCATACTCATTGTTCTCCACCCGTAACAATATGGCATCTAGTCATTTTTGTCTCTTGTAAAATAGCCGTGACAGACACAGCAATTAATGCTTCGGAATCATTTTTGTAAGCTTAAGAGTTCCTGATGAGCTGTGGCATCGGGCAGCACGGTGATGTTTTTCCCAATCCCTGCCATATGTGCATTACACAAAATGACAATAAAGTTGAATGCAGAAGCAACGCATTCAAAATAATTTTTAGTTAAATCGAGAAAGTGTGAAATTCATGAAGAATTGCCTCATTAAAATACTGTTTCTGGCCTTCATTCGTTTATTCGAATGATTCGAGAGGACAGATTATTTTCATTCCTGTTCACACAGTTTCTGTGTGTACAGTTTCCATGCAGTCCCGGCTATGCGTGTCCTCATGAAGTGTGAACAGCAGATCGAACGCGCGCGTGTGGCTTGCACGACGACTGTATCATGAATGTTATTATTCACTGCGCTCTAGCGGTATCAATATCTTCGTAGGTGGGGCCACTCTTAGCTGCGATTTACCATGCAATCACACTCAGTCCTTGAGTGCGCATCGCAGGGCTCAGTTTCAACATATTGCGTGTGAGCAAACACTGGCCACGTGTGGAGACAAGTTAGGTGAAGAGTGTCCGCGGAATATGCCCAGTAACGGGGCAGTATCACCCGCCTGCATTTACGCTTTGAATGTTAAGGTGAATGCCGCGAAGGTTGTGGCAAGGAATTTCCGCAGTGTCTTGTGCCAAAGTGCTTTTCTTAGGGGTGGCCGTGAGAGACTACATGAGTTGTCCGGCTCTAACAATAATTCGTAATGGGACCTGCTTAAACCCAACTCTCATCTGTATTCTTTAATTCAATCGCGTGTAAATAAATGTATCGGTGAAGTTCGGTGCAAAGTACAATTAAGCATCAGCAGTTTTTACGTACAAAATCATAGCGACATACAGACCGTAAACATGAAACAGAAATAAAGTAGACGCGAAGCGTCTTTAATACGCCGCCTTTTTATTCCGCCAAGGAATTTATATTTTTTTGTTTAACTTGGTGGTTGGAGAAATGAAGGCGCAGTGTCTCCATTCTCAGTGGACACCTCCACTTATCAGATGTGCGTATGTCATCGGTTTGAGTCACAATCGCCAATTAGCCTTAAACTGGACAAGAAAAAGGATGTAAAATGCGAAGCAAAATGGTATAAAACCTCACTGAACGCTGCACAAAGTATTCGATCCCGCATACTTGGGCACAGTAGTCGAGAGCCCTGACCAGTGTGCCATTACGACGGGGCACCAGCTGTTTGCAGCACTACAAAAGGTAAGGGCGACCTGAGAAATAATCAAGATCGTACGTACTACAGGATTGAGCTCGTGCTCTACTGTGCCTCACTCGGCGATAGGAGCGTAGGAGCACAATCATGTAGTGTAGCCATCCTGACAATAACACAGGTTGTCATTACCTTTCGTAGTGCAGCAAACAAGTTGTGAAAAAAAACAACAACCATGTTCCTTCCTTTCCTACTCATTTTCTGTTAATTTCAAGAAAAAGTACATATATAGCATGAACTGAAAAAAAAAAACACGGTCTTAAAATTAAAAAAAAATATTCTGCTATGTTTATTCCAAGAATATGTAAGAGCCTAATACAGAAAATCTGCGTTCTGTTGTATTATTTACCAAATGTTTTACACTGTAATGTTGACATCTTGCGCTTAAGCAACAGACGCTTGTGGATGTCGCCACGGCTTGCGGTAGCGGTCCTAACCTCGTTTTTGTTGCAACTGCAATGCATGATTGAAAGCTTGCCTCTATTAACCTGCAGTGCCATGGCAGTGCCAAGTTCTAAACCATATTGCGCCCTTTAGGAAAGACGCTCGAGGTTCTGCAGTGTAACATCCTTCTGATGACGTCGTGCCTAATATGCTGTAGCTTCTTTTTGCTGCGATGTTTAAAAAAATAACAACGAGCTGAACTACTTTCGCTAATAACTGCTCTGAACCTTTTCCTTCGTTACCCGCGTGAACTAGCTCGAACTGATTGTAGTAAAAAAATGAACTCTTAGTTTTTCCCTTTATCGCTCTTGTAAGTATGGGGCTGCCTTTTTGGCGATACGTAGTCATAAATGGGCTACACGGTAGCGACCTTTGCTGGTGAAGTTTCAAGTGTAGGCACATCGTGGGAAACGGGTTGTTCAATTAGTCTCATTAAATTTACGCATCCATGCTTCGTAGAACTGCGGCTCATCGGTGCCACGCTTTACCACTGGCGGCACTGCATTCATTTCCTAAAATTCAGTTGCATTTACCTTTTTTGCTGTTTTCAGTAGTTAGAGTTGTTGCTCGTAATCTATAGTTTGCATACCGCCAGGGAGGTCGGCATAACCACGAATCCTGGTGTCTCTGCAGATGCCAGACTCCCGCTAGCTCGGAAGCCGGCAGCCCAAGCAGGGATGGCGTCGCCAGCAGCGGCTGCTTTAGCACCACCACGCGAGTGTGTGACAGTAGAACGGGTATGCCGCCCCGCCGCTTTCTGGTGCAATCTAGCCGCTCTCGGCAACCCTCGTCCATCGCCACATCACACGACCTCATCAAGCCGCTGATCAACAGGTGCGCGACGCTAAGCCAGGAATTTCAGTTTCCTGGCTAGTTACATTAAAAAATGAGCGATGAAGTAGGCAGGCCGTGGAAATTCTTTACTGCCCTACCTTGAATAAGCAGGTAATTAACACGTCTCAACCATCATTAAGGGACCCGGGTAGGCGATGCCTGTTCTTGACACCTGGATACGACGCTATTCTTTTAGTTGTGGTGCATAGCTCCTTTTTCTCAAAAGAGAGACAGACGAGAGAGACTTATGTTAAAGAAACTGTCGTTTAGCATGAAGATACAAAAATTGAAGTCTTCACTCGAATATAGAATGTGGTTTGCAGTACTGTTCCAGTGGTTGTGCATTTTAGCGGCCGAGAACATTTGGAGAGAACAAAGTACACCGCTAGCATTTTCAGCCTAAAAGGCATTCGGTAGTCCCCCTCTTCTCCAAGACAAAAATGACCCCGCGGGAATTTTTCTGGCGAGAAACGGTAGAAAAGCAAACAATTGCTCTTCAGCTTGGACGTTAGCTGTGGAAACGTTCACTCTAGCAATAAAGAAACGTAGCTTCTTGGACCAGTTGATGCATGGTACGTGAAAACATCTAGCGGAAACGGCGTGTTCACAAGAAGTATATACAGGGTGACGCTGGAGCGTTACTATAGCGACCTGAAGTGCGTGTTGGCAAGAACTTCTTGGTATGGCGATGCCACTTTGGGCATCTCCAGTTGCGCATACAGCCAAGGAGGGAACGACTTTTATTGAAGAGCATTTCTCTTTGTCTGCGGCACCACTGCTGTTAGGAGGAAATACCGTAAATGAGTCAAGAACAGCGATATCAATAACATGATATCGTTAGAGGACCAGCTATTCATAATATCCAGCCTTGGTGTTGTCGGTGCTGTGAGCGAAAAATAACGATCATGGCACAGGAAGGTGGTGCTTGGCATGAGGCACGGTCATACACAGACTGGTTGTCGGTTTTTCCACTGCATGATGATACATGTGATGGTACAGATAGCCTGCACGCAGCGAACTCGGACTTTTTATTTTTAATGGGATGGAGGTCAGAATTCATCCTCTCGGCTCATTGGACCCCTGTTATACACCCTGCCCCAAGGTCACCCAGGCACGCCCGAACGGTTTCGTATTTCGTAAAGGGAGCTAGGATTTCTGCGTTTGTCTGTTTCTCTTAAATAAAATGGTATCGGCAATTAAATTACAATTTTTTCCGTGAAATAACAGAAGCAAAAATAAGACTAAAGTTATGTTCCCAGCATATGGCACCTTCCTCCCCCTCCCTCGCCTTAAGCCGTTGCAGAAAACCTCCCCACACCCTTCTGTCCTCTCCAGCGCCGCACTTTCCCGCTTTCTGCCTTTAGCAAGCATCTCTCCCAGGCAACAGAGCTAGCCATATCCAGTCCAAGGCTCCAATCGAATCTCAACTCTCAAAAACATCACGTATAAAAACTGCACCCGTACGGCTCTAATACGGCTAAATGCGTCCGTTGCCAAGTCCTAAGGCCGGCGAGGTATACGGCAGCTGTCTAGGTTGGAGCTGGCGCAGAAACGAAACGACCGCCTCAAACATATTTGAACAGCGCACAGAGCGCCCATGTCGGCGGTGAAGGCCGATTTGTTTGCGCCGTTGATTGGGGCATGGCGAGAAAACTCGGCTAATATAGGGACTGGCCGATGCATTGGAGCACACTTCCATTCCCGATCGGCTTGAGGAAGTGAGAAAATAAAATAAAAAGATTAATGAGTGTATATTGTTACGGAGATGTACTTAATATAACGGCACTGCGATGGGCTGAACTCGACGCTAAGACTTCAGTAGCCGTGCAGTATCCACTCTCTCAGCGTCGTCCTCTTTTTCAACGCTTCGTCGTGCCCGCGTGTCTCGGTCATCGTATTTGTCAGTGAGCACACACTTTGGTCCCGCGTTACCCGGTAACACTACCCCCCTCGGCAAAAGGCAACGTCCCGGTGCATATTAGGCTTGCGGTGTGGAGGGGGAGTAATATGGCTTGAGGCGGGCGACATGTACGATTTCGGAAGTGGGTGTAGCAGTCGGTGACTTTGGGTGGAGCGGTGCAATCTCATAGGTCACGTCGGTCACTGGGCGTAGTATACGGTTAGGACCTGTGTAGTGGGGCAGACGTTTTTGACACAATCCCACACGACGACACGGAAGCCAGAGCAACACCAGAGATCCGGGAGGATAGTGCACATCGCTGCGGTGAGCGTCGTAGCGGCGTTTTTGAGTTTATTGAGAGATGGTGAGATTGTGACGAGCAATCTCGCGAGCAGCGTCGGCTCGGGCAATGGTATCGCGGGCATAGGTTGTGACGGAGCCAGCGGCGGGAAGCAATGTGTCGAAGGGCAGTAAGGGGTCTCTTCCAAAGAGAAGATAGAATAGAGAGTACCCAGCAGTGTCACGACGCGAAGAGTTATATGCAAAGGTGACAAATGGCAGACTAATATCCTAGTCGCGATGACTGTCGGATACGTACATTGCGAGCATGTCGGTGATTGCGCGGTTAATACGCTCCGTAAGGCCGTTCGTCTGAGGGTGATACGCAGCAGTGAGCTTGTGCAGAACGGAGCAAGAGCGAAGTATTTCCTCAACAACTCGGGCAAGGAAACAGCGGCCACGGTCGGTAAGTAGTTGACGGGGAGCTCCATGGTGAAGTATGACGTCGTACAAAAGGAAGTCAGCAACGTCTGTGGCGCAGCTGGTTGGAATGGCTCGAGTGATCACGAACAGCGTGGCATAATCGGTCGCCACAGCGATCCATTTGTTTCCTGACAAGGACTCGGGGAAGGACCCTAGGAGGTCAAGGCCAACACGAGAAAATGGCTTAGTCGGGATAGCAATCGGCTGCAGGTGTCCAGGTGGTAGCACAGGAGGTTTCTTTCGGCTTTGATAGAGGTCGCAAGCGGCTACATAACGTTGAACAGAGTCCAGGAGAGAAGAAACGCCGGCGCACGCGGTCGTATGTGCGTGAGAGGCCAAGATGACCAGCTGTAGGGGCGTCGTGCATTTGTTCGAAAACGGCAGAGCGTAGGTGTTGGGGAACGACCAGCAAGTGCACAGAGCCATCAGGTAGCATGTTGCGGCGGTATAGCGTATTCCCATGAAGGAAGAACAGGGCGAGGGAAGAGTCATGGCTGTGTGTGCGAAGGCAGTCGATAAGAGAACTAAGGGTTTGGGTCCAAGCGCTGTTCATCGCCTATGTGGGAAAAGTCCGATATAGAGAGACACAGGGGTCCGACTCATGGTCAGTAGAGGAAGGGGTATCGACGGGATAACGGGACAGACAGTCTGCATCCTGGTGGAGCCGACCGGATTTGTGTACAACGGAAAAGGTATACTCCTGCAAGCGCAGTGCCCAGAGGCCGAGGCGGCCAGCAAGATCCTTGAGGGAGGAGAGCCAACATAAGGCGTGGTGATCGGTAATTACAGTGAAGGGTCGGCAAAACAAGTAGGGTCTGAATTTTCCAACGGCCCAGACGAGAGCCAGGCACTCCCGTTCCGTAATAGAATAGTTCTGTTCCGCTGATGACAGGAGGCGACTGGCGTAGGCAATCACGCAGTGTTGGCCGCGTTGTCGCTGTGCAAGAATGGCACCAATCCCGTGGCCACTGGCGTCGGTGCGAAGTTCCGTCGGGGCAGACGGGTTGAAATGAGCCAACACAGGAGGATTGGTAAGAACAGCGATGAGGGTGGAGAATGCGTTATCCTGCCCTTGTCCCCATGAGAAAGGAACCCCTTTCTTCATCGGATTGGTGAGAGGACGAGCAACAGCGGCAAAGTTTGGGACGAACCGGCGAAAATAACAGCACAGTCCTATAAAGCTGCGGACATCAAGGGGTGTACGGGGAGGTAGAAAAGCACTGACAGCGAGAACTTTGTCGGGATCGGGTTGCACGCCGGTGGCATTCACTAAATGGCCAAGCACTTTAAGTTCGCGGCGACCAAAGCTGCACTTCTTTGAGTTCAGTTGAAGTCCGGCACGGTGGAAAAGTGCCAAGATGGAAGAAAGGCGACGAAGATGGCTTTAGAACAAAGGCGAGAAGACAATCACGTCATCCAAGTAACATAGACAAGTCGTCCATTTGAAGCCGCGGAGTAAGGAGTCCATCATTCGTTCAAACGTAGCAGGGGCGTTGCAAAGTCCAAAAGACATAACTTTAAATTGGTAAAGTCCATCGTGTGTGACAAAAGCTGTCTTCTCGCGGTCTTGTTCGTCAATAGAGACCTGCCAGTAGCTGCTGCGGAAGTCGATGGAGGAAAAGTAGCCGGCTCCATGCAAACAGTCCAAGGCATCGTCTATTCGCGGAAGCGGGAAAACATATTTCCTTGTAATCTTGTTCAGATGTCAATAGTCGACGTAGAAGCGCTAACTGTTGTCTTTCTAACGAGCACGACAGGAGATTCCCAGGGGCTGTTCGAAGGTTCGATGATATCGTTGCCCAACATCTTGTCGACCTCCTGCTGGATGACTTGGCGCTTAGAAAGGGACACACGATAAGGCCTCCGATGTACAGGTTTTGCATCGCTGGTGTCAACGCGGTGAGTCACAACTGATGTTTGGTCCAGAGAACCGGCAGCAAAGTCAAACATGTCGAAGGATAAAAAAAGGTTGTGCAGGTCCTGAGCGTGGTCAGGGCCGAAGTCAGAGGCAATCATTGCGGAAATAAGGTTGGTAATTGTGGTGGGGAGTACGGGTGTTGGAAGGACGCTTGAATGTGGGCCAGGCGTGAGTGCACAAATGGTGCAGTCTGTGAGAGGGGACAAGGTAGCAAGGGATATTCCTTCGGGGAGAACTTGGGGTGACAGACTGAAGTTCAGGATGGGAAGGTGGGTGCTGTTCTGTGTAACGCATACGATGAGATGAGGAAGAACGACGTTGCGGTCAAGAAAGACCTCGGTGATAGGGCAAGCAGCATAGTCACCGTCAAGCACAGGCGGGATAGGTGACAGAGGTAGGTAAACAGCAAAGTCATGGGGCAGGCGAGCGAACTCGGTGAAGTGAAGGCGGGGTGTAGATGGAGGATGTTCTGAGGAGACAGGTAGGTCCAAACGAAGAAGGCCGCTGGAGCAGTCGATAAGGGCAGAGTGGACCGTTAAAAAGTCAAGGCCGAGGATCACATTGTGAGGGCACTGGTTGAGGACGGTGAACAAAACAGGGATGTGATGACCGTCAAGGGTGACTCGGACAGTGCACAGCCCAGTCACGGCAGCAGTACTGCAATCGGCAACACGAACGGTGGGCGAAGCGGCGGGGGTCTGTACCTTCTTGAGGCGGCGGCAAAACGAGGAGCTCATGATCGAGACTTGGGCACCAGTGTCAATGAGGGCAGAGACGGGAACACCATCCACGAACAGGGAGAGGAGGTTACAGTGTGAAGAAGTGGGCAGTAGAGGATTTCCACAGCGGGGTACCAATGCAGCGTCACCTCCGGGAGCTGCATTGGCTAGTTTTCCGTGAAGCGGCCGGCAGAGGACGGCGAGGAACTGCGGCTAAGAAGAGGTGAACGGGAACGGCGGGTTAGCGGGGAAGGGGAGCGACTGGACACAGGAGGAGGCGGAGTGGTATCGGTGCGGGGCGGCTCTTAACGAGGCGTGAAACAGCGGTGGCCGTAATCGGAGTAGCGGTCAACGTAAGGAAAACGTCGAGGTGGTGATGTCCGGCGGCTGCGGCCGTGGCGAGAGATGTGGCGAATACGCGAGCAAGTGAAACAGATCGGCCAGTCGTCAGGGGTGCGCCACTCATCAGGATTGCGGTATCGGCAGCATGGCGTGTAGGTGTTGCGGGGCGTAGCGGTGGCGACCATGGGAGGGACGGGGTTCGAACTGTGGTGTTCTATGGTGTGTCTATAGGGGACGCCCAAGATGGCAACCTCTTGATGAACGACGGCTTGAATTAGGGATATCGTCGCTAGGTTGCTGTCCGAGGAGGGCGGGTTGGATGCAGCAGGAGCGAGCGCTTCCAGTTTACAATGCACGATGCGGGTCACATTTTCAGTGTTGAAAGGTTGCCTTAGGGTCGGCAGATCATCGCACGTGAAGCTAGGGGCAGTGTTGGAGAGCCGATCGAAGCGATGTGCAATGCGTCTGTGTTTGGCCTGCTAGAAATGTCGACAAACCTGCAGAACGGAGTCAACCGTAGAACAGTCCTGACTGAGTAGAAGATTGATCGAAGGCATAGTCGGCTATGCCTTTGAGGATGTGCCCCACCTTATCAGGTTCTGTCATGTCTTTATCAACGTTTCGGCAGAGGGCCACAACGTCTTGTATATACGTAATATAAGGCTCGGTAGATGTCTGGGCACATGTGGCGAGATTACTTTTTGCGGTGAGTTGACGGCCAACCGGTTTTCCCAACAGGTCACGGAGTTTTTGTTTGCAAGCATCCCATGAGGGTATATCTGCTTCATGTGTTTCGAACCACACGCGTGCCGTGCCAGTAAGGTAGAATATGACATTGGCCAGCATCAGCGTGGCGTCCCATCTGTTGTGCTGGCTAACACGCTCATAAAGCGAAAGCCAGTCCTCGACATCGACCTCATCTGTGCCGCAGAATGGGTCAGGGTCACGGGGGTGGGCTACGACTACAGTTGCAGTTGCGGAGGTAGATGGAGCCGCGTCGGTTGTCATCGTGAAGGTTCCGAGGTGACGGCCACTGTGGAGATCCAGCGTCAGATTGTATCGAACCCGCAACCTCCTTTAAGACGTTACGAGAATGTACTTAATGTAACGGCACTGCGATGGGCTGAACTCGACGCTAAGACTTCAGTAGCCGTGCAGTATTCACCCTCTCAGCGTCGTCCTCTTTCTCAACGCTTCGTCGTGCCCGCGTTCCTCGGTAGTCGTCTTTGTCAGTGAGCACATCACTTTGGTCACGCGTTTCCCGGTAACACTATCAACTGCACTAAGCCTTTGCGAGAAAAATTGGTCGTAGCCGTCTTGAATTTTAGTACTGTCGCGACAAAGTGCCATCCTCCACGTTTTTCTTGTTATTTTGGCGCGTGAAAGAGGGCTTAGGGGGTGCTTGATCGGTATTTTGCGGTAACGATTACGCGAGTGAATGCACGCGCGCCTTATTCCGAAAAGGAACCCGGCAAACAGGAAGCAATATTGGTAGCACGTCATGCACTTAAAAGGTCTAGCCTAAGTGTCCGGATCGCCATTTTTCCACAATACATAAATTCCCCTTTTGAGTAGTGTTGGCAGTACACCTGTAATTTCGTTCACCATGGTTGATAGCGTTCGGCCGAAAAAGAACAATTAGCATATATTTTTACAGTGGCGATGTGTGCAGAAGCATTAGGAGTATGCCACCCGTATATGTAACTGGCATTTCATTGCCTACGCCACCCGAAATATCTTCCTGTGTTTTGCAAGCTTACTGCTTGGGCCGGTGCTCAGAGATGTTTCTGCTGCCATCACGTTCTGTACTCACCAGTACGTGCTTGTTCACTGTGCGTATTGCATATCGCATTTGCAAGCTTAAGCAGCAAAGCTCCTGGTAAATTAATAGAAATTACTTCCGGCTGGTATCGCGCAGCGTTGCTCCTCAGCGAAGTAGGACGTACACAGTTGATAACGCAGGTCTAGAGCGTTCACGCGATGCCGTGTGGGGGTTGGTTGTTTTGAAGGAATAGTGACTTTCACCGACAGCACACGTTCTTCAGAACAACCGCACAGACAGCAAACCATACAGACACAACCGCACTACCCCGAACAAGGCAGCTGCGTTATGATTTCGGTTTATGCTCACCACAAAACATCCATCGAGTGCTCTAGACAAGTGTGATCGACTCTGCACTTTCATGTCGGCAAAGATTGGCAGACGGGAGGATTTCGACGTATCACGTGGTCTATTTTTTTCTAGAGGCTGTACAGATGCAGAACTTATTATTTTGCATGCTGCGCCGATGCGGGGCGCGGTAGTGCTGAAAGTATTCTATTATTCTATGGTCAAACCCGATCAGGAGGCTGAGATTTGTAGGTTCAGGCCAATAGCGGCATCTAGTGGCGTCACTGAGTTTGTGTTCTGCACGGTGGTCTCGCTGCAGCGACGATGATGACCACAGCTCGAGCGTTGGCGGCGGTAGTCGGCAGCGCAGCCTGGGTCTGCTCAGCAGAGGAGCGGCCACGTACCCCGCGGCCTCGAAGACACACGCTCCCCAGAGGCTGTCCCGGTCCGGCCGCGCGCCAACGCGCATCGACGATCTGGTGCAGTCGATTGAGTCGCAGCTCCTCAAGCGCTCCGGCAGACCGCCCTTGGGCGCCATCAACACTGTCAAGGATTCTGCGCGACAGAAGACCACCGAGGTGTGTTGTACCATCTTGGGCAAGGGCTAATTCGTCTTTAACGGTTTTCGGTGGGGGAGAATACCTAGGCGCCCGTGGGCTCTGTGATGTCGGTGCACGTTAAAGAACCCCAGGTGGTCGATATTTCCTGAGCCCTTCACTAGGGCCTCTTACTGAGTCGAATTGGGATGTTGAACCCTTTAAATCTAATCAAATGCAAATTCACCCAAAGCCGAAATGAAGGGGTCCACATTTGCCTTGTTGTGGCTATTGCCAGGTTCAGTACGACGTTTACAGGGCTAAATGTTGAATATCCAAAAACGTTTTTGTACGAAAGCGCTACGAATAACAGAGGGAACAATCAACCATCGTTGTGTCTGACTTCTGACTGGCTCCCCAGAGCGCGACGGTATACTCCACGTGTCCTGGCTCTGGTAATTCAAACAGTGCTTTTGCAATATATCAGTGGTCAAGGCAGGTTGAGCCTCGGGTACTTACTCTGTCAAAGCACTGCTTCTTATAGTCATACCTATAACCTAGAATACTGCGGCTGTCATGTGCCGGGCTGGAGAGCAAAGAAATATAAAACGTCGAAGCGGTAGCGAATCCACCTTTTTCGAACGGCCGCTGTGCACATGCGCACCACATAGAAAAATTGCCGATCCCTTTGACAGGAAAGGAGCAGTGTCTGCCACGTGTTTCGAAAAACACCTGAGCCATGCCGTAATAGACGGAGGAAGGTGGGTTTGAAAGGAGGTAGATAGATGCAACGGGTGACGTAGTTGGGGTCTCCGGTATAATTTCGAACACCTGTGCATATTTAAAGTGCACTGGCATCGCACAGCACGCAGACGCCTTTGCCTTTCGCCTCCTTCGAAACGCAAAGGCCGCGGTCGCTTCCGTAAATGAAAACGACCCGCCGGCCCTCCGTGTGCTATGCGATGACAGTGAAGAGGGAGCCACATTTTGTGAACGAGGCGGATTCTAACCCTGGAGTCTAGCGGGAGAAGCAAGTACAAAACTTCGTTCTTGTAGTGAACTATTTTACTATAGTTATAGCTTTCGGTGCAGCGGATGTTCTGGCGGAAGGACCGCAACACACTGTTGCGTACTGCACTGCAAATCCTCGTGTCCATCAGCTTTAATTTGTGCGCAAAAGCTTTTGCACTTCCTGCTTGGTTGGCTAGATTAAATCCTACTATCTCTTTTTCACAGACCACGCAGTCCGCTGTTATGAACTCCGGCGACCAGGGAACTTCAATGTGAGTATATACGGTTTTATCTGAATCCCCTGGACAATTAAAATTAAAGATTGTAGCAGCCAATAAAGTTAATAAATGAATTAATGAGCTTCAATTTCAGCTTCGAGGTGAACTTAATTTGTTCGACGGCTTTCACACGGCGTGTTAACGAAGTGGCATATTTGCTATTTAGAGCCGCTATGATCCAATATGATCCAATATGGGTTGCGCTGAGGTTACGTTTCTTCTGTGGTAGTACATAATGCCTGCGTACACCAGCGTGCCGCTTGTATCCATCGAAGTATGCTGCAGAGTAAGAAGTCTGGTGCAGTATTTGGAGTGCTTCTATCTCACGTTTCGGTTTGGTTGCATTGAGAGAGCCCGCCTTCACTGTCATAGCCGGTAGAAATATTGCCGGTTTGAAAGTCAAAACTGAGCACTACCATCGACGATGCAAAGCAAAGCACAGAATTTCGATCATTAGCGGATGGCTTCGGAACTAAGGTTGCGACGACTTGCAAGATATGATCTTGTTTTTTTGCCTTGTTGATGCACTTTCAACAGAACAAGATGAAGGTTCCCGTACAACGATTAGTTTGGAGTATGGGCAGTGGCTTCCACCATTGTGTCGCGAAACTCCACATTGGCAGGAAAGATTGGACGCTTTGTGGAACGTCGGGACAGCAGTGTGATCAAACATTGCTTGAAATGGGAATCGAAGGTTACAGAATAGCTCCACCCTCATTAAGACGCGCGGACTACAGTGTGTTCCAAGAAACACTGCAATATTTTTTTAATTATTCATTTTTTGAGAGGTGAAGACTGATTCTGCTGCACAATTGTACTAGTGTTGCTCGACGTCAGAAAATAATTTGTTGATGTTAATTAGTAAGCTCGTGATGTCTGATAATTAAAATTAGCGTGAGCAATGCCGCTAGATATGTCATTCAATTGCAACAGTACCACTTCCCCTTCTTACTCCGCACATGCACTGGGGTGCGCACTGCTGCTCGCTGATCGATGCTCGAGACCTCGCAGGTTTGGCTGAAGTGAAAGTACATCTTAAATTATACTCTACACATTCTCATTTGCTTGTGACGTATTCAGCTAATTAACTTAATGCAGGCTACTCAGAGAGCTGATTTTTTCTAATTTTATTTGTGATTATGAAGTACTTACCATTGCGTCGTAGAGCTGGCAGCTAGCACAGTCCGGGGTGCTATATAGGTTGCTGCCCAACGCTAAGTTGCAGCTTAGTTGCAGCATGGGAGGGCATGACACGTGTGGATGAAGTGCCACACCATGAAATTCCGGATAGCACTGGTACAGCTCATCCATGACATAGCCATTTTTACGGAAAGACGGATTTATATATATATATATATATATATATATATATATATATATATATATATATATATATATATATATATATATATATATATATATATATATATATATATATATATATATATATATATATATATATATATACAAATATATATATATATATATATATATATATATTTGAAGTCATTACCGATAATTTGATATCTAGCGCGCCTTGTCTGAATCGTCAAAACGTGACTGCATTGGACAATGGCTGGCAAACTCTTTTACGCGAACCCAGATTCTAAAAATAGTCGAGGCGAAAAACAGCACAAGCTCAACAGTATTATTGTTTACCAAGTCAAACATCTGCTTTATTCCGGAAAGAGTGTCGTGGTTATGCCAATGCATGCAAAAATTCTTCGCAGGTACTCTTTCCGGCTCTCAGCTTTTTGAAGGTACAATGCATGCGGCTGTATGTTCGCCAGATTCCGCAGGTATTTTGTCAGGGCATGATACGTACTTTATCAAATACAGACCATTAAAATTGATTTGAAGGCCAGATTTCATGCAGATATAATTTCGAAGGTTAATTATCTCTATGCAGAACTAAACCATCGCGGATACAGATGCATTTTGCTGGCGATGCAGGCTGGAGATAAAAAAATAATAGTTTTCTTGTTTTTTGGCCCAGTGCTCACGCGGAAGGAACAAAAGGCACACAGCCCTCTAAAGGTAGGCATTAGTACTGAGCATGCATATCCAGAAATGTTACTCTAGGGTGCTCCCATGTCTTTCGTTGTATATGTATTCACAACGGCGCCAAAGTCGAGCCCCTGGCACTGCTTTGCAACTACGTAGGTGGTAATATCTGTCTCTTTCTTAAAACGAGTTTCTAAGCAAAGAAGTCGATTTGATTTGTTACAGTAAGCATGCAATTCGATTTGGGGGACCGTACCGTCCGCACAGGGAAGTTAAGCCTTCAAATCTCAGCAGCCTATACATCGTGACTACAGGTCAGGAAGTGAAGCTGTTATCACGGTTCCAAGTTGGTTCACAAGGTGCTCCTTGCCACTTTAGTGGTACCAGTGCGCGCGACTTTATTTGTTCACCTTTTATTGCCAGTTCTGTAGTCGTGACGTTTACATTCACTGTAGTTGTGACGTTCACACGCAATGACAGTGTTAGTTTCTCGGTGGTGAGAGCCGCAGTGACGGCCGGGCGTCACCAGCAAGCTTGCCATTTTCATCACGCTTTCCGCGCGTCCCATGGGCTTAGTTTCGGATTCGGGAAAACGATTCCATGCCGTCCGATGCGGACGAACATGGGTTTCGCTGTTAGCGCAATAAACACCCCTTTTGAGGACACACCTCAATGGCAATGTTGCTTTGTATATTTAGCGACTGCAAATGATTTATTATTTATTTTTTGGTATTGTTATCACGTGGTATGCATGCGCCAAGCTATGAGGCAAACACCTGTTCTAACATTAATTTGATGGGTCGATTGTGGCATTACTCCATAATCTGGCTGAATGTTCGCAGTAGAGGCGACGCTCTAACAAGTGCCGAATTTAGTTGCGGTGTAAGGCCTTCGAGAATGCGTTTTTTTCGTCCACGAAACTGGTTTAAAAAGAATAACTAGTCAGTTTTGTTTCTTTTACCAAAGCTGATAGGGAAGATTTTAAGGTGTATTAGATCTGCTGGGGCTGATAGTTTGATGTGCGGATACTTCTGCATGTTGAATGCCCATTTCTACTGAGTTTCTGAAAGCGTTCGATCACACATGTGGCCGAATGGTCATGGTTGGTACATTGTAATACGAGAAAAGTGCGGAATGAATAGTAACGCGCTTTAGAAGTCAGTGTTCGAAGAAGCTTGCTCGTGTGAAAAATGTGAATTGGTGCGTGCCTTTAAATTGTTTTTTGGCTTTCTAACATTAAGAATGAAGTACTGGATTTGAAACCAAATTCCGCCCTTTTTTTCATTTCAGCCTCGGCAGCGAAGATGGGCACATCCTTGTTCAAAAATTACAGCGACGAGGACGAGAGTTTGGAGGAAGTCAGCTAAGCAGGGCTAAGCGTTCTAATCATGAGAAAACATAAAATTGATCTAATTTATTGCAACGTTTTTACTTGTGTCTTTGAATCCTCACCATGTGTAACCAATGCCAGCTTCGACTTATTATAGGGAATAATAGGCTTTGATGATAAAGGGGTTGCATTAAAGCTTATCTGAAATTACAACATTCCAAAGCTAAATGTCTTGAGCGCACTGCTGGATCTCTATTTCTTTAGCGAAATAAACCAGAACATGAAATAAATATTTATTTACAATATGCGTGGTAGTTCGCCTGTACGATTCCAGTCATTGCTAATTATTTCGGTACTCATAGCGGAGATTTAGCACCAGATAACCTGTCGCTGCTCCCTCTACACCGTCTGTATTTTGTTGATTGAATAGATGATACTTCATTCACCCCTATGTGACGTCAACTAGATAAAACTGGTGCCATGCAATATTTGTAAGTACTGAATTGCGTGGAAAAATTCAGCGTTGTGCTCGAAAAGACGTTCAAAGGCACCTTTTAACTCGAGTAATCAAGCATAAGAGTGCGTGTAGGCGCATATATACTTGGCAGTGAGTTGTGTTTTTTGCTGTTTCCAAATATTAGTATTTAGAACATCCCGCGACTTTATTATAACTTCTATTAATCACTATCACTATAAATACTTTCTCCTTCTTTATTCTGTCTTCATGCGGCGAGCATTTTCTGATGACGCGTTCAGCGGTCACTTCCGGCGATCATTTCCCGCCGACGCACCATGAGCCGAGAAAGGCTTGCACCTTAAATAACAAGCGCCTGGAGTACAAAAAGTACCTGAATCACCTACATATGCAATACTTAAGTCACTACAGTAATTTATTAAAGAAAAAAAAAGTAAGGGAAACAAAAGAGCGAAACCATTGAAATTGAAAATTCCGACAAACTCTGAAAGGGCTTCTTAGTAAACATTTAGCAAGTGCAAACTGGCAGTGTTTACGCTCGGCTCCCGTCTGGGCTCACTGTGAATTTACAAATGGGAGGCGTATACCAAGCAACGCTCGTCAAGCAATTGTCTTGCGCGACTGCACGATGAATGAGCAGAGAAAACTGTTGGAGTGATCGTACATATATATATATATATATATATATATATATATATATATATATATATATATATATATATATATATATATATATATATATATTGTAACGAAGTAAAGGAGAGACAACGCTGCGGCATTGCCATCACCATCGCTTGTCTCCGGCGCCCAGCTCGCGCGCTGAGCTGTGCTCTGCGACTGGCAATGCTATTCTGCTGTTCCCCAAATACTGGCTGTGCTAGACGTTCGACCAAACTATTAAATCCACATTTCACTTGGTGGAGGTCAATCTCAGGTTCCCTGTACCCATCTCGCCCTGGAACTTCGCCGCAGAACTTGTTGGTTCTTGGTTACCTAGAATCGAGGTCACTATTCGCGCCGTCCGAATCCCGGAGGTGAAGAGAGTTCGATCCTGGGGATGATTCTTCAGAACAATGGCAAGAACACTGCCACGATCACCAAGCTCAGTGTTACCGTTCAACAAACAGTCCGCCTGATTAGACGAATCGCTAATAAACACAGTGGCATGCGGGAACACGACCTCCGTCGCCTGAACCAGGCTTTCGTTCTTAGTCGGATAGTCTATTCATTACCATACCTCTCCCTCTCTCAAGTAGAAGAGAACAAGGTCAACTGCCTTATCCGCCAGGCGTACAAGACGGCCCTCAACATTCCCCGCTACACGTCGAATGAACGTCTTCTTAAGATGGGCGTACACAATACCCTCGCCAAACTCATCGAGGCTCATCGGTCTGCCCAACTTGATCGGCTCTCCTCCACCTTAGCCGGCCGCCACATTCTTGACGCTATCGGTCTACGTCCCCCTGGATATTACGCCCACACCTTCTCCCTCCCACGCCACACACGAGAACTCCTTACCATTCACCCCCTACTGAAGAAGATGCACCCCGAACATCACGTGGCTCGTCGTGCTGCTCGGGCTGCCGCCCTACACAAACACTATGGCACAGAGCCGGAGACCGTCTACGTCGATGCTGCCTCTTACACATCTTCTCCCACCTTCACCCTAGCTGTAGTGTCAAACTCCTCCACCCTTCTTACCGCAGGTACTGTCATCGCTTCCACTTCCGCGGAAGCGGAGGAGGCGGCAGTAGCCTTAGCAATCTCTACTACATCGGCGACCCTCATTTTTACTGATTCGAAGACAGCCATCCGAAACTTTGCGAAAGGACGTGTTTCCGAACCCGCGTTCCGGCTTCTCAGCCAATCTCCCTTTCCTATCCGACCTATTCAGCTTCTCTGGGTCCCAGCCCATGCCGGCCACTCAGGTAACGAGGCGGCTCATTCTTTTGCTTGAGGTTTCGTCAGCCGAGCAGGAGCCGCCGACGCCTGGGGTGACGCTCGAGATCGTATGGTCACATACCACGAGATCACTGTGCACTACCGCGAACAACGTCTTGCCTATCCACCTCCACACAAGTCTCTCACTAAATTGCAGCAGGTGACGTGGCGCCAGCTACAATCCCGCACTTTCCTCTCCCCTGCCTACCTCGCCCTTGTTCACCCGGGACTGTTCACGCCAGAATGCACCCTCTGTTGTGCTCCAAAAGCGGATTTTGCTCACATTCTATACTCTTGCCCTGAGCATCTTCCACCTGCCGCATGGCAACTCACAAACCTCGAGCGATGGGAGGCTGCGGTGTCCAGTTCTGAGCCGGTTGCCCAACGGCAGCTGGTGGACTGGGCTTTGGAAGTCGCCGGGAAACGTCACCTTCCGGCCACGACACGCACCCAAGAGCCATTCCATCCCTAGGATGTCACAGCTAAGGCTCATCTTAATAAAGTTTGTCACCACTACCGCAGAACTTTGACTACACCAATGACAGAGCCGACTTCATTGCACCTAGCTCCGCCCGTCACCTGCACAGGTGCCCTTTGTCGACGGGACCCCGCTACCTTCAATGGAAGCGGTGATGACGACGTCGACGATTCGCTGTCCATCACAAGAACCATCACAATAACTGGGACAACAATCGTAAGCTTAAGAATGCCATCTTTTACTTGCGCGACGTAGCTAATCTGTGGTTTCGAAACCACGAGTTGGACTTTCCCTCCTGGGCTAATATCAAGACCAAATTTTTCTGAGGTCTTTGGCTGCCCTTCCGTCCGAAAACTCCGCGCGGAACAGTGTCTTCGGTCGCGACTGCAACTGCCCAGTGAAACGTTCACCAGTTACATTAAGGACATTGTTGATTTGTGTCGCAGCGTTGACCCGACCATGACCGATGCCGTGAAGATATGTCATATCCTCACAGGAATCGATGACGGCGTCTTCAATATGCTCACAGCCAAACGCCCCACTACGGTCAAGGAAATCGGCGACCTCTGTCAAAGCTATGAATGACGATCTCCGCAAGGAGCGTGTTTTGATTCGCCCGATTAAAGCTTCGCTCGCTGGACTAACCACGGAGAGGGATTTAACTAGCCTCTTCGAAGACATGAAGGCTTTTGATGAAAATATTGATTAAAGGCGTTTGCGATACTGTATGCGTCGTATGTAACAGCTCCGTCTATTTCCATTTGATCGATTGATCCTCCCGGCTTTGCCACGTAACGCCAGAACTTTTTTGGCTCATGTGTTATAAAATTGGTCAACGTATTCGTGAAAAAGTTGTTCCTTGCCGTAGAAATTTCAGCTCTAAGCGTTTGAGAAAGCTCACTTAAAATAGCCAGATTGGTTTTCTTTTTACGCATTCTTTGTATCTTCCTTTTGAGGTGAATAATGCTGCGTGCAACCCAAGGTGTCTTTCTATTTACTCGCTTTCTTTTAGTTGGGATGAATTTTTCTTCACAATGTGCCAGTATTCGTTTTAGCTGCAACCATAAGTCGTTCACGTTTTCAGATTTCGGGTGCAAGATACCGTCTAGAATTACTTCAATGTAATCTATAATGCTGACATCATCAGCCCTGTGATAGTCCCTAACAGATATGCGGGATACACGGGAGCTTTGGTCTGGGCTGCAGCTTAAGTTATCAAAAGTGAGTAGTACCATTTTATGATCCGAGATTCCATTCTCGATACTGATATTGGGGCTAAGTGTTTTGGAAACGAGAGCAAGGTCGATAATGGAGATGATGATTTGAGATTGATCTCGGTTTAACTTTGTAATGTGGATAATACTGTTCCCCTGAGTGACACTTGTGCTTTCAATGTATCCTGTCCATTTTTATCCAAGTCTGTTATTATCTGCATGTGACACTTTACAATCCTCTAGAGCTTGCTTTGCATTTCTCCTCTTTCAAGCTTTTTTAGCGTGCCCTCTTTTAGTTATAGTTCAGATCCTGTAACAGTGGCATACTCACTTATCCGTGTTTTTTGCTCTAACGTTTTCTTGTAAAGCGAGCCTTACCATGTGGTTTTAATCTACGAACCACCCCTGTTTCGTGCGTCACGTGTGGCAGCATCTGGAGCCGATTTGGATGCTTTTACGCTCTGTGCTTTTGTCTTCATGCCGCGACGGACCACACCGGTGACAGGGCCGGCGGCGGCGCGGTCACTCCATGGTCGCTCACAAATGGCACATCCGTTCTTCCTTCTTTGTAGAATGCTGACCCCCCCCCCCCCCCCTGCTTTCCCTTTTTTATCGGTTCTTTTCGTCATTTTCGCCCCTCCCCTTTTTTAAAGGGAAAATGCGTTTCCCCTCGCTCTCCCCCCTCTCCTAGTGTGCGTGTGTATGCTGTTTGTTGTCGCCGCGGCAGGTAACATCTTTGCCTCACCTGTTTCCTCCCCCCTTTTTGCCCTCCCTGTGAACGGTTTTAAGAAGATGAGTGTGACCTCCTGTACTTCATTCTTTAAAAAGACCAGACCTTGGTCGAAAGGTCGAAATAAATCCACCGTTGTGTTTTTAAACTTTTGGTGATTCTGTTTACATTTAGTAATCAGTTGTCATCATCTCTTTCTGATATATATATATATAGGATGCGAGAACATTTAACGTACTTAGCCGCTTAAAAATTATTACGCTTCATTTAAAGAAACATTTTATTGGACTCGATGTTTCGACCAGAAGCTGGCCTTCATCAGGAGTGCGAATGCAAGCGATGCGGGTAGGTTCTATACGCGAAGAGTGAAAAAAAAAAAAAACAGGTCGCGCAGAGACGTACAATGGCATTGTAGTGGTAGGTGGGGTAAAAAGCAGGTGCAGGCGGAGAGTGAAAAAGAGTGCAGGTGGGGAGTAGAGAACAAACAATGACGGAACATGGAAGGAAGCAAAGTAATAGGTATGACCACAGGCGACGAAAGCAGGCATTGTGTGACCTTCACTGTGCGTATGGGGGGGGGGGGGGGGGGGGGGCTGCTGACATTCCTTCGGTCTACAGGCAGTAGGCTGACGTGGCAATTTGGGTGACTTTGCTGCAGGAATTTAGGGGGTAACTGAACATTGCAGTGGAGAAAGAATACCAGGACTCTTATTTATACCGGCCTGCAGGACATTAAATTTAAATATAAAGTACGATTCTCGTTGTTCCCATTCGCGGTTGCTATGGAAGCCGCTCTGGAACAGGAAAACTAAGTTTGTCGAATACGTGACTTTTCTGTTACAGGTGTTTGGACAGGAAAAGGTGGGGGAGAGTTTTGGTGTGCGCGCGATGGTTGTTAAATCGTATTCGGAAGGGGTTTCGGTCTGCCCTATGTATTGCATTTGACACTCGCCACACGCGAGCATATATACCACGTTCCTGGAGTGACAATTCAAATTTCCGCGGATGGACTGTTTAAAATCAGAGTGTGTACTCTTTGCCGTGGTCGTTGTTTGCATGTGTTTGCAAACTTGGCATCTGTTCTTTCCGCACGGCATACAACCTACAAGATGTGCTTTATCGACAGTAGAGTGTACTACATAACTTTGTAAATTTTTTGGTCGTCTGTATGCAACCTGCAGAACTACAGAAAACATTTTGGAGAGGCGATCACTTTGTTCGATGATGTTAAAGTGTTTTTTTAGTACTTTGTTGACGTTCGGAAGGTTGTTTGCGAAAGTTAAGATCAGATTTGAACGGTGTTCATTTTGTGCTGCCGGCCGGCCTTCCCCAATTGTTTCATTGCGATCAATTAATCCCGCTTTTGATGATGCCATCTATATGGTCATACCTATTACTGTGCTTCCTTCCATGTGCCGTCATTTTTTTTTCCTCGCACTCCCAACCTGCACTTTTTTTCACTTCCCGCCTGCACCTGCTTTTTACCCCACCCAACACTACAATGCCATTGTACGTCTCTGCGCCACCTGTTTCTTCTTCCACTCTTCACATATAGAACCTACCCGCATCGCTTGCATTCGCACTCCTGATGAAGGCCAGCTTCATGGTCGAAACGTCGCGTCCAATAAACTGTTTCTGTAAATGAAGCGGACACTTTGCTTTCTCTCTCTCTATAGGATATATATATATATATATACGACCGCCGGGGGCGGGATTCGATCTCGCATAATTGTGTACAGTAGTCGAGCTCTCTAACCACCCACTACCACCGCTGGGCCAATCGCTACATATTTTGGTCCTCCAGTTGTGAGCTGATGTGACACAGTTATTTTCCGCGCCTCTTTCACCTAATGGACAGGCTTTATTGCATCTCTGTCTAAGACAGCTGGAGGCCGGCCAGTGCTTATTTCATGGCAGCTTCCGACAATGAGAGTATTCATGTAAGAAAAGGCTAAGAACTTGATTATCAACATTGGGATGTTTCCCATTTTGCTGAACACGCTCTTTACATGTAATTATACTGCAGGTTTAGGCTATATTGTATTTTTCCGCAGTTCGCTTTTCTATTTAGCACTTATTCTTTTCTTGGATGAAAAGTTAGAGAAATATTTTTATCTATGTCGATTTTGCTTGCACTTTATCCCGGCATCAACGCTGATATTAAGGGTCAACATATGTTCACTCGGTCGCTTAAAATGACGATTTCCCTCTTTACGTCTTTCTACACACTACGAACCGAAACTGTAGCTTGGTTCGGTTAGTGGTGGTTTAACGCACCAAAATGCTTAGGGATATGGGACGCCGTTGTTGAGGTTTCCGCACAATTTCGACCACCTGGCATTGTCCAGTGTGCACTGATATCACACAGTAGACGGACAGCTTGCTTTTCGGCTACATCCCGAACGCCCTTCGTGCCTGGGATTTGATCCGAGATACTTTGGTTCAACAGTCGAGAGCCATAACTACTTAGCCAACAGAGCGGGCACCCCCCAACCTAAATTTTACCTACGAAAAGCGGAGAACTTGTGCATGCCAACTGCCACCTATTTCGTTCGCAAACACAGGCAAGCAGGCGACAGAGGAATGGCAAGCCTGGGCAGGCAGGATAGACGAGGCAAGTTAGGCAAGGCAAGCAGGGCAGCTCAGGGGAGCCCTTAACAGGGCAGGCATGTCAGGCAGGCCAGAGTGGCAGGACAAAGATTTGGAGGTTGGGCAGAACAGTGGAGTCAGCGAAGGGCAGGGGAAGCAGGCATGGGCAGTGGAGCCAGGATAGTGCGATAGAGGCAGGGCAAGGGGAAGGGCAGAACAGGCGATAAAGAGAAGCAGGACAGAAGAACGAGAGTATAAACAACATAGGTCACTCACGCCACACCCAGCATGCCGCAATGGCTTAGTGGTTAAGCGGTCGATTATTTGGCAGACACAGCTTCGACCCTGGCCACGTCGCTGCTTTTCGGTGGAGGCAAAGGTGCCCGTGTATTGCACAGCGGCAGTGCATATCAAAGACGCCTATTTGACGATATGTCAAGACCTGTCCGTCCCTGTAGCTAGTTTGCTTTGGGACGTTAGACCCAACAAAAAGACACACCCACATCACACAATAATTGAGGCATTTTACAGTTCGCCTCTACTGAAATAAGGCTCCACGCCACGCTACGGATGAATGCTGTGCCCGTGACTCGCGTTTGTCGATAAATCTATGCACACAAATATCTGAAAATAGAAAATGCCATTTATTACTCTTTGTATTTGGCACAAAGGCGATTGATAATTGTCATTAGCGGCGACACAAGCAGATACGAGGAATACTGAAGTCGAGCCGACAAATTATTCGAACCTCCCAAATATCTTTAAATGTTTATAGTTAAAAGAACTCTCATGACTGCCCTCAAGTCGTACTCGGCTTAAGGTTACGCAACCGCGAAGTCTGCGTAGAGGCTCCTAATTGCAGGCACAGTGCGCCAGCCTAGTGGGCAATATACTTATTGAAGTGCAGCTTATTAGCATATTTGTCGATACATATGGTCTCGCACTATAATTACTTACAAATTGTTATTGTTTGCGCTTCTAAGTCAATGTTTTTTTGCGCACAAAAGGAGCATGAGAACGCATCTTCAGTTTAATTCCAAAAAGAAACCCTATAAAACGACAAACCTAAAATTCTATCAAAGATCTATAAATTAGGATGCGGTATGTTGTCGTACACGTAAGTAGAGTGCTAGAGTTAAGGCGCCGATACAGTTTGTCGCTATGAATAAATACTTAAACTGCTCCTCAGTTGAGTGCTAACATGGATAGTGTTTGGAAGACTGATAGATGTCCTCGTGTTTGCACTTCGCGAACAGAGCTACATCAGGTGATAGAGGTCAGAAAAGCTACTTTAATCAGACTAACCCAAGTGACCCCGTTTAGAGTGCTAGAGTTAAGGCGCAGATACAGGTTGTCGCTGTCAATAAATACTTAAACTGCTCCTCAGTTGAGTGCTAACATGGATATTGTTTGGAAGACTGATAGATGTCCGCGTGTTTTCACTTCGCGAACAGAGCTACATCAGGTGACAGAGGTCAGAAAAGCTACTCTAATCAGACTAACCCCAGTGACCAAGTTGATGCCTTTGAATAGGTTAAGTTTTAAACAGGTATTGTTTGGAAGCAGCACGGCAACTTTTTGCCTGGGTGTGCGCTGACGACGTATGTAAATACGTAGACAAGATAATATCGCTCACGTGGCCTCGTCTTCGTCCTCTTTGCAAGCCGTCGTTTCTGGCGGCGATATTTTCCCCGCTTCATGACAATGTCCTTGCGCTAGTTAGAAAGATCTATGTTGGCTGCGGTGCATGCAAGTCACGTGGGTCATTTACGATTTGCGGTAGCAAATATATTTTGTCCCAACTTTGAAAATGATGTGAGCGGCTCCATTCGACAATTGTAGCAGGACAACATGGCCAGAGTGCGTTAAAAGGACTTACAAAGCTAGCTCAGGTCGTGGTGCATAAAGAGGAACTTGATGTATTGCAGCATATATGTCACTTCCACATGCGCACGGTTGTCGTAGTAAATTTTTGAGGGAAGTTTAGTGGAAGCAGGTCAGGAGACGAGCTTTCTTAGACAGATGTAGTACTGGAAGGCTATTGCTATATCGTCATGTTTGCATAGTTTCTGGTGAAGCGTTGGAAAGCGGGGAGTATAGGCACCGTGCAGGAGTAACTCGCGGTGTGACGCGCGCGCCCCTCGCGGCGGGAAGAACAGTTTGGTAGGGAGACTTGCGCCCGGCCGTGCAGCGGACACGCGGCGGATCTGCTGTGCGTGAGGCGCATTCGCCGTTCCTTCTTTCGATTCGCGGCATTCTATGGTCACAAATCAATTGCTAAGTTGCAGTCCTTGCATTGCTGCTGTTGCACGCATTTTCACTGGCCTGATAAAATATTTTTCGCGTCACCGAATAAGCTTTACGAAGCGAAGCGACGCTAAGTGCGAATTGGTGCCTTCCAACGAGCAGTGAGCTGGCAATCATGCCCGGGTATTGCCGCCTCCAGATTTACCGCGAAGCATTTTTCCTGAAAGAGGACCCACTATACCTTCACCTGCATTATCATCCTTTCTCAGCCCGCAAAACAAAGTATATATATATTTAAAGAAATTAGGCAACTCATAGGCATCAGCGCTACTGGGACCGCCGTGCGCACCCAGTGGGCCGCGCTCGTGGATGCAGTTGTTCATTACATAATTTTTATTTATGCTGTCCTGTGGTCTATATTTCTCTGTCTACGATAGCTTGCATAAGCACCAGTACAATGCAGAGAGTAATCAACAGGAATGGAGCGTTTTAATGGCGCATTTACTATGTCTTGCGCATTAGTTTCGCGAATTTAGCCTGGCAACTTTTTTTTTTGTTTGCTTGCTTGCTTTCATTATTTTTATCCTCCCTCTCAGCTCGTTCCTTTTTTTCTTTCCACACCCTTTCCTTCCACGCTTATGCCGCTACTTTCCTTCTCTTGGGCGGCTTCCTTTGTCCGTCCCCCAGTCTGGCGTTTATTTTTTTTTTCCTCGCCATCCTTCGCTGTCCGCTTCGCCCTCCTCTGTAGATGTGATTCACAAAGCCCCTGTCTGCCATTCCATACGCTTTATTCATTTTGTTGTGTTAATGACATTTCGATGTCTACTGAGCTCGAATGATAAGCTGTTTCTCATGCGATACTGCTCAATCGAGACTATAGTAAGAAATAAGTAAAAAAAAAAATTTTTTTTTACTTATTCGTGGACAATCTGAACAGACCTTGCATTCAATACATGACATCCTGCTCCAAAAAAGGTGTCGAGCGGCTGGCTGCCACCTGTTACTTTCCCCTGTCAAAACTTTATTTTGTGGCAGAGGACAAAGTACCGTTAAAGAGGCATTAAGGATCGTTAAAAAAAAAAAAACGAAAGAAAACTAGCATTCAAGTCAGGATGAGGCAGGACGTCCTTTCAACTAAAAAGAAAATTAAGCATGCTACAATTCTGACATGTGACAGAGAGGAAGACGTGCATGTGTATTAGAAACTGTAGATCGCTTGTGCAGTGCTGTAAGGGAGTTTCCATTCTCATAGCTTTGCCGCTGTATCAGCGACCGCGTGCCATCCTTTCCTTTATCGTCGAGAGAAGGGGCAACCGCCTCACCAGAAATCAGCTAATGCTCTTCAAAATCCGTTTCCATAATATAAGTGCCTGCGGCATTTTCAGGCCCCGGTAATCTCGTTCTCGAGTTTTCAGGCTTGTCGCTTTTTTTAGGCTTTTTTCTCTTCTTCGACTACAACTTCATTCATTGCTATTGTTCTCCCACACTCGTTTCATCCTTCTCGTCCGCTCGATTCCCCACAGCTTCGTTTTTTTTTTTGTTTTTGTTTTTCTCAGTCCTCCAGCTTGGGGCGTTCCAGCTGGCCTTTGTGAAGCTGTACCACACTTGGGAGGAGGAGCGTTGGCCACAAATGCTTTTTTTTTTACTTTCTACGTTTTCACCGTCTTTTTTACGCTCCCACCCTCCCACCTCCTTCGTTTTTTGCTCGGCCTTTTCCAACTGCGCGCGCTTCTCCATGCTTCTCCTGTCGTCTTCCGTTTCGCGTGTTTCCAGCCTAGAAATAAACGTCCAGCGGGCGGCCAGGGCTCGTTTCTCTCTCTGCGTCTTGTGTCGTGTGGCTCTCGCGTTGTTTGTGCTTCGCTACGTCACTCGAGCTGGATGAAACTGCTACCATTTCGCTGCGCAGGCCACCTTTTTCAAGCGCGCCCCGTGCCCAGGCGGCCGCGCGTCTCTCTATCAAACTGTTCCGGCGCTCACTCGTGGCGCTGCCTGTTCGCCGCGGGTGCTGCCCCCTGGGTTTCTGCACGGTGCCTATAGAGTGGAGAATATACAGTAACATGATGCTTCACAATATTTCAGGCATATGTCAGCGTTCCTCTAGCCCGAGAGGATTTACATAGGCGTGATGTTAGTGAAGGTGTGCTCGTGCTCTCTGTCAGGTCAATTATTAGCTAACGAAATACGGGTAGCACGGCCACACGGTGAGCACGGCCACACGGGTAGCACGGCCACACCAGAAAGAAGACCCGGTGCTAGAGCACCCGGTCTTCTTTCGAGGTTCCTGCACACAGATAAAAATGTGGTACCTGAAGACACACTTCATGCTTAACCACAGTGCGAGAAGTGCACTAGTTGAAATGACAGCAGGCGAATCTGTGACACAATAAGGGCCGGCTAACCTGTATGCTGAGTACATCATGACGAAGGCCGGCCAGGACGAGTCTTCAGCTGGAGTGAAGATTGCTGGAAAATGTATCAACAACCTTAGATATGCGGATGATACCACTTTAATGGCAGAAAGTGAAGTGGAACTCAAGAGACTTCTGATGCGCGTTAACAAAAGCGAAAATAATGTTCGATTAAACAGTCTGTGGTAAAAGAAATTCTTACGGCTGTCTTGTTAGTTGAGGTGTCGAAGGCTGGGTTGATCGGAAGTGGAAGCCGTACAGGTGAGAACGATGCGTCGATCGCGGGCGCAATGAAACACAATACGCTTTTCCGGAGCGGCCGCGTGAGTGGCACAGAAGTCTGAGTCTTCCCAGAGCGCAGTGGCGCGGGTGTGCTGCTTTATGCGTTTTTATGCTCTCGGCTGTCTACACAGCGCCCGCGTCAAGGACGCGCGGTCGCTGCCCCATCGGCTATCCGAATCCTGCTCAGAGAAGCAGCGAGGTCCAGTGATTTTCGCTTTATCTCTGAGATAGAAGGTCCCGCAACATCCGCTGTATAGATGAAGCAGCTTGTGAAACTGTCCCCCACTGAAGAATACTGCCTCAGAATATTCTAGGCATCCCCAAGCGCGAGAACGTTGTTATTACGCCCCACAGAGGGGTGCAGTAGATTGGGTCCGTTTGATGCACTGAAGATGCACACGCCACAACACTGTACTTCGTCAGTCATGTCACAAGTCACAAATCACTGATAACAGTCAAGCGAGCTCAAACAGACAGACACATCATGTATGATTTTCATTACACAATCAACGCAATGCAGCTAGCTAGTCGTGCAAGCAGAATAACTATTCCAGCCGGCTCATGTAATCTGCTCCCACGTTCTCGCTGCATTTAGTATACTCGACACGGAAGTTGCAGTTCTGAAGCTTAACATTCCAGAGAAGAACGCGGCTGTTCGCAGATTTTCTTTCTTCTATGAACTTCAATGGCTGGTGCTCCGCCTGATCGAGAATCCTTCTGCCATGAAGGACGACTTGAAATTTCGCGATGCCCCAAACGAGTGCTACAGCCTATTTCTCAGTGGTTGAATAGGCTGCCTCTCGAGGAAGCAACGTGCGGCTCGCACAGGCAACTGGGTGCCAGAATTCGTCATGCGATTGAAGCAGAACCACTCCAACACCTCTATCAGCTAAAAGCATCCGTTCACAGGACGAATTCCTAGTCAAAATTCTGAAGTTTCAGAATTGGGGCCTCAGTCATCTTTTGCCGCAAGTTCTTGAAAGCCCGTTCTTGCTCGGGGCAACAGCAGACGACTTAAGGTTGCCCCTTCCATGTTAGATCTGAAAGAGGACAGCTCAGGTCAGCATAGTTCGGAATGAAATCACGGTAGTAACCCGTGAGTCCCAAGAAGGATTGAACCTGGTTCTTTGTTGTCGGACGTGAAGCTTCTTGTATCTTCTGTAGGGTCTTGGTTAGGGACGACAACTCTCCGGACGCAATTTGGTGTTCCAGGAATACGACCGTTTCCATTCTGATCTCGAATTTTGAACGGTTTGATGGTAAGACCAGCCGCTTCGATTCGGGCAACGACCTCGTACAATGTTTGGCGATGCTGTTCCCATGTCACACTGGCAATGACTACATCGCCGAAATAGTACGCCACGTCGGGAGTATCGGCCAAGAGGCTCCGCTTCAGCTTCGTAAAAATGGCTGGCGGCGTCTTAATACCGAGCGGCATATATCGGAACTGAAAGCGCCCCATGCCAACCGTGAAAGCAGTCATCGCTTTTGAATTGGGTGACAACAATACCTGCCAACATCCCTTAGATACGTCCAGCTTGGAAAATAATTTCTTGCGGCCTACCGAGGCGATAAGGTCGTCCGCTTTTGGCAAGGGCTCGGCGTAGTCTCCAATGACTTCGTTTACCTTCCGGACGTCAATGCAAAGCTAATGCGTCCCGTCAGGCTTGCGTCCGCGATCACAGGAGAGTTGTAGGGCGACTTCGATGGCTCAATGATGTTTAGTCGGAGCAAGTCGTCCCCTTCTGATGCAATTGCTTCTCTCAAAGCGTACGGTAGCGGATATTATTTTACATTTATCGGCCTATCGATCTCTAACTTCAGTTGGCGCTCGTTCAGCGTGTTCGTTCCCGGAAGGTCGAAAATACACCTTCGTACTGTTCCAGAAGTTTGACTTCGTTCTGCTCTACGTTAGTCAGTCTCTCGGAAATGTGTGCATCCTTTATCGACTGGGTCTGAGGAGGCTTAGGAAACTCAGTCTCTTCCGCAACCGTCTCTTCTTCCGCCGATATTACTGCACCGACAGCTGCCACGATGGTGTCGCCTTTTCTTTCCTGGCATTTCTTTAGCATGTTGATATGGAATATTTTGTGCATGGCCCAAATCAACTTTATTGTCGACATCGCCTATGCGCCTGCTGACCGAAAAGGGACCCTTCCATTGCATGACCAGCTTATTGTGCTCTGTGGGAAGAAGAATAAGAACCTTCATTCCCGGTTTGAGTGAGCGTTTGCGGCTCTTGATTTCGTAGTAGCGGCTAAATGCTCTCCTGCGCTCTCTAGCTCTTAGTGGGCAAGTTTAGAGGTATTTTGCAGTCTGTCCCGTAGAGCAAGGATGTACTCGTACGTAGTTCGCAACTCGTCAGGGATGGTTGCATTAGTCCAGACCTCTCTAATTACAGCTAGAGGTCCATGCATATTTCGCCATATAAGAGTTCGAATGGGAAAAAGCCGAGGCTTTCTTTGGGTACTTCCCTGTATGCGAATAGGAGTGGAGCCAGGTACCGATCCCAATCGGTTGGTCTCTCCTGACACATGCGTTTGAGCATTTGTTTCAGCGTGCCGTTAAACCGCTCGACTAGGCCGTTCGCTACCGGGTGGTAGGGAGATATATGCAGCTGTTTTACTGACAACAGACGGCTAACCTCTTTCATTATTTAGGACGTAACATCAGTGCCTCCATCACGGAAGACCTCTCTGGGCAATCCTACACGGGAAAACATTTCGGCAAGTGCTTCCGCGGGATCGCGTCCCGGCCTCGGCGGCCGCTTTTTGATGGAGGCCAAAGGCAAGGTACCCGTGTGCTGTGCGATCTCAGTGCACGTTAAAGAACCCCAGGCGGTCGAAATTTCCGCAGTCCTCCACTACGGTGTCTCTCATAGCCTGAGTCGCTTTGGGACGTTAAACCCCAGAAACCAAACCAAACCAAATCAAATAGTTTCTGTCTCGATGCTAGGAAGTGCGACTACATCAGGGTATCGAGCTGCATAGTCCACCATGGTCAGGATGTACCGATTGTCTTGGACTGACTTCGGTTTGAGTGAGCCAACAATGTCAATCGTCACCCTCTGAAACGGGGTCTCGATGACGGGCACTCGAACCAAAGGCGCTCGTGTGCTGTGATCCTTCGGAGTTGTGCGTTGGCACAGATCGCAAGAGGCAACGAACCGATAAGCGTCAGCCTATAGTGCGGGCCAGAAGAATTCTGTCTGAAGCTTCGGTAGGGTTATCTTCGCGCCTTGGTGGCCTCCCATCAACCCATCATGTGCTAACTTGAGAATAGCTGATCTGTACGCTTGGGGCACAACAACGTGAGCATACTACCCTCCGGACTCGATGACGTATTTCCTCACGCCGTTAGCAATGAAAGACTGGTGGCTACCCTTTTTCTTGTTCACTTGTGGCGGTTCACGCGATCGATGCACGAGCGTAGGGTCCCGTCATTGTCTTGCTCTTGAACCAACTCTTCGCGGCAAACACTGGGGAGGCCTTGCAAGACTTTAAGCTTTTTCAGCGTTTTATCCTTGCACGCCTGAGCTCTAGTCACTACCGGACAAGCTTCAGTGGTATCCGAAATGGGTGCGATGCTCTCCCAGCCAGTCGCTAACTCTGCAACTTAACTTTTACTTCAATGGACTTCGTAGTCTCGCTTTTTGTTGTCTTGTGACAGTTTGGATCGGGGTCGTCTGTTGGCCTGGCATCTTCCACATTTTCCAGCGCCAAATCATGCAGGAGATTCTCCGTTCACTTAGCGAGTAGTCGTCCCTTAAAGTACGAGGTGTCGACATTGACCCAAGATTTTGGGAGCATTAGGAATAAGCGGTCAAGTAGGTAAACTAGAGACTTCGCATCGGGGATATCTTCCTTCGTACTAAGTTCTTCCTTACCACCACCGTGTTGCAGCCTGTATCTCTCAGGAGTTGGACTGTCTGGCCCCCAATCATGCCGGCTACGGGTAAGCATTCCCAGAGAGCGCATTCTTTACTGGTGAAACCAGCTTGATGACGGGGATCTTCCCTCCGTCCTTAAGTTTGAGGTATCCGTTCGCAATGCATACTGCCGCGAACTCCCGATTTTCTTTTGTGTTTTGGTGCCTCATTTGCTTAGCATCTCCAACTTGGATGACTTGGCGTTCCGCATTTGCGGCATTTCTTGGGCGGTCCCGATCCGTCTGAGGTGGCGGCCCGGCAAATTTCGGGGCGGTGTTTCGTGCGTGAACAAATAAAACATTTCTCTTCACCGCTGCGCTTCGCATCCAATGATAGAAGCAAATTTTTCTTTCTCTTGTTAGTCTTGAAGACGGCGTTTTTTGCCCCTATTTTTCGCGGTGCTTTGCTTTCCGAAGTTTGACCAGCTATGGGCATCCACATACTTTTCTGCCCTTGCTATTGTTTCTGCGAAGGATGTGTCCTTTTTTTCAAAAACATTTGTAGCGGAGTGGCGCAGTTGGAAAGGAACTGCTCCTTAAAAATCAGGTCAAAGAAATCTGCGTACTCTTTCTTTATGTCCGACAGCTCTGTCAATCTGTCTAGGAAGTTCTGTAGACGCGTCACGAACTGGTGAACAAGTTTCCTCTTTCCGAGGACTAGTAGATCTTATTTTTTTTAAACCCTTCCTCTGTCATACAGAAGCGAATCATGAGCGCCTGCCAGAGCTTGTTGTAGTCCAAGCACTCGGACGCAGACATGCGACTAAAAACATTGAGCGCTTGGCCGCTTCAACACAGATAGGGCTGTAGCCCACTGGTCGCGAGGCCAATTCTGACTCTAAGCGACACGCTCGAAACGAATGAGGTAAGCATCAAGGTCGCCCCTGTTCTCATTAAAAACGGGATCAGCTTGTGCGGGCTTATATGTTCGGGCCTAGCAACTTGACTCTCCCCCGTTTCTGACCTTGACTCTCCGGTGCTATTAGCGTCAGTTGCCGGATTATTCGGTAGGTCTTGTAGGAGCATTAGTAACTACTTTTCTTTTCTCATCTCCGGTCTCCGGAGATGGACTTTCTGCGACTCTAATTCCTTTTCTTTCTCAATCTCCGCCATCCGGAGTTGGGCCTTCTGCGACCATGTTCTTCCTCCTCTTTCCGCCGCGCACATTTCTCATTACGTTCTTCTGTGTGACAAGCTCGCTCCTGCTCGACCCATTTGAGCAGCTCTTGACCTTTAAAGACAAACGTTCGGCCATACACATCGAGTCGCTCTAACTCTGCATCAGCCATGTTAGGGGTGAAGCGGTATGCAGTGCTAGGACACAACACTAAAAACAATTTGCGCCTACTCCTCTCTGTCTCTCACTGACACTTGGTTGACCAGTCCTGTTCGCGTACGCCAATTATGTCACACACCCTCGCCTTTAAGGCAAAAAGGGCCACGGGATCTCCTTTACTGTTGCCCGTCTTCCCTCTATGAGGTTTGAGAGCACATTTAAAACTTAGACCGGTCAACCTGTGAAGTACCTGTGTCAGTGTGCGCTTGGGGAATAAATTCAAATAGGTCGCCTACTGTTTATTGAATGTTTGAATTGAATGTTCATAAAAATTACACTGCGTATAGTAGAGTAAAATAACAAATAAAGCGCCAGGACAAGATATTGATAAAAGAAGACTAGCTAAATAACAAGAGGAAAAAAACCCGACGTCGAACAAAATGCTGCGATAAAAAGAAGACTATAAAGATAGGCTCAAGACGCCGACACGTAGCCGCTCCCGCTCAGAATGAAAGAGGCGCGCACATGCGAGAAACAGAAGTCGTTCTCAGGTGTGCTTCGGCGGAAATGACAACGGAGGCAATGGCACGTGGGCAGACAAGGTCAGAGACGCTACAACGTGAACACAAAAGAAAAGTGAGTCTCGCAACAAAGATAAAGAGCGAATAGCGATGTTGGAACAGGAACTAAGAGACCTAAAAGCCGCTTAGACTAAGCTATCACTCGAATTAACTGCAACGGGTAAAGCGAACAGCAGTAAACAAACGCTCACACCTGAACCATCAACCGCTATAAACACTCCTCAACTCGTTGAGACAAAGAGACATGTATAAATAGAAGAATGCCTGCCTCCTAAGAAGCGCGCTTTAACGCAACCGCGAACCACGAAGGACGCTATGGACGCCATGAGCTAGAATATGAGGCTAATGCGCGAGAGCATGGTGTGAATAAAGGAGAAAATGGACATATTTAGCTCACGAGTGCAAAATATGGAAATGTATCAAAACAATACGGTAGCACCGACAATGGCGAGGATGAGTTCACAACACATCGGTGCGCAAGGCCCCCCTCTCGATGGTCTCACTGCAAGCGAATGGGGCTACAGCGGCCAACATGGCAGTGCCGAATAAGACACACAGTCTCCGCGTCTGGCAATGGAACCGCAGGGGGACCGCCTCAAAAAAAGGCCGTCCTCCTGCAGATGGTCAAATCAGAAAGCGAGAAACCGCACGTAATCATGCTATAAGAAACACTCACAACCAAACTGGCCATTGCGGGCTATACGGCCGAAGCCTACAGAAACGAGCAAGGCAGAGACGTCGCTTTGCTGATTGGAAAGAAGGTCCTGTACATTCGGCATGAGATCCGACACACAGCCTGCTATCTAGAACACCTCACAATTGAGGTCATAACGAACGACCACATAGGGAACAAGCAGATCATCTTTCTCGCCAATATACACAGCAGCCCTAAGTATACGAGGCGAGGGTTTAGAGGCATCGCCAAAGACAGTCCGCTGCTTATAGGTGGAGATTTTAACGCTCCACACTAGGCTTTGGGCTACACGTACCCTTCAAGCGAGGGAAATCGTCTTCTCACGAGAGCCTCCGATCTTGACTTCACGCTGATCACAGACCCGGAGACCCCAAACAGATGTTGCACTTCCACATGTCGAGACACCACACCGGACCTTACTTTCGTCCGGGGCCTAGAGAAATATGCCTGGCACAACTCGGGCATAGACCTTGGCAGTGATAGCTATATTATCCGAATGGATGCATATATACCGGGAAAGAGGCAAAGAGAGTACAAACTTATCGATTGGGACAAATTTTGTGCTATACGGGCGCAGCCCTCCAACTCACCGGGAACAACCACAAAGCACACGATAACGAGCTAGACCGAGCAGCCTAAAGCAGACATCGCAGCCTCTGAACGAACAATCACCACGGACGTTAAGTTAGAGAGGATGGACAGTCGGCTAGCGAATCTTCTCGAAGACAAACATTCCATTTTAGCCACGTGGAAGGGTCAACGTCTTAACAGAAGACTACGAAGGAAACTTGCCGAACTCAACAAGACCATTGAACAATACTGCGTGGTTCTCTCCCGGCAAGAATAGGACGAAGTCTGTAACTCCCTCAACGGGCAAATAGGCAGAGAAAGCGGGTGGGGAGTCATAAAACACCTCCTCGACGAACACGGAACAAAATACAGAACTATGCAACGGTTCAAGCTCAGTAAATTAGCAAACAGCACGAAGTTAACCAGTACCGCCGAAGCTTTTCTGGGTGACCTCGCCAAACGGTACTTACCGCTTAAATCGGGGCTACCCAGTACCTTACAAAGGAAGAGCTATGACGGTGCTTAAACTCTCAGCTAGATACGGACTTCACAAAAAGCGAAGTACGCTTCGGAATTCATGAACTCAACAGTAACTCTGCAGCATGGTCCTGATGGTATCACAAGTCGTGCTCTCCGAAACTTAGAGGACGACTCGGTTACGTTCCTAACGCAAGAAATTAATGAAGTCTAGAAAACTGGCCAAGTACCTGCACAGTGGAAACATGCCAATACGGTTGTCATCCCAAAACCGGGCAAGCCCAACCTAAGACCGATCTCACTGACGTCCTGCCTAGGAAAGCTAGCCGAACACGTCGTCTTGAATAGACTATTGGAATACGTAGAAGAAAAGGAGTACTTCCATTACAATATGATCTGCTACAGGCCAGGTCTCTGAACGAAAGACGCTATGCTACGAATCAAGAAAAGTTTGTTGAATCACCCACACGAGACACCAAGGTGTTACTGGGATTCGACGTGGAGCAAGCTTTTAACAACATTCAACATCAGCCATTCTCAAAGCCATATCTGACCACAATCTCGGAACATGCTTCTACCACTACCTCAAGGCGTTTCTGGAGGATCGAACGGCCACTCTCCGGATAGGCGAGCACGTCTCGGGGAGGTTTAATCTGGGCGAGAAGGAAACACCACACGACTCAGTACTTTCACCGTTCTTATTTACCTTGGCAATAACAAAGCTTTCTCATGCACTGGATGATATTGCTGATGTGAAGCACACCATATACGCAGACGATGTTACCATCTGCAGCACCGGTGGCAGCGATGTGGAATTGGAAGCTCGAATGCAAGAAGCCATCACGGTTACTGAGACCCATCTTGCCCCAATGGGACTTCGCTGCTCTTCTTGAAAATCCCAGCTACTCATTACCACCCCCCAAGGCCAGGACGCCCGTCCAACGACTGGCACCGGCACCACACACCATACATAGAGTTACACGATAGGAATGGAAATCGCATACCTACGTTTGACAAAATACGAATTCTAGGATTAATCATCCAAAGCAACGGGTCCAACTGGACGATGGTCGTGAGCATTACGATCAAGATTGCAAACGCGATCTGGATGTTTCGGCGCATCATGAATAGTCACAGGGGACTGAGCGAAGACAAAGCCGTTCAAATGGTACACGTTTTTGTACTTTGTGACGTCACATACGTGCCTGCAATGCTTAATTGTAAAAAAGAACATCAGAAAATGCTTAAGTACACATACGGCGAGCTTTCAGAATAGCGGTGAGGCTCCCCGATAATGCCTCCCCTGAACAATTCTTACAGCTAGGAGGGCACAATACCCTTGCCGAAATCATCGAGGCACAGAACATGGCACAGATTGCCTTAATATCAAGCACGAAAGCGGGCAGAAAGATTCTCGTCAGGCTCGGCCTGAACCCCGTAGCAGAAAGGAACAACGTCCTGCAGTTACATAAAGTCGCGCGAGAAGAAAAGTGTCCGCATTCCCAAGAAACGTTCACCCGATCCACAATCAAGGAAGAAGGCTCTCCCACGCCAAAGCCCTCGCTACGGACGCGGCTCAGTTTCCCGACCAGACAGCTTTCGTGGATGCAGCGTACATGCCGAGAAAACATACCTAGTCGGTAGCAGTAGTCGATGGGTACGGGCGTTCGCGCAACACACTCACACTTTACACCAAGAAGCCAGAGGTAGCTGAACAAGCAGCGACAGCACTAGCTCTAAAAGACTCGAACTTCACAACTCTATAAAGCGACTCTAGACCAGCTACTCAAGCTTTCGCCAAGGGCGGGATAGACAAGACGACGCTAAGGATCTTAGGCGAAAGTAACATCACCGATTCCTCCATCGTATGGTTCCCGGCACACATTGGGCAGCTTAGGGGGCGGCCTGCGGAATCTCAACGAGATCGCACTCGAAGTGGCGCGAGGACTCATCGGCCGCGTCCCTCTGGTTTCCCCCGCTTCTCGACACATATCGAGTACAGAGATCAATTATTCACGTACAATGAGCTCACTAGACACTTTTATCTAGGCAGACGAGCATTTTCCCTCCCGGATAAGAAATTAAACCAAAGCCAGTCAGTCACGTTACGCTTGCTCCAAACGAACTCATATCCCAACCCGGGGCGCATGAAGCACATCGGCCCAGACTACGACGGACAAGATGTGTGCGAACGGTGCAGTGACCGTGTAGACCTAAACCATATGCTGTGTGGTTGTGCATCGAGCGACGCCTACGCCAAGAACAAGGAACATTGGCACAAAGTGTTAAAGCTTCACTACATGATCAGCTTCGGGCTGTCCAGGCCCGCGCGGCGGCGGTGAGCTTCGGGCTCTCTTTGCCGACGTGGGAGCTGCACTGTACACTGACGCCTAGCCGAGTGTCCTTCAGGTTCCCTACTGTAGGAAATAAAGTTTTCCCAAACCAAACCAAGGAGGCCGTAACTCTGTCGAAAGGAATACAGTCACTTGCCATTTTGTTGAACCCCTCGGAGACCCACAACGAACATTAATTCAAATGACATTCTGCGAACTCGCGTACTTATACGTAGGGAAAAAGCAGCACAAAGGGATAAAAATTTTGTCCTAACGTCGAAACATCGTTGCTCTGTCTGAAATTTCTCTGGAATCGTGTGATACGCATAAGTGCTAGGCACGCGTTCGTTTGTTTTTTTTTGTGTGCATTTCCACAGCTGTAATCGCCCTTTCATTGGGGTGACAGTAAAATAAAAAAAAATAAAAAATTAGCTTGTATTATAACTGAAGTGATGAGAGTCGCGACGCTAGGCGCTAATTGCCAAATCGGCTATCGGTTAAACCACTCCCTTAATCACACTGAAATTTGGCCCACAGAGTGCGTACAACCGTCACATGCTTTTGCTGCCAATTTGAATAATGCATTTGCCTGATCTGATCCGAAATATTACAAAATACACGTCGTTACAGTATCGGCGATCCAGAAAAAGCGGCATTTTTGGGGCCGCCATGGGTGCAGATGACGAGAATTTCGAACTACTTTCTATCGTATCAGGCAATTAGAGGATCGAAACTGGTGCTAAAACAATAGAGGGTTGTACGGTATCTGTGCGTCCCATTTCAGCGCGAATAAGCCAGCGAGTTAACTGATAGAGGCATCGCAGCACTTTTTGGTGTATAATGGTTCAGGAGGAAAAAACGCGGTTAATATACCACTACAGTGCGAGGTTGTTCTAAGCAGGTCAAAAACAACTACCTCTCAAATGTGACCGTAAAATAAAGTATGCCAGTATGCCGCAGTACTTCATTGTCAGGCGGATGTGGGACAGCTGGCGGTTTTACGAATTCTCTGCTAACGCAGAGTGCATGCTCGAACAGCGCTACGGCCTGTGATGCGCACCGCCTATTAGGCTCGCGTCCCCACTGTAGCGCAAAAGTCCATATAAGTCGGAGTACGTTCAAGCGGGGGTTTAAGAGTAGATGCCACTGTCAAGGAACCAAGGTATTGGTAAATCGCAGACCTAGCATCAGCTATCGGCATCGTCTTGACATTACAATAACTGCACGCAGTGCCCTTATATACTAAGTCAGCGCGACCCTCTTGCGCACACCAAAGCACCATAATACCAGACCATTTATCGCTACTCGTCACCCTTTCGACTGACATGTGGTTAGCGCTGAGTGCACAAGGTTCAGCGGAGAGGTTGCTGGAATATAGACGTGGATGTCCAACATGTAAAAAATGAAATTTAAGCCGCAAGAATACAGTGAATACGTGACTACCGTTGAACCTACATGCTACCTGCACTGTTGAAAATAAGTTGGCCGGGGCTTAGCTCTGGTTAATGCTAGTTGAATTGTGAAACCATCAACTCTATGGCTACGCTTGCGCTTGTAGTTTGTGGCTAAGCGTTTGGTTTAGCTCGATTGTATTAACGAGACAAACTGTTCAGGTAACGACTACGGATTTATTCTTTATACCAATAATGACGCTGCAATTACTAGTGAAGTAGTGCGAATCGGTTTCCACTCTGCCGACGACGTGCTCTGTATCTGCCGGGGCTCTGTGTAAAACCAAGTCTAAACTGCTTCCTCAATATGTGGTGGTTTCAGGTTGGTGCTGGCGTAACTCGAGTAGAAACCTCTCCTCTGTAGCTTGAACGAAGGCGAAGTGCTTGTCTTTATTAACATCCCCCGTCAGGACAACCAACCTCTTTTCAGTTCGGCTAGGCATTCCGGTAGCCAGAACGTTCAACGCAGTTTCAACGCTGAACAATATATACACCCCGGTTACTACGGCCCCCGTCCCGCACAGTTTTACACAGCGGCGGTAGCAGCGTCGACAGCGGCGCCATTTTTTTTAGCGCATTCCGTTGAACCTGCGTCCCGTTGAACTGATAAAAGTTCACTGGAGTTTTATTTGGTAGTGGTAAAGGCGCTTATCGCATCTAAATATGGGGAACACTTAATCTTCGCCTTTAAGGGTATGACGCAATAACGTAGGCTGCCAGCCTACATATTGTTACGCGACGACGAAGACGAAGTGTTTCTTTCTCTTGCCTCGCGGAAGGGACAAGGTGATGACGAAAAGGTGGGACACTGGTTTCGTGTTGCTGCTTGCTGCTGTGCCAGTTGAGCCTGTTGTAAATCGACTGTAAATACATCGAGTTTCCACGTAACAATATAAAGCCCCGCTTTAACCAAGCCGTTTGAATGTGCCTTAGTGGCCTATAGGGGTAACGCGAATACCAGGGTTCTGGCAAAGCCGATTATGACATAAACGTCCCATGTGAGACGAGAGAGCCAAGTTGGCAGCTCCTGCCACGGTTTTTGTTGCGCCTGCCATTTGTGGCTACGGCACACGGGCATAAGCGACAAGCCGAGCTGGCTGGCGTAGTGTTGCGTTCTCAACAGAAAAAAAATTGATATACCTAGAACCACGTGCGTGTATGAAGGGGGACTCTCGCTCCCAAAGCAATACTCCATCCCCACACTTCCTCCTGTGGTGTGCACCACCAGGCGACTGGTAGCTTCATGCGCTTTGTACATCTTCTGCTTCTTTGACAGCACCCTCTCGGCTGCCATTCCGCGTTCGAAAACACCCGCTGCGCTAACCCATGTTATGCAGTGAGGCGATTAGGGGATGCAATTGCCCACACATATCTCGGGCCCGAATTCCTTATTTGCGTTGTTATCGACGCCCGAATTCCTTCTTTGCGTTGTTATCGAGTGTCGCTATCTCAGCTGACCTCGAGTGATCTGATTGGTCGAAACGCCGGAACCATGTGTTGCCACTACGGAACCTGAAGTGGCAACAACATGTTTCAGCGTTTCCACTAATCAGCCGCTTCGGTGACTGGAGAAAAGTTGGCGGCAGTTGCTATGGCACCTGGGACACGAGTGAATCAGGGCGTATTTGGAGCCACCAGCAAGACACGATGGGGTATTCTGTCGTAATTACCTTTCGCTACGACCTGGTGTGCCCTAATGTGCTTTATGCGTAGCCAGCTAAATTATGTTGGCCTGTGACCTGACGTCCCGTCCCTTCAAGTGACTTCCTGCGATGCAACTTTCGGCGACATATTTTGAGTAGCAGGAGGCATTCAAAGCTTTCGGAATAATTGCGCTTCGGTTATGTGCATAATGATTGCGGCAAAGTCAGCGAAAGAGCACTTTTGCAAAACGAAAAGGAGAGATGTACAACGAAAAGAACAGAGCACAAATATGTAACAGTAGCCGTAAAGAAACACGTCGCGATGTACCAAAACAAATCAGAACAACGCACTCAAGTCATTGCTAGGAGTTAATGTAGGTCAAGGATTGTTTTTACGCCTAGATAACGATTTGGAGCGCTAAAACAGCAACGAACAACGCCACAAAGCGAAGCGTAAACGTAGCACTCTTCAATATAGAGCGCGCAGTGCTTATATGAAGGCACGAAAAAAAATGCATCTCACAAAGGATTGCACAGTTTTTGGAAGTGTACTGAGGGAAATGAAAAATTAACCTATACAAATGGGATTGCGCGCAACAGAAGCATACAAGTTACATGATGGTCGGCACGTCTGTACGTGGTTAAATAGTACATAATTAAAGTCTCCACAAACATTTGCAACCTCGTAGTAGATGGCGGATTACATTAGGCTGGTGAATTTTCTAGTTCCTAGTTCCTCTAGTTCCTCAAAAATTACGATCGTTCCTGCAATAGAATGTTACTTTGATCACGTGACTCGAATTGATTAATGCGACAGTTGTGTCAAATTTCTCGTCGTCTGTGGCTCAGAGTTTATGGTCTGGCAGACTGGGGCTTATAAACGTGCACAAAATATTACAAAAGAGTGGCTGCAGGACCCCCATACGTCTTGTAAAAACCCCTTCTCTGAACACCCGAGAAGTATGAGGAGGCTATCGTCTGCATCCTGATGTTGTCCTAGTTCAACCCAAGGATGGGGCGCACGTTGATTGAATTTAACGTTATCAAATGTAAACAGACGATGTAATGAGAATATAGATGAATTTCATTTGAACTACTTCCGCAGGACTGAAATCCAAATGACTGTCATGATAAGGAGGTGTTCGATGGCACTGGTATTCTGCCTAGAGCCAGTGGTAATGGAGGGACGAGTTTTGAATGACCAGGTTCGTACAAAGAGGCTTTAGCGCGTCAATGTCAGCATTTATGCTATTTTCTATATTCAGGCGCTATATATCAAATATTTATAGCATACGTAAAACACAACACTTTAACAGAGAACTCAGCGGCTCAGCACACTACAAATTGGATATGACATCACTAGTGCCTACCCCACTCGGTTTCAGGATACTGAAGGACACGAATCATAGGCCTGCCTACTCGGCTGCTACTGCGAAGCAGTAGCTATGGTATTCGTTGTAGAGCAATGCGTTGTTGGCTCTGTATACACGTCAGGGGTGCTATCGTGAATTAAAAAAAGGAAGAAATGTCAGCTATGGTCTCAGTCCACAGCGCGAACTTCACCAGACTATGAGACCAGTCTTGAAGGGGGATGGATAAAAGTCGGTGTAGTTGAGAGGTGAGAAAAATGTTCGTCTTCGTAAGAATACATTGAAGAGATTATGGGCGCTTTCCGTATTTATACAGAATGTAGATATAGCCGCGGCAGTCCGGACTTTTACCAAGCTTAAGAGCCGAATCAATCGTCCCTCGTATACAACTGTACTTTTTAATCCCAGTGAGTTGCCGCAGACTCTTCTAGTTTCCATAGTAGCCACCCCGTGCCACGTGGTGCTGCAAACTGAAATTTGCCGCTGAAATCTTCAGTCCTGAATGTATCAAAATGTTTTCTATGGTCGTCGTAAATAGTTTATGCTAGATTAATCTGTTTTTGGAGGCCAGGTTTATTTGCCCTAAGCACATGCCCGCTTTATAATTCACTTCCGTTGGGCAGAATATCTCTGTACTATTCAGACATTTTATACTTTGAGTACCCTTGATACTTTAGCAGTGCTGGCTACTGGTAGACAAAAGACGTCAGTGTCTTGTTGCTGTAGTACTGAGATATAATAAAATCATTTAGAGTTATTTGCAGTGCCTTGTTTTCAGGAACAGGTAGTGGTTGGTATTATAAAATTGGTAACTGACGCAGAACTGCTCAAGCAGTCTTTCGCACACCAAGACCTGGGTGGAAAACGTTTTAGATTCAGAGAAACAGTTGTGGCGATTTGTTCAAAGCTTTATTTCAGGCTCTGTAAGTCGTGCGATGAGCGTCAACAAAAATGGGAAACATTTTGGTAAATCCGGAAGTCCCCCATGTTCAACGGATGGATTGTTTCGCACAAAGGCTATGCATACAATGTGGTATTAAGAAATCATTGTTATTAGTTTATTATAACCTATTTTATGCGCGCTTCACAATCCGTCACCATCCGTGCAAAGATGAACTGCGAAATAAGGAAACATTTTCTTGTATCGTTAAAGTGAGATTCTTTTTAAGAAAGAAGGGTATTGTTGATACTCAAAGCCCTACCACGCGTTCACAGCTACGTTTTCGCTACCTTCTCTTGCATAAAAAGAAGTGAGGCCCATTAAAAAAAGCCCTAAAGATAGGAAACCCTTCTTGAATGCACGGTGGCTTGCATATCTTGGAAGCAACATAGCTATCAAATTGCTATATGGGTCTTGCGTACGGCTAAGGCGATAAGCTGAGGGAACTGCCAGATAATAGAGCGTTGACCTAGCGTCCGACTTGAGGAGCGACAATTTGTTTTCTGGAGGCTTTACTCCTTAACACAATAGCAGAACAGTTTAAGGACGACATAGAAGAAAAGAAGGGCGGATGCGTCGGCTATGCTGTCCATGTGCATTCTCGCTTTATTTACCGCGAAAACGTAACCTCATCAAAACTAGCCTCCCCGTATATTAAAGAAAGCTATATACACGTAGCTTCCATTGGATATCGACCAATAATTTGGTTCTAGAGGAAGCATTGTCCGTGTCTCACGTGAAAAAGCTTCAGACGTAATTTGGAAGCACGCAGTCTGACACGTCGGTGCATAGTGTCGAATGGACAGATAGAAACCAACACCTATTGCGCTACACACATGATTTCGTCCCTTCGTGAGCAGCAATCCTTCCGCGCGGTCTTACCCGCGAAGAGTATGTTCGGGGTTCGAAAGATCCGTGTCAAGGTAGCCCTAACTCCCGCTATCACTAGAACATGGACTCAATTTCGGCATTATTTCTACGCCCAGGGCTTCTTGTGTGCCACTCTGAAAGCACTGAGCCGAGTTGTGGCGGATTTTCCCGGTGCTGAAGCCTACAATAATTCAGGACCTGGCAGCGGCTTGTTTCCCGCAAAACAACGCAACTTCATATATTCGCACCTACGCTCCCTTCTCGAGTTCATTCGATTGGCAAATCTTCATCCTTTATTTGACGACGGCCGTTTTTTTTTTGTTTTAACTTTGAATACTATAAACACAGCGAAACGTATACCGGCTGCAAGCGAGTGCAATGTGACTTGTAGCCAGGAAGAAAGCTATATATGGCATAAGGGCTGTCACGAAGAACAGTTGCCAATATGGCCGTTTTTGGTGAGGTGACGTTAGCGCGGCGAATACACAGAGAATACACTTATACAGAACAGCACAAACCACCCACATTCTTTTCGTACTGCCTTAGGGCGTAAAAAAAACTTTAAGGCGATGAACAACGTTAATAAATGAAAAGACCAATTTCATAAGACCACCTGCGCGTGCGCACTTACAGGGAACAGCCAAAAATGGCCATATTGGCAGCTGTTCTTCGCGGCAGCCCCTGTGTCACATCTCGATTTTTTCCCGGCTTAAAGTGACACTACACTCGCTTACAGCACCGATGCTTCGCCGTGTTTATAGCATTCAGCTGCAAAACTACGACACGGTCTTGGATGGCGAAGAGTGCGGGGCACGCAAGGTGCACCTATGAAAAGGAATCAGCTGCGGTGATAAGTAAGCTGGTTACCATGCATAGGGCCAACCCTGCATGCTATTGGATCTTCGAAATGTTTGTCGCAAGCGGCGGTCAAACTGCGATTGCCCATTCGTTTCACATGTTTCGCGAAAAGAATTCGCGCGCGAGCTAGTGCATGTTTTTCACGTGTTCAAACGATGCTTACATACCGAGTCACTTTATTAGACCAGCAGGTCTGCTCTCCGGACCGCACAACCCGAGTTCGCCGGGTGTCAGAGAATCATCTCAATTAAGCTTTTCACAAGGCCCTACCTCATTTTATTCTCAAGCCTCTGATTGGAGCTGAGGTCTTTTTAGAGCGGAAAGTATACTATCGAGCAGAAAACGATTTAAGCGATTTTCTGGTGATTTAGGTTGCCATCTTTCAATGCATTAACACTAAAACAACCACGGCAGCGGTGTGCACTTGAGCTGGTAGGGTTCGATGCCGGGTATTTGGGTTCAATGCCCTACCTTTCAACCCATGAGTCCATGCGGCTGGTGCTTCCATTCATTATGACCAGATTTAAACTAGGAGTACATTTATGCTATATTTAAAGCGAAAGCTTTAATGGCCTAATTAAGGTAAGGTCATCTGCACCGCATTTGCACCTCAGGTGCCGCGCGACGAGTCGGTGCTCGCTTCTTCTTCTGCTGCTACTTCGTTTTTTCTTCTACTTCGTGCACCTTCTCCTCCATCGTCTTCTTCGCCTACTTGGCAAACTTGATTCGCACCGTTACATATCTTGACCAGCTGTGCATTTGAAAATCTGTGGTATAACGGGAATGGCAAGACCATGTCCACAAGGTCCTGCGTTAGGCGCGTTTTCTTTAACGTGTGCGAATACTCCCACGTTAAACGCGTGGCTAGAAAACGATAAGTGGCTACTACCTCTTGGAGATAGTGCGACACCTCTAGAGTGCATGTGTGCATCTTACTTATCCTTTTCCGTCATCGGCTAGCGTTTTCCCTCTGACAATATTGAACAACTGGCCCAGCAGCATATGTTACCCCATAAGGCCCCTTCACTTCATGAGACGAATAAATCCGGTAAGGCGTTGGACAAGCACCCGCGAACAAATAATTGTTTTAACCAATGTATGTAACGATGATTATGACGTGGAAATCCTTTCACCTTCTTGTGTTTCCTAGTATTGATACCTAAAACAGATGATCCGACGAAGCTGAAAGAAGTTAAATCATATCGGCCGATTCGTCAAACGAATGTGGGTTATATTTTTTTATAAAGTATTGACGACAAGGCTGCAATGTGCGATGAGAGATATTGTGGGTAGTCGTCAGACTTGCGGTATCAAAGGATGCAGAGTTGTAATGAACATAGAGAGGGCGCGCAGTGTTCTAGAGTTATTTGATGCTACAGGGGCACTTGCTGAAATGCTGAAAGTAGAAATGTAAAAGCGTTTGACCGTGTTCCTGACAATATTCTTCTTACCCTGCTAGAGCATGTCAATGTTGGGTAGATCATCCACAATGGAGTGCAAATGGCTTACAATGAATGCACAATACGCCATATAGTAAAAAAAAAAAACGGTTGGAAGCAGAATTCGAGTCGAACGGTCTGTGCGCCAAGACTACCCTCTTTCACCGCTATTTTGCCTCTATATTGAACAGTCCTGCTTAAGTATCCGACATGAGGACTGTATTGTAGGACTTCGTGTGCTGGCATATGCTGATGATGTTGCTGTTTTCTGCTCTAATTACCAAAGCATTTCGGAAGCGGTTAGAAAGGTTAAAGGTTTCTGTGAAGCAAGTGGAAGTGCAGTCCATTGAGGAAAGGGCTAGGTATTTCGGCATGGTCAATGGCCTCAGACCCCAGCTGTCTTCGCCAGTATATCATGGACAACAACTACATCTAAGTACTTAGGTACACCTCTTGAATTTACACGCTGACAGTGAGCCTTATTGGTGAAGTAGGGTTGCAGAATTAAAATAAAAACCAACAAGATTTGGTAGATTGAACCTGTCGATGTTTGGACGTACCACGGTATGCAATATTTTATTAGTCACCAAGCTGTGGTACGTGATGCAAGTGCTACACTCTTCGCGTATAAGTGTGCATAGGGTGTTTGAATGTTTTGTTTGGGATTCCTCATGGCATTAGTTCGTCATTTATTTGTGCGACAGTTAGAGATACTAAGAGCCCCTTTTTTATGTTTTGTTAATCAGTTGAGACTGCGCAGAGTTTTACCTGAATTTCTCGCTACATCCCACTGTATTCAAGGAACTATTCGGGAGTAATTAGAGAGAAGTTGTTCAAGCTTATCATTTTCCTTATACACAGTTTTCATCTGATTATTTTAGTAATATGACACGAAGAAACATAGCAGAGATATATGTGACTCGCTGTTCCCTCTGCCATAGTATAGGACCATATACAGTACAGGCCAGGGTCAAGATGTCATTGAATGAGTTTAAAAATTGGACAATACTACTGCAGCCAAAACTTTCTTTTTTAGACTCGATAGCAGGACTTTGCGGGTTAAAGCCCAGTTGCAAGAGAAAGGGATTTTCGCCCCTTGGGGAGTTCGCTATCTTTAGTGTAAGAAGGATGAAACCATAGAGAATGTTTTCTTGGACTGCTGGGATGCAGTTTCCTTCTGGGACTTAAGGACTCTTAAAGATGATTTTCCGCTTGGCGCTCACGGAATTAGGTAACCCCCGATCGAAAACGACGATGGCATGCCATATGATTTTATAATGGCGTTGGGCCTGCGCAGTATATGGAGAATCAGGATGGCAGTACGTCATGCCATCCTTGACACGTGGCCAGTTAGTGAATACTTTAAGGAAAGTGTTGCAATATATTTTAAACTTATAAAAATTGTGAAACCACCACCTCAGTGGCTCGTGCAGATAGAAATTTTGAAATATTTACAAGAATTTTAATCAACGTATGTCAGTCAAATATGGCTGACGGTTCATATGTAAGTATTGTATATTTTAAAAGCGATAAAAAAAGTGATACCGATAATAATGTCCATTGTCACTCTAGTAACGAAAACGTGGCAGATCATCTCTGTACTTGTTAGCTATTACACGACACTGTTCAGTGACGCTTCTGCTACTTTTAATTTGAACCTAATAGCTAACATCACAGCTCTTATAACGCCTTTATCAGATGAAGACTATGCTCTTAGCAATGGTCCTTTCACGTTGGAAAGAATAGAAAAGGCAATTGATCAATTACCCCTTCCGAAAACACCTGGCCCTGATGGTGTATCGTGCGAGATTTACAAAAATTTTAACCCTTTCCTGAGGCCTGTCTTGCCGCAGATTTTCGCTTTAAGTTTTGATTTGGGGGTCCTTCCGCAGTCCTTTACTAGGAATCACACAGTCTTGATTCCAAAGAATAAGGATAAAGAAAAATTGCTCTCAGTGGATGGCTACAGGTCAATCACGTTGGCAAATGTTGACTACAAACTTTTTGCGAAAGTACTATTAAACCGTTTACAATATGCGGTGACGGTCCTCATTGGCACTCATCAGACGTGTGGCTTGAGGGGACGCTCCATACAAAATAACATACATATTGCATGTAGAAGTCTCGAATCTTGCCTGGCTCTGAGGAGCAGCTTGCTCTACTCCAGACTGACTTTGCGAAGGAATTTGATCTTTTCTGTATTCTCTTCTCGAGCGTGCAAATGTTGAATTAACTAATGCCGAAAGTTGGGCAAGTTGGTTAACGTTCATGATGGAAAATAACGCGCAAAAGTACACGAGGGAGGGAGGGATGGAGGGACAAAGTACACTAGAAGCGCTTGTCCGTGTCTTCCTTCCGTCCCTCGTGTACTTTTTTGCGCTATTTTCCATCATGTTCAATTAACTGTACTTAAAGGGGTGCAACGTTTTTAGGACCACTGTTCCACTCGCTTGATTGTTAACGGTCACCTCTTAGAGCCTGTGCCAATTCGATCATCCGTGAAGCAAGGTTGTTCTTATGTCAACGCTACTCTTCGACCTCTACCTAGAGCCACTTCGTTGGAGTGCACTTGCAAAACCACGATGTCCGTGGTTATTTTGCCTTCAGTAATGAAGTCAAAGTACTTGCGTACGCCGATGATTAGTCGTTTTTCTGCACTGACAAGCCCAGCATTGACAAATATATAACCACCATTGATCAGTTTGGCATTGTATCTGGCGCTCAAATGAATAGGCCGGTCTAAAAGTTCGGGTCTGTGGTTCGGTTCATGAGGAGCAATGCCGACTCATTATGCTGGAATTGAATGTTCTCGTGTTCGCCCTAAATACCTTGTGTTACCCTTCATGTTTTCAAGTTTCGGAGGCGTTACTGGAAAGAGCGGGTCACGGCGATCCAAAGCTACGCTCAGACTTTTGTTCCGCACCGACTATCAATTTTTGGCCGAGCACAAGCCTGTAACATGTTTCTGACGACATAAATTGTTATGTTTTACAGGTTCTCCATTTCGCGAGGAATTACATTTAAAGTTTTCAGCGAACGTTTACGAAGTTCATATGGTGGCCCAGTTTTGGGCCCATGCTGTGCGATAACCTATACAGGCCTGTTTCTGCTGGCGAACTAGGTTTTACACATCTGTATGTCAGACAGTTAGTTGCTCGTTTCTTCTTTTTCCGTGACAGCTCCCATCCAATTACCAGAGCATCCCTGCAAACTAACCTTGTGAACCTTCTAGGGGTCTCGTTCAAATTTACCGATTGGCCCTTAGTATTTGGTTTTATGAAAGAAGTATACGATTCAGTGTGTTTTCTGGCAGTTCGCTTCTCTTATGAGTACTTATTATTTGTTTCACGAAAAAATGTATACAAAAATTGATATCTATGTTGTTCCCGCCTCCCTTATATTGTTCACTCTATTCTAATTGTATGGGGCATGCAGTCTTGAAAAGGGTGCTCAAAATGCCGATTTCTTCTTCTACTAAAACGTTTTTCTTTGAACTTCATGCTGAAGTTTTGCCTGTTAAAGTGTGGCTTCACAAAAAAAAAATATTTTTGTTTCTTCTGTTAATTGTCGGCTATGTGATACACCTGAAATCATCGAACGCTGTTTTAGTGCCTGCAAAGATGCAATATTATTTTGTTACGTTCTGCAAAGAACATTGAAGAAATATTTATTTTGAATTCCCACAGTGTACGTCACTTGATGGTCACCGAACATGACCACGAACTCTTTGACATGATTTTTCTCCTTGAACTGCCATCCTGTGAAAAACGGGTTGGTTGGATCGGAATGTTGTGCCTCTCGTCTCACCCGCTACTCATTTCTACCAGATGGTGCACAAGCTTAGAGACACTTAAGAAGATAGTGACTGTCAACCAGACTGGCTGCCATTGTTGATGTGCTGCCTTTGCTTGCCACCGTTTTAGTGAAGTTGTGCTAGGTCGTATTCTAGTTGAGTGGTATTGTGTTGTATGTTTCAATTGGACTTTAAGCCTACAGACTGATTACTTTCTAAATAATGTATATAGCTGTATGCCTATTTTAAAGGCATATAATAAATACCGTGTTGCAAAACAAAAGTGCCGCAATAGGTTAACGCTACTCATCTCAGCACTGATGCCGCTATGACTTCTGTTCAAATCCTGTAGTTAAGTTTTTTCTCTTTACATATATTCTTTTAATTCAAAACGCTAAAATAAGTTACCAACAACTTTTCCGGAGTGTGTTTCCCTTATGGTTGCATTATGGGATGTTTTTGGATCTCAATAGCTTAAAAAGCAGTCGTGAACAGAGCCTTGAGGTTAAGGTATGACCACGGCTGCACTGTGCGAGAACATTCACCGTAATCATTTCCTGCCTCCAGTTAGTATATGCTACCTTGAGGTTGCACTCAAAGACACCTTTCAGCAACAATCGACGTTTAACCCACTTTAATCGCCGTTTTCTCGAATGCTCCTACGGTATATGGTTTGGCAATACGCGACACGGATATATGGTTTCTTTGAGGTTCACAGACAGCCATGGAAGATTTAAACCATAGTATCCAGCTTACGGTCTTTAAAGTATACGTATCTATATGAGTAAAACCTGGCTTGCTACATAGAGCAACCAAACATAACAAAGCGTTCACTTGCGCGACCGGGCTTGGTAGCGTAAAGCGTAGCCATTTTTAACAGCATTAGCCCTTACAGATCACGTTTCTCGGTTTCTTGGGGTCTGCTAACACCTCCTTCGACGTGAAATTTTTCAAGTCCGAGGAATCGAAGATGACGCCCCCATAGTAAATCAATAGTAACCCAGCTGGTGATTTATTTCTTTTAACCTCAGTGCCCGAGGGCATTACAGAGAAGAGTGGATGCATAAAAGCACAAAAACAGAAAAAAGATAAAGAGAAAACAAAATAAGTATATAAACTATCCGAAATGCAGCGAGGATACGTGCAATACATTTTTAGAGAGTGAAAGGCGAATATGCATGTGGTTACAAGCATAAAAACATTCCAAGGGTAACGATAGCTTTGCGAAATGAGTTACAGCTATAGATACAAAACAATATGTGGGGAAGGTGATTGCAGCTGACACAACTTCTGGGCGTGAATGAATAATTGAAAACATTTTGTGTGACAAGATGGAACGGCGATGATCAATGCGTGTCGATATTTAACATGGTCTTGTTAGCAATCTGTCGTTCATGTAGCTGTTGTGATAAATTTTATGAAAAATGCATAATGACGCGAATGACCTACAGTGAGATACAAGTGGAAGGGACAACCTTGATTCCATGAAACTTACACTACTTGTTCTGTGATATTTAGAAAGTATAAAAGACAGGCGTGGTTTTGCACAGTCTCTAAATCGGAAACAAGAGAATTAATGCCGGGGCTCCAGAATAAATATTGTAATTTTGAACGCACCAGTGTTTTATAAAGTAAAAATTTCAATGAACTGGATGATCGAGAGAAATTTCTTTGAAGATATTCAAGCATGCGGTTGGCGTTATTTATGATGTAGTCAGAGATCTTTCCAGGACAGGTTAAAAGAGCCATAAACACCAAGATATTTATGAAATAGCACACGTTCAACCGGAAAATTGTTAATGCGGTATTAGGCAGATTTGAAATGCGAGAATTGTGCACATGCTTGAACGTATCAATAATTAGCTTCATATCCCATTTATTATGCCAATGAAGAACCTTGATAATGACAGACTAAAGGCAAAATACATCATTTCGGCCCTAATTTCACGGTAAATAACACAGCCATCAGCAAAAGGTTAATTGAACAGGAAATACTGCACGGTAAGGCATTAATGTAGAGAACAAATTGGAGGGCACAAGAATGGACCCCTGAGGCACGCTAGAAGGGACAGGCAAAGAATATGAGTCAACGTTTTTTTCCGTTACATATTTTGAACGGTTGGAAAGAAAGCAGTGCAGCCATGCAAGTACATTATGGTCTATATTAGGGTAATTAATTTAAAGAAAACAAAGTTCGTGAAAGACTTTGTCAAACGCTTTACAGAAATCAATGAATAAGCAATCTGCTTGAGAAAAACAATTAAGGATGAAATGAAGTTCATGTGTGAAACATAGCTGAGTTTTGGACGTGCTGGGCAATGTTGAAAAGTATATTTGATTCTAAAAAGAAAACGAGATGCAAGTATATGACATGTTCTATTATTTTGCAATTAATACTAGTAAGTGATATTGGACGAAAGTTCTCAGGGCAATGTTTATTTCCAGACTTATGCAGGGGAATCACCTTCCCAACTTTTCAATCGTCGGGAATACAAGCTGTTTCAAGAGATTGATAAAACAATTTAGTAAGGATTATAGAACAGGTAAACTTTCTGTTAATCGAGAGTTTAGAATTAATGTTGTGAACACCGCAGGAAGAGGAAATTAAGGTATTTTATAATGCTGAGAACGCCTGACACCTCGAATAGAAATGAGTCCATTAGAAAGCATCAAAAACTGCACACACGACTGTCGAGCGAAACATTGTCAGAGCAAACGGCCACAAAAACATTGTTAAATAATGAAGCACATTCGTAAGATGTAAACGCGATACCGTCAGAAGATGTAAGTTGTATTGGGGAAGTGTCTTTCTTTTGACAATGTTTCAAAACTATTTAGGGTTATTTGTCAACACAGCAGGCAAAGTGTAGTTAAATCCTTGGCGTGTTTTAGTGCAGCTTTGCATGGAGCTGCAGCAAGCAAGTAGAATTCCCATCGTTGCTTTGTATTCGGCAGCTTTGCAGATCCAACAAAACGCTTCTTGTTGCACAGTATGTTTAAAAGATGATTAAATTAACGTTATTCCCTTTTCGACCTTAATGACCTCAGTGGCACTAAAGAGCTAGTTAGACATTAAACGGCACCCTTAAATATGTCCCAGTTATTGTGAACATTTGTGGAAACCGTGGTAGAGACTCGTTCAGAGAGAGAGCTAATTCGCAGTTAATCGTGTCAAAGTCAGCCCGTTTATAATCTGGAATGCGTGTAATCTGATTTGCGTGTTTACATGCAGGAATGTGTACATCAAAATTCAGCAAAGAATGATCACTCAGAACAGGTAGATGCAAAACCGAAGAAAAAATATGTGGTCAATGAAGAGTTAAGATAAGGCGATGTATTGGCCTTACAGTAGCCAAAGAAGTCAGAACGATAATGAGATTGGCGGTAGGGAAATGACGTTCCGCCAATTACGAAGGACGAAATTAGTCAAGCAATAGAAACTATGAAAAGGGGGAAAGCAGCTGGACAAAGATCAAATAACTACAGATTTGTTGAAGGACGGTGGAGATATTCTGCTAGAAAAACTGGCCACCCTGCATACGCAGTGCCTGGTGTCGAAACCATGGAAGAACGCAAACATTATCTTAAATTATAAGAAAGTGGACGCTATGGACTTAAAAAATTACACACCAATCTGCTTACAGTCTGTTAGGTATAAGGTATACTTACCAAAGTAATCGCTAATAGAATCAGGACAACTTTAGACTGCAACAAAGCAAATGATTAAGCAGGTTTTCGGAAAGGATACTCTACTATCGATCATATCCATACCATCAAACAGATGGTAGAAAAATTCTAGCAATATAACCAGTCCTTACACATAACATTTATTGATTACGGAAAAGCATTTTACTCAAAGAAACCTCGGCGGTCATGAAGGCATTGCGAAATTAGGGCGTAGACAAGCCGCACGTGAAAGTGCAAGACGATATATTGAGGGGGTGCACAGCAACCATAGTTCTACATAAAGTAATGAAATTCCTAAAAGAAAAGTTTAGGCTGCCACTGCTTCCATTCCAAGACTTGGAATGGCAGCAGTTAGGGATAAGGGTAGATGAAGAATACATAAGTAATCTGCGATTTTCTGATGATATTGCCTTGCTAAGTAACTCAAATGATGAATTGCAAACAATGATTGATGACTTAGACAGGAAAAGTTGAAAGGTAGGCTTGAAAATCTATATTCAGAAGACTCAGGTATAATGTTCAGTACCTTAGGGAAGGAACAGTAGTTTACTTTAGGTAGCGAAGCACGGAAAGTAGTAGGCGAATATGCCTACTTAGGACAGGTAGTAACCGCAGATCTGGACCATGAAAAGGAAATAACAAGGAGAATAAGATTGCTTTGAAGCGCATTTGGCAAGCACTCCCAGATTATGACTAGCAGCTTACCAGTATCGCTAAAGAGGAAAGTATACGACAGTTGCATTTTACCTGTGCTTACCTATGGGGCTGAAGCGTGGAGGCTAAGAAAGTGGGTAATACTTAAGTTGAGGACTACGCAGATGGCTATGGAAGGAAAAATGGTAATGATAACGTTAAGAGAGGAAACGTGCAGAGTGGGTAAGAGAAATAAGTCAAGTCAATGACATTCGAGTCAAACTAAATAAGAAGAACTGGGCATGGGCAGGACATGTAGCGCGAAGAAAGGAAACCGATGGTCGCTTAGGGTAACAAACTGGATTCCGAGGGAATGGAAGCGTAGCAGGGGCAGCAGAAAGTTAGGTGGGCGGATGAGGTTAAGAAGTTCGCAGGGGTCAAGTGGATGCAGCTAGCACAAGACCGGGTTAATTAGAGGAATATTGGAGAGGCCTTCACCCTGCAGTGAGTATAGTCAGGCTGATGATGATGGCGATGATGTATCTGCCTTTATGATAGTGGGGTAATTGAAGTCGCAAGATAAGATAATATAAATGCTCGGAAAACGTACAGTAATTGTGTTAAAACAATTCATTAAAGAAAGTATGGTTCAAAGACGGGGGCGGTAACATATACCCAAAATGAACCTCTTGAAATGTACACAAAGGTCCACCCAAACCAGTTCTAAGCTACTTAGAAAATTGACAGGCAACGCAGAAAAATTATCTGCCACAGCTATCAAAACACCTCCGCCAAATCTTCGACCTCTATGAAACCGAAACATGTTATAACACTTTTTACAGTAAAAACGTTCCTTGTTAGTTATCATGGTAGAAAGCCAAGTTTCCGTTTAAAAACACGTGAGCATCACATGAATCAACAACAGAATTAAGGTCATTGCGTTCGATTATAAGCTTCTTATGTTGGTAAAATGAACAGAAATTGAGTTTATAGCTCCGGGCGCCAGTACACTGCCCCTCGTGCATTCCTACGACGCAGCACCTGTCAGCTGAGAGGCATCTTGGCCTAAATGCTTATTGTGGTGCGGCAAAAAAATCAAGTGATCTGCATTATAGCATGCGTTGAGCCAGAGGTGGTATCATTACATTTACTACCATGAGCGAATGTAGGTCCCCAAAGATCACTGTACACGTAATCACTCTCGCGAGCGGGGCGATAGCTGTAACATCGACCGTTGATGTACAACTTTTACCTAAGCTTATAAGATCAATTTTGACCCTTGGCGAACAGAAGCAACCTTTTCTACGCCTGGTGTGTTTGTAACAAATAATCTTCACCTACAGTGATACTTTTATCTTTAAGTTAGGCTGGACTGTGATTGAATTTGTTGCTTCGTTTTAAAGGAACCGAATTTCACCATAACCGGGTAGCATTTTTCGGCTGAAAATGCGCCAATTCGTTGAGCATGTTCAATCGGATCCTTTTTAAGCACGGTGCTAAACAACTAGAAAACATCTGTAACAGCCTTTCTTCGGTATTGTCCCAGGATTCAGATTCAGAATCAGGCTAGCCAAAAACAGTAAAATGTTCCTTTGCTTCCTGTCTTCCAGCTGAGATTCACTAATCCGCTGCCAGGCGTTTTCATGACCAGGTTGTCCGCAAGTTCACATAGGGTCCACAACTCAGGCTGAGTCACTTCAGAGGTCAAAATGTTTGATTCAGCAGCCTATAGCTCGCGTAAACATCAAAATTGCTTTTTTTCATCGTTTCTTTGCTTTCTTTAGCTCAGTATTGAAAGTAATTAAACGTGACTACTCCGTTTCCATTCTGGTAGTGTGGGTGTTAAGGCTTTGTAACAAGGTCAACATTACATTGAGCTTGTACTGCTGTGCTTCATCTGTTCCATTATCTTTATACCGCGTATCCACGCCAGTACCACCAGAACCGGGGCCACGGTTAAGCTCTACGTCTCCCGACTGGAAGAGAAGTTGGCTGGACACATCAAGCAACTGCTCAATCAAACCTACAAGCACTCGTTGGAGCGAGAACAGTAGTAGAGAGGCATTGCAAGACTTCTTAGCAAACATGGAAGAGTCATTTCTGACCTGCATGAGCAAGTGCATCCTGTCAAGCAACCGCCGAACGATGATGTTCTCACGTCCACTTGAAGGCGCAGGCCGCTGACGTCTGTTTACATAGAGGAAATGCCAATGTCATAGACAATGGGCTGTACTGCTGCGCGGGAGCCATGGTTCGGGATGGTTTCCAGAGCTTGTCATATATAGCGAAGTCACTTTCACAGCCATAAACTGCAGCCGTCAACGGAGCGGTGCCGGATGAAGCGTTCGATGCCACGTAGATCTGGAGACATCCCGCTATCTGCTTGAACTAGTGCATCCGGTCAAGCAACCACCGAACGATGCTGTTATCACGCCCGCTCATTGATTGGTGATGTCACTCATATATCCAATTGGTGAATGATTGGTGCCATCAGTTATAAATTCGAGATGCCGGCCCATAATGTTAATAATTGATGGCGCCATTATTAATCCAAGATACAGCGGGCTTAGGCCACCACGTGTCTATGACATAATGATCCAAGATGGCGGCCAAATCCTTTTTTTAACATATATTTACTATCAAACAGAACGCGCATCATGTTAAAATAGAAAAAAAAGATTAAAGCTGCCATCACTGGTGTCTTTCACCGCATTTCATAACGAGGTCGGATGCATTTTATGCTTTTTTATCATTGCTCATGCCTCTCGCAGCCCCAAAAGACTGTATATGTGTTTGCGGCGACAAGGACGTGCCTCACGCTACCTCATGGATTAGATTTACTATATTCAGACATCAAATCTCATGTTACAATTTTTAGGCTAACTAAAACGTTCTGTGCAACTGTATAATTACCATCCAAATGTTTTATTATGAGAAGCTTAGACGTGTGCGAAAATGAGAAGAAACTTCGATTATTCAGTGTCGCTACATTCCAGATTAAGCATTTAACGTGGACTCCATCAGCCTGTCCTACTATTTGTACTAAAGAAGTCTGTGATAAGGGCGACGTCTGTGTGAAACCAACACCAAAGAGAAGATCAGGAAGGTCGAATGTGCTGTATATACTTGGGTAGAACTGCAGGTAGTCACGTTTTGTAAGCTAACTTCGGAGCTGCCAGCTACTGCACTACAGTTTTAATTAACATGGCTCTACTTTACGCATCGAAACAGCTACCGCGTGCACTGCTCCTAGTTTAGTCCCGGCTTTACCGCTCGTTGCAGTTCGAAGTCAGCTTGATTTTCTTTTAGTGAGAAGAACTGAGTAAGGTAGGATTCCCCCATATTGGTTTCTCTGCAAAAATAATAATATATTTGCGCTTTGTAAAAGGGTGATTTTGCGAAAATTGAACATCTCTATGACGCCATATAACCAACCAGCCTTTCTGGCTTATGTGGCAGGTAGAGTTTTTACTTGAGCAGAAAATGTGCACATAGAGCTCACATCCTCAGGAAGCCTGTTAACGTTTTGCTCACTTTGTCCCCTACAGCATGGCTTACACAAGGCAGAAAACTTCACGTTCGCCAAGATGCATAAATAGGCGACGAGAGAGTAAGAAGACTACGTCACAAACTCTCACTCCCGATGTGACGTTTAATCGTTCTGAATAAATAGACGCTTATACACGTGGAGAGGAAAACATACATTGAGAACTAAAGAAAACTCTTCATTGCTGTTTTTTCGCTCTCATCAAAATTAGTAAGTACCACCTAGACAAAACGTACGTTGAGAAAGCTGTAAAAAAGCGTTCACAAAATATAGCGAGCTAGCATTTGTAGACATTTAGCGCATTCAGCTGGGATAACGGCAATTACGAAAACTTCCAAGCACACGACAGAATCTGCGCTGGAAAATGCGAAAGCCTGAGCGCTGCAGCTGCACACGGTAAACATTTGCTAACAAGACCAAGGCTAGTGCGCACAGTGGAAATTTTCTATCCTTGGCTCGTTGCAGTGGCAGGAATGCTAGACATGGAGCCCACGTCAAGCGGAATATTGCGGAAAGATCGCGCGAACCGATCACACCCAAATGATATTTTAACCATGAGTCAAGAAGGCTTTCTTTCACCTTGAAAACCATTTTGCGCACCGTTTAACTTCTTTTTGCAACGACAAGGTACCCTGACTTACTTGTACAAGCCGCAGATGCGCTGAACAGTCTCGCAGGCTGCTTCTGTTTCCAGCTTCTACGCGCCATTTTTAAAGATCTTCCTTCGTTTCCAGGCTGTACGGAATCATGTTCCCTCCAATCGGTAGACCCGTTACAGAATAGGGCGGCGATCAGATGAATACACCTGTCGTTTAAAGCCCGAGTACGTTTATGGAAAAACGAGAGGCAATGAAAGCAGTGCTGCCGGCCGATGCACACTGCGACACGTCGGTGCGCCCTCTAGCCAGAGTACATAGCTGCGGTACTGGCACTGTCCAAGCGTTCGTGAAACTGTTTTTTTATGTATTGGTGACCATTTTCTCGCTGTCCTTAATGGCAAGCAGACTTGTGTCTATAAAGCTACAGCGCAGCAGGTGTGAACGCGCAGAGCCTTTGAGGCGCGCGGCAGGTACCCGCCAGCATAGATGCACCTGTGAAACTCTACAAGCCCTGGCAGGAGCCAGGCCAGACGTGTTTCGCGCCATGTGCACATGTCGTGTCGCAATAGAGGTGCTGCACTACGCTATTGTGCGCAGTGTTTTCAAAGCAAAGATAAATAAACAGGGAGCGCCAACTGGTGTTTTCTTTTCCTTTGACTGCACGAATAATTGTTATTTGGGACACATAAGGGGCCTCTGCTGAATGCAAGATTATCTCATAGCTACCTCCCGATAATGGTGAGTGAAGCGGGAGCCAGAGTGGCTAGAAGAGAAGAAAAAACAACTCTTGTAACTGAACGCTGCAGCGCGACTCGAAACTTTAGGCTGTATGGGGTTGCGAGTACAAATTCACACAGGTGACCGCGAGTGCAACAGGTTGCGAGAAGTGTTGAGAAAGAACTTAAGAGAAAAAAAAATGTAGTATTGGAAAAGCAGGCCGCGACAGCAGGATATCCGTCCATTTGGAGGCGGCTGTGTCATAAAAGTTTTACAGCTGCGGGCTCTCTGTTCACTGCCGTTGCGCGCGCTGAGCAGAGCTTGCTTATCACAGCCACCGGCGACAGACGACTCCACGGGAACGTAGTCAAGAGTTGTGGAATTCGATTTATTCCAGTGCTTGCTTGCGTGCCTGTCTCTCGGCCTCGGACGCAGTCAGGGTAAGGGCTTACTTCGTTGTGTGTTAGATGAATTCACCAAGTTTACGAGAGGAACAGGCTAGTCAGGCTAGTCTTGTGTGCCAGCCAGCACCGGCCTGAGTTAACGGTAACAGTGGCTCTCATTTCTGAAGCGTAGCAGCCCAGCTTTAAGTAGCAAGTAAAAGAATGGACAGATGAGGAAAATTATAACGTTTTTTTTTTCTTTGAGCAGAGACTTATGATTTGTGCAGAGATACGCAGCAGAGAAAGTTTCGTTGCTTGATTTAATGTGATTATTGATATAAATAGCAATAAATATTCGCGCATTATAAGTGAACCCTGAGGAATTTGACTGAGTATTGTGAAAGCCTCAAAAATAATTTCTACCCCAAGAACTAGTTTCATTCAGGCCAACAGATTCGTACACGGTGTGTATGCATCGCTGTGCCTCATACATGTGTCTGCCGGGAACGGGATCGAACAGGGGTCCACAGTTTAAACCAGTGAGCTCGTTCATAAAAGCGAAGAAAATGCATTTGCGTGTCATCACAGAGAGACCTGCCGGTCTCTGCACAAGTGTGAGGAATCCGCCGATAGAACGCTTTTCCGCCTGCAAGCAGGTTTGTCGTTTATCTGCATGCCACCGACCGAAAAAGTGAAATTCTGGCGGTGGAGACTATATTAATGTCAGGAAAGATTTTCGTTATACTGAGCCTTACTGTCACTTAATCTAAATAAAATAATTTATTTTACCACTGTAAACAGTTTTCTGGCAATTTAGTGGGAAACTAGCCATCGTGTTTCGCCATAATGTGAGGACTTTCCGCAAAAAGTGCGCAGTGTATTGGCCATGCGATGAATTACATTTCCCACGGTAATAAAAGAAGAAAACGTTTGCCTCTTGCGGCTGCTGATTAGGAAAGCTGCGCACCAAGTTTTCAGGCACATTCGTCTTCCTCCTATTTAATGATGCAACATAAGAAAATGGAAGCAGCGAATGAAATGTCCACAAAATGCTACCCTGCAAGACGACATTAGCGAAAGTTTCGGAACTTCACTTCACGGCGACGAACGGATTAAAAACCCCAGTAGGCTATAAGGTTACACATTTTCTTCAACCCATCCCAAATCACTGGTGTTATTCTACCTGCCATGTGTTCGCCCCCACTCATTCTTTCCTTGATGTTGTGGTTGAGTTGTTCCCTTCCAGAGTGCTGCGCCATTATTGCACCTCCACTTACAATTTTTCTTTTTTTCGTTCATAGAGGATCTTGGCGAAATCTTTAAAAATACGCTAGCTGCTCTATTAAAGTATGGCATGCCGCGCACACCTTACACACAGGAACATTGACTAATGTCACACTTGTTTCTGTGGACACCTGAACCGCTTTATAAGAAAAGGGAGCAAGCTCTGAGTGAAAGTGGAAAGAGCGAAAGAGAAGCAGCAGTAAAGGGATGAGGAGTAATTTCAAACACCTGGAGATCTTTAACTTGCACTGACATCGCAGAGCACATGGACACCTCTTCATTTTGCCTCAAACGAAATGCAGCCGCCGGCGGTCGAGTTCGAGCCCGGGTAATCCGGCACAGCAGTCGGGAATCTTCATCAGCGCGCCGCCGCGGCGGGGCTTATATACTTCAATTCAGTGCTCATTTATGGGGATGCGTCCAGCAGTGTTCTGAGTGAATAGTTGCTGAAGCGTTTTAGGAGAAGTTTATTTTCCAGCCAGTAGGCTTCCTGTAACCTTAGCAGCTGTTCTAGCCGTCACCCCTGCTCTGTCGCTTCGGGTGTCTGTCATCGACCCCTTCCTCTGTGGGAAAGTGAGGTTTTGGCGGAAATCACTTCGTCAACTGCAGCTTTCAAGCGTCTGGTTTGTTTCCGTAGCGCCGCGTCAAAAATAAATCTTTTTTTAATCCCCACACGCTTGCAGTAGACTGAAATGTGTGCCCGTGGACTGGTTTGTCTCTTTAATCGTCGTTTTTCCTTCCTGTGCTCTCCATCTCATGACGAGGCTTGGCGAGCCTGAGCCTATAGCACTGTTATCTCAACACCTGTATAATGTATGCACTACTACGGCGAAAGACATACCCGACATGCATGCTGGATGCGGTTTATGATCGCCAGCGCTGAGTTTCACGGCAAGCCGTTTTTACTTTCTTTACTTTATTGACGAGTACATTTCGACGATGTTTCCACTATCCTGTACCATGCATAGTGATGATGGCATAGAATGGTTGTAAAGTTTATTCGTATATGGCGCTTAACATTCCAGAAGTGAGTTAGGCATATGACGGAGGGCATATAGAGTTCCAGGTAAATTTCGAGCACCTGGAGTTCAGTACAGTGCTCTAACAGTGAACACTACAGGGACGCCTTGTTTAACGGCTTCATCGAAAGATCTCCTTCTACCGCTCATCATCGAGCTCGACACTGTGTGCGGGGTCGAGTAGAAGTAGAGGTACAATGGCGCATCAAATACTCTGAATTTTCAGTCTTTGCGGCCTGGATTAAATGTCCCGTTTCGGCGTTGTACTGCTGCGTACCATATGGCGCCGTAGAAGGTCAGTTCCGATGCCACGTTTAGTTGGACGTAAAGCGAAGTGCATTCACCTGCTGAGTGCTTCCAATCACTCTGTGGAATCAAGAGCGGACAGAATCGACCCAGTGTCATTTATTAGATTCGTACCGGCGTATGCTTCACATGCCTTGACAAAACTATCACTCATTTTAGCCGCTGTGCATTCTGCGGGCCTCAAAGCACATGGCGAATTTCTTTAAAGTAAATGTTCGTATAATGTACGTCAATTAAAGCCGAAAATAGAGAGAGACTAAAATATAGCCTGTAACATATCCAGCAGCATATGAAGTCTAGTGGCCTGCAAGTTGTTCCAGGAGGCATTTCGTCATCGTGAAGATATAAACTAATAAATGCCTGTTTATAACTGAACGACCCCCTTTCTCTTCAAGCTGGTTAAAAAAATCTGAACAAACTAGGCCTAGCAGATGACACGGTTATTTATCATCACCTTGACGTCGGAAATTTTGTGTCCAAAATATTTCAAAAACATTTCTGATAGAGTAGACTTGTAGTGAGGAAGTAATTACTCACTCGCATCTATCCGATCGCAGCCAAATGATGACAAAAGGCTATACAAGTATCTTGTGAATTTTGTGCGTAAATAAAACCTCAGCCTGGCCCGTTATTAGAACCTGGTACCCACCACTTGCAGCAGCAGTGGCACTTTCGATTGAGCTAATCGGGTTAACCAGCAGATCAGATTGTAGAGTTTGCACGAATATATCAACAACTCAAAGTGGAAAGGGCATTTTTACAATGCTTTAGGAGAATCTGCAAGCGTGTGGTACATACATTGTAAGGACGTAACAAGGAATTAGAATTCATAAGAGTGCCAGCGTACTGCTTCAAAGCAAACGTATATCACTTTTCTAAAAGATTGCAGTTCAAAACAAATTCTTTCTGGTCCATAGTTAGAACCCAGGATCGCCGTTTTTTCGGGGCTGTCTCGCTACAACTGTTCTAAACAAATACAGATATAAATTTCAAGCTATATTTCACCTGCAGGTATCAACACCCAAAAGTGGGAATATTTTGACTACCGTTTTAGGCAATCTCCAAAGGTGCACCAGATCTGTGGTAAGCAAGTAGTTAGTTACCTTCAGCAGAAACCCGAGAGGAGCAAAATGCCCCCCCCCCCCTCCTAACCCCGAAAGTTAAGTTTTAAGAGCTTTGAAAAAAAAATCATGATTCAAGACAAATTTCACCTGGTGTGAGGTTGAACTCGGGAACATCTTTTTTTTTTTTGTTACGTATGCTGTACCAATTGACCTATTATAAAGTCCAGTTATCGGATGGTAGGACGTGAGCGGTTTCACTGCCAACTGGAAGTAGGAATGGGGTTTGCTCTTCGCCCTTCCGGGAATTGGTGAAGGTGCAATACATTTGTTGTAAGAGAAAAAATAGTCATTAGTCTTCTTTTCGTGTAACATTCGCCTTGCATGCCCCACAATCCAATATCATCATCATCTGGACTATACCCACTGCAGGGCGAAGGCCTCTCCCATATTTCTCCAATTAACCAGTAATGTGCCAGCTGCATCCACTTGATCCCTGCGAACCTCTTAAGCTCATCCGTCCTCCTGACTTTCTGCCGCCCCGATCGGGCTTTCCTTCTCTTGGAGTGCAATATGTTACTTTAAGCGACCATCGGATATCCTCTCTTCACACTAAATGCCCTGCCCATGCCCATTTCTTCTTAATTTCTACTGGAATGTTAATTCGATTTAGTTAGTTGACTCAATCTGCACGCTTCCTACCTCTGGTCATAACACCTATCATTGCTTGCGCATTATCTCTAAGTGTTGTCTTCTACTTACCAAGAGATTCTTAATCAACGAGCTTTAAGCTGACTTTGCATGCACCCGATAAACAGTGCCGAAATGGCGACGGTGCGTATCATCCTGATAACATGCTCGCACTGCGGCATCGCTTCCGCGCGGACCTCACTGATTACTCTTGCTATCTGCTGCATTTGAAACCGGACAAATGACCATGGAGACCCTCGAACACAAAGATTACCGTGCTGCGCTGCTAGCGAATACCGGCGTAGCTTTTCTTCGCGACAAATGGGGGTCAAAGCTGCCTGATCGGGTGGTGTACGGGCTGCTGACTAAGGACCACCTTATCGGATCCAGCCATAAAATGAACTCTACTCTCACGCGAACCTTAACATACTAACCTTCTTTAATATTCACACCTCCCTTCCATACCACATCTACCTTATCCCTTCTGTTCGAAAGAATGGACTTTCAGTCAAACCATTTGGCCACAAAGGAAAGCAATATAATGTTTCTGGAAGGTTCGCAGTTGAAAGATTCATCCTGGTCCCTGGATCAGCTGATGGGACAACAAAGTTTTTGTAGTAGTCGCTATACGAACCTAACTAAGCGTGGCGGCCTCCAATCAGGTACCAGAGCCTGACCTAATTCAGGTTAAACTAGAAGTGATAATTATATTTTCCAAATGTTTCAAGCGACGAACCCATTCTGGCGCAGTAGGTATGTCACAAGGGAGTAATTATTACCGCCCATCATAGCGAAGACATACGCCCGCCGCAGAAATCAAATAATCTATTTCAGAAACCTCGTATTTGTACAAAAACACGTCCTGGGCCCGGGTAGAGCGTCGGACTCAAATCGGTTTAGTGTAGGCGCTCTACTATAAAAAAAAAAACTATAAACAACAGCCAGCAGATCAGATGGTAGGCTAAGCGCGAATTCTTAAATACTTCAAATGAAATAGTCTTCTTCCAAGGTTTTCAACAATTAGCAAAATGGGTAGAATATTTGCTGTAGAGAGTTATTATGCAATGGCATTCACCCTGACGTGGCCATACGGCTAGAAAGACTAAAAACGAAAAGAAATACAGCCTTCTCAGAAATATCGTCGTGGAAAAAAAACTTTTCCCTCCTACGGGGACGCTGAGTACTTACACTGTTATTGCAGATTCACTGCACCTACCTCTGGACTCCTCTAAAAGAGGGATGTTTGAAAGTATTTTTTAATCACTTGTGGCCAACAGAGGCGCTTAGAAAAAAATCTGTGCTTTGGTGCGTACATTTTGATAAGTAGCTGCAACCAGCAAACAATGACTAACAACAAAACAATTCAACATACAATTGGAGTGAAAAGACAGAATTGCTATGGCATGCATATGAAAGAAAGCAATAACTATCGCATAAAAAAGTAGTTAGATATTGTTTGCTTTTAATTTCTAGCCTTGGTCATTGTCAAATGATTAGAGTATTAATGTATTTGTTCAAAAAAATTCATTTAAAAAAAATGCACGATCGATGCGCTTTACGTAACTGCACGCCTTACATTAATGTTCGTTCCGGACGGGGCACCCGCTGCCCTCATGGGAACGTGCGATCTGGTTGCGTGCGATCTGATAAGTGCACTTCAAGACGAGGTTCTCGCCTCGTCTTGAAGTTAAGGTGTATATTTTCCCTTCCTCACTTTCAGATCTCTACTTAGGTCTCTAGTGTTACCATCAATACTTTAATACTAAACCAATATGGCATCTAAACACGACTTTTATATGGCTCGCGCTGGACTCTTTCTTCCAAATGGGCAAATGTGACAGCTTCGCATGAACCTATTTATGGTGATATTTATGTCAGGTGTCACATAACATTAGGAAGATAAAACGTTCTCCATTATCGCAAATGCCACAGGGAGCGCCACCAAAGGAAACAGTTGAGAAATATCCGAGGTACAGTTTGCGCTACCTAAGTAATCAACAAAGCGGAAACAGAAAGTACTAGAATGGGATCACAATGATGTACATCTGCTTCTGATTTGTCCCGAATTATCGTTTAGGCGTAAAAAGTTTACGCTACTAGGAACCTATTACCAAACATTGGAAATAATAAATTATCTTTCATTGTTTTGTTTCGTACAGAAGTCCACAGCAGACGAATCTGTGGAGAGCGTAGCGAAATAGTTTTTTTCTCATTCGTATAGATTAACGGGTTGTGCATCAATAATCTACTGAGGCTCTGTGTGACTCCGAATCTAGAGATGCGGAAAATTTAGCAACCGTGAGTCCACGATATGCAATGTAAGTGTAACGTGAGTGCACTTAAAGGAACTTGCGGGGGACGAAACGCTTTCGAGGTCTCCACTAACGGTGCCTCTTATAAGCATTGGTACTTTTGTATTGCTGAACTACATAAACCATGATGAGAATGCTGGTGCGGTGTTTATGAATTCGACGCGGCGGCGCCAATGGGGCAGATGCTTTCCTTTTGGTTCTGAAATCTAGATTTTCAACACACTGTATGCTTCCCCGCGATGGCGCCGTGGTTAAGATGCCCGACTACTGTTCCAGAGTATCCGGTGTGAACCCAGGCGTCGGTGACTGTTTTCGATGGAAGTGAAGCATGAAGCCTCTATGTGATTTCCGATGCAATGCAATGTAAAGATCGCCAGATGGTCGAAATTACTCCGATGCCTTATTATAGAGCATCCCGTTAATAGGAACCCAGGAGTCCCAGCGGTAGTCGGGTGCGGTTCGAAACAGCTCAGCCAATTTCTGGCTCTTGTGCCCAGCTAATCTTTCCTGTGACACGTCAAAACGATCAACGGCACCAGGAAGGTATACGGACCCTAACCGCTGCCATCTTTTGGATGTGCCCCGCGATCTTCGAGACTCATCCAGTGAAAACGCCTCTGACAGCCACGCCGCCGCACTAGGCCTCGTCTCATCGAGGCGAGCCTGTCAGAGAAGCCCAACCCACCAGACTATCACCCTGGTGAGTGGAAAACTGTCCTACATGCTTATCGAGCTCAAACCTCAGATTCAAACGCGGCCTCAAAACACCCATCAACGGCCTCAGTTCACGTCAATCCTAACGGAAGCAACGCCGGTGTGCCGTCGGACGCTGCACCTGGAACCTCTCGAGCCCCGCTCCAGGAGACGCCGCACTTACTACGCATGACGCGCGCGGTTGTGCACAAAAGTAAACAACTTCCCGTGGTGCCGGCAGGCACGATCCGAGTCGTATTTCGCCCGAGAGGCGGGCTCTCCCTGGAAAAGCTTCCAGCTCCAAGTCTCTTGCAGGCACTGCATGCCACTCCGAGCTGCTCAGTGATGGGCGAACTGCACATCAAAGTTCATCCCACAAACAATACCTTCACGGTAGCGACGGTGGCGGAGGCAACAGCTCTCGCCTTAGTGAACATGCAGGAAATCACTATAGATGGCGAGAAATTCCCGGTAGCCGCGTATATCGCGGCACCTCCAGCGGCAGTCAAGGGTTTTATTTCCCGTGCATACTGGAATGAAGCACCAGATCAAATACTAAAGGACTAGCAGTATCGCAACCCGGAGGCCAATATTATAGCGGCTCGACTCATGGGGAAAACGTCGTCAATTCTAATAACATTTGCTTCTGGTCCGGTACCCCACACCATCAAGTGCATGTGTGTTGTACATCGATGCACCAAATACAAGGGCAGCCCTGAAGCTTCCACAAACTGCCGGAAACCTGGTCACAGGTACGATGTGCGCCCTCTCCCAAGAAGCGGACTCTGCCCCCGATGTGGAGAGAATCACGACAGGCAAGAAGGCACTTGCACGCCGAAATGCATTCTTTATGGTGGGAACCACCTAACCGGTACAGGCTCATGCAAAGCCAGGACCCCCCAGCCTCGACGACGGACAGCGCCCAAACCCAAAACAGCAGTGCCCACGGCAAAGGATTTTTCACCGCTAGTGCCTCGTCATGGTCGCCAGCCAGCCCGGACCAAAGCCAGCAGTACACCCCAACCATCACTGCGGGAGGAAGTGATAGCACTCCTGCGGGAAGAGGTAAGGCATTTAAGGGCAGCCGTTAGCTCCGTTCCTTCCACATCCAACCAACCCCCTCAATCGCCAACACCACAATCGTTCACACTCCCTCCCTCCAAAAAAAACGGCGACCAGAAGACGTTCCAGGCATTGACTCCAAATTCAAAGACTTTGCCCAAAACCTAGAAGCCAAGATTCTGGCTCAGACTCAAACGTACATTGAAACCGCCATGGCTAGGCTTACAGAAACAATTATCAGACAAGTAACCACAGCCATTATGCAACAGATTCCAAAAATCATTGCTGGAATGTCTTCGCACACCCCAGCTGACAACCCCACACCAACTTCCATCCTTCGCCCTCTTACCCTCCAGCATGGCCCTGTCGACAGGAGGCAGTAACCCCCAACTACGCATTCTGCACTGGAACTGCAGGGGGTTTCGCCACAAATGAGACCCCCTGCCGCAACAACTCCCTGCTTCCTCTACACACCCCGATATATTAGCGTTCCAGGATGCTGGAACAAATGTATCACTGCCAGGATACGCTCTGGTACCCTTTGACATCACTCCCAACCCTAGGATTACCACGTATGTTGAACACTTAATTCCATACACTTGTCACGAACTACACTCCCCGGTGGCTCACACATATTTAGAATAAACCCCGTCTGCTCAGAAATTCTATCCCCTCTTCATCCTTAACTGTTACCTCCTTCCGACACAGCCGGTCGCCGAATTAATTGCTCTCATTAAAGCTGCATCCACAGTGGCAAAAAAGGACCCCCTCATTATTACAGGCGACTTTAACTGCGCACATGTAGACTGGGGCTACATGCGCACCAACAAGAGAGGAGCGGAATTACACAACATCCTTCAGATGCAGGGCCTTTCTATATATAATGAACTCAGCACACCTACAGAAGTCGGCAATAGTGTCACCACCGATACTAGCCCAGACCTTACATTCGGCCGAAACCTTCCAACACTGGTATGGAGCAACTCTAATGAGACCCTGGGAAGTGACTACTATATAATAACTATAGAGCTTGACTTTGCCAAAAAAGCTAAAATCTACCGTGTCCGGCAAACTAGCTGGGATAATCTGCGTAAGCACAGAGAGGCCAGAACATTAAAGACCCCCTTTAACCTCCACACATAGATGACACAGCTCAAGGAGGATGTCCAGGCTTTCACGCCAACTTTAGACACCACCCCCGAGACTCCCTTGCAGATAGTAGGTTAATGCACCTTCTCGAAGCACAGAAGAGTATCCTTGAGCGCTGAAAATAACATAAGCATAATCGAAAGCTTAAACTTAAACTGGCGCAAATTCAAAAGCAAGTAGAAGAGCACAGCGCCGCCCTCAGTAAACATAACTGACACCAAATATGCGATTGGTTGCGAGGTAATCTCTCCTCCTCCAGGGCCTGGCATCTTCTTCGACACATGATAAACCCCACACAAACTAAAAAGGAAACTCGGCTTACCCTCAAAAGGCTTATCTATAAACTTCGATGTAGTCAGCATTCGCTCTTAGCCCAACTGCAATCAACTTATACTACTGTGGGCCAAGCAAATATCCTATCCAGACTACATAGGCCCTGATCAACCCTCCCTAGATGCCGCCATTGTGGAGATCGAAGTTAGATCAGCCCTCTTTAAGCTACGCAACTCAACCCCTGGAGAGGACAAAATCACCAATGTCATGTTCAGAAACCTAGATGACCGCAGCTACCGGATGAATGAAAGCACGATAAAATAATATTCATTCCTAAACCAAACAAGCCCATAAATGCCCAAAATCTCCGTCCCATCTCCCTGACATCATGTCTGGAGAAACTCTTTGAGCATGTCATCCTCACCCGTCTTACGCAACACATGGAATCCCATGGACTGTATCCCCATAGCATTCTAGGTTTTCTAGCTCATTTATCGGCGCAGGACGCCCTACTACAGATTTCAAACGCTATCCTCAATCATATGCCACACCACACCAGAGAAATATTGGCAGTAGACCTCACCAAAGCATTTGATAAGGTCACGCACAGTGCTATCCTGCAAGGCATTCAAGAGCTGCAGCTAGGGCCTAAGGCCTATAACTATATCATGGCCTTCCTGAACGGACGCACCGCCTCCCTGCATATAGATGATAAAAAGACCCCCTCTTTCACACTTGGTACCATTGGCACCTCGCAAGGCACAGTGTTGTCGCCATTCCTTTTTAATATTACCATGATCCCGCTGGCAAAGGCTTTAAGCAGTATCCCAAACTTGGGACACTCCATTTACGCGGATGATATCACGGTTTGCAGCACATACGGCTCGAATGAAGACATAGAATCTACACTTCAAGAACGGCCACAGCTATATCTACCCACACGGAAAAAATTGGCCTTGAATGCTTCCCGACAAAGTCAGCACTCTTTCTACTCCGGCCGCGGCGTGTTCCTACCGCCCCCATAACAATTTATCTGCACGATACTCCCATACCACAAACCCTCAACCTCCGCATTCTTGGTCTGAACTTACAGGACACGGGGAAAAAAGACCTTACCCTGAAGGCACTAAAACAATCTACTTACTCCGTCATCCATCTTTTGAGAAGGGTTTCACACTCACGAGCCGGCCTAGATGAAGCTGACAATTTAATGGTACTACGTGCCTTTGTGCTCAGACGCATTCTGAGAATGTGCACCCTGAATTCTGACAAGCGTATTGAGCTTATATGGGTGCCGGCTCACTCTGGCAATCATGGAAATGAGGCCACCGATAACATAGCCCGAGGACTTATAAGCCGGGCAAATGGCGACCCATGCCGGGATTTCTCGAGGGAGCGGGCATATGCATTTTCTGAGCTCACACAAGCAAGCACGCCTTGCCCGTCGACTCTACCCCCCTCCCCACTCCCAGCTGTCTCACTCCTAACAAATCCTCTGGAGGCGTCTTCAAACCCGAACGCTTCTCACCCCTCAACGCCTATCCTACTACTGACCCGTTTCCCCTGAGTGCACTCTCTGTGGAGAGTTGCACGCCACCTTGGACCACACTCTTTTCGGCTGCCCTGCCGATCCTCCCCCGCAGCAGGGACAGCCCGCCATCGGATCATGGGAGGAATGGGAGGCCCTCCTTACTTCGCAGGACATGGACATCCAACATCGCTGTGTGGACCGGGGTGCCAGTGCCATAGCCCTACGTGACCTGGACACATGCGCGTAATGTGAGGGCCGTGCGGTGGCCCTGGGCCCTTGAAGGGTCCAAACTCGCTCGTGAAATAAAGTTTTTTCCGCCTCCTCCTTCTCCTATTAATAAAAATTGCTTCAAGAATAGGAAAGGCGCCGTATCTATCGCACGTGTTCTGTGGAGTGTGGGAAGGAAGAGAGGTGGGAGTCAAAATGGATAGAGAGAAAGAAGTGCAGTATTAGAAGTCTGCGGTTTAGGTTCAACCACCTCGGGATATGTAACGTATGGTGACACACCACCACCTAGACTGGTTTAGGTGGTAGGGACTCACATCGCACAGCACTCGACGCCTCTTCGTTTCGCCTCGATGAAAACGCAGCCACCGGTAGTCTAGTTTGAACCTGTTTACTTCGTAGCAATAGTCAGGCATCTTAACCACTGCGTCACCGCGGCGGGACAACCAGTAGGTAACGTCATTCTCTCTTTCCGACTTTTCTCGCACCTGCCCCCCTTCCATTACGGCGCGGGTTAGGTGTACATGAAATGAGTGTCACATACTGCGCCTTCTTGTTGCTTTGAACCAATTATTGTTATCATATAACCCACTGTACACGTCTGTTTCCTGCTTCATTACAGAGCGACGCGTTGGAATCAGCCAGAGCGGCTGAAAGGAGGTATGCAATAAGGATTAAGTGCATTCTTCCGTCTCGCATCATTGCAAAACTATGAGCGCACATAACGACTGACTCTTACCTCATTTCAGCTGCGCATGAACGTCGAGGCAGCGGAAAAGTTTTCGCTGTGGCTTGCTTTCTGGCATTTATACTTTTATTGGACATACTGTTTTGCTTTCGCTTGCCTGCTAGACACGTGCTGCGTTGCCGGCAGGCCGTCATGCCTCGGGACGGTGCACGTTGGCTTCAGATAGAAAAGGCTATTTGGATATTGTCTTCGGTTGCGGGCATTTCAGATGCCTCCGTTGGCTATTAGGATGTGATCAGTGGCTTCATATTTTTAATATTTCAATTTTGTATTTGTAACCGCTTTCTCATTTCTCTTGTGAATGCGGTGCAAATTAAATCATTTTTTTTTTCAACAGCGAAGCGGGATGTCCAGACGGCTAGTCCCTGCGTGCACCGCCGCATCCACGCCGATCCCAAGGGACCGGTGCTGGACCGTTCCCGTCCTGGCCGCGTTCGTGAGCTTCTTGTTCGCGATGCCCTTCACCAATACCGGATTCTTCTACGTCCTCTTCATGGAAAAATTTAGCGTGAAACGTGAGGCATCAGCATGGACCAAGACCATTGTATCGATCACATCATACTTTATGGGTAAGACGCAGTTGACACTGATTTAACTTATATCTTTATATCCCAATAACGTCCCTCTCTGGTCTCTTTAGAATTTGCCCCTCCAGATAGGTCACCTATACTGTACTGCTTCAAACTCTGCCTTTTACATATTAGGCCAGCAGCTTCGTTAATTGAGGCTCCTATATAATAGATTTACAGTTGGAATAGTTTGCTCTCATGTTCTGTAAATATTTCTAGCGATTGTCCATTTTCATCCCGACAGTAAAGTATTCTCACGCGCTGGCTACCTAACAACAAAAGACGTTAGGACGCATTTCTTCCATGAAGAAAAGTACACGTATTGCTTTAAATCAAGAAACACATATTGTGGAGAACTGAGTTTTAACGGCTCTGCTAACGTGACATTTCTATCACTTTGTGCAATGTATAAACTGTACACAAGAGTCGTTCTTTCGAATCGAATTGTTGGAAGATTGTTTCACTAAATGTTTCATCAAAGTCAGTAAAGTTCAGAGGTACTTCCTTTTACTGCTGGGAATGTGCAACGAAAAGCATCGTATTTTTCGACCATAAGATAACGTTTCCGTTATATATAACAAAACGAAACTAAATATTCAGTGGCGCGCTTCATAGGAAGCTGTTCTGAATGGGCGTAATGTATTTCATATATACGAATCTCCGTTTTGTACATGCACGGGCTCAGCTTCAGGACGAAACATCTGCTAGCTACATTAAGAGGTTGGGGTTGATCTCTGCAAGCGTATCAATTTGTCCATGCAATAGACCGAGAGTTTAACAATACATACATATATATACAATACAATACATATGCAATAAAATACACACACAGACACACAGACACACACACACACACACACACACACACACACACACACACACACACACACACACACACACACACACACACACACATATATATATATATATATATATATATATATATATATATATATATATATATATATATATATATATATATATATATATATATATATATATATATATATATATATATGTTGACTTTCGACCTTGGGCACGGACGGATTGATAAACTTGCCGAGCTCAACCCCGTCCGCAATGTAGCGAGCAGATGTTTCGTCCTGAAACTGAGTCCGTACATGTAGAAGCTGCTCTGCGCGGAGTTACGTATCGCGGGACCACCGAGGACGTCCGTGAAGAGCTTTATGAATATGGACTATGGGATACCATCGTGGTCCGGCCGCAGAAAAGGAGGGCAGCCTCAGCTCGTCCCCAGCACGTCACGTCCCCGCAGCACGTTTAACAGCTTATCCACGCCGTGGACAGGAGAGATCAGAAGTCATGCGGACGCACCGAGACTTCTGCTTTCTAATGCAGATATTTCTGGGCTGCCCGTCCAGAAATCTTTCAAATGATTTCATCTCGCCAACCCACTCGGTACCCAGCCCATACATAGCGCGTCACTACTGAAAGAAGAGCGATGCCTGTTATCGCCAAAGTCACGACAGATAACCGCCAATCCCGCAAGACACAAGTTGTTCACGTGGCTCGTATGAAGCGCTGCCATCTTCAATCTGGCTAATTTTCTCGAGGACGAGAATCGGTTGCTAAGGGGGGGGGGGGGATTGTTACGCGGCGTAGCGGCGCACTGAGCAGCTGCAGAAGCAGCAGAAGAAGCGGATGAAGCGAGGCGCGTGCAGACTGCAAATGGGTTTTTCTGAGGCGTGTGCGTCCGTCCTTCATACGATGTTCACCTGTATTGAAAACATTTCATCTGTAACAATATATATATACACACACACACACAGACACACACACACACACACACACACACACACACACACACACACACACACACACACACACACACACACACACACACACACACACACACACACACACACACACACACACACACACACACACACACACACACACACACACACACACACACACACACACACACACACACACACACACACACACACACACACACACACACACACACACACACACACACACACACACACACACACACACACATATATATATATATATATATAAATACACGCACACACATATATATATATATATATATATATATATATTCATATACATATATAGTGATACAAACAGTAGTTGACGATGAAGCTAACGACGAAGCTGCTTTTTCATCACCGCGCTCTGACCGCTCTCGGTCTTCGGCAGTCTTCCACGCTCAGGGCGGGTTTCCTGGAGTTTCAGCGCAGTATCCATAACAGTGTGGTGGAGTGGCTGAGTACGTTTCACACGTGCACACATTTCACGACGGATTTGATTCCGGTCCACCAGCAACCCAGTCGCCGCCTCCGCGGACAGTCGCCTGAGATTGGGCTCCTTTCTACCTCCACAACGATTACGCAGCAGCGGCTCTCGAGTCACATCGATATAGCCATTGATACCAAGCTCTCGGCGTCGATCCTCTGCCACCCACCGGGAACACCACCATCTTTTCCCGGCAATGTCTTCGAAGATGCTGAGCATTGGCTAGCAACCTACGAGTCAGTGGCCCGCTACAGAAGTTGGAGTGGCGACCGTAAGCGCAATAATGTCTATTTTGCACTTGAATTAAGAGTGTGCACGTACGTGGTTCGAAAACTGCGAGAGCGCCTTTACACACCCGGCGGGCATTTTACTGTGATCTTTTGACTACCTTTCCAAAAGCCGACCGCGTCGAGAAAGCTGAAGCTGCACTTCAGTTCAGAAACTAACGCCCAAATGAAAGTGTGCGCATGTACATTCGATCACACGACCCGTGTTTTCCAGCTCCGCAACTAGCGCGCCTCCGAATCAACCTACACAGACGAATGACGCTGCTCGGTACAACCTCGGCAGAACAGTCGTCACTTACGAGCCGGGCGACTTCGTGTTGGTCTGGACACCTGGTCGTCATCGCGGCCTATCTGAAAAGTTACGGCGCCGATACTTCGCCCCTTACGAGGTTGTCCGGCGAATCAGTGACGTCACCCATGCCAATGTTCCTGTAGCCCAGCTCCACTCCGAAGGTCAAAACATCGTGAAGTTGTTCACGTGGTTCGGGTGAGCACTATAACGACCGTGCATGACCGCCGCTCGGTCCTTGTGATGCTTCTGTGCACCCTTTCGCTAACTTGTTCTTTCGAGCAACACGCCGCTTCGAGTCGATGCTACAGAGGACGGGGGCAGTGATACAAGCAGTGGTCGACGACGAAGCTGAGACAGCCAGTGGATAGTTAGCGCAGACGACGAGGCTGGTTTGTTATCATCTCACAGGGACCGCTCTTGGACTTCAAAATTCTTCCACACTCAAGGTGTGTTTCCTGGACTTTCTGCGCAATAACCGTTACATTATATATATATATATATATATATATATATATATATATATTGAAAGGTGGTGTTTCTGTCCTTTAACAGGGATAATAGCCCTCTCCAAGTTGCACAAAGAACCACACAAGAGCACAGCCAGTCTAGGCCTTCCACAAGCGAGCTCGAGCAGCGCAGCGGCACTTTGTCGTCCTTATCCTCGTCTTCGTGGTATTCTCGGCTACTTCATCCTTGTCTTCGTATATCCTCGTGTAGTTCACTACAATTTCCCCCGGGGCGAGGTGGAGCCATCCTGGCGACCTATGGTGAGGGCAAGAGGAGCGGATCGTAGTACGTTTTAAGGCGGCTCACGTGCACAGTTTCGCGGCCGCGATGACGCATGTCCGAAGAGGTAGTGAGTGGCTCCACAATGTAATTCACAGGGGAGGTTTGACGGATAATGCGGTAGGGGCCGTGATACTCGGTTCGAAATTTTGATGACAGTCCCGGTGGGGTGCCGGGAACCCAAAGCCAAACAAGGGATCCTGCAGGAAAAACGTGTGGCGTCTCATCTTTGTCGTGGTGATGCTTTTGGCGGCCTTGAGATTCCGATGTAAAACACCGGGCCAACTGGCGACATTCCTCCGCATGTTTGGCAACGTCTGAAAGGAGAGTACACTCGGAGGAGTCAGGACGATATGGTAAAATAGTGTCCATCGTGGACGACGCCTCACGCCCATAAAGGAGGAAAAAAGGGCTAAATCCAGTAGTTGACTGCGTGGCGGTGTTGTAAGCGTATGTCACGAAAGGAAGAACAGCGTCCCAGTTCGTCTGATCGGCGCCAACGTACATCGTCAGCATATTTCCGAGAGTACGATTGAAGCGCTCAGTCAGCCCGTTAGTTTGAGGGTGGTAGGCCGTTGTGGTCCGATGTATGACGCGACATTCGGCCAGTAGAGCTTCAACGACGTTGGAAGACGCATCCTCGGTCACTTAGCAGCTCTCGCGGTGCGCCGTGGCGAAAAACAAAATGATGGAGTAAGAACAGGGCAACTTCACGGGCAGTAGCGGCGGGTAAAGCGGCGGTCTCGGCATACCGGGTGAGGTGGTCGATGCCGACGATAATCCACCGGTTCCCAGAAACCGTGCAGGGAAGTGGCCCGTAAAGGTCAACGCCAATGCGGTCAAAAGGCCGGGCCGGGCATGGAAGTGGTTGTAAGGGGCCAGAAGCACGAGGTGTGGATGACTTCCGGCGCTGACAGGCGATGCAGGAGCGGACGTATTTGCGAATATAGCCGTACATGCCGCGCCAATAGTAGCGTTGAGAGATTCTTTGAAACGTCTTGACGACACCAGGATGGGCACACTGAGGGTCGGCATGGAAAGAGGCGCAAATTTCATGTCGTAAATGGCGAGGAATGACGAGAAGCCATCGTCGACCATCAGTCATATAATTGCGGCGGTAGAGAAGACCATCTCGTAGGGCAAAGTGTGGTGCTTGACGGCGTAAAGCCCGAGAAGGTGCAGCAGCGTTAGAAGTGGACACGACGTCGATAAGAGAGGCGAGCCACGGGTCTTTGCGCTGCTCCGCAGGCATGTCAGCGATGGTTAGAGAGGAGAGGACGGGATCAGCCGCCGTAGAGCAAGCAGGTTCGTTGGAGAGGGAAGAACGAGACAGTGCGTCGGCGTCCATGTGTTTACGGCCAGAGCGATATATAACGCGGATGTCAAATTCCTGTAGGCGGAGAGCCCATCGTGCGAGGCGGCCGGACGGGTCTTTAAGAGAGGACAGCCAACATAACGCGTGGTGGTCCGTGACGACGTCAAACTGGCGACCGTAAAGGTAGGGTCGGAAGTTCGTCAATGCCCACACAATTGCCAAACACTCCTCTTCCGTAACTGAGTAGTTGCATTCGGCTTTAGAGAGGACACGACTCGCGTACGCGACGACGTATTCGTGAAAACCGTTTTTACGTTGTGCCAAGACAGCTCCGAGGCCAACGCCACTCGCATCAGTATGGACCTCGGTGGGTGCTGTCGGGTCGTAGTGGCGAAGGATTGGTGGCGAAGTCAAAAGACGGCGCAATGCGTTGAACGCTTCGTCGCACTCGACCGACCACGCAGTTAAGTCATTGTTTCCTCCGAGTAGTTTCGTCAGGGGTGCAATTATTGAAGCAAAATTCTGCACGAAGCGCCGAAAATAGGAGCATAGACCTATGAAGCTTCGAAGTTGCTTGAGCGAAACCGGCTTAGGAAACTCCGCCACTGCGCGCAGCTTGGCCGGATCAGGGCGAACACCTTCCTTAGAGACGATGTGCCCCAAAATAGTCAACTCCCTGGCACCGAAGTGGCACTTCTTGAGATTCAGTTGCAGGCCGGCGTCAGTAAGGCAAACCAAAACTTGCCGCAAGCGCTCTAGGTGCGTAGCGAAGTCGGTGGAAAAGACAACAATGTCGTCCAAGTAGCAGAGGCAGATGTGCCACTTGAACTTCCGCAAGATGTTATCCATCATCCTTTCGAATGTGGCGGGCGCATTGCACAGACCGAAGGGCATCACATTAAATTCATAGAGGCCATCCGGCGTCACAAATGCGGTCTTCTCTCTGTCACAGGCGGCCATTGGTACTTGCCAGTAACCTGAACGTAAATCAAGAGATGAAAAGTACTCGGCACCTTGGAGGCAATCAAGAGCGTCGTCTATACGCGGAAGGGGATAATTGTCCTTGTGGGTAATCTTGTTGAGGCGCCGGTAGTCGATACAAAAGCGAAACGAGCCATCTTTCTTTTTCACTAGCACCACTGGTGAAGTCCAGGGGCTTTGTGAAACACCCCCTTTCACTTGGTGGAGGTGCGGGGTGTTTCTGTCCTTTAACAGGGATAATAGCCCTCTCCAAGTTGCACAAAGAACCACACAAGAGCACAGCCAGTCTAGGCCTTCCACAAGCAAGCTCGAGCAGCGCAGCGGCACTTTGTCGTCCTTATCCTCGTCTTCGTGGTATTCTCGGCTACTTCATCCTTGTCTTCGTATATCCTCGTGTAGTTCACTACAATATATATATATATATATATATATATATATATATATATATATATATATATATATATATATATACATATATAGGCCAACACCGATCTGTGACGTAAGCACGATGCGGTGGCGCTTCTATCGTCAGCGTGGGCCAACTGGGGGTGAAAAAAAGGCTTATTGCCCAATGGAATACATGGAAGCGAAATATTCCAAAACAGTTTTTTAATTTCACGGGTTATCATTATTCGGTACAGAGCAACCATGAACGCCCTGGAATAGATCGTGGAAATCTGAAATCTGATTGCCGAGGCGAATTACTTTTAAAACACCGCGAAACATATGGGGGTGCAACTTGAGAAGGCGACCGATAGAATTTCATGTACACGCAACTCACCACAACATGTTGCACGATTCCGTAGCATTGAACCTTTCTCATTTTTTGCTGAACGTCTTGTACGACGCCCCGACGTCATGTCGCATGATACACTACATTCTCTTGCAAGTAATGTAAGTCTGACGACTTGCAGGACCACTCACAGCTCAATAAACTGACCGCGCACAGTTGCAGACGACCATATGTATCACCTGCGCTGTCGCTAGCAGACGCTCCAGAGCTGGAGGCGGCCGCGGTGGGTATCACCAGCTGCGCTGTCGTCTGCTGCAATGCGCGAATCTCGTTGGGTCCATATTGTCGTATGCGTTTACAACTGCTTTTTAAATGTAATTCTGTCAAGGACCTATCACTGCAGCGACAGTATTATCAAGCGTATTTATTCTATGCGGCAGCATATCAGACAATAAGCAAAACTGCCCGATTCGCTACACCCAGCTTGCCTTTTGGCGGTGTCTGGATTCATATCATCATAATTATAACACAGGTTATTCGGGGAGTTTCAAAAGTAGACTGCCTCCGTAATGACGCACCATACTTTATCACAAACTTCTTCAAAGCGCTAGTCAACGTTTAATGACCGGCCACCACTTCTGATGCTCTATGAAATGAGAAAAATGTTCCTGTAAGTTGTGTTTACATGTATTTCTACGGGTCGCCCTCCTAACTCGCACCCCCATATGTTTCGCGGTATTTTAAAAACACTTTGCCTCAATAATGAGATTTCATATTTTGATGATCTGTTCTAGGATGTTCATAGTTCCTTCATACCGAATAACTACATCACAGGTGCCCCGTGAAATGAGAAAACTGCTTTGGAATATTTCGATTCCATGTATTCCTAAGGACGCTAACCCTATTTGTCACCCCCAGTCGGCTTTGGGGCCGCGAGCACCCCGAATATATATATATATATATATATATATATATATATATATATATATATATATATATATATATATATATATATATATATATATATATATATATATATATATATATATATATATATATATATATATATATATATACATATATATATATATATATATATATATATATATATAGGATGCGAGAACATTTAACGTACTTGGCCGCTTAAAAAATTATAGAGCGAAGGGTACGCTTCATTTAAAGAAACATTTTTTTATTATTTTATTATATTTTATTATATATATATATATATATATATATATATATATATATATATATATATATATATATATATATATATATATATACAAGTGAAAAATTGCTTCATACTCTTTCCCTTTCTCAAGAAGACACTTATATCAGGAAGAGTTAACAACTGACAAATAAATGCAAAATGGATCACCAAAGGTTTAAAAACATAACGGCGGATTTATTTTGACGTTTCGACCGGGGTCCGGCCTTTTTCAAGAATGAAGTACAAGAGGTTCAGTTCAGTTCAGTCGTTCAGGGGTGTCCGACTCTTCGTGATACTAAGGGCTATGTCACGCCACGCTTTCCGGTCTCTCACTATCTTTCTAACATCACATAACTTCATCTGCAGCGCCTCGAGGACGCCATCTAACCATCGCGTTCGCTGCCTACCCCTTCTCCGGCGACCCTCAACCTTTCCCAACATCAAATCTTTCTCCAGCGACCCCTCTCTTCTCATCAGATGACCAAAGTAGCTGAGCTTTAACTTTAGAATTAGACCCTCCAATGAGCAGACAGGGTTTATGGTCGACAATATCGACTGATTTGATCTTCTAGCAGTCCAAGGAACTTTCAAGCACCACAATTCAAACGCGTCAATTCTTCGGTGGTCAGCCTTCTTCACAGTCCAACTCTCGCATCCATACCTCACAACTGGAAAGAACATAGCACGAGTTATACGGAACTTGGTTGGCAGACTAAAGCAGTGCTAGGGTACAACTCCAAAAACGACCGAATGATTTCACTTCGGATCCAAGGTCGCCCGTTCAACATAACAGTTATCCAAATCTATGCACCAACCACAACTGCTGAAGAATCTGAAGTTGAGAGATTTTATGCGGACCTGCAATGCCTTTTAGACCACACTCCATCATCAGACGTCGTTTTTCTCATAGGAGACTCGAATTCCAAGGTCTGGTGTGAAGAAATATTCGGAAGTACAGGCAAGTTCTGTCTTGGTGAGCCAAATGAAGCTGGGGCAGAGGCTAGTAGAGTTTTGTCAAGAAAACAACCTGACCATAGTGAATACTCATTTTCAAAAGCACAAGAGGCGCCTGTACACATGGACTTCACCGGACGGTCTGTGCATGAATCAGATCGATTATATTCTTTACCGGCAGGGATGGAGAAGTGCTATACAAGCAGTAAAACAAGGCATGGGGCCGTTTGTGGCACACATTTTCAGAAAATAGCAAGGAAAGATAAGAATGCCCTTCTGAACATACAGTGTCAAGCAGTTGAAGACCACAGCCAATTAAGGAACACAAGAGCTTTGTGTAAGACAATCGAGGATATCAAAGGAAGCTTCTGTGCTAAGCTGGGCGTGATAAAGGACAAACGAGGCAAGGACCTCACTGAAGCCTCAAAGATGAAGAAGAGGTGGCAGGAATACACAGAACTGTGTAAGAAGGACCCGGATGTGCAAACCCAACATAGGATGGTTGTGATTACTGATCTCGAGCCGGGCATCTTGAAGAGTGACGTTGAATGACCTTATCCATCCTTGCTAAGAACAAAGCTAGCGGAATTGATGGCATTACAGCTGAGTTGCTTAAAAACCTAAACTATAACGCTGCATTCTGCATACATTATGTCAGAAGATTTGGACAACCCTGCAGTGGCCACAGGATTGGAGGTCAGTTTACATCCCCATTCCAAAGAAAGGCAGTGCCAAAGATTGTTCTAACTACCGCACGATCGCGCCTATTTCGCATGCTAGCAAGGTGATGTTAAAAATCCTCCAAGGTAGGCTTCAGCAGTATGTGGATCGGGAGCTTCCGGACGTGCAAGCTGGGTTTCGCAAGGGCAGAGGAACTAGAGACCAGATTGCGAACCTTCGCTGGATCATGGAAAAAGCAAGAGAGTTCCAGAAACCCAACTACGTCTGCTTTATTGATTATGCGAAAGCGTTTGACTGCGTAGATCACAGCAGATTGTGGCAAGCTCTTCAAGAGGTGGGAGTTCCAATTCACCTCATCTGTCTCCTCAGGAACCTGTATGAAGGGCAAGAGGCCACATTCAGAACTGGGCATGGTCTTACTGATTGGTTTCCGATTGAGAAAGGACTGAGACAAAGCTGCATACTGTCGCCCTGCCTATTTAACCTATATGCAGAGTGCATCATGAGGAAGGCCGGTGTGGACGAGTCTTCAGCTGGAGTGAAGATTGCTGGAAAACGTATCAACACCATTAGATATGCGGATGATACCACTTTAATGGCAGAAAGTGAAGTGGAACTCAAGAGACTTCTGATGCGCGTACAAGAAGAGAGTGAGAAGTTTGGGGTTAAACTGAACATTAAAAAGACAAAGATCATGGCGTCTTACCCTACCAAGTCCTGGAGCATCAAGGAACAAGAAGTAAAAACTGTGACAGATTTTTTCTTCTTGGACTCCAAGATTACCCCGGAAGGAGACTGCAGCTATTACATTAGGAGACAAGAGTGTACACGCATCTTAAATTAATTCACAGAGAGGGTGAAAACATTGAAAATACGTGAGGCAGAAATGTTACCTGCCGCGGCAACAACAAACAGTATACACACGCATACCAGGAGAGGGGGGAGTGAGGGGAAACGCCGGCATAGCACGTTTCCGCTTAAAAAAGGAGGGGGGTGAAAAGGAGGAACAGAAAAGATAAAAGGAAAAGGAGGCGGGGGTTCAGCATTTCACATGAAGGAAGAAAGGATGCGCCATTTGGGAGTGGCCATGGAGCGACCGCGTCACCGCCGGCCCCGTCACCGGTGTGGTCCGTCGCATGCTGGAGCAACTTTGGATACTTTTATTCGTTGTGCTTTCACCCTTTGAAACGCGCTACGCCAGGGTTTCCCCGCTCTCACCCCTGTTGTGCGTGTGTATACTGTTTGTTGTCGCCGTGCATGTGTATACTGTTCGACGTGTACTGAGGTCATGGCTGGGACACACTGTTATCAATCGTTGGGCGGTGGTGCAAGTTTTGCCTCTGGGGGTACGTTGTCTGTGTCGTCGTGTGGAGCGGCGGTGTCGTCACTAGTCGTGAGAGGTGAGGAACTTTGTGTTTCAGCCGTGAAGCAACCTCACCTCCCTAGGTTGCTCTCTTGACATTTCATTGAGGGGGCTACGGCCCGCCGACTAATTGCGGAATCCGAATGACGATGGGGAAAGTAACAGACGGCTTGTAGACGCCTGCAGTCCCCTCTGCAGGAAGTAGCCAGTTTAATGAGTCCTCGTTAGGGCGGGGTTGAGGGGCGTCGGTGGCGAAATCACGCAGGCGCTGCTGTATGGGCGCTGCTGGAGAATGTGAAATGTTTATCCTGAATGGAAACAGATGGAGTTGTTCTTGGAAGTTCCCTAGTCGTCGCATTTCCTAGTCTTGTTTGTAAGCTTGACATATAGGGGTATGGAGTGGTGTTCGCTAATAGAATCAGACAACCTTAGACTGCAATCAAGCAAAGGATCAAGGAGGCTTTCGGAAACGATACTCTTCTATCGATTACATTCATACCATCAATCAGGTGATAGAAAAATGCTCAGAATATAAGCACCCCTTATACATAGCATTCATCGATTACGAAAAAGCATTTGACTCAGTTGAAACCTCGGCGGTGACGCAGGCATTGCGAAATCAGAGGGTAGACGAGCCGTACGTGAAAGTGCTGGAAGATATATATAGTGGCTGCACAGCAACCATATTATCTGCATAAAGAAAGTAACAAATTTCCCATAAAGAAAGGTAGTAGGCAAGGAGACACAATCTCCCCAGTACTATTCACAGCTTGCTTAGAGGAAGTATTCATAGACTTGGAATGGGAGCAGTTAGGGATAAGGGTAGATGTAGAATACCTCAGTAATCTGCGATTTGCTGATGACATTGCCTTGCTAAGCAACTCGGGGGATGAACTGCAAATAATGATTGATGACCTAGACAGGAAAATTAGAAAGGTAGGCTTGAAAATCAATATGCAGAAGACTTAGGTAATGTTCAACAGCCTCGGGAAGGAACAGCAGTTTACATTACGTAGCGATGTACTGGAAGTAGTAGGCGAATATGTCTACTTAGGACAGGTGGTAACCGCAGATCCGGACCATGAAAAGGAAATAACAAGAAGAATAAGATTGGGATGGAACGCATTTGGCAAGCACTCGCAGATTATGACTAGCAGCTTACCGGTATCGCTCAAGAGGAAAGTATACAACAGTTGCAGCTTGCCTGTACTCAACTATGGGGCTTAAACGTGGAGGCTAACCAAGAGAGTTCTACTTAAGTTGAGGACAACCCAGAGGGCTATGGAACGAAAAATGGTAGGGGTAACATTAAGAGATAGAAAGCTTGCAGAGTGGGTCAGAGAAATAACTCAAGTTACCGACATTCTAGTGGAAATTAAGAAGAAGAAATGGACATGGGCAGGATATGTAGTGCGAAGAGAGGATAACCGATGGTCGCTTAGGGTAACAAACTGGATTCCAAGGGAAGGAAAGCGTATCAGGGGGCGGCAGAAAGTTAGGTGGGCGGATGAGATTAAGAAGTTCGCGGGGGTCAAGTGGATGCAGCTAGCACAGAACCGGGTTAACTGGAGAAATATGGGAGAGGCCTTTGCCCTGCAGTGGGTACAGTCAGGCTGATGTTGATGATGATGATGAGTGGTGTTCAAGAGACGCCCGCTTGTGTCAGGGAGGGGTGGGGGGGGGGTGTTGTAGGGTCTCGTCAGTGCAGCGCGGCGTAACGTCGCTGCATACATTATCGCCGGTGAATCTTGCGGCGGAGCCGTCGATTATGGAACGTCCACTGCTTGCTCAACTTATTCAACGATGACATCCTTGAGCGATGGCAGAATTCGGCGCAAATATTTCCCACGGATAATCTCACGGAGGTTACCTCCTCTTGCAGGGGGTACCTAAAGCGGCTGGTTGCAAAGGCGCGTTCTTGCATGTAAGGCCTTTATGGCACGAACAGCTTGGCAGAACTAGGCAACTATTTTGTCCTTGGCCTATAGGCCGCAGCCCCTCAAATATTTCGTCTTTCACACCGTGCATCAGCTTGATATGATCTCTTCGGTTCATGTTGTGATCGGTGGGCCAGAATGGGCGCTTTCTCTCTTCGGCGTGAGGACGGATTCAGTCAGTATTTGAATTCTTAACTGAAGTAGTGACTGGGCTGTTTCTTTCCAGATTATCCTTGTCAAAGTATAAAAAACCTCTTAAAAGGGTCCCAATCCCTGAAAAGATTATCTTGATTCTCCAACCAATATTTGGCAGATCTCTTAAGAGCAAATCACACTTGCCGTAGCCATCTTTCGTCATTCCTAGCATTGTACGTTGACTCGCGTTCGAACAGGTCAAGCTGGTTTTCCGCATCATGATCTGGTCCTCCTTGGAAGCAGGATCGGCTCATGGGGCTGAACGAAAACCAAAGCTGGTTTTGTTCCACGCGTGCCATCTTCGGGGATACGGAACAATGTCGGGATTTAGCGGCTACACCAGGTATTAATTGGCAGTGATAGTGCCGCAAGCAACAAACGAAGAGGTTTGTGGTGCACTGAAAGGAGCTGTTTATTGGCCTGAGTCGAGCCCTTAAAATAATAAATTAACACGATAACATCGAAATCAGTAATCTTACTCGTCGGTCGTCAAAGTGCGAATGCTCGTTCCATCGGAGGAGCTGAATTTAAACTCTTTATTTTTTATTCGAAGATCACCCAGCATTGCCCGAAGGCATTAAGCAGGAAGGTACATATTAGCATCTTCATTTATAGAACCCACATGCACTTCCGAAAGCCGATTCCACTGTTGCACAGCCTTGACAAAAAATGAACCCGCAAACAAGTTTGTCCTGGCACGATACTCTCGAATTTCAGAACTATCATGTCGTTTTGAAATGTAAAACGGCTGTTTAATGTTACTTTCCCGATTTATGCCGGGAACCTTTTGTGCAGAAACAGATAAACCAGCCGCGATATATTAGATACCTCCAGAATAATACGGAAAAAATGGTGCTTGCGTGCGATCATTTCTGAAAAAACATCGGCATATCTCGCTCTACATAGAAAGTGATAACGACGGTTCTTGTGATAGCGAGTATGTAAACAAATAAAGCTCAAGGTCGGTTCGCGAGCTACAGTCACAGTGATAAGGCCGCATGCTGGCGCTTGTCGAAACAACGAACAAAGATATCAAAGATCGTGGCTATATTAGGAACTAAAAGTGGGTCATTATATTGTTTGAAATTATAAACATGATAAAACTGAGTGCATCATCTGAAAAAAGTGAGTTTTAAGCCCTACATCCAGGCACAATACGCCAGGGTATTTCACTCATGCTCTATATTATGCAAGCTTTGTTCCTTATTTCAGTAAATTATGTAGTTCTGCTAATATCCGTTCGTTCTCCACATCACTTCAAAAGCAGCGAAAATTCAAAAACATCAAAAGAACACTGAAACGCAAGAACACGCCTTATATTTTCATCACGCAAACAAGCACGCACGGACACACACACACACACACACACACACACACACACACACACACACACACACACACACACATCTATATATATATATATATATATATATATATATATATATATATATATATATATATATATATATATATATATATATATATATTGTGAGCACTGTGTGGCGCTTCTTCTTCCACACGGCTGAACGTGCTGCAGCCACCGTAGTGCTGCTTCATCTTCATCCTGCTCCCTCTTGTAGATACCCATCGTCATCGCGGAGTGTGTTTGGCTGCAGTGTGCGACCAAGGCTTCAGGTCTGCAATAAAGCCTGATTCCCCAAGTCCGACCTTCGCGTTACCTTACACGTGGTGGAGGTGCGCCTTGATTTCCCCGCTGCTTCGTCACCTGCATCCACCTGGAGCTTCGTTCTGGCCGCCGTTTGACCCCGACCACCATCGTCATGACTCAAGAGGGCCACTCCGCTACTTCGGCTTCTACCAACTCGACTCCAGCTCCCCTTGCCACTTGGACTGTCAGCAGCCGTCAGCGCGACCCGCAAATGTTCGCCGGTCTCCGAGGCGACGACGCTGATGACTGGCTCGACAGCTACGACCGGGTCAGTGCTTTCAACCGGTGGGACGATTCGCTTAAACTAATTAATGTGTCCTTTTATTTGACGGATGTGGCCAAAACGTGGTTCCTAAATCATGAATCGACGATTCCTGACTGGGCTACCTTAAAACAAAAGTTACGCCAGATTTTCTGCGCTCCTACTGTTCGCACGGAGTCCGCCAAGAAGAAGCTAGAAGCCCGACTTCAGCGGTCCAATGAGACCTATACCTCTTATATCGAAGATGTTCTAGCACTTTGTCGGCGCATAAATGACACCATGCCAGAGGCCGAGCGGGTTCGGCACGTCCTTAAAGGTATTGGGCCACTCGCCTATAACGCCCTGGCCGTGCAGAACCCTACCACAATTGACGCCATCATATCGACCTGTCAACGCCTTGACGAACTACAGTCAATACGCCTGCAGCCTGATCCCACTTCATTTGGTTTCACTGCCGAAGCTGACCTCCGTGCTCTTATTCGCGGATTAATTCGTGAAGAGCTCTCGGCTCAAGGTAATTTGTGCCGCCCTGCATCTGAGCCACATCCTTCAAGTGCCGGCCTGCGTAGCATTGTCAAAGAAGAGCTGGCCTCAATGACCTATTGCCCGCCAACATCGGTCGCTCCTACCATCTGTCAGGCGCCAACGGTCACATCCTTGCCGCCTGCAGTTGGAGCGCCTACGCCACCGGCGCCTACCACTGCTCATGTCGCTGCATTGGCACCACCTGCCGCGGCGCCGACATACTACCCTAACTGGCGCCCAGCCCGCCCTGTTTGTTATTACTGCGGGTACCGAGGCCATATTTCCCGCTTCTGTCGTCGCAGGCTCCAGAATGAACGCCGCGGCTACGAATCATTTGAAGCAGACTACCCTCCTCGCTTTTCCGGCTCTAACCACCGTTCATTCCCTGATTATCCCCGACGTTCATCACCCCCGCCAGAAAGCCCCGCTCCGCCTGCTGGTTACAGGCCTTCAAGACGCCGTTCTACTTCGCCTTTTCGCCGCTCAACCTCGCCTCTCCGTCAAGCTTCTCTGACGACCCCCCGCTTGTCGGAAAACTGACCACTGCAGTTTTAGGAGGGAAAACTGCACTCTTCGACCATCCCAAAAATTCTCCGGAACGTCCCTGGAATATTATTTTAGTGCGGGTTGAAGGTTTGTCTGTTGAGGCTTTGGTTGACACGGGCGCCGCTGTTTCTGTGATACACACTGACTTGTGCTCCCGCTTGCGAAAAGTGAAAACGCCTTATGATGGACCTGAACTCCGTGGAGCTAATGGTGCAATAATTCGGCCTTCTGCTAAGTGTACTGTGCGAGTTTTTGTTGATGGTGTCCGCCACCATGTACAATTTGCCGTGATGTCACCCTGCGCTCACCCAATTATTTTAGGCTGGGATTTTCTGTCTGCCGCATCAGCCAGCATTTCGTGTCGCGACAGGGTCATTTACATGACCGAGAGCGATCCGTCTTCTGAACCTCCCGAGCCCCGTTATCGCCTACTTGCCGCTACTGACTCAGTGTTGCCCCCTGGATGCGAACAACTTGTTGCGCTTACTGCTACTGACATTGATAACGGAGATGTACTAATCGTGCCTTCTGATCGCCATCTGACCCGTGGAATCGCGCTACCACCAAGTCTTGTTCGGTTTGAGCATGGCACAGCGCTTGTCGCTGCTTCGAACACTTCCCCAGAGCCCATTGTGCTGACTAAAGGGACATGTTTTCCTTGTGCCCTGGACATTCACCCGGTGTCCCTCACCACCCTTACCGCCCCCTCTTCCTCACCAGCAGCTTCTTCTGATGCTTCTCTCTGTGTTCTCTTTGGCACCATCAATCCCGACCTTCCTGCGACTCACCGCCAAGCTTTGCAGGAATTACTTCGAAAACACCAAGCCTCCTTTGATGTCACTTCTCCGACCTTGGGCCGAACGTATTCTGCACAGCACCGCATTATTACAGAAGGTACTTCTATTGTTAGCCGCCGCCCTTATCGTGTTTCCTTATCAGAACGTAAAATCATAGAAGATAATGTGAATGATATGCTCCGACGAGACATTATTCGGCCATCAGCTAGCCCCTGGTCATCTCCGGTCGTCTTGGTCAAAAAAAAGGATGGCTCCGTGCGTTTTTGCGTTGATTACCGCGCACTTAACAAAGTCACTCGCAAAGACGTTTACCCTATGCCACGAATTGACGACTCCCTCGACTGTCTTCAGGGCGCCGAATATTTCTCCACTTTGGATTTGCGTTCTGGTTACTGGCAGATACCGATGCACGAAGCCGACAAAGAAAAAACCGCATTCGCTACTCCCGATGGGCTTTACGAATTCAATGTCATGCCTTTTGGACTTTGTAATGCCCCCGCTACGTTTGAGCGCATGATTGACACTGTTCTTAGAGGACTTAAGTGGAAAACATGCTTGTGCTACCTGGACGACATAGTTATCTTCTCTGCGACTTTTTCTGATCATTTATGCCGCCTTGATCAAGTATTAACGTGCCTAGCATCCGCCGGTCTCCAGCTGAACACAAAAAAGTGTAATTTCGCCGAGAAAGAAATCAAGATCCTGGGCCACCTCGTCAGCCGCGATGGCATTCGACCCGACCCTGACAAGCTTGCTGCAGTTTTGAACTTTGCACGCCCTCAACGGACTAAGGAACTACGCAGTTTCCTTGGCCTGTCTTCGTACTTTCGCCGTTTCATTCGCAATTTCGCTACCATTGCTGCACCGCTCCACCGCCTCCTTACCGACAGTACCACTTTCAATTGGTCCGAAGAATGCGAAAAAGCTTTCCAAACCCTAAAGAATGCCCTCACTTCGGACCCTGTTCTCGCTCACTTCGACGACACTGCTGCTACCATTCTCCACACCGATGCCAGCGGCCTCGGTATCGGCGCCGTACTTCTGCAACGTGACACCGCTTCTCGGGAAAAAGTAATTGCGTTTGCCAGTCGAACTCTAACACCAGCGGAACGCAACTACACTATAACAGAGCAAGAGTGCCTCGCCGTCGTTTGGGCAGTTCAGAAATTCCGCCCCTACCTCTACGGCCGCCATTTCACGATCGTTACCGATCACCACGCTCTGTGCTGGTTATCAACCCTCAAAAATTTGACTGGACGCCTTGGCCGTTGGATTCTGCGTTTGCAGGAATACCACTTCGATGTCATATTCAAATCAGGTCGCAAACATCGAGATGCCGATGCTCTTTCCCGCTGCCCGCTCCCAGAATCACCACCTAGTGCTTCTTCGCGCCTTCCTGCGTGCACCCTCGGCGTCGCAATGTCGTCCAGAGCTCCAAACATCCCCTGTGCTACTCCTGCCGCTGCTCCAGATCGGTACGCCATTATTTCACACCAGCAAGCCGATCCCTACTGTCTTTCCCTAATCAACCTTCTCACCGGTGCTTCTCACCCTCCTACCGCTAGGATGCGCAGACAACTCCAAAATTTCAAACTTGACAACGGCGTGCTGTCCCGTTATATTTATTGCTCTGAAGGCACCCGTTGGGTCCCCGTTATTCCGAAAGCGCTTCGCACCCGTATCCTGGCGGCTTTCCACGATGATGCTACAGCCGGTCACTTAGGCTTTCATAAAACTTACCACCGCGTGAAAACCCGTTTCTTCTAGCCAGGCCTCGCCTCAAGTGTGGCAAAATACGTCGCCTCTTGTCTGCCATGTCAGAGCCGCAAACGGCCAACTTCTCCTCCTGCTGGCCTACTACAGCCGCTACCTTGCCCAGCTACTCCTTTTGCCGTTGTTGGCATAGACTTATACGGGCCACTTCCATTGTCCGCACGAGGTAATCGCTGGATCGTCACCGCCGTAGACCACCTAACACGCTACGCTGAGACCGCTGCCCTGCCTAATGGCTCAGCACATGAGGTCGCGACCTTCTTTTTGGAATCGCTCGTACTGCGTCATGGGGCGCCTCAAGTGCTTCTCAGCGATCGTGGTCGGACATTTCTGTCGACGATTGTAGCCGAAGTTATTGAGGCCTCAACCACACATCACAAATTGACCTCCAGCTATCACCCGCAGACCAATGGGTTGACTGAGCGGTTCCACCGCACGCTTTCTGACATGTTGTCTATGTACGTCGACCAGGACCACCGAAACTGGGACGTAATACTTCCTTTTGTTACGTTCGCCTACAATACGGCTGTACAGCGGACCACAGGTTACACCCCGTTTTTCCTCGTTTACGGCCGTTCTCCTGCTACCTTTCTTGACGCCTCTTTCCTTTCTACACATGCCAGTTCCTCGCCCTCTCTTCCTGACCAGTTCCTTTCCCGAGTGGCCAAATCTCGCCGGCTTGCTCGCGTCAACACGGAAGCCAGCCAGGAAGACCGCAAATGCCGCTATGATGCAACCCATCGCCAAGTTTCGTTCCGTCCCGGCGACGAGGTGTTACTTTGGACCCCATTACGCACTCCTGGTCTTTCTGACAAGTTACAGCACCGTTACATTGGTCCTTACACAGTTCTTGCAAAAACCTCCCCGGTCAACTATCGCGTCTCTCCTCTTCACCCTCCTCCGGACAGTCGTTACCGTGGCACTGAAGTTGTCCACGTTTCACGTATGAAACCTTTTATTCGGCGCAATCCTGCGGACTAACTGCGGCCAGGCTGGCCGCTTCAACTGCGCGGGCGAAATAGTGTGAGCACTGTGTGGCGCTTCTTCTTCCACACGGCTGAACGTGCTGCAGCCACCGTAGTGCTGCTTCATCTTCATCCTGCTCCCTCTTGTAGATACCCATCGTCATCGCGGAGTGTGTTTGGCTGCAGTGTGCGACCAAGGCTTCAGGTCTGCAATAAAGCCTGATTCCCCAAGTCCGACCTTCGCGTTACCTTACAATATATATATACAAAGATAGATAGATAGATAGATAGACAGACAGACAGACAGACAGACAGACAGACAGACAGACAGACAGACAGACAGACAGACAGACAGACAGATAGATAGATAGATAGATAGATAGATAGATAGATAGATAGATAGATAGATAGATAGATAGATAGATAGATAGATAGATAGATAGATAGATAGATAGATAGATAGATAGATAGATAGATAGATAGATAGATAGATAGATAGATAGATAGATAGATAGACAGACAGACAGACAGACAGACAGACAGACAGACAGACAGACAGACAGACAGACAGACAGACAGACAGACAGACAGACAGACAGACAGACAGACAGACAGACAGACAGACAGACAGACAGACAGACGGACGGACGGACGGACGGACGGACGGACGGACGGACGGACGGACGGACGGACGGACGGACGGACGGACGGACGGACGGACGGACGGACGGACGGACGGACAGACAGACAGACAGACAGACAGACAGACAGACAGACAGACAGACAGACAGACAGACAGACAGACAGACAGACAGACAGACAGACAGACAGACAGACAGACAGACAGACAGACAGACAGACAGACAGACAGATAGATAGATAGATAGATAGATAGATAGATAGATAGATAGATAGATAGATAGATAGATAGATAGATAGATAGATAGATAGATAGATAGATAGATAGATAGATAGATAGATAGATAGATAGATAGATAGACAGACAGACAGACAGACAGACAGACAGACAGACAGACAGACAGACAGACAGACAGACAGACAGACAGACAGACAGACAGACAGACAGACAGACAGACAGACAGACAGACAGACAGACAGACAGACAGACAGACAGACAGACAGACAGACAGACAGACAGACAGACAGACAGACAGACAGACAGACAGACAGACAGACAGACAGACAGACAGACAGACAGACAGACAGACAGACAGACAGACAGACAGACAGACAGACAGACAGACAGACAGACAGACAGACAGACAGACAGACAGACAGACAGACAGACAGACAGACAGACAGACAGACAGACAGACAGACAGACAGACAGACAGACAGACAGAAAGACCAAGGCAAGTAAGGGATGCTAACCAAAACGGAATTCAAGTTGACTACGTTGCGCTGTTAAAGATGATGATGTCAAATACCTTTATTCGTACCCACCAAGGAATCTTCCTCCCCTTTCAGCAGGCTGGAATTCCGTGAGGTTCAGCGGTATGAACGGTCAAATGATGATTTTCTTTAGGACGTCCTCGTTCTGGCTGATCACTAAATCCTGATCGGACTCTGTATTCCTGTCTGGTTCGTTGTAGGTAGTGCATGTCCATACCATCGTCCTGTCCTGCCTGGTTGTAGGAAAAATGTTTCATTTAGGCCAGTCGCTGAATTTAAAAAGCTACGTAGTGTAAGCCTGATGGCAGTGGGATATTGTGCCCCCTTTACGAGCTGCGTTATTTTTTGCTAATAGGCGAGGATTAAACCGGTCGAGAGCATAATTCAGCATTCCTCTTTCGGTCGCAAAAGTAGGGCGCTCACACGAACGACACATGATTGCCTCTTCTCAAACACATCTTCAACAAGTAGGACTGTCGACAATTTCAATCTCGAAATCACATTTGTTTTTAAAAGCAACACCAAGCCATATAGGGCACATAATTGTTAATTAGCGATCCGTAATGATAAGTGGTATACGAGGTCGCCGACTGGGGTTCAATGCTTTGAGTCAATGGCTGCAAAACTTCCTTGCTTCAATGCTGAAATTGTGAGCTCCAGCGCTAAAGAGCGGATCCCCCATGTTTCGTCAGCTTTTGAGAAATTAATTTTGACTTCAAGCTAAGTATGAATTAGCAGTGTGAAGCACCAGGCTTGTAGCACTCAATTGTCTATCATTTACCCCCACCAGAAAGGTTGCGCTGAGGACCAGTGCACCCTTTAATGGGTTGATTTTTGCTGTAAGCAGCACTGTACCTATTAAACGGCTGCATCATTACATCAATGTAACCTTTCTAAAAGGCGAGAGTTATAGACTAAAAACGCACCTTGAATGATGCAATTTTATTTATCGTGCACCTGCGCTTTCCCGCAACAATTCTCTTCTTTCGGAAGTAAGGATGGAGAGCCCTGCTGCAAAAGCCCGTTTTAGACTTTCCGCCTCTATTAGGTGGATGTAGTCAAATACTCGATTGCTCTAACATAGTGCAAGTGGTGATATTAGTGTGGCATCAAGTAATTGTTTATATATGATGCTGAGTTTGCCACACGGCATAAAAGGTGGTGGTAGAGTCACAGAAATGGGTGGTGTGCAGTCATGTGCAAGAAGTCACAACAACTGCGTCCATAAATGTTTGTTATCTATAAGTAGAAATGAGAGTCATTAGTCGGTGAAAGTCCAGCTTTTTGTAGAATGGTCTTGCGTATATGCGAAGTTCCTGGGCATGTCCCTATTAGATGCCGGACAGTGGTGTCGCAAGCGGGTTCTTCGCAGTGGGGGCATTTGTCGGGAACTGGAATTGTAGGACTTTGCCACTGGTGTCGAACGGTGGGTGTAGGGACCACTCCGACTCTCAGTCGTCTGCGAAATACCTCCTCCACCCTTGTTAGAATGGGGGAAGGGGGTACGTACATAAGGGAATTAGAGTACGTTTACGCTGCCTGAGGGATGCTAATGATGTCAAATGGATCAGAAGTGGATTCGATGGCAAGGAATCATGAATAGGTTGCGACATATCTGCTGCATGAGGAAGCACGTCTGCTTCAATGGCATTCAAATTGCGTTGCTTTGAACCAGTGAATGTATATAGCCACTGGGTAATGGTGATAAGCAGCATGTATAGTCTCTGCGACCATAACAGTGCCATAGACTTTCATTAATTGTTTTAGGGCTTCTTTCAAATGAGTCATTATGTGTGCGTGTTTGAACGGAGAATCGGCAGGTAACGCTTCTATGGCGTTAAGGATGACTTGCGGTTCGAAGGCCAAGTTGATTTGGTTTGGGTAAGGTAAGTTCGAGGAGTGTTCAGGTGAGGGTGGGTTGAGCTTATACAATCAACTGAACTACCTGTTACGGTTACGGCTGCATCTCTGTAAATAATAGTCATCAGGTGTTGCGCAAGAAGTTATTGGAAATGATGATGAGAACGGCGACTTCTTGGTGAGTAGAGGTTAATTAGAAGTAAGGTGGTAGTAGTCCCATGGAGGTGGCTGGTTCTGTAAGTCAGGACAAAGGGAAGCATTTCTTGTTTTGTTTGTCTGTCTTTGGGCAGTTAATTCTGCCAACCTGTTAAGATGCAGTAGTTGATTGAGGCAGTCCAGTAATGACACGCATGGCCTTGGTTGAGTGCCTCAAGTGTGGATCGTTGCCGTTTTGTCAGTTTCTGAACTGTACCTGGTATAGAAGCCGCGGTTGAAAGACAGCACGAACAAGTCGCCGAGCGGTATCTCATAGGCCACCACCAGAACAATTTGCTATTTTTCGAATTAAACCAAGTGTGTTCATGGCACTTTTGGGCACATCTGATAACCAAACTGCGCCTTTTCCTGAAGAATGTACATGGAGGCCCAACACATTGGTATATTCCACTTCAGGGAGGATTGTATTATCAATTGTCAACGCGAATGGATTAGCTTTGAAAGTTCTGCGGCCGGCCGTATTTCCCACATGGACATGCATGTTTTGGTTAAGTTGAGGGGTAGGCCTGTGTTGTTTAGAATTTCTTGAATATTTACGAAATTTTGCAGGGATTTTGGCTGCACCTAGACTGATCGGTTTGTAGACCACCTAGTAATATCATCTGCGTAAACCTGAGCCCTGCGGTACTCCATGATTAGAAATGAAATGCCCTGTTAGTTTTCCATTTACACGGATAGCAAACGTTCGGTGCGAGAGGAACGTGTGAATTGCACGACAAAGCTGTAAGGACATTCCAAGTGTTGACATAGTATTGAGGATCGCTGTGCGGAGGATGTTGTCGTAGGCTTTCGTGATATCTGTTGCTTGACTGTGCAGACGAGACGGCTGTGAGATGAACAATATATTACTTTACTGGCAAAAAGTTGAAGACCATCTTCATATCCGTACCCAGGCCGAAAGCCAATCTGTGAAGACGAACATTTGTGATAATGGTCAAGCCACCAGAATATTCGAGTGGCAAGTAGCTTTTCGGACAGCTTGCAGAGAGTGGGGTAAGAGAAATCGGGCGTAGGGCACCTGGAGCTATGGGTGGTTTTCCGGGCTTCGGTATGGGAACTACTACAGAATGTTTCCAATCTGGTGGCATTTCACTGCAAATCCAGATTTCATTGAAAATTCTGTGAAGTGAGGTCAATGATTAGCCTTCCAGATTGCGGAATAGTGTAAAGGCACACCGTAATGACCGGGTGTGGTGGTTGGGCGGATGTCTTCAATCGCAGCGATCAGCTCAGCCATGGTGAAAGGGCTCGTGATCTTATCTTTTGGGTGATGATTGGCGAGACTGAGTGGAACCGGTGCTGATTGGCAGTCATAATTGGGGAAGAACTGAAGAGCTGCTTGCTTGGCAAATTCTTGCGGTGAAAGGTGCAGGGGTATTTCGAATACTCTCAGCGTAGTCTAACTCAGGGTTTTCGTTCTATTGACTGAAACACACGCCATAGCTGGCGGTTTCCGATTGGAGTACTTACACGAGAGCACCAGTCTGTCCAACGTTTGTGTAGAAGGTGCTTAGAATACCGACGGGCTTTAGCGCTTAGTTTATGAAGTTCTGCTATGGCAATATTATTGGACGGATGCTGACTGACGTATACGTCCATTTGCTTGCGCCGTGCCCAGAGGTTAATTAGGTGATGGTCAGGATTTGGTTGGTGTTCGTTGAAGGTCGAAGACAGAGAACAGAGCATTTAGAACTTGCATGAAAGTAGGAAGTGCCGAATCAGTAGTTATTGAGATGAGGCGAGAATCTGTACGTCGAGTATCCCAAGAAGTAACGTGAGTTTTGCGGCGAATTTTACGTAGTGTGCTTGAGTTAAAATCGAATAAAATTGGGGAGTGGTCACTGCGCCAGGTGTCTGGTTCGCAAATCCAGCGAAGGTTCCCAGGGCCCAGCCACCGCGTAACGCCCAGAGTCGACGCTGGTGCAAGCGGATGGGTACATTTTGACAAACTGTTGATTAAGGGCAAACTACTGGTCAAAAAAATGTGTCGTAAATTTGACGGCCATGGTTAGAGTCTTGTATATATCCCCAGGCTGTGTGCGGTCCATTGAAATCTCCTCCAAAATGTATGGGTGCACCTGGGTATGAGGCGCAGATGTGTGAGCCATCCCAAGTTGAGCACAGTAGATAGCGGTCGTGCGTAAAATGATACTAATATAACTGGAGTACGTCGGGGCTTGGTAATAATGGCTGTCGCTTCTTGTCGGGTATTTCACCAGCGGGATAGGAGAATGAGGAGTCGATGAATGAACACATATTGCCCCTTTACCGGGAGTTAGACCACTGCGGCGGTCGGGTATCGAGGGGCAGTGATATGCAGTAACGAGATAGAGGTGCAATAGCGCTATGATCTTGTAAAAGCAAACCCAGGCTTTAAGGCTTCCTTCTTGAATACGGAGCTTTAATTCAGGGAGTTTATTAGTGAGACCCCTACAGCTCCATTGCATTACAAAGGATGTATGGTTAGTGGTCATTAGTTCGTAGAACAGATGCTATCATCTGAGGCAGTTGCTGCAGCAGTGTAATCAAGGATGTCATTGAAGTTGTAGCTGCAGATTTCTCAGGTTGGGCATGTCTAGAATGGGGTTCCTGGGGGAAGGGTGGCTGGTCCTTACCCTGATGGAGCTGGGATAGGTAGGTCAACGCGGCTTGCGGCGGGTGCTAGCCTGTCACTGATTTTTTATCTCTTGTAGATCGTCATTGCACCCGCTACCGCTTAGGTGGTGGACGACGGCTGTTGCGGCGCGCGTCTTTATTTCCATCTTTTTTTATTTCTTTACTTTTTTCTGTCCACACGAGGCAGCGGAGGTGGCTCAGCTATTGAGCCAGTAGCAGGCCTGTGAATTTTCGTTTCCTTCTTCCTACAACCACAACAACATCTCGAGGACGTTAACTGGACGCCTGCAACGCAGCCTTCAATTTTTTGTATTTCCAGTTTTGGTCATTTATCGCCGCTCGTGTGAATTTCTAATGTCTAATAGAACTTTTTCTAAAATCCTTTTTACAGATACGGTAGAGTGTTTGGGGCTGCTCTCAATATTAGCGAAAGTATATATCTTTTAAATGGCAGGCCAGAAGCACGTCTCAATTGTGCCCTACAAATTATTTACAGCTGCAATCCGCATCCTTGGCACTAATTATGAGGCACGTGGGATGCCATCTTTGGTATAGAGTTCTGTTTTAAAACGAGGTATACAGCAAATTGGCTACGCCTAGTGCTTTTGAACTGCACATGCTGGAGAAACGCTACCTTGTCCACACTGTTTTCATGCGAAAGCCTTTAATGGCTCATACTCGCGGCGTCCGTCTGTCCGTACCTAGGAGAGGTGTAAGCTGTGGCCTCTCCCCCCATCCCCCTCATCGCCGCACTCTATTTTCCTAGGAACCACATGCGCCGGTGGGGGTGCAGCTGTGCATAGCAACCGTGACACCACGTGTCGGTGGGCGCGACACGCGCGCACATGTGCGGCGGCAGCAGGCGCCGACACTGCTTCGACAGACGTCTTGGTGCTGTCGAGTTAGTGAGACACATGGCGCCGAAGCGGCCTATATAGTGACTGTGCGGCAAGCGGCGCGGAGAAGCGGCGACGGATGCCTGATTCCCCCTACACCACACTTGAGAAAAAAAATCAGTTTGGTTGCCACCATTTTCATTCCCCACATCTCCTTCAATCTGAGGACTCGAGGCCAGGGAGAGGGGACACTTTTGATAATGACACAAACTCGGAATGCATACCCAGAGGTAAACGCAGCAAAGCAGGATCCAGAGATGTTTCCAAGAAACACTTTCGTCTCCACGCAGTGCAGTGCTGCAAAATGCTCGCTTCTCTTTCTGCGGCCTAATATACTATCTCGCACTTGTAACGTACCCTCCTCTCAGGGTTTTACGTACCCTGAAGTCTCTTGTGAGCTTATTTTTTAGGGGAGGGCGCACCGAACTGGTAGGTCTGGCGGCGCTCAGGTAGCCGCGTTCTAGGGGTGGGCTCGTCTTCGCTACTTTGTCCGTCAGCTGCAGGGTGCTGGCTCTGCGCTACTTTCTTCATTTGCTGCAAGGAGATGAGCGCCTAGCGATGGTGCTCATGCTACTATCTTTAGGCACAAGTGTTAGGGAGCTTGTTCCTGATATACCGCTCAACAGTTTTCCACAGGCGTTCCGGACGCCAGTTTTTTATTAGTGTATGGTGGCAATTTGGCCGTACGCCCGCCATGTCTGCCCAATTTTAGACATCTCGCAAACGGAGCAGAAGAGTGAATGGGAACGTTACTTATTCCGCTAATGCCTGCACAACGCAGGCGAAGGGCGGACTCCATTTCTTGGTTACCACTCACAGCATTGTTGCCGTCAGGGCATTTACGTAGCATTATGTGGCTCTTGAAGTGGGGGATTTTGCCTACACGAGATCGGCTGCAACGATGGGGCATTGCGCGGACAGCGCAGTGCCTCGACTGCCCACTTGAAGGATCTAATCGTCGCCTGACCCAGCAATCCGTGGTTGCTCGTGTCTCGGTTTCAGAGGTCTTGCCATCAATTGATTTCAGATAAATGGTAGGTGTCCTCGCGGTCGTTTTGCATGATTGCTGATTGTAGCTGGCGCTTTCATGTTATGGAGCAATTGTTGTGAGGCTGTCGCCCCAAAGACGGCGCCGATGAGCGTTTTTTCTCTGTCTTGGCCCGTCTGCTGAAGGCGACAGTATGCTTTTTGGCTGAGGAACCTTTCTACCTTGAGAAACAAGAGTTGCTTCGCTAATGGTTTTGCCTTTTTTTTTCGTACATCTCGGTACTTGCCATATAATGCCAATATCTATGTCAGTTCACAGCTGCATACATTCCGAAACAGATGTGTAGTACACACTGTTCATGCGACAGCTGTATATGTTCGCACCTATATTTATTTCTAAATTATTGTACACAGTGTATAATTTCCTTTAAATCGTCTTTCAAAACTTTATACGTCATCACAAGCAATCAATTTATTTTCCGGAACGTAAATAGAAAATTGTAATGTATTTCCTCGACATCAGGTAGGTTTTGTGCCGTACCTCCTGTTCTTAACCGTGTACGTTTTCAGTATTGGTCATTTATTATTATATATATCAACGTATATTGTCTAACAAAACTTTTTCTAAACACCCTCTTCGAGACAATGCCGTCCAAAAGATTCGGGCACAAGCCCAGTACTTGGAACGTTGCTATACTGAGCCAATCAAAGGCACAAGAACTCAATCGATAAAACAAGCGCCTTCAGAACTGCGACATGAAACTTTGTTGTAGAGGTTACCTACAAAGCAAATGCCTTGAGACCAAAAGAGAAACCATCTGCCTGTTGGCTGAAGCCGTGAAGAATCAGCGCAATCTTGGGTCCTGCTAGTTTGAGTCCCAGCCCCCTATTATGGTCTGCGTACCTGAGTGGGGGAGCAGGCGAAGCCCCTATATTAGTGATAATAAATTTTTCAGTCAATCAATCAACTGCGATGTAACAGAACCGCCAGGCACTCGGCACTCGCTCAAACAGAATGACAGCGTCCCCGTTTTCGTCTGCTCTCACAATTTTCGCTTTGCTTCGGCTCGTCGCCGCTACGCCAGGCACTCGACGGTCGCGCGGTAGGGTTGAAGAATCGGCTGGGTATTGGGCGCGAGTGCCACCACTAAAGCGACCGACGCTAGCGCATACCTAGGGGAACAAGTGGGATTACATGCCTTTGCGCGTTTTAAAACCTAATATTCGCGTTTATTTCAGTAGTTTGGGTTCATACAGAGGGCTAGCTTTGCAATTTTTGATCTTGCATCGTTACTGAGGCTGTGGAAGTTTATTAAACTGTTGCTACGGTCCGTTACTGATCTGTACCCGGACGTAAGCGAGGGAATTCTGCGCAAACTCCGATTGCCACCCGAAGCATAACATCACAGAGAAGTCCGTAATGAAAATTTGAATATAAAAATCAGAGAGTGGTCATTCTCATGGTGATTGATTGAAACACGTTTATGGATAGCCCTGTCATGAGGTTTTGCTGCTGGTATCTGAGCTAGTATCTGTGCCCCCCCCCCCCCCCTACATCACATTTCAGCGAGCGAGATTTCATCCATAGATTTGGCGCTAAAAGTTCGGTTAGCGGCACACGAAACGGCACGCGCGTTTTAATTTGCGCTTATCACTTGTGAAGCAAACGATAATATTGCTGGAAGGATGGAAAATATCTGACTTCCTTGTGGAGCAATACCCTTCCAAACAAAGGAGGAATCGTGTGAACACCTGAAGGTCTCAAATTATTCTAAATGAACGCGTTGTTACGGACGTTTCGCTGAAGTGCACTAGAAGATTCTGCCGCCTCGGGCAGCTATATGCATGGTGAGTTGGTTCAGGCAGCGTCTCCAGTACTGTAGTAATTTCAAATGACAGGGTCCCTGAATAAGCGAAAGATAGTGCATTGCATACATGTTGTGGGGTGCTGATCGAGATATGCGTAAAACAAAAACTATGGTGTGCGGGGAAAGCAAATATTTGCTCTACCCAAGACTGATAATGGCGGTAGTTAGTGCGCGAGAATTCGCTGTGTGGAACGCGTCTTCACACTGGCTAAAACATTATTCCATGTCATCCTCACTGCCAGATTTATGTGCTTACTACGTCCAGGGGAGCAGGCGAAGGGTGTCACTTTCGCAGGCGCTATGCGAAAACGCTCAGCATCTGTCAGGCTCCTGGCAGTCTTCTCTGCCCTTGCAGATGAATCCCATTATTTGTGCACTGACTGCTTACATCTCACTAATTGAGTGGTAGCTTCAGCTTTTGCTTATTTTTTTTATAAATGCAGATATGCTGCAGCCGGTGCTCGTCGTCATAGCAGTCAGTAAAGCTCGTCAAATTCGATAACTCTAACTCAGTGAAATGGTTTTGTGCCCAGTGAGTAGGTCTCATACCTGAAAATAAGCTTATACGCGCCCAGATCATGGTGCTTATTAAATAAAAAAAATTAATTGTGGTTAACCCTGACTAACCCAAGTTGAATTGCGATAGCAATGCAATGCCGGAAGCGTTTTTTTTTTGCTGCTACATTATTCATCTGTCACGCCCTATCACTGCAAAGTGGTACCGTCTTTGCCAAAAGTAACCAGGCAGCACGTTTTGCTTCTCGCTTGTATTCTAAAGCCGATATGGTTTTCCAGACGATCCCAGCTTGCTAATAAGTGAGGACCAGAGCCCGGCTTTACTTTGTACATATTTACAGCTTCAGAAGTGGCACGAATTCTGTACTACTTGACTGAAAAGCGGAACCTGCTGCCTGGTTACTTTTGGCAAAAGACCGTGCATTATAGGGGACTCTTAAGCTCATCCTTTGACAGTATGGCGCGAGAGGGTAAGATACCAGCCCACATATAAATGAAAAGGGTTCAACGCTGTTGAACCGAATATGGAGCGAAAGCATTAGCTGCCGGTGAACGAGCGTTCTTCTTATCCTTCTTCTCCTTCGTGGCTGTTCAAGGTCAAACGTGGCTCTTCCCGGGACGGCGCCACGGGCCGAAACCTTGCTATCGCAATAATAAATGAATGTAATGCTAAGCATCTAATGCAAAGCATCCTACAGCAGGAGGTAAACTTGCGTTATCCCACTTCGTCATGCGAGCGTTTCCGAGAGGTGGCACCACGGTATGTCTTTGCCCCCAACACCTCTAAATGTATGTTGCTCATTGTAAGTGTAGGCGTCGATCGAGGACGGCAACGCCAAACGCGATGCTTTTACGACCGAACGAGTTGTATACGCTGTCAGGTATGAAACGTGCATGAATTCAGCGATTTGCACGCAGCATATACGCGTTCTCAAAGAATACGGCCTTCTCTTTGTGAGAGAAAACTCAAGAGAATGAAGCTGGAAGGTGGTAGTTGGCAGGCGGCATGGTCATGCCCTGACACGTCATAAGATGGTGTGACATCAAAGACCCAGTGGCATGATATATATGGCGAGAGCTGTCAACTCGAATTTCGCCTATGACATAGAGCAAGATCCCAAAACAGCTTTCCAGGACTCTTCAATCCCGAGATATACAATCATCATCATCATCATCAGCCTGATTATACCCACCGCAGGGCGAAGGCCTCTCCCATATTTCTCCACTTAAGCCGGTTCTGTGCTAGCTGCATTCACTTGACCCCTGCGGACTTCTTAATCTCATCCGCCCACCTAACTTTCTGCCGCCCCCTGCTACGCTTTCCTTCCATTGGAATCCAGTTCGTTACCCTCAGCGACCATCGGTTATCCTCTCTTCGCACTACATGTCCGGCCCATGTCCATTTCTTCTTCTTAATTTCTACTAGAATGTCGGTAACTGAGATATACAATATTTGTATATATTGTATATCTCAGTTACCGACATTATATTGTATATCTCAGTTACCGACATTCTAGTAGAAATTAAGAAGAAGAAATGGACATGGAGATATACAATATATGTATTTATTTCAGGTTTTCTGTCCCATAACGAATGATATTTGGACTGTATGCTAATTAGTATGTATTGGGTAAGCCAGGCCTAAATGAAGGCGGCTACTGATTATGCAAGTAACAGTGGGAATAGCAGAGCGAGGATTTGCAAGAGCAGATGGCCATCATTAAAATGTTACGTCGTGATCTTAAAAGCCCTAGGTCTTGATACACATTCTTCTTCACAATCGTCGTCTTATGCCTAAGAAATTGCGGGGGTATTGATAGTTTGCGAATAATCATTTTATTCGCTGTGGCAAATTATTCTAAAATATTGCCACCACCTTTCAGTCAGGAGTGAGGGAGTAATCCCGCAGAGTTCTATTCACATCTCACCCTTCTACACCAAAAGAAGCTGCTCTGGTCTCGTGACAACCCAAAAGACGCCAACGAATCAGTGTCCAGACATGCAGCCTGTGATGTACCACCTGCAAAGGATGCTTGCAATTATTTGGCGTTGCAAGGCTTTAAAACAGGAGGCGCTATGGTCGCGGTGTTTGCCAAGTATCACCCACCAAAGGTATGGTGGTGATGGTTTGATGTCATCAGGTTTCTAACTATCCGCGACGACGAGCCGGACAATGTTTTAATATGGGGAGTGCAGGGGAAGGTTCTAATTAGCTCTCACCGAAAAACCTGCCTGGGCAGGCTGCTTAGTGACGAAGCTAAGAGGCTTCGAACCGTCGATGACGGGCTTTTTTGCCTGACATGATGATGCTAGCATTCTCTTGTTAAAACCATTGAAGCACGCCTTAGACGACGAGAAGCTCAGTGAAAGTGTTAACAGATCTATGTTAACACCACTATGGTGCCCAATTCAAACTTGACGCGGTAGTAGACCACGTCATGCAAGCTATTTCTTTTTTTCGCCACTTGGCCCGTAGAAGGGGACAGCCATTTACGGTTACTCGTTTGTTATATTTCGGAGCAACGGAGCAATATGAAGTGCACCACACTGGTTCGTAGACTGGGAAGTCGAATTTGTTCCCATAGGAAACGAAACATGCGAAGATATTTGACTGTACGTTCCCGTTGCGCTTCGTGCGCGCCTTATGCACTCAGAGTAAATTTTGCGCGAAAAACAGTGCAAGTCCGTGCGCAGCAGGAATGTAGTAAATCGCCTCGTCACTGCTTCCAGAACTGCTGTGACCATATCCTATCTGTAGCTTCGATCACCACAGTGGCATTAACTGCAGAGCATAGTGAATTTATCTTTCCATTAGTGAATTTCTGGTTTTGTATATATAAGTAGAAGAATATTTACATCTTACGTCGGTATTGTCTGAAATCCTCATCTCAGAAAATATTTTCGTTTTTTTTAGAACTCGCTATTGCTCAGACCTTTTGAGCTGGAGCACAGGGTTTCAAACGTTATAATACGAAAATTCAGGCATACTGTTGGAGTTACTTATGAATTCGCTGCGTACTACAGGTAAGAACTTTGGGGTGGTCACATCATTACGGGGGCCGATATGAGAAGCTTCTGATATAAGTACCGCACTGAAGCTGTGAAACATATTTATTTATTGCTGGATCTATTTATTTCTTTTTTGCACGCAGGGTTTGCTATTGCAGTTGTGCAGGACAAGATTTCCCCCTTCACCATGATCGTGGCTGGCGCAGTGCTGTGTCCATTGGCACTCATCACGTCTTCCTTTGCACCGAACATCGCCTGGATTTGCGTCACATATGGATTCATCTACGGTAGGCTATCCTTATGACGCTTGAAATTGGCTACACTGGTTACGTCTGCTTCCATGCTTTGATAAGTTCCGGCTTCATGCGATTAGGGAACAGAAGTGTGTACTGTGTTTCCGGCGTTTCTGCAATAAAATTTTGTATTGGTGCTTATTTTTTTATCTGATGCCGCGGTTTAAATTACAGGCCGAGTAAGGCTCATTCTCTCACAGCTCTTAGTGCTAATTCTGATTCCTACGCGCTGAAGAAACACCTTTTCTAGAATCAATGCCAGCCAAATGATCATTTCAACGGAGGCGGCCGCAAAAGGTTTTCGACTAGCGCCTTCAATTTCTCGCATCACTTTGCACAAGAGAAGTGCAACTATCGTTGGTCAATGTTTGTGTTTAGTGAGAGGTTTTCTTAAAACCATCAAAGCAAGAAAGGCTAGGAGACTTTATGATATTTGTATGGCACTAAAGAGAATCTTTTCCGAGGAGAACATACTTGCTATGGTCAGTAACTGTGTATAGCTGAACGTCCTGAAACAACTCTGACTACGCCAGAAGACGCGATGGATGGTTGCGAAATATTTGAGGCCACCTGGCGTTCTCTGCCGCTCTCCAAAATCCGGCAAAATCAGCACAGCCAGTTTTGAATCCACGACATTAGTGACAAACGGGAAAAGCCTGCACCACTGATTCACCAGAGTGGTGGCAGAGGGAACTTGAATCGGTTTGGAGCAAAATTTGGCACACGGAAGAATGCGCTGTGCGACACTGACAGTAGCACTGAGCCGAACACCACTCATAAGGCTAACCCCTTCAGAGCGATAGAAGGAGAGCACATATCACATGTATTATAGCGCAGCAGTAAATGTGTTAGCATGAGAGAGAAGGCCGGTGCATGGCCGTCAATCTCGGTGGTTAAGTTTGTGGATTACCTGCAGAGAGATAAGGAGAGAGAGAAATTACTTTTTTACAGGCTTTGGAATTAGGAAAGGGTGGGTAATAACACGGCTACGTGAAGTGATACCGCACGGGCCCATGAACGCCTGCTTAAAAAGGCATGTACGCTAACGCAATATCTTCGGCTAAGTCTCTATACAGTGAGGAATATCCCAATTTAAATCATACGCTGTCAGCAAGTGAAAAACTCGGAAAATAGAGCGTATTAAATATCTCAGAATTGTGAAGTTGCAGGAACGTCTTGCCAAAATATGTCTGCAGCAGCAGAATGCGCTAGCAAAACCAACGATATGGGCGACCTTCTCCGATAGTTTTCTACACTGAAAGTTCCATCCCCATTTTCGTCACCAAAGATAAAGTTTTATAAATTTACAGCAAAATCTGACATTGCTCATCGCGGACGGGACTTGATGGCTCTAAGGCTGCTCTGTCAACACAAAACAATAGCGCCAATACCTGACATATTCGTAAGCGCTTGACCAAATGCGTAGTGAACATGCCGAGCATCAGTAGACAGAAAGGTCCTCGTTTTTCAACCGAAAAAAAAAAGTCAAAGGGCGACGACCACTCGGCTATGCTATCACAAAATTTTCAAAGGATTAGAGTTGCGCGAAGAATGCAAAAACTAAGAGAGGAGCCGTCTTTCTGGGCAGCCGGCTTGCGCACCAGGTCACGCACTACGCACGTACATCTCGCAAGGCAAGGAAATTGCGCATGATTAGAAGGAATACGACAATACGGTTAAGCAAGTACTTAACCGCCTATACCCGGTGGCAGCCTATACCCTCCAGCAAAGGGCACGTAAATGGCGTGAGCCATTGTGGACTATGTGTCTCGAGCTCGGATCGAGCCCGAGTCAGGGTATGGTTTTCTCGTGTGGGGTAAACCGTGCTACCTGATCAATCACACTCAAATTGGTTTATGTCTTCAGATCTTTTATTTCAGTTTTTCACGTACTAATAATGCTGAAGACGGCAAAGGAAAAGAAGCGACGCACCCCTGCTTGACGGAGCTCGCAGCTCCTATGAAGTTTCAGAAACCAATAAGGTTCAGTCTGGAGGGGAACGTATAACTCCAAGCACAAACGGAGCGTACGAAATGTGGATACCATTGCACATGCACTCTTCAAAATCTGTTTTTACACCAAAAATAAACGAGGAAAGCATCTTGCTACATGAAAATCAAAGTTAAAACTATGACCTGCGAAAATTAAGACATATTTGCAGTAACAGCGGAGATAAACTTTGTGGTTTCGAACTGAAGTTGAAGATAAGGTACTCTGAAGATCAGGCCTTCATGTACTTGGAAACCGAGATGAGATAGATCTGGCATTGATAAATTCATAGCTCTTCGATTTTTCAGAGGTGACAAAAGATTTACAGCTTATAACCTCCAAAGGGGGATAGGCGCTGAACTGGTGCTAGGGTATTATAAATGATATTTCGAAACTTTTATTTTACAGAAACCCACAAATCTATATTACAATACATCTGCTGCGGGCACAGGGGTGTTGTTAAATAATATAGAGCCAGTGTGCGAAAATAATCATACATTTTCAACAGACGCGACATTCGTTTTTACAGAACAGATACCTTGGGCATATCTGAGATTCGCGCTTTCTCATATAAAAAAGTATTGACAAAAAGAAGTTAGGAACAACCAAATTATAGAATATTTTTATTGAAATGGGTGAAATGTTTTTAATACGGCAAACAATGCGTATTGAATAAAAAATGGAGATGGAGACTGCTTGAAAGCGTACGTCCCATTTGATTGTCGATATGAACAGTATGCCAAAAGTTTGCAGCGATCTTTTGCTTTTGTATGAAACTTTTTCTTTTATACGTGAGTATTTCTGATGTTTCTCTTCTGTTGTATATTGCGTGTTTTTATTGTTTGTATTATTTAATTGTTACATTTTTGTTGACACGCTTGCTGTGTACGCCATGCCTTGCAACGGTTTCCTGGACTTAGTCAAGCTGCTCTAGCAGCTTTTATCCAGGAACCCTTCCAGCAAAACTGGAAAATAAACAACTGAACTGAAAACTGATCGCATCTTGATATAAACATATTAGAGGTGGGTACACCACGTGATTTTTCTGAGGGTTGAGATAAAGGCGTCAATATTTTCTTTTATACTTTTTAGCAATTATTTATAAAATATGGATACAGGTAGAAGAAATAAAACGTTTGCCCTCTTTAAACGCCATTATTATCTCCAATTTATTTTACCTATATATTAAAAATCAAGGATTCCATAATATTACCCTAACGAACGTCTGCAGTTATTGTGAGTAGATAGAAGCAAAGACGGTCAATATGTACATACTAGTATCTCGAACCCAAGCGCGATAAGGTTGGGGAATGTCTGCGGTTAGCATTATCAGACGCGTCGCTTAAATCTCTCAAGAATTCCGAGAGTGGACAGCTTCAGAAAAAAAAATTCGTGGCTTGCCGCAGTTGGTAAAGCGCTCTGCTGGGAATACGAGGGATGGAGGTGCTATTCTCTTTGGAAAAATGTTTGTTTTTCATGAGGAGATCAGTCGAGCAATGTGACGTCATGCCAGATGGCGCTTCCAGATGCTTGGAAGCAGCAATGGAACATGCGTAATAATTCCTGTTTATTTTCCTGAGAAATTCTTGGCAGTGCTTTACGTACAACTTGCGTTCTTCACCATCCTCGTCTGGTACATTGACGTGAGGCTAAATTTGAGGTCGAATTGTACACCTCTGTCATTTTTTAGTGTATTTTGTTTGATAGGAAAAATGAATATAACAAACACATTGGTGCGCCTGCGTGCTTATGGGTGTTGCATATGCAGGCTGACCCAATAACGTTAGCTTCGTGTCAAACGCTCTCTAATTCCTGCTTCCAGGGCTAGCATTCGGAATACTGTCCATCTCCACATCAATCTGCATCGTGTCGCACTTCCACAAGTACAGAGGCTTCGCCACGGGCATCCAGTATCTGGGAGTGTCGCTGTCTGGTGTGGTTGGACCATCGCTCTTGTCCGCCTTGGCAACAACCTATGGCCTACAGGGCACATTCCTTCTCACTGCAGGGATGGCTCTGCACATAATTCCTCTGGCTATGTTACTGCGGAATCCGAGACCAGTCGTGTGGCCAAGGTGGATATTTTGTAGAACGAACAGCAAGAACGGAGCTTTGGCAGTGAACGGAAGCACCGCTACCGTGCCCGTAGACACGCTTGACGTTTACGACACAGACAGTGCGGTCCAACAACGCCCAAAACAAGCCACGTACGAACCAGCCTCGGGGTCGCAACCGACGCTTAGAAATCAATGCGAAGAGACTGAAGCACGGGAACATGAATATGAGCAGCCTAACAATGAATTAGAAGTCACTTATGTTCCAGCGAAGCGAAACATTGCTTCTGAACTCGTTTTTCAAATCACGGAGCTTCTGCGGGCACCCAGCTTCTACGTAATACTAGTGCCAATAATTTCAGCGGACTTCACACTTCCGTTATTGGCGACCACGGTGGTAGACTACGCCACGGACAAAGGAACCCCACTGGACTCAGCAGCTCAGCTCGTCAGCTGCTTGTGCGCTGGAGGTTTTTGCGGACGCTTACTGATTCCTCTGCTGTCCGACAAGACGCCGCGTAGCCGGTGCATCATTGCATCGGCCAGCTATGTGCTCTTATCCTTGTACTTTTTGGTGATGCCGCACCTGTTCGGTTTCTGGGTGATTGCTGCGGGCACCTTCATCGCCGGAGCCCAACAAGGGTACTTGGCAACGATTAAGACTGTGCTCGTTGCAGACTACTTGGGCGTGCAGAAAGTAGCCGTGTCTTGGGGTGTGACGGGTTTGGCGACGCTGCCCCTCACCTTCTGTGAGCCTTCTATCGTGGGTAAGTGCCGGAATATGACTATCGTGGTTACAGATTCCGCCGTTTCAGTATATCACTTGTGATTTCAGATGCCTAGGCAGCCTTGTACCGTCAGCACGTAAAACCCAGGACTGGTAATTTAGAACTTTCGTTTGACTATAAGGCGTATATGAGAATATGGAGATATAAACACATTGTCCTCTTTCCACAATGTGCAAAATACTGCCCATGCGACAAAGCGAACATTTATTCGTAAATATTCATATTATCACGTAGCCGTTTAGGCCCGTAACCAGAAGGTTGGGTTTTAATGGGGTGTTGAGCTAGCAGGCGCAGAAGAACAGGGTCGGAGCACCGAGTGATGGCAGCTAACTTAAGCTTCTTCTCGAACGCCACGGGGCACTTCTTCGAGTCCGTGCACGAGACTCTCGATGAGCAGCCGCCTAGCGGCTGCTGTTGCACACGCTACAATATGAAACCCCCAATTCTGATGTTTTTTGTGATCTGCTGCACTCTTTATTTATCTCCAGATTGCTTTTTGTAGAGAAATCGAAGTGCTTGCTTTAGCATGGAACGGGTGAAGGTGTATCTAACAGAAATGTAGTTTGCATTCACACCACTTAGTAAGCTAGTAAGCTTGTGAGGCTTTGCCTTCAGTTTTATTTACCCAAACCAAAGCTCGCAGTCGGTAGTACTAAACGAAAAAAACGGCCGAAGAGAAATTACATTCCAACAAACCACCTGAAGCCTCCTCCAAAACGTCCGCTTATTTATGTGTGTTTCCTCTCGTCTTTTCTAGCCACAGCTAACCTGTTCTAGGATAAAACAGATAAGCCGTACCATAGATGCAGCTATTGCTATGTCTCGTACATTTTGCTTTGCGACTACTGAACTATAGCACTGAGTGTAGTTCCGTCCTATAATAGTGTATTCTTTGCACGGCTTATACTGGCGCATTACAGTCAACACCTGTAAAGATTGCCTAAAAGTGCAATGGCCTGGTTTATTGTGCACTCGAGATATTCTCTCATCTCCACCCCAATGCGAAAGCCGGCTGTAGGCATGAGGCTGATATAAAATTAGTTAAAAAACATCCTCTGAAATCGCATTTAGCCTCAAATGTAATTAATTCCATGCGGCGAAACAAGGAGGCACTTTTGCTTCAGTCTCGGATATTCTCACTAGTGTAATGGCCTCCTCACGTGCGTCCTTCTATGTAGCACATCTCACAAATACGCACGAATTTAGTGCTAGGAGGGGCTGGAAACTGATATTGTCGCAGCAAACAGGACGTAGAAGCGATATAAAATAGAATTTTTCTACACAATATTAATGTTAGCCACAAAAGCACTTCACAATGTGGCAGGGATGCAATACGGTGTCTTCAAAACTTATGGTTTAAACTTTGAAAGTGCAGATTGAAGGAAATGTAGCCTCGCTTACAGCGAGTAGTACAAGTCTTGTCTCAAATGTGTTTTACGCAGGCGCCTTCCGAGACACCGGTGGCTCGTACGACAACCTTTACCGATTGTTTGCGGCAATGGGAGTGGTCTCCGCGCTGCTCTTAGGACTCCAAGCCTGCTTGGATGCTAGGGAAACAAAAGCAGCACCTAAAGATCTTCCGTAGAGCAACTCTACTCTGTACTGAGGTTACCAAGCAAGTGTGCAGTGCGCGACAGCGTATTTCAAAGAACACCCGCTTGCAACGCTCTGCGGCGATGTGAGGAGCATCAGGGACGCAAAGTGGGTGCTGCGTCTGATGAAGATCTCACTGACGTTCTGCATGAAGCTTCGACGAATATGCTGCATGAAGTGGGGGTCCGGGGTCAGCGTGGTTGAGGCGAGTGCGGTAACCCGAGATAGATCCAACATCCAACGTTTCCCATAGGCACTCTGAACGCTTTTGCGCATAAGCAACGGATATGTAATAACGTTGCCTGTTTGCTGCGATTTCCGCACGGCCAAACGTTAGTTGCAAGCATGTGTAGAACGCACTTCACGAAAGTGAACAGCTGAAACACATGCTGAATTTATAGCATTTTCGCAATGCGCTTTCTACAAGGAGTTTTTAACTAGTCTCCTCTTCTGACTGTGCTCCTGCCCACTTCTTACCCATTTGTGGTGTGCGCACATGCGGAGAGCAATGGTCCTTAGGTTATTTCTAAGGCGCTGCGCTAGTAAATGCTCTTGAACTGCGCGATAGCTCTAGCGCCACAGGTGCATTTCAGCCTAAGGAGCAGAAATGGCCTTAGTGTGAAACGTGCTGTAAAGTACTGTGGACGTTACTTCGTGGGTTGAATTTTAAATCTTTTTTAAGGACTCAAAATGCTAGAACCCATCATATATCCTCATGCGGGCGGAGGAAAATAAGGTTAACGCCCTTATCCAACAGGCGTACAAGGCCGCCCTCAACTTACCCCGCTACACCTCCAATGAATGCCTTCTTCACATGGGCATCCATACTTCGCTGGCTGAGCTCACGGAAGCTCACCGCTCAGCCCATTTGGAGCTATTATCATCTACCTTCACCGGCCGGAATATCCTTGCTCGCATCCATCTCTCACCTCCCGGTCACTGCTCTACACAGCATACACTCCCCCTGCGACACACCGCGTTCTTTAGGTGCATCCTCTGCCAAAGAATATGCACCCAGAGCACCATGTCGCCTGCCGCCAGGCACACGCAGAAGCTCTTCACAAACGCTATGGCTTCCAGCCAGAGACCGTTTACGTAGACGCTGCCTCATACCCCTCCCGCCCTGCGTTCGCCCTCAGCGCGGTTTCCAACTCTTTTCAACTGGTCGCAACCGGTACAACTTTTGCCTCCACGTCCCTGGAGGCGGCGGAGGCGGCGGGTGCCCTCGCCATAGCTACTACCCCAGCCACAACTATCTTTAGCGACTCTAAATCTGCCGTACGGGACTTCGCTCGCGGTCGCATCTCTAGCCCAGCCTTCCGGTTCCTCTAGAAGAACGGCTGATTGGGCGAGTTGGTGAACCATGATGGACAGTAATGTATATTGCGCAAAAAGACGAGACAAAGAGGAGAAGTGGACAACGACGGCGCAGTGGACAACGACGGTGCGCCGTCGTTGTCCACTTCTCCTCTTTGTCTCGTCTTTTTGCGCAATATACATTACTGTCCTTCCGGTTCCTCGCCTGCCTCCTCCCACCCTAACACCCTATTCAATTAATATGGGTACCCGCTCAAACGGGTCACCCAGGCAACGATGCACCTCACTCTTTTGCTCGAGGATACGTCAGCCGAGCAAGGACTGCCACTGCCTGGGGAGAAGCTAGCGAGCGCATGGTATCCTATCACGAAATCTCTCTCCATTACCGTTATCAACGAACCATTCCTCCTCTTCATAAATCTATGACTAAGCTACAACAGGTGACGTGGCGCCTGCTTCAGTCACGTACATTCCCATCCCCTGCTTTCTTAGCTTTGATCCATCCAGGACTGTTCTCGTCGCAGTGCACCCTGTGTGAGACACCTAAAGCTGATTTTGAACCCATCATGATGAAATGCTTGGAATTCCACTCTCCAGCCACTTGGCAACTCTCCTATCTCGAGCAATGGGAGGCTGCGGTGTCCACCTCTGACCCGGCCGTTGAAAAGCGGCTGACGGACTGGGCTTTTGGTGTCGCTGGGATGCCGACCCGTCATTCGGATGTAATCACTTAATGCTCCCAAATATACAGTTTTTCACCACCACCATCGCACATCTTTTGTTGTTGAGTTTAGACGTCCGATATATTTCTCGTCATCACCATTGCCCCTCGTAACCAGCTCTGCAGGTGGGGCAGCGAGCGCTCCCTATCCTCCCCTTCTCCCTCTGTGGCGGCGGCCGCATGGTGCTATCCGATTGCTGCGCGCGCTCCTACCACCCGTGTTTACCCATGCGTGTACCCTCCTCCCCCCTCCCTGCTTAGCGGGGACGACGTTCCTCTTTATCTCTTTATACTTTCACTCCCGCCTTCCTCCCTTCCCTTACGGCGCGGTTAAGGTGACCACAGAAAACAAGTGAGACTGTTACCGCGCCTTTCCCTTCCTATAAATCAATCAGTTTTTTTTTCTCCGAGTTCTCCGGTTGCAGATGCGCCGGCTCGCTATCAGCGGATCACAGTGCATGCATCCCAGGCTGAAGCGCAGAGTCACGTTATCTTGACTTGCTACCGGCGTCAGCGGCATCAATCAATCGCTGCTATCTCTTCGCCTCGAAACATTCCTACGGGCCCACGCGCTGCGTTTAGCACTCTCCAGATAACTCAATTGCTCTCTTCATTTCTCTGACTACAAAGCTTCCTTTCTGATATTCAAGAACTGTCAGTGGGGTGTTTCTTGGTGGAATACGTGTGAAAAATTAAAAACAGTTGTCTGCAATTGTACATACATGTTTTTCTTGCAGTCTATAGAAAAGGTGAAACGTGAAACAGCTGATGAGTTGCGCTCAGATTTCGCATTAGGAAGTAACGTAATCGTCGACAAAAGTTTATTCTCTATTTTAAACAAGTATAGGCTGCGCGGGATTTTAAAACTACATTTTTATTTCAGGTGATTTACAGCCTGCCTACAGATGATTTCTTCTGTCAGGTGTTTGCCTGAATTGATATAAAACAGAATATAATAGTTGCATCTGACCTCTACCCACCTATGGAACAGAAACGTGAAGGATAGCGAAAAGGGCGATAAAGTTTAGGAGGCGAGACGAAGATGGGCATCCGTATGCTGTGCGATGTCAGTGCACGCGAAAGCTCCCTATTAGAGGTGGTAGAAATTACTCCATAGCCCTCCACTATGGCTACTATTTCTGCCCCCTTCCTCCTTTTCATTACAGCGGAGGTGGTGGTAACAACTTTTATTGCCACGAAATGAAAGGAATTATTTCGGGCTGGGGCGAGTCTAGGGTGGCCTCCAGTCGGGAGCAACCTCTTGAGCTCGCGTGACGAGGGCCAGTTGCGTAGTTTTTCTTGGGCTGGCCAACAGCTTGTCCCATTCCTCCGCTGAGGGAGCTGGCAAGAGTGTCTTTGGAGGGGGATTGCTGGCGCATTCCCACAGTATATGGTCTTGAGTGGCCTGCATCCCGTCACCACAGTGCCGGCATGCAGGGTTGAATTCTCCGTTCGTAATTAACGATAATCGGTAGGGGCTAAGAATGGCCTTTGTTTGTAGGCGTCTGAGTGTCGTGGCTTGCGCCCAGTCGAGGTCGGGGTGAGGGTCGGGGTACGTGCATCTTAGCTCGCGATAAAAGTTTGTTACCTCCGCGTATGTGCGCGGTGCCTCGACAGGCGCGTCCGTTCCCGATAGATCTCCCGTCTCCCGGTTGGTTAAGCCTCGGGCTAGACGGTCGACCCCTTCGTTTCCTGAGTTACCCGCGTGAGCCGGAACCCATACGAGATTGATGTTGTGATTGAGAGATCGGTTGCGCAGAATTCGTGCCGCGAGTGCGCTTACAGAATTTTTGGGCGAAATTTTGAACGGCGCTTTTTGAGTCGCTTAGAATAGTTTTGGTGTGGGGATCCGCGATGGCCAGTGCGATAGCTACTTCCTCTGCCTCGCATATGGAGCTAGCATGAAATGTTATGGCGTTAATGAAGGTTGACTTTGGAGTGGCCAGCTCCTTTTTTGATGTGTTGAGCTGCATCCACGTACACTGCTTGTGGATCGTCCTCGTACTGTTTCTCAAGGGTCTGTGCCCTTGTCTTCCTGCGGGCATCATGTCTACCTGGTAGCATGTTTTTGGCTATTGGTTTAACAACTAGTCTACTAGTTATGTCAGCCGATAAATGGGATGTGGCGCACACCTCCTCAGTGGGGTGTATGTGGAGCTTGTCGAGAATTACGCGTCCCGCAAGGCTGGGTGACAAGCGGGTCACTTGTGCTGTCTTATGGGCTTCAATTAGTTCAGATAGCGTGTTAAAAATTCCTAACTGCAGTAGTCGATCTGAGTTAGCGTATACTGGTAAGCTGAGGGCCGCTTTGTATGCTGTTCTAATTATGCTATTAAGTGCATGTTCGTCCCTACGACGCAGATGATAGTACGGGCAAGCGTACATGATTCTGCTTATCATAAAGGCTTGAATGATCCTGCACAGGTCCGCTTCTCTCATACCCCTGCTGCGCTTTTCCTTTCGTGTGAACCAAATATTATTAAATCAGATCTATGGAGTTGAGGACAGCGCAGAGATCTACAGAATGGAAAATGAAATGTGTAACGTTAGCCGACCGGAAGCATGCAGAGTCGGTCAGAGAAATAACTAGAGGTTGATACGCTAGTGGAAACCAAGAAGAAAGTGGAATGAGCGGGGCATGTAGTTTCGAACAGAAATTAACCGATGGTAGAGAATAGTTGCAGATTGCATACTAAGAGAAGGAAAGCTTAGCAGGTGCCGGCAGAAAGTCAGGTGAATTCAAAAAGTTCGCTGAAGTCAAGTGGCTGCAGCTGCATATAGCCTGGTTAATTGTAGGAGTATAGGAGAGACATTCGCCCTGCAATGAGAGAGAAATTCCCTACCTGCCAACAACATCGACCTACACTATATCATTCTGTCTGGGCCTGCCCAAAACCACACGGCGGCATTCCACCCTTAACTCACCTCACCCTCTCCTCTTAGGAAGACGCCTTGTCCCGCACGGAGCCGACCGAGGTGGTGTTAAAAACTTTATTTAGTGAAGGCCACAAGAAAACTATGTTGCCGCTACGGAATAAGAAGTAGTGAGAGCTGACAGAGAAACGCCGGCTAATCGAGCGGGCCGAGAAAATTGCAGTGACCAATGGAATTATAGGCTGACTTGCATTTATTCCTTCCTGAGGCCGCTTCATTAGCACCTACCAGCAAGACCAGCGACAGCTGCTATGGTGGGCCTTGTTGTGTCGGTGGGGTTATCACACAGTTGGCCACCGTCAACAGGGTTGTGCCAGTAGATCCCGCAACTGCCACCAATGTTGTGCCGGTGGGGTTATCACACAGTAGCCCACCGTCAACAGGGTTGTGCCAAGGAGTTGGTAACGCAGCGCTCGTCACCCGTTTCGTGAACGAGGGCTGTCAGCTCCCTGGGCGGTAGCGATGAATCCGAGTCGCCGTTGGTGAGATGAAGAAAAGGCTTTATACACTATTTACAGGTATTTACACAACAAGATCGGCTCTGGGGTCGAAAGCTAACATAGCCATACGCGACTGTTCTAGCGCAGCGACGGCCGGGGAGATTCCGCCGCGTCCGCACTGTCAGGGGGCGAACTGATCCCGATGGACGCTCGTGACGAACTCACACTCGGAGTCTCGAACGGAAGCACTTGAGACTCCGTCGCCGAGAACCGTTGACGCTCAAAATGGTCCAATCCGACGGCAGCACTTTCGCAGGGCCAATGGGAGAGCTTGCTGCGCTCTCTCTTCAAATATGCCACGGGGCGAGAAGGGGTTCACCGTCAGGGCCACGGCGCGCCGTGCTGTCTGGATGTTCAGCTCATGTTGAAACACGTCGCTTCACTCCCTTTGGTACAGCTCGCCTCCAGTGCATTGGTGCTTTGCAGAGAAGTATCCAGAGTTTGTGAAGGAGGCGTTCGCCGAAGAAGTTTGGCGTCCGGCTGAATTTCTGGGCGGCTTTGGCCAGGCACAACAGCACCCCCGCCATCAGACAATGCGCCGGGAAGACGAGCTGCTCGCATGTGGCTCGGATGCCGGGCGCACTCGTTCGCCAGGTTCCTCCAAGCTCACGTCCAGTGTCCGGGCGCCAAGTAGCCTGACGTGCCTCGGGTTCCACTCGCCAGGTCAGGATCTCTGCCGACAGCCTTGTTGCCGGGGCACGCCGATCAACTTCGCTCGGGTCGCTCCGATGCCCTTGCCACTCGCCACTGGTAACGGTAGACTGTTCTGCTGCTTGCAAAACCGACCGACAACAGGCAACACCAAACACAAGCAAGTACCCTCGGTCACCCGTCAAACACCAGACAGAGGCAAAAGTTCAAATTCAATTAGCTAAATTGTTGTCCCCTTTTTGATCCCACTACAACAAGAGACAAGTGTATAGGATGCAGTACACAAGGTTCAAACAACAATTTTGCGCCTTAAGGATACATTAAATAGCAAAGAAGATTAATAATTAGTAATTGAAAAGAGTCTCCTTAAAATCATTGGACCGTAGACCATAACTGAGGAAGCAAGGAGGTCATTCAATTTTGCCCCGATCTGCCTACAAAGTTACCGTTAGCGGTGAAACGCTCGTTGAAGGTAGCTACGTTTTGAATGCATGACCGAAAGCATCCAAGTTTGCATTGTGCTGCTCTATTCAAGCGGCAGAATGCGTAGCAGTATTCGGGCGGTTTGGCTCTCCTCCCTCCGCTACAGCTTCGGCTGTCCATTTCTCTACGAGACCTTTGTTTCAACTTTGTGCGTGAAAGAACAGACAAGCATAAGTCGCTAGCTTTGTTGAACGATCTGTCTCGTTCCCTACGCTTTGCGCACCAATCGCGCAGTTTCTCAGCACGGGTGCATTTGTGCCGCTGAGATCGCCGCTTCTTTTCCTTTCGCGATCGTTTGCGTTTTCTCACCTTTCGGTGACAGCATTCTTTCATGCACTTGCCTTTCCGCTCGTTTTGGCGGCTGCACTTGAATGTTTGCTTTCTTTCTTTTGGTGCTAGCTCTTTCAAGCTGCCGGTAACCGGAGCTAGTATGGCGCCGACATCGTCGGAGTGCGGCGCCGCGCCTGCATCGCGGGCAGCAGCGCATGACTCACAGCCAGTCGCGTCCGAACAAGGACAAGGCTCGCTCACGCCAGCCCCCAAGCTAGGCATATCCTCTGCAGGTTCGCCATTCAAGTTACACTGATCCGCCGGTGTGCCGCATCGCTCAGCGCTAACCGGCGCACGATCAAGGTCGTCTGATAGCTGGGGCGTTTCGGATCGCGTGAGGTCCATGTTCGCACCAGGGTTGTTTTCGACAATACAATTGAGCGCGTCAGGACAGGAAGATGCATGGCTCCTATCTAGTCGCTCGCTGTCGACTTTACAAGTGTGGCTCTCGACAGCGTCCGCGTCATGGGTTTGCCTTCGCTGTTCAACACTCGTGAGCTGCGCAGTTTCCATGAGCACCACTTCGTTTTTCTGTGTGTCATGATCGATGGCAACGCTGACTTTGGAAATTGCACTTTTGCCATCTCCTAGCATGAATACATCTCCGCCACGCTTTGCAACTTCTGCTTCTGAGTCGTCAGGCGGTTGATTTACTGCCAATTCCCCACTCTCGATTGGTGGAGTCGGATTGCTTACAGCTACGTGAGGCGGCGTGCAGGACGGTGTAACTGCGGATTTTTCGCCGATGGAGTCGGCTCCAACCGTCTCAGCTGCCAGTGGCTCGACCAAGGTAAGACTAGACACTTCTGTTCGAGACTCGATCAGCTCGCTGCTGCTATCGCGTTGCTCCGCCGCTTTCCCAAGCAGTGTCTCATTCTCTGGTGCAAGTACAATTTGCTCCGAGACTTCCTGACTTTCTAGCCATTCGGTTACATCGGCTTTCAATTGATACGACAAATCGAAGTACGTTTTGGTACAGTTTTTCTCACGCCGGTACCTGTCCCCAAGTTCCATTGGTGACAGCCGATGTCTTTTCAGTAAAGACTCTTTCAGGTAATCGTAGCCTTTCAAGTCAACGTCTGTCACGCGCTTGATTTCTTCCGACGCCTCAGCGGAGAGAATAGCTACCAATTTTTGTGCCCAAGTATCTCGCTCGAAGCGCTTACTTTTGCAGACACGCTCGAAATCTTCCAAGTACTCTGCCATATCCTCGGCGATGAGGAACGGTTGCAGACCCTCCTGCGACTTCGAACTGTTACCTTGAATGGCAATTGAAGCTTTATGCCTTTCAACACTTTTTCCGTGTGCCGAAAGCTCGAGCTGCATAAGCTTCTTTAAGCGGGAAAACCGCTTTTCGCGTTCTAGCCTTTTGGCTTCCTCCTCCCCTTTTCTTTCTTGAATATCATCCCAGGCCTCTGCGGCTTCCTCAACTGTCACTTCCTCTGCCTGCATGATCTCAAGAATATCCTTTTTTCTTTTCGCTGAGCCCAAATCGATGCCCAACTCATCACAAATTTGGAGAAGTTCTTTGACCTTGTAACTCTCCATCTTTTACACCGGCCTCTTGTTGATTGCCTTTTTAGAATAGTGTACTATACGTTCGCTATCTCGCTCCTAGCAAGAGATGCGCAAGCCTTTCTCACACTCATTCCCCTTTCAGCATCCCTTGGTTTTCAAAACACTTCCTGTAGGCTTGAAACACGCAAGGTTAACACAGTGCTGCGCTCAGCCGTTCTCTAAGCTACCCTGTGTGTTAGAGAAGTCTGGCGTTTGAGGGAAACTTCAGGTACTCACCGCGCCGAGGTGCCTGACGCCGGTCGATCCCGCAGCCGCCACCCAATGTTGTGCCAGTGGATCCCGCAGCTACCACCAATGTTGTGCCGGTAGGGTTATCACACAGTTGCCCACCGTCAACAGGGTTGTGCCAGTGGATCCCGCGACTGCCACCAATGTTGTGCCGGTGGGGTTATCACACAGTAGCCCACCGCCAACAGGGTTGTGCCAAGGAGTTGGTAACGCAGCGCTCGTCACCCGCTTCGTGAACGAGGGCTGTCAGCTCCCTGGGCGGTAGCGATGAATCCGAGTCGCCGTTGGTGAGATGAAGAAAAGGCTTTATACACTATTTACAGGTATTTACACAACAAGATCGGCTCTGGGGCCGAAAGCTAACATAGCCATACGCGACTGTTCTCGCGCAGCGACGGCCGGGGAGATTCCGCCGCGTCCGCACTGTCAGGGGGCGAACTGCTCCCGATGGACGCTCGTGACGAACTCACACTCGGAGTCTCGAACGGAAGCACTTGAGACTCCGTCGCCGAGAACCGTTGACGCTCAAAATGGTCCAATCCGACGGCAGCACTTTCGCAGGGCCAATGGGAGAGCTTGCTGCGCTCTCGCTTCAAATATGCCATGGGGCGAGAAGGGGTTCACCGTCAGGGCCACGGCGCGCCGTGCTGTCTGGACGTTCAGCTCATGTTGAAACACGTCGCTTCTCTCCCTTTGGTACAGCTCGCCTCCAGTGCATTGGTACTTTGCAGAGAAGTATCCAGAGTTTGTGAAGGAGGCGTTCGCCGAAGAAGTTTGACGTCCGGCTGAATTTCTGGGCGGCTTTGGCCAGGCACAACAGCCTGCAGGTTCGAAGCGGCACACGGAGCCTGGACTGAAGGCTCCACTCAGGAAGATAAGAAAATATAAAAGAAAAATTTTTCCTCCTCCTCCTTTATTGAATATAGTCTGGCTGAGGATGGTGATGATGATGATGATCGACTCCATCAACTGCAATTCTGTCGGTGTTATCTTGCATTCTATGTTTAGTGCAGCATTATAGTACTGGGCTCAATGGCAGGAATTATGTTATTGTTGGCGACAAGACTGGTTTTGTTGACAAATTTCGAAAAACGATAAGTGCCGCGAAGTCCGCGTCTACAGTTCATTATTCTGATACAATGCATGCACAACGTAGTCACCATACTAGGCCGGTGTAAAGTTGCGGATAAACGCAGCTGCACAGAAATGTTTGAGAAAATGGTTTTTGTTTTCAGCAGTAGCAAAATGCTAAAAATAGAAATATTAAAATATCAACGACAATGAGATAGGCAAAATAGTGTTGTTAGTATATTATAGAAGGGTAAAGGGTTCGCCATAAAGTTTATACTTACATTAAGAGCAGCGCTTATTTTGCACCCAAAAAACAGATCTCTCGTGCGGCTACTTATAAATTTCCTCTGTGTAAACAAAAAACAAATAGATGGCAGTAACCTAATAAAAACGCTTCAATGACCGAGACTGGATCATGCACAGTTAATCACTTGCGAAACAAGAAACCCGCTCCACGATTATGAATTATATGTTTCGACCCTATGTGAAATCTGCTAAGCAAGACAATCAGTAACAGTAGGATAACGTGACAACCTCTTATCTGAAATATTGGCATGAAATATTTGGTCACTCAAAAAGAATGGTTTAGAGCACATGACTGAATAAAGCATGCATTGCAGCTTGTCCGTTGGAAGTCTGCGTGAATACATCTATAGATTTAAGCTGCTCCAGTTACTGTTCTTAAGATTGAAGTCCCCCCCCCCCCCCCCCCCAAGCGAAGATTATTCAAAGCTGTGACTTACGCGTCTCAAGACATTTTACATCACTGTGGTTTAGACTAAATTGCCATTGAATTTGCTGTTGCTAAATGCAATTGCCTACAATAAAATAAGCCATGACCAATCTGAACGCGGTTACGGAGAGTATATGAGGGTGGCTAGACAGTAGAGACATGGAAGAGGGTGACAATGATGCCTCTACCGCCCTAAGAAGGTATAACTCCCACACGCCTCTGACAGACGCGCATGCAAGAACAATTGCTAGAAGGAACAAGGGCCTTACATCATTCGCTATAAGTCTATTCGCCCCGCATAAGCAGTTAATGGATTCTAACGTCAATTATCATCCAAATGAATGGCTTGGTAGTGATTACTGTGACATTATCTAACATTATTGCTAGCATTATCTTAATTAAAAAGCAAGAAGACGCTAAGGACATGACAAATTACAGACTAATTACCGTACTATTCGTTAAGTACAAGATATTTACAAAGTTATTTGCTAATGAAATCAGGACAACTTTAGAATTCAGTCAACTGAAAACTAAGGTCATATTTAACAGCCTCGTAAAACAACAACAATTAAAATATGTAGTAAAGCACTGGACGTGGGCGACGAATATGATACTTAGGACAGGTAGTAACCCAAGGTCTGAACCATGAAAGAAAAATAAAATAAATAAGATTAGGATGGAAAGCATTTGCAAGCACTCGAAAATTATGACTAGTAAGTTACCAATATTGTTCAAAAGGAAAGTATGTAACAGTTGAATTTTACCTTACTCACCTGTAGGGCTCAAACGTGGAATGTAGCGAAAAGGGTAGTACTTGGAACGCATTACCTCCAAATATCTTTGAATCCGTCGATTTCCTAAAAGAACTAGAACGACTTTTGAGTATATCACTGGAGCCCTGAGTTATAGTATGTTCTTAATTATTGATCTCTCTTTTTCGTTTGGTTGGAATGAAATTTGGAATATGAATAGAATGGAACATAACTAGAATGGAAATTACAGTCTGGATCTTAGTTTCTTCATTGCGTAGATTTGTATAGTGTACATTGTATAGCCTTTGCATAGTTTTTCCGACTCTTTCTGGATTTGAGTCCTGTTTTTTATGTCATCTTGTGCTGATGCTTATTTTTACTGTAATAAAGCCTGTTCACTTTGTCATATTATTGTAGCGCCCCTCCTGCCTGGGCTATAAAGTGGGCCTGCACTATTGCTAAATAAATATATAAAGTTGTGGACAACGAGGAGAGCTATGGAACGAAAAATAATAGATTTAAAGTTTAAATATATGTAGCGCGCAGATAGGATTAGAGAAAATAACTCAAGTTGGTCACATTATAGCGAAGATCAAGAAGAAATGACCATGCTAAAGGGATCAAGTGCCAGTATAGAATAAACGAGGATCGAAAAGGGTATCAAATTTGATTTCAGGGTAAGGAAAAGGGAGTACCGGGCGGCAGAAGATTAGACTGCGGGTGAGGTAAAGAAGTTTGCTCGGGTCAAGTGAATGCAGTCAGCACGGGACCAGGTTAATTGGAGGATATGATAGAAGAAATCGCCCTGAAGTCAGTATTCTCTGGCGGATGATGATCATTATTGTTGTCATGTTTGCAGACTGATGAGTTATGATTTGACATGTCTGTTCGTTATGATCACCCAAAGGGAAAAACTTTAGCACTTCAAAAACAGGGTCCAAGTTAAATATTTCGTTTTAAAGCTACCTGGATAAAAATACTGGACAAGAGCGGACCAAACTGAAACTATTTATGAACCAATTTGTTGTGCCCCGCCGTGGTGGAGCAGTGGTTAAGAATCCCTACTACTGTGCCGGAAAACTCGGGGTCGATCCCACCCACCTGTAGCTGCGCTTCGATAAAGGCGAAACGGTCAGTGGTGGTGGTAAAAACGTTTATTGCCTCTAAAAGAAGGGAGTTACATGGAGGTTGCTCTCGGGGTCAAGCTTCGTGCCCTTTCCCTCACAAACACTAGTGGGACGCCAGTAGCTTTCGCTGCCACCATTGCTCGTTTAACCATCGCCTGTTGGGCTGGTGAGTAGGGTCGCCTCCTTTTCCTCCCGGATGGGGTTAGGTGTAAAGGCAGAGTTAGAGAGTCACGCCCACGCCATATGGAAGAGGTAAGAGGACATTTCCGCACAGTGCTGGCACTCCCCGGAGAAGGCATTGTCAAAATGTTTCAGCGGCGAAGGGCACATCATGGTGTTCGTAAGGAGACGGAGAAACACACGTTTTTCCACTCTCGGTAATCGTTACGGGTGGGGGGTAAATATGGTCTCTTTTGATACAGTTGATACAGTTGTGTGGGCCTGTGTGAATTCATCTTCTGGGGTGCAGGAGCGGGATGAGGTTTCCCAGCTAGAGAGCACGCGGGCGGCGGCATCTGCTGCATCGTTTCCTACTAGATTCGAGTGGGCA